>NC_138053.1:65467501-66067501 GCF_964194185.1 Rhinolophus hipposideros | reverse complement strand
TTAATTCTGGACATTACATATAAATTAAATGATGTCATAGGTGGTCTTGTGTCTGGCTTCTTTCACTTAGCATGATATTTTCAAGGTTCATTCATTTCGTAGCTTGTGATAGTACTTCCTTCATTCCTTGTTATGGCTGCATAATATTCCACTGTATAGATATACCACATTCTGTTTATTTATCAGCTGATCGACATTGGGTTGTTTCCACTGTGGAACTGTTATGACTAATACTACTGTAAACATTTGTGTATATGTTTTGTGTGAACATATATTTTTATTTTTATGGATTTATATACCTACGAGAGTCTTATGGTGATTCTTATGTTCAATTTTTTTGAGGAACTATCAAAATAGTTTCCCTACACCATTTTACATTCCCACCTATAATGTATGAGAATTTTAGTTTCTCCACATCCTCACCAATGTTTATTAATGTCTGTCTTTTTAATTGTAGCCACTGTAGTGGGTAGAAAGTGGCATATCATTGTACTTTTGATTTGCATTTGCTGATTACTTTGATGTTGAGCAGCTTTTCCTGTGTGTATTGGCTATTTGTATATCTTCTTTGGAGAAATGTCTATTCAAATCCTTTTCCCATTTAAAAAATTGGGTTGTCTTTTTTATTTTAATAATTAAGCTTGTGTATGTGTGATACAAGTGTCATCAGGTGTGTGATCTGAAAATTTTTTTTCCCTTTCTGTGGGTTGTTTTCTCACTTTCTTGATATTCTTTGAAGCACAAAAGTTTTAAATTTTAATGCAGTCCAATTTATCTATTTTTTTTTCTTTTGTTCCTTGTGCTTTTGGTGTTATACCTAGAAAACCTATGCATAGTCTACGGTCATGCAGATTTTCGCCTGTTTCCTTCTAAGAATGTTACAGTTTTTGCTCTTATATTTAAGTCTTTGATCAATTTTCAGTTCATTTTTGAATGTGGTATGAGGTTGAGATCCAACTTAATTCTTTTGCTTGTTGTCCCAGCACCATTTGTTTGTGTTTTATATTGACATGCGTAGGTGTAAATCTCTTTAGATTTATCCTACTTGGAATATGTTATGCTTCTTGGATATGTTGATTAATATTTTCCATCAAATTTGGGAAATTTTCAGCTCTTTTTTATTGTGGTAAATGATAATGTGAAATTTGCCATTTTATCTATAAATATATAAAATTCAGTGGCTTTAAATATCTTTACAGTGTTGTGCAATTGTCATCACTATCTAGTTCCACAAATTTTTTTAACACCCAAGCAGAAATCTGTATCTGTTAAGCAATAACTCCCCACACCTTCTTCCTCTCAGTCTCTGCTAACCTTTATTCTGTGCTCTCTATGAATTTGTCTGTTCTAAATATTTCATACAAGTGGAATCATACACTATTTACCCTTTCGTATCTGGTTTAATATATATATATATTTTTTAATTAAATTTATTGGGGTGACAATTGTTAGTAAATTTACATAGATTTCAGGTGTACAATTCTGTATTACATCGTCTATAAATCCCATTGTGTGTTCACCACCCAGAGTCAGTTCTCCTTCCATCACCATATATTTGATGGTTTAATATATTTAGCATAATGTTTTCCGTGTTCATCCAGGTTGAAGCATGTATTAGGACTACCTTTGATTTCGTTGTATGTATATACCGTATATTATTTATCCATTCATCTGGTGATTTACACTTGGGTTTTGCTTCTTTTGGCTGTTGTGAATAACACATGAACACACATATACAATTATCTATTTGAGTCCCTGCTTTTGCATGTTTTGAGTATATACCTAGAAGTGCAATTGCCAGGGCGTGGGACTGGAATAAGTTAAAATATGCCACAAAGTTAACTATTCTTACAGATATCAGCCTTTAAAAAAATATGTTCTCTGAAGCTGCTGCAAGTCTTTGATTAATTTTCAGAGTTTGGAAAACATTAATTTTGACATATTTGTGCCCATTTTTTCTTTTTTTTTGGAGAAGCACATTTTGGATTTCCTTACTTTGCCATTTTTGCTGATGTCAGTAATCATATCATTTAAAAATTTACAGTTGTTTGCTAATACATAGAAATAAATTGACTTTCGTATATTAACGGTTTAGTGACCTTGCTAAATTTATGGTGAGTAGTTTCTTTAAATGAAAAAAAGATCTTTATGTTTCTTTTATACCCAGTTTAAATGGTTTATAGACTCATTTGTTTTCCTGAGATTGTTACCCATCTTTAAGACTGTAAGAGATTGTCCGCTCTCCCTTATGAAATGCAGAATATACCTCATAAGAGGACTCATGTCACTTTAAAAAATATGTTAATATTATCTTTCAAAAAGTGACAATTAAAGGGTAAATATTGAAATATTTCTATAACTCAGGAAAGTACAGAATATTCTATTACAATTACTTTTACAAAGAGCACGTTCATTTAGATATTTGAGTTGCTGCTGTGTGTGGAGTTATTAAGCTGTAGATACCAGAACTACTGAGGCATCATGTAGTTGTTGGCTCAGCAGAGAAGGTAGATTTGAAAAGAAACCAAACTGAATTTACAGAAAAGAACAGAGTGATTAAAAACATGATGGATGGATTAAACATTTAATACAAATGAATAGAATAAATGAATCCAAAGATAGATCAGAGGAAATTCTCTAAATTTGGAAATGGAACACATGAACACCATTAACAGATATGGAAGATAGACTAAGAAGTCCTGTTATTCCAACATATGTTTAAATATCTTCTGAGGAAAGAACAGAGAAAACTGAGGGAGGGGAAGGAGAGAAAACAAGACTATTCAGAGATAGATTAGACTTTTCCAGAGATAAAGAGGTATAAGAGTTCTGAGCAAATTAAATCAGAACAAATTCACACCCTTGTGCATGTATTGAGATTACAACATTACAAAGATAAAACATCTTTTAAAACTAGCAGAGATAAAAAAGCCAGATCCACTTGTAAAAACTAGATTGAGAGCAGAACTTTTTTATTCCATAAAGGTAGAGATCAAATTATAGTAGAATTCAGAATTCTGAGGGGAATACCTCTAAATCCTATTGGTATACCTGTATTCATATAATTTAGGTGTCAGAGAGAAATAATACCATTTAGATAAAAATGATGTGTAGTACTTTCAGACCATGGAGGAAAGAAGTACTAAATCATTTCTATAAGTAAGAAGGAAACTGAATAGGAAAAAGGAGTGGAAAGCAATGATGAGCCAAAATAAGTAAATAAAAATTTTTAAGTTGGTAAATGTAATGATAACCCTAAATAAGTATTGACTGTATAAGCTAGCAATAATGATGACTAACTTAGGGGTTTTAGAAACATGAAAGAACTAAAATACTATCAAAGAAAAGACTTAAGCTTTTTTCTTAGCTTAGTAGGAAGGAGAATAGATTGAAACTCATTTAAAGATTTCTTAATTATGGTAAAATTGAAGGGTAATCAAAAAAAGGGTAAAATAAAAAGTATAACTTACTAGTGGAGGAAATCCAGTGAAGGACAGGGCTTTGTAGGAAGGAGTCTAGGTTGAAAATAATTAAAATATTCATGGTGAAATTAAAGGATATCAGTAAAAGCATAAAATAAAGTACAACGTTTAGGGAAATCTAATAGGACAGAAAGGACAACAAAAAGCATTAAAAAACAGTAAAGATAAAACACAACATAAAATGGTAGAAATAAAAATCTCTATATGAGTAATCATAATATATGTAAACATGTCAGTGAAGAACTGAAAATAAAGAGAAAAAAAGTCAGTCTAATAACCAAAAGCAGCTGATATAGAAACAGGAGATGAAATATACTCTGAGGCACACATATTAGTCATAATTATTTAATAATGAAAGACATGTTCACTGGGAAGACATTACAGTTCTGAGCATGGTTTGAATCTAGCAACATATTCTTAAAATATATAAAACAAAAACATACAGGAAAAATTTGCAAATCCTAGTTAAACCCTTATTAATCCTAGATTTACTCCATTTTCCCTTCAGAAACTGATAGCCCGAGCAGAACAGAAGTGAGTAAGACTATAGAAGATTTCAATACCAGTTGCTGAGCTTAATTTAATATTCCAGTTTGGAATAATACACCCCCAAATGATAAATTACATATTCTTTTTCAGCAAATGGAAAATATGTTCAATTTGATCATTTATTACGGCCAAAAGGAAGTCACAAAATATACCATAGAATTTATATCAAGACCAGATCCTCTTGTTAAAATACAATAAAAGTAGAAATCAATAGCAAAAAGCCTAATCCTTGTGGTTTGGAAGCTGAGTTTCTCAATTTATAAATAATAATTTATATGGAAATAATGAAATATTTAAAACTGACAGTAAAAACAGAACATCAAAATTTATGGGATGTAGCTAAAGCAGTTAGCTTTTAAAGGCAATTTTATAGTCTAAAATGCATCCATTTAGGAAAGAAATTAGTGAGCTTAGTGTTCATTTTAAAAAAGAAAGAAGAAAACTCATTAGAGGAAGTGAAAAATATGACAGACAAAAGAAATACTAACAGATACAATGGAGTGTTACTCAGAAGTAAAAGTGAATGAAGTACAGTTTCACATAGCAACAAAAACAAAGGTTATAAAAGAAACAAGACGAAGAGTATATTCTGTATGATTCCATTATACATTAAAGCTTAAAACAAAGCTAAACAATATGTTGAGAAAAGGTAAGTACATAGTTGGTAAAATTAAAATAAAACCAAGGCAATGGAAAACAATTCAGGATATTGATTGGGTTGGGGGAGGTTTCCCGGGGAAAGGAGGGAAACATAGGGCAAAAGACAAGCATGGACGGCAAAGGTATTGGGAACATTTTAGTCTTAAACTGGGTGGTGGGTCTATAGGTTTTCATCTTTTAAACTTGCATATGTTTTATACGTTCTTTTATTTATACACACACGAAAATAACTTATACCTAAAAATAAGAAAAGCGGATGAAAAAGATATACTTTCTTGAAGAGAGAAATTCTGACAAGGTTTCTTAAAAGATAAAGAGGCACAAATAAATAACTTAGAATAAAGAAGTGGGTGTAGTGTTAGAATAAAGAAGTGGGTGTAAGTGTTGATAAATAAATTGTTGCTAAATTGAGGAGTGCTTTGTAAGTTGTAGGTAGATAATAGATGCATAACTGTGAATCTACTTTGAATTAGTTCTGTCCCGTTTTATAAATAGGCTTTAAAAATACATATAATCCAGTATCAAGAAATAATCATATGTAAAATTTTTACCTTTGTTGATCAGTTTCTTTAAGCGTAAATAGTTGCAAGTTCAAAAACAATCTCAATTTTTAAAATTTCCTACCCAGTTAGCGTTTTGGTTTTGAATTGATCTCAGTCAGCCGTAGGTGGGATCACATTTTACTTGAACTGTTTCTACTGAAGTTTTGGTATTCAGTTGAGTTAAAAATGTATTGTTTATAACAGGAAATCAGACTTTGTAGGTGCTTATATGTCTGTGTTTTGAAAGTATGATGTTTACTATTTTCTATGGGGAGCAAATATAAGCATAGATTTGTTTGATCCTTTTGTGGATTGTGCAAATCCTTTTAATGGTGCAATTGTGGCAGCTTTCAGTATTTTACAAGTGACACTTTTTCCTTTTAGTCATTTTTAGTTTTGATTCCCAAAGCAAGCAATGGGATTTTCTTTTTTAATTGTAGCCATATCAACTTTACATTAATAAAGTTGAACATTTACAGGTCAGTATGGCATTTCATTTTAGTAACTATCTAAAATAGTTAATGCCTTAAAATATTTAACGTCATTGAATTATGCAAGGATTAAGTTAAATCTGGCCACTGGATCCCCAAGATTTCTTTGTTGTTGTTTTTGTGTATGTGTTTAATATTTTTAGGTTATCAAGATGGAAATGATTCAGAAGCTTCAGGGTCATCCAGAAGAGGTGGAAGAGGCCGTGGAGGATTTGGTCTGGGAAGTCCAAGTTAGTAGTGGATTGCAAATTGTGTGCTTCATTTAAGACGGAAATGATTAAAAAATAACACCTATCACATAAGGTTGTTATGAGGATTATATCAGAATAGCTGAGTATAGTGCCTGTACATAATCACCGATAGTGTACATAATATTATTTTTTAGACATATGTAATTGCATACTGGTTAAGTTGGGATATGTGAATCTTTTTAGGAGACTGTGTGACTTAGTTTTTTAATGTTAAATACTGATGTTTTAAAGCCTTGATAATGTAGCTGACCTTTTAAGTATGTGGCCTTCTCTATGACTATCTCCCATATACCTTCTCTCACCAGTGTAGCTTCCTACCTTGAATTCCTCCAGCCATCTTTCGTTGGAGCTAAGATACTGTGTTCAGAAGTCACTGTTGGGTTGCATGTATCTCTTAGCAGAGGAGGACAGATAGTGGTTTTGGAAGCTAAAAACATAAATTTGTAATAATGATTTACTAGATGTGTAGCAGATTAGTGAATGGTTACTTTAAAAAAAGAATAGGGACCTGGAAGGTTGCTGTACATGACTGGTAAGGTTTGATTTGACAATGGTGGGTGCAAAGGGTGCTTGCTATTCTGGAGAATAAGCAGTGAGATGAAGCCATGTGAAGTTTCTGGGACAGTAACAGTGCTACTTTTTTGGGGATGATTTAACTTTTGCTTGTATCATATTTTGGCATAGCATTGGTCCTTCTTTTATAAATGAATTTGAATAACAATTTAGAAGTAATTTGGAATTGAAGGAAACAATTTGTGGAGAACCCTTTGTGCAATACTTAGAAAAATACTCATTGTGATTTCTGTTTAATTTATCCCACATCTTTAACTTCTGGCACTATAACTTGGTTATTTCTTTTTATTGCATGATTTTAAAACTTCTTAAAAGTAACATAGTCTAATTTTATAATCTACAAATCTAGATAGTGAATGTGAACAAGATGAGGGGACACAGCGCATTGGTGGCCCTTTTGGATCCAAAAGACCAGCTTTAAGTGGCTCGGGTGAGAAATAGAATTCATTACTGAACACTAATCATTTATATATGCTTTCAGCTCTTGGATTAGTAAACCTAATATATATGTTTACACATATACTAGATTGGCTTATGATTTTCTCTGCTTTTTAGATCTGTAGGCAAAAATAGATGGACAAGTTTGCCTCTTACAAAATTTGTACACTGTGAATTATTTCTTCTCTCTTACACCAGTTAATTTGAGGTGTAAATTATACTTTTTTTTTTTTTTTTTTTTTTTTTTTTTTTAGTATATGATTCCATTTATAGAAATGTCTAGAATAGGCAAATCCACAAGGAACGCTTCACGAATTTGCGTGTCATCCTTGCGCAGGGGCCATGCTAAAAATTATACTTTTAATTAGAGGAAGGAAAATGCAGTTTGCATTGGTTTTGAAGGAAGGATTGCGAGTTAGGAGATTTGAGGAGAAAGTGAAAAAAATAAGAACAATTGTTGATAAATGCTCAAATATGGATAAATAAACTGTGGTACATGGGATATTATTCAGCACTAAAATGAAATGAGCTACCAAGCTATGAAAAATATGGAGGAATCTTTAATGCATATTACTAAATAAAATATGTCAATCTGAAAAGGCTAGATACTACATGATTCCAACTATGTGACATTCTGGAAAAGGAAAAATTATGGAGAAGGGTAAAAAGATAAGTGGTTTCCAGGAGTTAGTGAGGAGGAAAAAATAGGCACAGCATGGAGGATTTTAGGGCAGTGAAAATACTTTATGATGATGGATACATGTCATTATGTATTTGTCTAAACCCTTAGAATGTACAACACCATGAATGAACCTAATGTAAACTATGGATTTTGATTATGTGATTATGATGTTGCTGTAGTATCAGTTGTAACAAATGTACCAACTGGTGGGGGTTGCGGATAGTGGGGTGGGGTATGCTGGTATGGGATCAGTGGTACACATGAGAAATCTCTGTGCCTTCTGACCAATTTTGATGTGAACTTAAAACTGCTCTAAAAAAATGAAGTCTTTAAACAAATGTTCAGATGAGAAAGAGGTTTAAATATAATGTGGACGTAAGAGATAGATGGATTAGGAGACTAGGAATCATGAGCAATTACTCCATATTTGAATAGAAATAGTTATATGGTTGATGTGCTTGTGGAGAAGCTGTATTTTCTCTAAATATTCTGCAAAACAATGCCTTACAGGTAATGGTGACATTTATCAGAGCAGAGGAGGCAGTGGAAGTAGACGAGGTGAGTTTTTATTTGGTTAAAATTACTGTGATCTGTTTAATTTTTGAAGTTAAAGGTAACTTAACTGTTAACTGCTTTTATACACTTTGAGGAGTATATATTTGCACAGCCTGTTTTAGAGTTATTTAATACTCTTCAAGCCAGCATCCCATTATAGGAATTATATATTATAGTTATATTTGCTCAATACATGTACAAGGTTGTTCACTGAAGCTTCATTTAAGTAAAAACTGAAAATCACCTAAAGTTCATCAATAAATAACTTTAATAAATAACATAACCATAAAATAGGATACTGTGCAGATGTTTAAGATTGAGCTATATCTATGTGTACAAACCCTTATTATATTAAAACGATGTCTTTTATCATAAGATAGTTATGTGATTTGGTATAGGGGATGAAGAAAGTTCAGTATACAAGATTTGGTACTATGAAAGTTTTTTTCAGAATTATAGATACTTAACTGTTATAGCAAAGTTAAAATGCTTTCCTGACTAGTAAAACAGTGAAGCTTTTTTGATGTCTCTGAAAAATTATTGGTGAACATTATTGGTCTGCAAGCATTCCAAGCTACAGCTCCCGTGAACTATTTATTCTCCCCTGATTCTTGGATTCTTCATTTTAGAAAGAGTTTATTAATTGCTAGTTAAACCATATCTTCTACAAATGCTCACGTTTGAAAAAGGATTTCAACATCTTTTTGTGGACAAGAAAATTGGTGGACTCACATGTAAAAATGTTATATCTAGTTAGCTTTTCAAGTCTAATGCAGAATTTACTATGTTTTGTGATAGTACCTGAAAGTTGCATGAGTAGTTTAAATATCAGAAAGGTAGTGTATAGGAAAGAGTTAACAGGCCTGACTGTTGTTTGTTAAGTCCTGCCTATTACAAGGTTGGTCCTTGCCTGGCATTGAGTAGTTGGATTTGGGGAGGGCTCTTACCACCGTAACTGGTAAGAATGGCTCATTGTGCCTGAACTGTTTGTTCAACATTGTGGTTTATGCTGAATACCTGCTTTGTTTCTTGGAGTCTGGAATTTTGGTATGTGCCAGGCATGAAGGTGGCTACATTATCAGCCCCTCATAAAAACCTTGGATACTGAGTCTCTGATGAGTAGACAACATTTCCAACGTGTTATCAGAACTCCTTGCTGGGGGAATTAAGCATGTCCTGTGTGACACCAGTGGGAGAGGACTCTTGAAAGCTTGTGCCTAGTTTTCTCTGGACTTTGTCTCAGGTACCTTTTACCTTTGTTAATTTTGCTCCTTATCCTTTCGCTGTAATAAATCATAGCCATGAGTATAACTATATTCTGAGTCCTAGGAAATCATAGAACCTGGAGATAGTAGTGGGGACACCTCAACACATGGATTTTTAGTTCCTTTTAGAAAATGTATTCCTGTGCTGAGTAATATAGGAATTAGGTGACATAACAGCTCTAACAAAAACAGTAATATGTAACAGTGTTATCTGCATAAAATCAGTATTTTGAATGCTAAGGAAACTTAAAATGTTCAGGATTCTATTTGTCTTAATTGTCTCAAGTGTTATTTGTACAAAGGGACTTTAAAAAAGTCTGTCCAGTTTTAGAACTTGTTCTCTTGGAAGACACATAATGAAAATGAAGATGTGCACAGCCTTGTATCTTGACTGATTGTCACTATGGATTTCTTTACTAGGTGGTTACAAAGGTTTAAATGAAGAAGTAATAACAAGCTCTGGAAAGAGTAAGTTTTACTTTAGATAAGGTATTTCATTTTTATAGTGAGAATTCTTTTACCCCTCAATTTTTAAAAACACTTACCTCTTTTTGGGTTTGATTCCCTTTAAGATTCTTGGAAGTCAGAAGCTGAAGGAGGAGAAAGTGGTGACACTCAAGGTATATTAATTTTTGTGTGGTCCACAGAATGTATATTGCATTTTAATAATGCAAAATATTTAAAAGGGTTAACTTTTAAAAATTTGAAGTGAAAACTTGAACGGTAAACATTGGAAAGTTCTACAATATTTCAAATTTGATTTTGTCACTTTTTGTTTATTTTCTCTCTTGTTTTTTCTTCTAGTTTTTGTAATGTAAATTCTGTTTTTTATTTAAATTCCAAGGTCCAAAAGTGACTTACATACCACCTCCTCCACCTGAGGATGAAGACTCCATCTTTGCACATTATCAGACAGGCATAAATTTTGACAAATACGATACTATTCTTGTAGAAGTATCTGGACATGATGCACCACCAGCAATTTTGGTCAGTGTAATAATTATTTCTGTATTGATTATGCAGCAAACTTTGGTTCTAAAATATATGGTATATTTTTAAGTTGATATTAAAGAATACGAACATTTCATCTTTAGTATCTAATGTCTTAGGTTGGAAATTTAGAACCATGTCTACCATCTACAGTAGAATGAATTGCCATGTCGAAAGAGAGGGTACTGTATTTCATGTCCACCTCTCCAAACCAGGATGAAAATTTTATTTAAATTTACGAAAAATGATACTTTTCTTAGAGATTTAAGATTTCTGTTTCCTAAGTATGTGAGGAAGTATGTCTTAGGGGTGTGCTTTACTAAGGAGTCGGGGAGCTCACAGTCCCATTGATAATGAGCCACCGTTACTGGTCAGATTTATTTGTATCTCTCAGGTTTTAAGGGGGCAGAAAAAGTGTTTTTAGAATCACTGTCTACTCCTTAATTCTATCAAGTAATAACATACAGGTTCTGGATGTCACTTTGAGTGGGGGCATATTAGTAAAGTAACTTTAGTATATAAAGTGGAATTAACAAAAACTTGAAACTAATTCAAATGGTATATGTTTATGGAATGATCTTCATATGATACATGGAATTTAATTATCCCCTCCCCGACTTTTAGACTTTTGAAGAAGCTAATCTCTGTCAGACACTGAATAAAAACATTGCAAAAGCTGGTTATACTAAGCTTACTCCTGTGCAAAAGTACAGTATTCCTATTATACTAGCAGGACGCGATTTGATGGCTTGTGCTCAAACAGGATCTGGAAAAACTGTAAGTCATTTTCCCACATGTATTCTGCCCTATTTTCAAATTGTTAATGTTTTTTGGACTTTGGTTCTTCCCAAGTCACTTGAATCTCTTTTGTTGGATTACAGGTTTGTAGATAATTTCAGAGAACTATAATAAATATTCATGTTTTTATTTCTGATTTCTGGTTTTATCGGGGTTTGTGTACTTCTGAAAAAAGAATTTTGAACTATTTCTAGAGTAGTTTTGCAGCTAGTAAATGTTTAATCCATTTCTAAGTGTGTTCAACTTCTTCTGGAACATGGTAGTATCTAAAATAAAATGATTGAACGTTAAAGCACCAGAGGTTATAAAACAGAAAGGGAGAAAATAATTTATGTAATAATTTATTATGCAATTTTGGAGTCAAAATGAGAAATAGCTGTATGCTTTGCATAGCTGTATGAAGTGACCTCGGGTTATGCTAACTCCAAAAGAACTCTGATGAGACCAGATTAGTTTTAGGACTAATCTGCGGGATTTTTCTATTAAATAGGGTTCTATGAGTTGAGACTTAAAGACCATCATTTCCAAAATCATAGCATCTTGGTTTTAGTCGTAGTCAACCTACATGTAGAGTCAAAGGGGAAATAGGTGAACTGCGTAATATAGCCGCTGAAGTACAACTTAAACATAGTTTTGGAGGTAGATTTTAGTGTCTTATTTGTTTAATGAGAAAACTATTTATCTTGTCAGATGTAATTTCAATAATGGCGATGTATTTAGTAATCCAAATGAATGATTGTCCAATATTTACCCTGCTTGTGGACCATCTTTGTCATGCATTCTGAATGATAATTTTATTATTACCCCAAAAGGACTCATTTAGAATAGCTGCTAAATGCAGTGATTTCCATCAAGTTAGAGCTGTATTTCCCTCTACAAATAAGTTAGTGTTTCTTGATTTGTTTAGAATCCATGGGTATGTTTTTTTCTTGACTAAAAATATTTTGATAGGGTAGATTAACTTTATTAAACATTTTGTATAACATAACCATAAAGACCTAAATGTTAAAAATTCACTGAAGTAAAAAAATTGTTTTCCTTTTTCATTTTAAATTTACCAGCGAGATGGAAGGAGACTAAAGGCTATAAGGGCATGAAGAATAGGTTTCCGCAGGGAGAAGGATGGTGTATTATAAATTTGTAAATTATGCAATTTAACTTCTAGGCAGCCTTTCTCTTGCCAATTTTGGCTCATATGATGCGTGATGGAATAACTGCTAGTCGTTTCAAAGAACTGCAGGAACCAGAGTGTATTATTGTAGCACCAACTCGAGAACTGATCAATCAGATTTATTTGGAAGCCAGAAAATTTTCTTTTGGGTAAGTACATCTGGAATGCCACTCACAAACAAATTTTTCTTTAGAGATTTTTCTCACTTACTTCAGGAAGATAATTAGAGTTACTAAATTGAAATGTATTTTTTCATGATCTTGTTTATGGAATCCCTGCTTATTTTTATTTAAAAAAGAAACATTAAAAATTAGATGATGATAGAAGTAGAATGATAAGAAAATATTTAACATTGGTGTATTCTCTGGTAGCTTTTAATGAATTTTTAAAAAATGAACTAGGGTGTTTCTAATAATTTTCTGTTCTTTTACACATAACTTTGTAATATGGAAAACTGCGTATTTTGTAATCATACCTAATATTTAATGACTTTAAGCTTGTTCATGTATATATATTTTACTTCCCTATTTTGGGGCAATTAGGTTGTTTCTAATTTGGGGCTACTCTAAATAAAACTAAAATGAACAGCTTCTATAAACTTTTTCTATCTTTATGTTTTTAGTCTTTTCTTAGGTTTTTATAAATTTAATGCTAAAGAGTATGAACTTACTTTAAAGCTTGCCTCAATGTACGTTTCCACCAGCAGTATACACTTTGGATACTAGCAGTATCTATTTCACTATATACTTTGCCAATATTTGGTATTGTATTAGTTATCTATTGCTGCTTAACAAATTACCCTAAAACCTAGTTGCTCAAAACAACAAATATTATCTCAGTTTCTTGATGTTAGGATTTGGAGAACATAGCTGGGCGCTTCTGACTTGGGGTCTCTTATGAAGTTGCAGACAAGATGTCAACCAGGATTGCAGTCATCTAAGGCTTGACTGGATCTCTCCAGAAGGATGCTTGATGTTCTTTGGAAATAACAAAGGGCTTCCCTTAGAGAGATCAATGAGAAAGAGCAAGGAGGCGACTGCAATGGCTTTTCTGAAATAGTCTCAGTCACTTTGCCACATTCTATTCATTACTAAGCAAGTCACTAAATCTAGTCCATACTTAGGACTGGCTATGTAATTTGCTGGAACTAGTACAAAATGGAAATACAGGTTCTTTGTTCAAAACAAGAGTTTTAAGACAGTCAATAGAGCATTAAACCAAGCTCAGGGCTCTTTTAAGCTTGGAACAGAATACACACCTATGATGCCAGCCTTGCACACACTTAAGGAGAAAGGGAGTTTGGATCCATTTTTGAAGGAAGGAAGGCGTATTGAAGAATTTATGTACATTTTAAAACCACCACAGTCATCTTGCTTTTTAAAATTTAATTATTAAGAAGTTGAACTACTTTTTGAATACTTAATAAACTTTCTTTCATGAATTATCTACTTGTTACCTACCAGCTTATATATTGTGATCTTAGTGTTTTTCTTTACATTGTTTTTAGAACTTCCGGTGTAAAAGCTGTTAACCTTTTATTTTGTATAAGTCATTTTGTTTGAAATGAGAGAAGAAAATAAAATTATTAAAATCCTTGTAATATCAAGTTTGATAGGTCTTTTGAGAAAAGTAGATGTATATTGTTTATATCAGTGTTTCTTTAAGACCCATGTACTACATTGCTTTTTCTGATTTTACATCAAGCTAAAATATAGCAATATTTTTTCTCTTTTTAAAATTTATTTTTTTTTAGTTACAGTTGACTTTCAATATTATATCAGCTTCAGCCATACAGCATAGTGGTTAGACATTTATATGATTTATGCAGCGATTCTCCTGACTAGTCGAGTACACCCTGGTGGTATATATACATAGCTGTTGCAACATTATTGACTATATTCTCTTAATGCTAAAGAGAATAGCATTAAGAGAATGTGTCGTACTCTATATCCCCACGACTATTTTATAACTACCAATTTGTATTTCTTAATCCCTTCACCTTTTTCACCCAGCTCCCCAACCCTCTTCCTCTCTGACAACCATCAGTTTGTTCTCTATGAATCTGTTTTTATTTTGTTTGTTTGTTTATTCTGTTCTTTAGATTCCACATATAAGTGAGATCATATGGTATTTGTCTTTGTCTGACTTATTTCACTTAGCGTAATATCCTCTAGGTTCATCCCTGTTGTTACAAATGATAAGATTTGATTCTTTCTTATGGCCGAGTAATATTCCATTGTATACATGTACCACCTCTTCTTCATCCAGTTGTCAGTTGATGGGCGCTTTGGTTGCTTCCATATCTTGGCTATTGTAAATAGTGCTGCAAAAACACAAGGGTGCATATATCTTTTCGAATTAGTGTTTTGGATTTCTTTGGATACATACACATGAGTGGAATTGCTGGGCCATAAGTTAGTTCTGTTTTTACTTTTTTTGAGGAACCGCCAAACTGTTTTTCGATAGTGGCTGTACCAGTTTGCAATCCCACTAACAGTGTATGAGGGTTCTCTTTTCTCCACATCCTCGCCAACACTTTAAAATATCACAATATTTTTAAAAAACAGAAATGTGTATAGTAAATTCAGATAACATGTATACACAAAATGAATATTTGTACATGGATATTTGTTGCAACATTGTTGTAGCAAAAGACTGAAAGTAAATGTTTATCAGTTGAGGGCTGGTTAAATTATGGTATATTTGGAATAGTAATGCTAATAACTAAGTTATTAAATAGTTAGCATATGCTAGGTTTAGGTGTTTTATATATAATTCATTCAGTCCTCACAATAGTGGAAAACAAAGAATTCATTTAAAGCCGTGAGTTTATTTAATAAAACATGATATTTTCCTATACTCTTGATCCCCAGTTCTTTAATTCTCTTTTTCACAGTTACACTATTAACAGTTTCATATGAATTATTATAGAAATAGCTGGTGCACACGTATGCATTTTAATCCTCATCTTAGCAAATGGTAGCATACTAAGCTGCTGTCATCCTATTTTTTTAAAATGGTTTATGTTGGAGGTAATGCTTAATCTGAAACTGTCCCTTTCTCTTTTTGAATGCAGAGTATCCCTTTGTGTGGATGGACTATAATTTAAGTCTTCTATTGTTAGACACTTAGATAGTTTTCAGTCTTTTGATACTAAAAATAATGTTGGCAATGAATCTCATTGTACAGTCATCTTTGCCCATTATAGGAACATAACTGAAGGGTGAATTCCTATGTGTGAATTTATTGGGGCAAAAAAAATAAATTTTTAAATTTTAATAAAGACTAAAATTGTGAAAGGGGTTGTATCAGTTTACCCTCTTGAGTGTCAATTTATGGCTAACATGGTATTATCATGAGTAAGAAAAATGTATTAGTCTTCATTTGTTTTCCTTTTAAAAGTAATGTTGAACTTAAAAAATGTTTAAAAGTCATTTGTACTTTTAATGAGCCATTTGTTCATGTTTTTGGTCTATTTCTGTGTAGAGGTGGTAGTATTTATCATGGTTTTTGAAGAGCCCTTTATCAGATTGGTTAAAAAATGTTTTTTTTTCCATGGTTTTTCGTTTGTTTTTCAACTTCTTACTGGGAAGAACTTAACTTTTTTAAGATTGTTGAATGTATTAGTTTTTTTTCTGTATGGAGTTTGTTTTACATCTTGTTAGAAACAAATGTCTAACTTTCAAGTAACTAGAAAATGACATTTCTTTTTCTTGTCAATAGGACTTGTGTAAGAGCTGTTGTTATATATGGGGGAACCCAATTGGGACATTCCATTCGACAAATAGTACAAGGCTGTAATGTATTGTGTGCTACTCCTGGGAGACTGATGGATATCATAGGTAAAGAAAAGGTAGGCTCTAGAGGGATAACAGATTTTTGGAATTGATTAATAACTTTTTTTTTGTATGGGAAAAGGAGAGAATGGTGTAAAAATAGATATATTTATTAGAGCATCATTTATATATTAGGCCCCCATCATGTTTTGAATGTGTTCTTATGTAATTCTTAAAATAATTTCAACAGAAAGTAAATAGTATTTTCCATTTCATACTTGGGAAAACAAACAGTGTAATTTTGTAATTTATTTAAAATCCCCCAGTTATCTCTACTAAGTGATAGGGTTAGGGTTAGAATCTGGATCGGATTCCAGAATCCATATCCTATACCCAGCTACCGTACACTGGGAGAAAAATGCAATGAATGCTTTTATCTAGCTTCATATATGTCTTGATGAAATTTTTTTTCCTGGGTGAAAGCCTTTGTGGCATTAGTAATTTTGTTTCCTGTTTTAGGGTGGGAGTGTTATTAACCAGGATTGTTAATTTTCTAAGTCTTTAAAAAGAGATTTTAAGGCTATGTAACTATTTTAGGTATTCACCTAACACATTATTGCACCTTTAAATCAGTATGCTAAGTTCATTTTCATGAACCTGATTTGCTTTTGATAGCTCTTCTCTAAAGGAGTTACTCAAAACATGATCCTTCTGTGTTAAGGCATTTTTCTTAGAATACTTAAGAGTATCCAGAGAAATCCACCTTGATTTCTCACTAAATATTTTCCACGGTGGTACCAAAGTCAGTTATTTCCTTTTTGCAAATGTGTGTGTGTGTGTGTGTGTGTGTGTGTGAGTTCATAGCAAGAAGTGTTCACACAAAGGTAAGAGAAGTTTCCCAGTTGCTCCTGAGTGGTTAGAAAATTTATTAAGTGTTTAAAGGAGTTAGAAATAAATTTGCCATTTATAAGACGTTTGTATATGTCGTCCTGTTAGGAAATTTTATTTCTTCCATTAAAGAGTCTCACTTTATCAGATAACACAATCTAGATTTGTGCTATCCAGTATTCACTAGCCATATGTGGCTATTTTAACTCTAAAAATGATCTAAAATTAAAAATCCAGTTCTTCAGGCAACTAGCCACATTTCAAGTGCTTAATGTCTGCATGTACCTTTGGCTAACATATTGGACAATGGAGGTATAGAATGTTTAAGTAAGGGCTGTTGTGCAATATTGATCTAGATTTTTGGTTTCTTTTAGTCTTAATTTATAAAATTTTTTACAACAGTAGAGAAAATTGAGAGCTGAAGTAAACAGTGATAGTATTATCTAAGCATAACAGTTCTCATCATTTTATGAATTGATTTCTAATCTTCATTTTTAATATTATTTTTAATATTAATTTCATTTTAATATTCAATTTTAATATTAATAGTTTGAATTGTGGAGAATATCTTTAGTTTAATATATTAACTAGTATGTATTCTCTGTTCTAACCTTTGAAAATATCCTTAAAGATTGGTCTCAGACAAGTCAAATATTTAATTTTGGATGAAGCTGATCGCATGCTGGATATGGGTTTTGGACCAGAAATGAAGAAGCTAATTTCCTGCCCAGGAATGCCATCAAAGGAACAGCGCCAAACTCTTATGTTTAGTGCAACTTTTCCAGAAGAAATTCAAAGGTAATTTTTTTTCTTTTTAAAAATAATTGTACATACTTCTATGGAAGCAGAAACAATATGAATATCCTATTTTTGGGAGAGTTAATTTTTTTAAATTTAAGATTTTAACATAAGTAGTTTAAAAAGTCAATGTATTCCTAAGACGTTTACCATGTTTTTAATTGTTTCTTAGCTTTATTTCTGGTTGTGCATTAGCACCACATTTTATTAAAATGTGTATGTGTGTATTATAGCACAGAACCTAGGCAGGATTTAGTAAGTGAAGTTATTTTTATAATTGTGCCTTCTCTTCAAACCAACATTGTAGAGCTTGGGAGAATTGGGCCTTTGGTAGAAAATTGGCATACCAATTGTTGGCAAATATTTGGGTATCATACTACTTACCGTGTGGTCTGGTGAATTCTGAGATTAGGATGACACATCCTTGCTAAAATGGTGACTCTTCTTCCTGCCTGCTGGTCTCTTGGCCACGAGGGAGCCTGAGTGCACAGAGAGCAGTTTTAGTTTATAATCCAGTGAGACTCCTGCTGTTTTCTCTGGTGGATACTGATCTTTGAAAATAGTACTTCGATGATAAGTATCTACCTTATTATATTATAGCTGTTATAATCTAATTAATATTGAAGTAACATTTGCAGGAATTCAGTGAATATTATGGGTGTTAATGAAAGAGAATAGAAGTTAAGGAATAATCTTTTGTCTTTCAAGGTTGGCTGGAGAGTTTCTAAAGTCGAATTACTTGTTTGTTGCTGTCGGACAAGTGGGTGGAGCATGTAGAGACGTTCAGCAGACCATTCTCCAAGTTGGCCAGTACTCAAAACGAGAAAAGCTTGTCGAAATTCTACGAAACATAGGTATCTGACATTGATATAATGATTTTTTGTTATAATTTTGATTTTTTTAAAAGGCTAATTTTAAAAAATTACTCTTAAGAATTGTTTGGCATGAGTTTTAGTAAGTTTGTGTTCATTATTTCCTCTTTTTTGGAAGCTCTTTTTATAAAAGGTTTTATGACTCAATTTTCAGTGTAAGTTACATAGCAGTATAATCTGTTCTCACCCATAAAGGTTAAAAATAGGAAGAATTTGAGACTATTTAGCAGTAAGTATTTGACTAAAAACTATTCCAGCAGATATATCTATATATCTATATCTATATATACTGGGGCGCCAAAAAATATATATATACAAGTGGACACTTTGGTCTATGTTGCTCAAGCGGTAGTTCGCCATAATCAGAAGTGTCTGGACACTGATGCTAACCACTTGGAGCACCTCTTGTAATTGCAGAAGCTGACTGTGACTTGTATTCATCTTTTGTTATCGGTATATAGTGAGTATTACAATTTTAATACAGTTTTCCTTTTTTTTTTTTTTTTAAAGATTTTATTGGGGAAGGGGAACAGGACTTTTATTGGGGAACAGTGCTACTTCCAGAACTTTTTCCCAAGTCAAGTTGTTGTCCTTTCAATCTTAGTTGTGGAGGGCGCAGCTCAGCTCTAGGTCCAGTTGCCGTTGCTAGTTGCAGGGGGCACAGCCCACCATCCCTTGCGGGACTCGAGGAATTGAACTGGCAACCTTGTGGTTGAGAGCCCACTGGCCCATGTGGGAATCGAACCGGCAGCCTTCGGAGTTCGGAGTATGGAGCTCCAACCTCCTGAGCCACCGGGCCGGCCCTTTCCTTTTTAAAAATGTGTATACATTTTTTTTGGCACCTTCTGTGTGTGTGTGTGTGTATGCATTGCTTTTAGTTGCAATAGAGGTATAAAAGAAAAAAAGACAGTAAAAAGCACAGATAACCTGAAGGATGTTCCGAACCAGGGCTGTCCAAACTGCGGCCCGCGGGCCAACTGAGGCCTGCAGTCCATTTTTTATTGGCCCGCAGCAAATTCCAAAAGTATATTTAGTTTACTTACATAAACCAGGTGAGGCAATTCGTACTTCACCTCAAGTGAGTGGCCTGGCTGTTTGTGTATTTTACTGCATATGGCCCTTGGTAAAAAACTTTGAAAAAAGTTTGGACAATAATCTGTTCTAAACAATAATCTTTTTTGTTCTTTTCAAAGTATTTCACAATTTTTCCTGACAGCCTATATCCCCTCATGATCACAGTAATCTCAGACATTATTCTTGATCACAAGACAGGCTGGTCTCATTATGCTTGGCTTATTTGCACAGCAAGACTGTTCATTAACAATATAGGCTACCTTGAATTTGTTTTGCAAATCTAGTATTGAACAGTTACTAACGTCTTAAAATTAACTTCTGTCTGGTTTTCATTAGAAATGTGAGATTGAATTTTTAAAGGCTTCATTATTTGCTACCTGAAGAATAGAAACTAAGTCTAAGATACTCTCTCTACCATATTTCATCCGCAATTCCTAGAAATTTGAGTGAATTACTCTCTCTTTTAAAGGTTTTTAATGTAATTAATTCTTGTTTCGTTGGATCTGTTAGCAGTCTACTTTTTATGATTCCATCTACTTCTGGACTTGTCCTAGAAACCCTGCTCAGTACAATGATATGATACAAAAGTTGTCAAAGCAATGCCACCTTAGAACTTTCTACCCAAGACCTTATTTGAAGTATCAGTGGTTTGAAGAGCCTGGTATAATCCTTTTCCGCAGGCTTGGAGACTGTCCTTGTTTGAAGATCCAAATGCTAGCTTCTAGCACAGCCTTGAGGCAAGCATCAAAAGAAAACAAATACTATAGTAGACAGAGACTTAATGATTGTGGTTCATTTATTACTGATAATTGTTAAATAGGGAAGACCTGATGAGGGTTTAATAAGAATGATGCTACTAATAAGGAAATTTGGTTGCTTCTATGGCATGCAAAGTAAAGGTAATAAAGCCATTCCCAAAAAGTTATAGCCAAAATGTCTCAAATGATGATAATTAAGCCTATTTTCAAGCCTGTTTTCAAGACATGACTGTACATCTGATTTGTGACGATGGGTAGACAGTATTTCATACCAAGAATATCAAGTAGATAGATTCACCAAGTATAGAATAGGAGTCATCTGTATTTTCACAAAACGCCTTGTGTAAGTCTGATGTATGCCCCTAGTTGAGAACCATTGGCCTAGAAGATGGTAGATTCAAATTAAGAAAGAAGTAGGGTTGTCTGAGAAACAATACTTGGTTACCAATTTAATTGAAGTGACAAAGCATTTAAAAATAAACGAAAAAGGTAACATGATTGTAAAGGACGATGGCTCTTTCATAAATAAGGGAACTTTGCTCTTTGTTTTTTTTTCTTTAATCAAAGACATAGTAATAAAGTCAACAGAATCTCTGCTATATAGGCTAATTACAAAGAAAAGAGAGAATAACCTTTCATATCGTGAGTAAAGGCATTAAACAGTAAATCATGAAGTAATTCCATCCAAATATTTATTTGACTGGCAAACCTCTATATGCTAAGAAAAACTCAAGTAAAATAAGGTATATGTGTGTATTATTCTTACACAGTGAAAATTAGAGAAAATATGTTTTTTTAAAAACACCAAAGTTATTAAATTAGTCTTGTGTACCAAAGACTAATTATGTGAACTTGAAATCCTAAATGTTTCTAATTTAGTTCCTGTAAGAAGAATTTTTAAAAAATATTTAATACAATTAAAGTATTAGTTCAGTTTATTTTATGGGAATTTTAGGAATATTTATGTCAATAAATTATTTCTCTATTTATCTCTATAAATCAATCAGAATTGAACTCCTTTATTTTAAAATTTAATTTGTTAATACTCTCTGAGGGTATAAACATACTGATTATACATAATGATAGGTGAAGCCCTTTCTGAATTATACATTAGGAATTTATAGTTTCGGTTTTACCACCTCAACCACAGTTCAAAGAATGAATACAAAAATATAAAAGATTTACAATCTAGCTACCAAAGCTGGAATTCTTTTTAGATTTTTAATTGATTTTAGCTCACAATGGACTAACAGACAAAAGACTAACAAAATGGATGCGCTATCATTTCTCACCCAACGGAATAGGTAACTAATGCATTAATCCATTTACAGAGATCACCAAATGGTCCAATCATAAAACGAAATTTGCAATTACTGCTGCCACCAATGGGGTATAGCTTATTGTCTAAACTAGAACAAATACAAAATCAGTAGAGAGCAAAAAAAAATTAGTCAGCAGAGTTAAATTTTTATGACCACTAGGGATTCACATAGGGAACCAAGGAAAAATGAGATTAGGGTTTAAGTTGCTCAGTAGTGTTATGTACCTGCCTATCACATGAATCAATTTTGGCACTGGGCATCTTGTTGGATGAACTCCAAAACTGTTGAACGATAATTTCTGATAAAACATAAAATCAATACTCTCCTAAATAAAATGATTGTGTCTCAAAGATTTAGCTCATTTATTATTGCAGGAATCACTTGCCCTTTTGATTTTTCTATTTTGTTGTCTAAAGCTGAGACATAATTAAATATCTTTAAACCTTTCTCGCACATCTTCTATCTTAATGTTAGTTCCATTCTTCCAGTTGCTCAGACACGGCATTTTGGAGTCATCCTTGATTTCTTTCTCTAGCTACATAGCTGATCTGTTAGCAAAATCTCCTTGGTTCTACTATCAAAATATATACAGAATCCATTAGCTGCTCAATTAAAAAATAAAGATCAGATCTTAATCAATAATCACTTCTTTGCTGAGAGCCCAGTGGCTTCCTCAAAGTAAGAAAGCTCCTGCATTGTTCTTCAAGACCCTACATGGAATGGCCTTTATTCCCTCTCTGTCTTCATCTCCTACTGTTCTCCCTTGCTCGCCCAACTTCAGTTACACTTTGCTCATTACTATTCCTCACACGTTGCAGGCACACTTCTGCCTCCCAGTCTTGGTACTTGCTATTTGTTCCCTCTTCCAGAAAGTAAAGGCCATATGAGGGCCCATTTTCTGTTTTATTGAGCTTATTAAGAACACCCATGCCTCAGAGCCTTTCCCACTCTATTAAAAAAAAAAATGCCTTTGCTCTTTACCTCCCAAGATAATCCAGTATTTCATTATGCCTTAGTCGCCCAAGGTATTTATAATGGCATCCAACCCAGAGCTGACAAACTCTAGAATATTTCATGTTCCAACTTTATCTCTTAATTCAAACCTCTTTATCCCCAAAGTATGAAGTATGAAGAAAATTAAGTGATTTCTTCCCTTTGCCTTGTAATACTCTTTCCCCAGCAATCTGAATAGTTCACTGTTTTATTTTATTCCTGTTTTTACTCAGATATCATCTCATTAGAGAGGGTACATCTAAAGTAACCCCCTCTTGGAACTCTTTATCCTGCTGATTTTTTCCTTTATAGGACTTTATGAACGATATTTGTTGATTGTTTGCATCCCTACAATGAGAGCAGGGGCTTTGTTTCATCGCTGCATTTCCAACACCTAGAATAGTGGCTGGCATTTACTACACACTAAATATTTTTTGAATGAATGAAACCAGGTGATAGGGAGATGGGGAGAAGGCTTGTGGACAGTAATACAGCCTTCTTTTCATTAAGGCTGTAACTGTCATCTTTTTAACACAGAGAAATTCCTCACGTGGAAAAATCTCTGGCTTACGCTTGAATTTCTACCAATTGAATACTTTAAGCTAGCAAAGAAATGATCTTTGATGTGTTAAGACTCTGGGAGAAAGTTATCACTTAATTTTCTTCAGATATGATACTTTGGGGATAAAGAGGTTTGAATTAAGAGATAAAGTTGGAACATGAAATATTCTAGAGTTTATTAGCCCTCGGTGGGATGCCATTATTATAAATACCTTGGGCAATCAAGGCATAATGAAATACTGGACTATCTTGGGAGGTAAAGAGCAAAGGCATTTTTTTTTTTTTTTACAGAGTGGGAAATGAAGAGCCTGAGACAAATTTGGAACTGCTAAGAGTTGGCAGGTAGATAACACAAGTCTCTACTTCCTGCTGTTGGCCTTGGAAGAGCAAAGGGCAAGCTGTTTTTTTTTTTTTTTTTTTTAGTCCCTAAAGTGAGAAAATAGCCTTTGTCTCTTTATCTTTGACATTCATCCATTCAGGAAATATTTGAGTCCCTAAAACCCAGCCAGCCTGTGTCTAGGTGCTGAGAATAAAGTGGTGGGTGAGAGTTTTCGCTTTATCCCTTTTTTTCCTTTTCCGGGATTTTTGAGTTTGACTATTCATCGTTGTTTCATTGTCTTGTAGGTGATGAAAGAACTATGGTCTTTGTTGAAACTAAGAAAAAAGCAGATTTTATTGCCACTTTTCTTTGTCAAGAAAAAATATCAACAACAAGTATTCATGGGTGAGTAGATTAATGTGATTTCCTGGTAGGGTGGTGACTTCTATTTGTCATTTGTTAAGAAACATCAGTACATATAACTAATATGATATAATCTTAGGAGTAGGATTCAGAATTCTCAAAATCTAAACTGTTATTCTTCATCTTCATTTTAAGTTTTTATGAGAACTGAGTGGCAGGGACGGGCGAGTTAAAGGTCTGTCTTAAGACGTCTGCGTGGGGAGTGGGAACTTCTCAAAAGATGTCACTTAAAGTTCTCTGGTCCTTACATCTGAGTTTTTCCTCTGCTGAATCCAATGTTTCTGATGCCTGACATTATTTTATTGGAGTGCTTAAAAATGTCATATTAATACAGCTTTGTCGGTACTTTACCAGTGGATCTAAAATATCAATCAGTGAATATGTAGAATTCGAGATTGTACTTTTTTAAAAATCTGTGTTTTTGGAGAAAGCACTCTAATCCAATAGTTGTGTATTTTTTTCAAAACTAGAAAGATTATTAATAGAGATTATTAATAGATGAGATTTGTCATACTTGAATTTATATTTGGCTGTTTGTATTAGCTGTTACATCTCATCTATGAATGGGGATAATTGTTCCAACCTCAAAGTATTGTGAGAATTAAATAAAATGATGGCTTGAAGGGAATTAGTATAATACATGGTATGTACAAAGTAGACATTAATATTAAATGTTGGCATTTGTATTATTATTAAAAAGAAATTTGTATGTTGAACTTTAATGGTTCTCCTTATAATTTTCTTAAGAGCTGTCCTAAAATACATGTTTTTTTTTTTTTCAAGTGATCGGGAACAGAGAGAGAGAGAGCAAGCTCTTGGAGATTTTCGCTGTGGAAAGTGCCCAGTTCTTGTGGCTACTTCAGTAGCTGCCAGAGGACTGGATATTGAAAATGTTCAACATGTTATCAATTTTGACCTTCCTTCCACCATTGATGAATACGTTCATCGAATTGGGCGTACTGGTCGTTGTGGGAATACTGGCAGAGCTATTTCCTTTTTTGATCCTGAATCAGATATCCATTTAGCACAGTCTCTAGTAAAAGTACTGTCGGATGTAAGTATTAAATTTTTAAAACTGAATGGAGAGTGTTCTTACCTTATGACAGAAAGAAGACATTTTATACATGTATATTCAGGAAAAGTAAATTGTTCCAATCTTTGAGACTTTATTTATGCATATTGTATATAAAGTTAATTTTTTTTTAAAGGCTCAACAGGATGTTCCTGCATGGTTGGAAGAAATTGCCTTTAGTACATTTGTTCCTGGCTTCGGTGGTAGTACAAGAGGAAGTGTGTTTGCCTCGGTTGATACTAGAAAGGTTAGTTGAGGGAAAAATTCAGAACTTGGCTTTTACTCTCTCTCTGTAAATGTTGTGCCTAGTATCGTGTAGTAACTATAATAGTCAATATTTATTTAAACCATTATTTTTGTACCTGGGAGATTAATATTTCTCTAAAATTTTATGTACATACGTATTTTTGGTCTTAAAGGTGAGGAGTTAACTTCGAGGTTTATGTTCAAACAACCTGCTTTCCCAAATTTGCTGACATTTTAAATTCTAACTTGGATCTTTGGAACTTTCTGTATGAATTCCTTACTTTTAGAATTCGGATCACATTATTAACTAAGATAAAATACTAGAGATACGAGTTTATGTCTTCCGATTTGTCAGTTTGAAGGCCACATCGTCTTTATACAGAAACAGTGAGCATACTAATCATTAAATATTTATGTTTATTCATTGAAGTGTAGAGCTTAAAGTTTTTCCACTTGCCAAAACTATTGGCTTAAAAAAAAAGTGTTTAAAAAAAAATGTTTTGTGCAATTTAGACTTCCCAGGTTGATATGAGCCTTTTTTCAAATGGATTAGGTTTAGTGAGAATGAAGTTCTTTATATATTTGGGGAAAACATGGTGGAAAGCTTGAGTCCCTGCTCTCAATCTGGGCAGTGTAACTTTAAAGCTGTCATAAAATTAAGTATCTCTTTCTTTCTTTTTTTTTTAAAGAATTACCCAGGCAAGAGCACATTGAACACAACAGGGTTTTCTTCTTCACAAACTCCCAATCCAGTAGATGATGAATCATGGGATTAAAGCTAAAACAACCTGCAAGTTTGTGGTACAGTTTTGATGCAGAGAAGAAAACAGTTTTGAGTTTTGGTTTTTTAACAGAAGTATGAAACGCGACACTTGTTCATCTCCTGTCCTTGTTCTTACTCCCACTATTAAAAAAAAAAATATCCTTACTGACTTGTTATGTGAAATGCTAAAGTTACAGCGTTGCAGTTACTGATAGAAATGATGTTAACCAGAAAGATTAAAGCATTCTAAATGTCTTGTTTATTTCTAGTGTATTCTTCAGGGTCTTTAGATATGTTTCATGTCTAAACGCTAAATCTTAGTTTAGTGTTTATTGATCCTATAACAAACAATAAGATATATGATACACTTTTGGTTAACAATTATTGGTTCTCGTTTTTACTTAAAAGGAGGCTTTAAAAAATAGTGTGTCACTGAAATGTTAGAACATAATTTTCATGAAGCAAACAGTGAAAGACATAAACCTCTTAAGGTGATTTTGACTTTAGATTATTAGATATGTGATAAATATGGTTAAACGTTTGCAATGTGAGCTCTGTACTCAGTGACATACAAATGTTTGTTTTTATAAAATAAAGACTTTCCTTGAAAATAAAGGATGAAACACTTCCCCCCTTAAGTTTTCCAACAGCACTTTTAATTTTTCTTTGTTACATATCATACTTCTCAGCTCCTATATTTTGAAATTTAGTTTTTTGAGTCTTATGAAACCAGTGAAGTGAACAAGTCTTACATGAATTAAATATTGACGTATGAAACATTAATACACAGATGTAATGATGAAAATCATCCTTTGAACTCAGACTATATCAACAAAAAACAATGTTGTTCACTCTTGACATAATTTTTTGATATTTTACGATTAATGAAAGAACCCTTTTTTATCTACCAGTATGTATTTTAAATTTACTAGTTTATAATGTAGGAAATTCTTAATAAATAATTAAATGAATGAACCAAAACATTAAGACAGAAAACAAGTATAAATATTAGGAAGACAAAAATGATCAGTTTTGAGTGTATGATGATATTGTTCACTTAAAAAAAAAATCCAAAGTAACATGTCCTCAACATATGCCTTGTAATAGGAATTTGTTTAATAAATGAGGCATGGCTTATGAAAAGAGTAACAGATGTTGTTAGAATAAATAGGTGCCTACCACATACCATATTCAAAGTCAGTTCCATGTGAATTATAAAAACTTTGAACTACAAAAAATAAGAGTTAAATATTAAATCTTTGTATCAGGGATGAGAATTGACTAAGCTCAAAGGATAGGAATCATAAAGGAAGCAACAAATTTGATCACAAAAGGATTTATTTACTTACGTAAAAAGTAAAAGCAGGCAAGGAAAAATATTACTGTGACTACAGTGGATTATCAACGTCTAGGTCTTCACATGTGGATATGTAGGAATGCCAATAGACAAATGCGCAAAAGACAGATGACTCAAAAAGGGAAGTTCGACTAATAAAAATAAAGGAAATATTTAACTTATACTCCATAATTTCACTTTTGGAAAAGGCTAAATGAACGAAGATGTTTGCATTGTTATTGTAATATGTGTCTTCATTTTCTCTTTCTTTGTTTTGTTCACAGAGATTGTTTATAGGCCATTTGTCTTTGTTTTATTTTTTTTATTTTTATTTTTTTTCTCAGAGAGCTTCTTGGTCATAGCCTGGTTGTTTTAAAAGATTTTTTGAAGATCCTTGGTGTGTCAATTACTATAGTCACATTACTGAATCAAAGTAAAAAGGGAAAGAAAATTACACATAATTTCACCATCATTACAAACCAAGTGTAAATGTCCCTATGTTCAATTACTTTCCTCATTTCTAGGTGTAGAGTTGAATGATTTATTTAAAAAATATCAAAGTAACAGAAACACATATGATTAGAAAATAAAATCTAGAAGGGTTTAAAATAGTAAGCAATATTCTCTTGCATCTCCCTTTTCAAATTGCTGTACCACATCCTCCTGCCTTTAAACATTTTTGGTGGTTGCCATCATATATTTTCTTTTTGTCTCACCAAGGTTAGACTTCTATTGACTTTATGTATAAGAAACAATTTAACACACCTCACCTCTTACTTCCTTGGTAACTTTACATTTTTTCCAATTTTATTGTGATATAATTAACATACATCACTGAATAAGTTTCAGGTGTACAGCATAATGATTTGACTTACACATATTGATAACCACAATAAATTTAGTTAGCATCCATCATCTCATACAGATACATTAAAAAGAGAAAGAAAAAGAAACTTGGTAAAGCCACCCTTTTCCTTCTTTCTTTTTACACTGTAATATCTGTAAACTCTACATTTACATTTCCAAAGTTAATATTTGCACTCTATTCTATAACCATAAAACTCCCTTGTTCGATCTATAGTCTGATTTTAAAATTGGAAATCTATAGGCAGGGTTTACATTATGTAAATATTCTCTGAATGGGCCAATTAACACAGTCTGATTACCTTTACTATTCTTCCAATTTTATGACCTCTGTTTATGTTTCCATGGAGAATTATGTCAGGATCAAATAAAAATTGATCAACACCATTCCACATACTAGTTTGCTATAAGTTTGGACCATACACTTTGAACAATTTGTTCAGCCTGTAGTTTGCCTTTCTTCCTTGCTGGGAGAAGAAACATGTCCTTTTCACCATATTATTATGTTTCAAGGTTTAGTTAGTGTTGTCTGAAAGCTTGGTCCCAAAAAATTGGTATTCTTAAGTTTTATAATAAGTGGGCCATTTAATTTCAGCTAGTGCTTGTGTGCTTTGCAGATCATCCTTTTCTGGGGAGTGTTTTACATCTATGCTAATTTTTTTTCTAAATTTTCTGTGTTCTTTATGGAGCTTCTATTAGTCAGACGCTAGAAGTAGAATTAATTTCATATCTTACATTTTATGTTTTTTCATCTTTTTTCTTGTTATGGTAGAATTTTTATTATTCAGTCCTTTTATCTATTTAGTTTTTTAGCAATTATTTCTACGAGCTACCTTACTTTCTTTTTGTCTTTCCAAATGTTGTGGTAGGCTGCTTCATTAATACATTTTAACCCCTGGAAGAACTTAACCTAAGAAATCATTTGTTTTCCTGCTGTTTGGCATCAGAAATCTTAAGCGTTCCATTTATAAGGTGTATGTATTTTAAATTCTAGCTTAGCGTTCAGCAGTCTGTCTCAGCTTTGTACCTTTTTCTCCAGCTCTTCGAGTCTAGATTCTAGTGCCCTTTCCTCCCTCTCTGGGTTCATCAAGGCGTGAACTCAAAAGAAGTCATATATTGAGATGTGAATAATAAAGCTTCACTCTTCCTGAATCCTTTGCATTTTTATGAGTCAAAGGCTCTGGCCTAAACTAAAATAAGAAGCTCAAAATATGGAATATGGAGCATCAGCTGTACATGTGAGGGTTTGGGAATAATGGTGACTTAGTAGTGAATGAAGGTTAGGAGTGGTCCTGATTTCACACATGGTAAATGACCTACCTAGACCATGTCGCTAGGGTCTTGGGGTAGAGTAGTAAAGGTTTTTCTCATTTGTGCAGCATTGATAACATTTTTACATAGGGCAGCAGCATCATTGAACAGACGCTTACCTTTCCTATAGCTTTACACTTAACACTGTTTGCGTAGTTATCTCTTTATTGGTCCCCCAACAAATTTGAGAGAAGACAGCTTTTCATTGTTTGGTTTGTGTGCTGTTAGAAATTATTAAATGTGTTGAAAAATGGGGTACCTATCTAGTTTTTAAAGCACTGTCCTAAGGCCCTATTAAAAGTTGAGCCACTTGCCAGCATGAGTGATGCTGTGATCGGAAAAGCAGTTGTGCTCACTGTTGGCAGGCAATTCGGGTACCTAGCGCCTCCATGGGAAAAGTGAGCCCAGAAAGCGCTCGCCGTGTGTCCTGAGGCCCTGGCGGTAGGGAGAGGCGCTGCCTTTTACGATCCGACCAGGAGAGAGCCTAGCCTCGGCAGTTGGGTAGCTAGCTGCGTGCGGCTGTGGCCACCGTGAAGCTGCCAGTACCGGGAAGCAGCTCCCGCCTGCGTCTGGGCGCCAGGAGGCAGATTCCAGGGGCGTCCCCGACCTGGTGGTCCTCGCGCTCCTCCCAACCTGGCAGCGTTTGCTCCCGGGCCGTAATGACAGCTAGCGAGGGCGTGGAGCTGCGGGAGCCTTTTCTCCCGGCGGGTTGGAGCGGGAGGGTGGTCCTCTGGGGCTCTGGGACCGGGCAGAGCAGCTGTGAAGGGGTCCCTGCCCAGCGGAGCTCCTGCTGATCACATCCAGGTGAGTGGCAGGAGGTGCGCCTGTGGTGGGCTGGCACCGTGCGGGCTTTGCTTGGGCACTCCCTTTAGAATTTCAGTTCCTAATCATTTGGGATCACATAAGTTTATAGACTTAAGTTTTGCATACAACCTCCGGGGATTTGCCCGCATCTCTAAAATCCGTTCACAGGCCCACCCTGAGGGGCTGGGGAACCTGAGATTGAGACTCCAGCTCTAGAGACCCGTGGTGGTGCCATGAGAAATTCCATGTCAGGAGGGGGAACAGCAGTTAATGTGCCATGACCCTGCAGACACTGGACATTGAAGCCAGCAAATGAAATCTCAAGTTTGGGGGCTGGCGATTTACGATTCCTTAATCCTTTACCTAAGTGATTCACTAACTGTTGCTATAATTTAGGGGATGATTGTCAAAGTAGGGCATTGGAATTTACTTTTCTGTGGGGGATTTTGTATAGAAATTACTTGAAAGATTTGTCTCCATCAGCTAGTGTTTTCTGGGTTTGGAGTCTCGTGTTTGTGGGATTGTTTTTCACCATTCAGGACCAAAAACCAAATTTTCCTCCCCTTCTGAACATATGAACTTATTAATTATCCCACAGTGTTGGTTATATCTAATTTGATTTTCATGTTAGTTTTGGAAGGGTGGTTACTGTGTGGGGGATTAAAAAATATAACAGAAATCAAAACATTTAAAATACTCAGTTAAAACTTTTATGTGCAGGAGGAGAAGCTCCTGTATAACAAGGTGGGCATAACTCTTCATAATAAATCATTGGAGTAGCCTTAACATTGGCTTCATTTGTTGATTTGTGTGGTGCCTAGTATTATGAGGAATCTGCGTTAGGCCTGGTTTGCTTATATATAAAAAGGTACACAGTAATTGGGTCTTTCAATGAAGAAGTCACACAGTGCATGCAGTTACAATAAAATACTTTTAAAGAGAGGAAGCCTTGTGTAAGAATGTAGGGCATTATAGCTGAATGCTGGTGCACTTGTATTTTAATTTTCACATTATTCTAGCATGGTATAAGCTGCCTTGTCAATGTTAGATAGCTGAGGACTCAAGAGATCACATTTGCGACGGTAGTGGTTGAAACTCTTATGATAAGTATCACACAGGCAGAAGTGATGCTTCTTAATTGACCATCTTGGCATCTTACTATATTCCTCATCTATCAATTGTTTCATCGTTCTTAGGATGTTCACTGCTGGAGATGTATTCATGATACACATGCTAATCAGCGATGTGTTCTTCCCAGTTAAATGCAATGCAAGTTCTGACAGTTTCATCTTAACATGTTTATTCTTCTGAATCATTGGGTTACCAGTCATTTGGCATGGTGCAAAATATGGTTACAATAATTTATTTCAATTCTATAAACAGAATTACTGTTGAGATAATGCCACAAAGTTAATACCAACATTTGAAGCAGAATATAGACTGTGTCAGTGCCAAAATAATTATAGTTTATCATAGTGTGGATATTATGTATAAAACATGTACAGAGTGGTGCTAATCATGTACTTAAGCTAAGTAGTAACAGAGTTTTCTCATCTGTGTATATAATTCAGTAGGAAAATGAACCCTACTGTAGTGAAAAGACTCAAATTGACCTAAGTTTGAACCTTAGCCCAACCTCTTAGTAATTGTGTACTCTAGTTTTACCTATGTATGCTCCTTGTAACCATCACCAAAATCAAGATATGTCACATTTCATCACCCTCCTGCCCCTTTCTAGTTGACTCCCTTGTACGGTAACTACTATTCTGATTTTTATCAGTGTAAATTAGGTTTTCCTGTTCTTGTACTTCATATAGATGGAATCATAGAGTATGCTCTCTTTTGGGTTTGGCTTTTGATCAACATAATATCTGTGAGATTCATTGATATGATGTGTATCAGTAGTTCATTACATTTTATTGTGCAGTATTCTGTCATGTGAATATACTACAAATTGTTTCTCCACTTTCTTGTTGTGGGGCATTCGGGTTTCCAGTTTTTTACTATTATGAATTAAGCTTCTATGAATGTTCTTCTACAAGTCTTTTGGTGAACATAAGCACTCAGTTCTCTTAGCTGTGTACCTAGGAATGGGTCATAGTGTAGGTATATGTTTAACTTTGTTAGAAACACCCAGTTTTCCAAAAATGGTGGACACCAACAGCCACCAACATTGTAAGAATGTTTCATTTGTTCTACTCTCACCATTAGTTGGTATTGTGGTGTTTTTATTCCGGCCTTTACTGTGGTTTGAATTTGTATTTGCCTGGTGATTAGTGATGTTGAACACCTTGTCACATGCCTGTTGGCCATTTTTCTCTTTCTTAGCCTGTTTATATGTCTCCCCACACACAGTCTTTACATGTCTCCCCACTCACACAGTCTCCCCACTCACAGCAATACACCTGGGAATGGTAAAAAGGGAGAAGAAAAGATGGAATCAAGGGGTGGGGTTCTGTCTTGTTGCTCAGTGGTGACACCCAGTGTTGTGAAAAGGGTTTCTTCTTAGGGTCAATTACAGTGACGCTAGCTGCTTTTACAGTCCCCAAAACTTAAGTGGCCCTATCATCTGTGACACATGGCTTGCAAGGTCTTAGTGCTTCTCTTCATCAAGCCCGAGAATGGAAAAGAGTGGGGGCAAGGGAGGGAGGAGGTGGGCATATGAAAGATTTTCATGGGTCAGGCGAGGACATGACATACACATCTCTCCTCACACCCACTTCTGAGAACTTAGTCACATCTAACGATGGGAGACTGGGAAACGTAGCCTTCTGCCCATGAATCAGCGAGCACTCTCTGCCAATACTGATGAAATGGGTATTCTCAGGAACAGTCAATGGATTTCTGTATTAAACTGAGTCAGGACGAAGACTTACTTCTTGATCTGCTTCTAATAGCAAGGAATTTGTGTAAATTGCTGAGGGTTTACAGACACCTTTCCATTCTCTGCTTTCTACGGCTTGACTGCGCTATAGGAGTTGGAGACTGACCACAGAAGTACAGATGATAATAACAATAAATCCATCCTGTGATGGCTTAAAATGCTTTGGTGAAAGCGCTTCTCCATTATAATTTTATTTACCTAATCTCTGATCATTTATAAAATAAATCTGATTTAGAATAAGGTAATAAGATTACTTTATCTTTCATTAATATTTCAGGACCTTGTGATTTTAAAACTTTAAAAAGGTGTCTAAGTAGTTTTTAGTGACTTATTTGAAAGCTACTTCTAAGATGTCCACAGGGAAATGCAAAGCTGTTTTTTTGACACCTTTCCCATGAGTTACTAATATACTCCTAATATATTGGAGTTGCTAAATCATTCCACTATTCTTTTGTAATTAAAATCCTCCAACAATAAGAGACAGATTGCCTTGAATCATTTAAACCCTAGGTCATTAATCTTTCTAGCTCTTAAGAGGCCAGTGCACATCACTATTAGAGGGGGGAGAAGGAAAAGAAAACAAGGGGAGAAAGAAGAGAGGGCACAGGAAGAAAATGAGCATGAGCTGAGGTGTAGCTGAGCTTCCTGATTAGCCTTGTGTTAAAGCTTTCCTTGTGCAAATTATTGCTCTAGAGCAGTGCTGTCAGATAGAAATAAAATGTGAGCCACAAATGTTACCAGTATACCCCCAATATCATTTCAGCATATAATCAATATAAGAATTATTGAGATAGTTTACATTTTTTCACTAAATCCAATGCATATTTTACAATTACTTCACATCTCAATTTGGGTGCTGTTTTTCATTGGAAATACTTGATCAGTATTTTGATTTAATAAAATACATAATAAATTATGATTCACACCCCCCCATATAAATTCAAGTACCCAAGTTGTTCCTAATACACTTAAAAGTTTTCCAATAGCTGCTGAATCAAGTCTATTTTTAAATCTAAATTTACATTCATAAAATTAAATAAAATTGAAAATTTAGTTTCTGAGTTGCACTAGCCACTTTTCACGTGCTCAATAACCACGTGGCGCTAGTGGCTTCTATATTGACTGAGTTTAGATGTATACAATCTGTACTGAGTTTAGATTGTAAGCTCTAGGAAGGCAATAAGAAAGTACACAAGAAATCTTTGTGACTTGAAAATATCAAACCTGGGCGGCCGGATGGCTCAGTTGGTTAGAACTCAAGCTCTTAACAATAAGGTTGCCGGTTCAATTCCCGCATGGGATGGTGGGCCGCACCCCCTACAACTAAAATTGAAAATGGCGACTAGACTTGGAGCTGAGCTGCGCCCTCCACAACTAGATTGAAGGTCAATGACTTGGAGCTGACAGGCCCTAGAAAAACTGTTCCCCAATTTAAAAAAAATTAAAAGGAAAATATCAAACCTATTTTAAAGTATTCAGAGTTGAAAGTGGTGTTAATAAATAAGCTAATTTAATGGAACAGCTGGAGGGGAGCCAGTCTTCCAAAGCCACATCTTTGCTTCCCAAACTTAATTGTATCTAATAAGAATTCACTGTGAAGTTATTTAGACCAGACTGGCTATACCTCTTTCCAACCCAATGGCTGGCAACTCTGAATATTAGATATTAATTGTCACACAGTGGAATTGGTAAACCACTATGGGGGGAAATATTTAAGCTGTCCCTTCTGTAATCCATTGGTTTGGATTTGGGGAATATAAACTAAAGGGAAATGAATGTAGTTAAAATAATTAAAGTTGAAATCCTGAAAAAAAAAGTCATACATCCCATTACATGTCACTCTGCAGAGGAAACCATTTTGTAGTTATAGGGGTAGACACATCTAATATACAAAAATATCTAACCGGCAAAATGTTCTCAGTGTGAAGAAAAGGCTCTTTATATTCTTTGAGAATGGGAATCTTACATTCCACTAATTACCCAAATTTTACTAGTTCAATGTTCTACTTAAGTCATACTTCTTTCACGAAGCCTTCCTTAATTACTGTAGTTCGTACCGTGTTTCCCCCAAAATAAGACCATGTCTTATATTAATTTTTGCTTCAAAAGATGCATTAGGGCTTCTATTCAGGGGATATCATCCTGAAATATCATGCTAGGGCTTATTTTCCGGTTAGGTCTCCTCCCTTCCCTGAATTCCTTTTTCATAAGAACCACATAGTTTGTCATCCAAATATGTATCTACAGTGTTGTGAATTGTTCCCATTTGATTAATGAGGTTTGTCATGTCTAGCACACCCAACTCCATGTTTAATGAGTAGCAGTTGCTCAACATTTGCTTGAGTACACTGAGAACAAGAACAATATGGAAAAATCCTGGCTGGCTGATAGATTTAAGAACCTCTGGCTATTCCCATGCTTTGTGTTCAAATTGCTTTCCTGCAGTCTGCTTGTCTTGAGCTGTGACAGAAGCTCAGCTGAGCTGGAGAGAGGGCTTAGCTGTCAGGTGTTGAAATACTGAATGAAACAAGCCAAAGTTAAAGTGACAGTCTAGCCTTTAATCACTTACTGTGATTGTATAGAGTCTGAACCAGAGAAGGACTCCCCCTGTTCCACTTTCTCCCGTGGAATGGCCGCCTGGGATGATTAAGGGTCCACTGGATTAGCACAGATGTGGGGTGAGGGGGGTTTGTCTCACTGTGGAGGGAGGCTCAAACAAAAGGCTGCTGCAGATTTCTGGACCCTTGGGGAAGCAGAGAGGAAGACAGTTGGCATGTCCAAGGACTCCCTGCTCTTGGAAGTGTCATTCTCTCCACCTTCCTGACTGCTCAGTCTCTGTATTTGGAATGCCCTTTGCTGCCTTCTTCTACTGGTGTATGTCTGTCTAGTCATTCATCAGGATTTAGCTCAAATGTTGAGTCCTTTGTGCAGCCTTCTTTGAACTTCCCAGACAAAGTGAAATGCTTGCCCTGAACACGCCTATGTTTTCCTAACTCCTGGATTTTTCTTGTTGTGTGATGATTGCGCATTTCTCCATCTAACATATGATGAGCTGACAGACTGTTAGTGGCTGAGATCTTCATCTCTGTATTGCAGGGCCAACCACAGTCTTTGTGGATAATAACAGATGTTTAGACTGAAGGAATCAAATAATTGAGCTGGCATATAAGATATTGAGACCTGGTTTAAGGTAGAGGGACCACAAGAACTTCCCAGTGGAGCGATGTGTTAGGTTAGCGTAAAAGTAACTGCGGTTTAAAAGGTTAAAAATAATTGCAAAAACCGCAGTTACTTTTGCACCAACCTAATAAATGGTGGTCAAACTGTGCTTGTTGAGTCTCTTGACGACTTGACACTCTCTCCTTTTTAATCCTCTGCCCAGATTTGGATATCTAGACTGGGGCCTGGAACAATCAACATGCCAAATCATAAAAGAAAACTTGTTTGCTTTTTATTCAGAGAGCCTTTTTACTGCTAGAATGTCCTAGCGGTTACCTTTATTTCCTGATCAGTTTACACTTTGACATTATTCATCTGTTTAGTAATTACCATTTATTTCCACCTCCTTATATTTTCTTCAAACCAAGTTTCTCCCAAGCATCATTGTTAAATCGGGGATCATTTGGTTTCAAGTAACAAAAACTGGTTCAGTCTAACTTGAATCAGCAGCGGATTATTGCGGTGACATTAATAGGTACTGTTATGGACATCTGCAGGCCGCGAGTTTATCAGGGTCTCGTGTGTTTCGCACAAGCAACTGGGAAGTCGAGTGCTGAACTGTCTGTCATCACATGGACGTTCACCTTTGCTTCTTGCTTTGCTTTTCTTCACTCTCTTGTAAACCTTCTTTTCTTGCACATCTAAAACATCGCTGCCAGTGCCCATGACCTGATAGCCCCACTATCCACCACCATCCAGCTGACTATGTTCCTAGGTGAGAGAGTCAGGTGGGTCAACCTGGCCCGTGAATCACACGCAACCTGGGATGGGGAGGGTGATTAGTTTCCTTGGGCTACTGTAACAAGATGCCACAAACTTGGTGGCTAACAATAGACTTTTATTCTCTCACGGTTCTTGAAGCCAAAAGTCCAAAATCACGCTGTCCGCAGGGTTGTTTTTTTTCTGGAGGTTCTAAGGGAGAATTTGTACCTTGCCCCTCTCCCTGTTTTTGGTGACTCTGGCAATCTTTGGTGTTCCTTGACTTGTATGTAGATTCATCGCTCTTAATTTCTGCTTCTGTGGTCACATAGCTTTCCGCATGTGTCTCTGTGTTTGTCGCTCCTGTTCTGTCTCTTACAAGGAAGGACACAGGTCATCAGCTTTAGGGCCCAGCCTCTTCCAGGATGATCACATCTAGAGATCCTTTCCTTAGTTACATCTGTGAAGACGCTTTTTCCAGATAAGATCATATTCTGAGGTTCTGGGTGGAGGTATCTTCTGGGGTCCACTATTCGACCCATTACAGGAGGTGTAGTCGGGTGCTACCAGCATGGCTTCTGGTCCCATCCCAAGTGCCAGTAAATGTCTGGCTCTTACTCATCTCTGCCAGGAATACTTGTCGCTTTATACTGTAATTTGGAGCATTTATTTCTAAGTAACACGTTCTGCTAAAATGTCCCTTTCTCTTAGTTACTTTCTGAGAGCCACTGCTTCCCTTAGGGTGGAATTACTGGCTCCTCTATCCCAGTTCCTGTAGCACTGTACACACCTCTTTGTCAGGGTTTATAGCACCTTGTTGACATGTCTATTTTCCCACTTAAGTTGTGAACTTTTCCTGGGTGGGAGCTCTGCCTTCTTCAGCTGTTGCTACAGTGCCAAGTATAGGACCTGATATTGAATTATGTTTGTGGAATTGAGTTGAAAGTCTGGACTGTATGGATTGAGTCTTTTCCCCTCCAAGCTCAGTGTTACTTTATTCAAGTGTTCAGTCATGTGTCACTTAATGATGGGGAGACATTCTGAGAAATGTGTTGTTAGGCAATTTCATCATGGTGGGAACATCACAGAGGGCACTTACACACACCTAGATAGTAGAGCCTGTTACACATCTAGGCTGTCTGGTACAGCCTGCTACTCCTAGGACACAGTCTGTACAACATGGTACTGTACTGAATACTGTAGACAACTGTAACGCAGTAAGTATTTGTGTATCTAAATATATCTAAACATAGGAAAGATACAGTAAAAACACAGTATAAAAGGTTAAAAATGGAGCTCCTGTATAGGACACTTACCATCAACAGAGCTTTTAGGACTGGAAGTTGCCCTGAGTAAGTCAGTGAGTGAGAATGTGAAGGCGAGGCTATTAGTGGACGCTGCTGTAGGCTTTGTATACACCGTCCTCTTAGGCTACACTGAAGTTGTAAGAATAGTTTTCTTTTTTTCAATAATAATTAACCTTAGCTTTCTGTAACCTTTTTACTTTATAAACTAAAATTAAGCTTTTTGGCTTTTTTTTTGTAATAACAGCTTAAATACATTGAACAAATATACAAAAATATTTTTTCTTTATATTATTATTCTATAAGCTTTTTTTCTATTTTAAAAAACATTTTATTAGATTTTACTTTTTCGACTTTTTTTGTTGTTAAAATCTAAGACACACGCATTAATCGAGGCCTACCCAGGGTCAGAACCATCAATATCACTGTCTTCCTCCACATCCTGTCCCACTGGAAGGTCTTCAGGGGCAGTAACGTGGAGCTGTCATGTCCTGTGTAACAATGCCTTCTTCTGGAATTCCTGCTGAGGGACCTGCCCGAGTCTCTTCTTGAAGAAATGTCACTCTTTTCAGATATATGGAGGTTTGCTTGGTTTGTTTCTTTTGTCATAGATTTGCTTGTAAGCAGATAATTCACCATGAACATTCCTCTCTATTAATGAAAACTGTTCGGTGGTGGGCTCTGTGTTCTCAGACTTTTTAAAGAGCTTGTTAAGGTTTGCAAAAACTTCTGCCAAACCCTTCACTGTGAATTTTCTTAGGGGTTCTTCTTCTCCTGAAGTTTCTTGTTCTTACCTCTTCTCCAGCTATGTGTTCCTGCTCCAGTTCCGACATCTCGCCATCAGTCATTTCCTCAGGGGCTCCTTGTCCTCACCCACCTCAGGTTACAATTGTTTGTCATCTCAGCCACAGCCTCGTTGGTTTCTGTAGCCTCCTCATCCTAGGCAAATGCTTTGAACTCATGGACAAACTTCTGAGTGTCTCCTTCCAGTTGCCATTCATACACTCCTTGGTGACATCACTCTAAGCCTAAGGAAGGGTCTCGATTCAGTCACAGAGGTTGCATTCCTTCCAGAATTGCACCAGTGTCTTCCTCAATTGCAGCAATAGCCTGGCCAAAGGTCCTCTTCAGGTAGGATGCCTTAAAAGCTGCTGTAAGTCCTCGATCCACCGGTTGGATCAAAGAGGTGGTGTTTGAAGGGAGAAACACAACTGTGACATTGGGAGGCAGATCACCAATAAAAGGAGGATGTCCGAGAACATTATCAACAATAAGCAAAACCTTGAAAGGTGTGTTATTCTGCAAACAGTACTTCTCCATTTCACTAGCATAGCAATTCAGGAGGGCATCTTAGAAGAGGAGCTGGGTCACCCATGACTTGTCATTGCTCCTGTGGCACACTGGCCGTGTGTGCTTACTGATCTGCATGAAGGCCTGGGGCTCTCATTGTGCCCGATCACAGAGGGTTTCCATTTGTAACTTGCAACACTGCCCCCGAGCAAGACTGTTATCCTGTCCTTAAAAGTCTTGAAACCTGGCATCGACTTCAGGGTCAGTGCTGGCCTCTTTATGAATCGACTTGGCCTCTTTATGGATGAAAGTTCTTTCAGGCATTTATTTCCAGAATAGGGAGGTTTCATCCATATAGAATATTTGCTCAGGTAAGTAATTTTCCTCCACAATCAGCTTATCTAGAGTTCCCAAAAATTCTTTAGCTGCCCTTACTCAGCACTTGCAGACTCGCCACTCACTTTCATGTTATGCAATGGATAATGATTCTTGAATCATTTAAACCCCTAGAGCTAGCAGTAAATTCAATGCCATAGTTAGGTCCACCCTTTTCTTTCAGCATCACATACAGACTTTTCGCTTTGGCCATGATTGTCGTGGCACTGAGAGGAATGCGTTTCTGGTCTGGTCTGTAATGCAGGTCCTTAGAAGCCTCTCCATGTCTGATATGGGCCCTTCTCAAATTTTTGTTACTTTCATTGCCTTTAATGAAGGAGATTCTTTAACAGCTTCTGTCACTTTGTTCATAAAACATATGAAGCTAGAAAGCGTATCTTGTTTTAAAGCTTAGGTTGGGTTTCTTTCCTTAGACATCATAATGTCTTCCTTAGTCTGTTTATTTCTTTATGATGTTGTCCATAACAAAAGGGTGTAAAATTATAGTGCTCAAAGAAATCCCAGAAATCATCTAATTTAACCTTTTGATTTATAGGAAACTAAGGGTTCTATTCCTGGCTTCACTGTTACTGAAGGCAGAAAGAACAGGGCTGCCGGGAGAGAGTGGGGAGGAAGGGAAGGAGGAAGTGCGGAGAAACGAAGGAGGAGATGAGAGCATTCTTAAGAAAAGGTGGAGCTATAGCTAATAATACTATTAGCATCGTGGGCAGGGAAAATCTCTACCTGTGTTGTCATGATAGTTTGGACAAAGGGAAAAACAAGGGAATCCCACCTCCCTATGGGAAGGAGTGGTCAACAAAGACCCACTCTAGGAATGCCTGCAATACCTCCCCTGAATATTTCGCACCCTCTTTCAAATATAATCCTAAATTACTTTGTTTTTCGGCGCAGTTGCCCTTTTTCCTGTCTTGCCTACTCCCATTATTTTGGGAGTGTATTCTTTTCCTTTATTCTAATAAATCCTCTGCTTGTTTGGCTTTGTTCATGTGGCTTATTTGTACATCTTGGAATGCTTTCCTGCAATGATACAAGGACCCTTTTGCTCTCCAGTAACTTCACCACTTACTTTGGACACATTTCTCAATTGTTTTGACCTTAGTTCTTTCATCTGTGAAATGGGAATAAAAATGCTATTGATGTCATAGATTGTTTCTGAAGATTAAATTAGATAATTAAAGTTCTCAGTACCATGCCTAGCACACGGTAAGAGCTCCACATATGAATTATAATAAGCTGCTGAATTAGTAGCCTCTCAGTTCAGTATACTTTCCTTTCTTGGGGGTTCTTCTTTTCCTGGATGCAGCCTCTGCCTTCCTCTTTTCTCAGTTAGCCACTATTATTTTCTTTCCTTCATGTCCTTTAAAGATAATTACATGATTACATATTTCTTTTTTCAAGCTAAAGATATGTATTCTCAGCATTTCACCCCTTACCACATTTGCAAAGACTACCTGAATAGAAAATTTAAAATTTAGTCATTCCTTTTGTTTATGGCACTTTCAAAGTTGAGTAGTCTCACAGAAGAAGATTTATTTATTTTTTTGGTAGTTACAATAACGTACTTCACTTCCCAGCATAAGTGCATTAAGTACCACCCTGCCTTGGGCTGGGCTTAAAAGGAAAGGAAAATCCCCAGGCAATCAGAAAGGAAATACTCACACATCTCTATGTACATAAATTCCAAATCACCCTTCATATCCTGACTTGTGCTGTGGGAGACAGCATCTTTCCTGTGGATTCTTTGAATCAGCAGGACATCTACAGGACACCACCAGATAAAGGGAGGTGAGTGCCACACTCATTTAGAAGAATCTGATAACTCAAACCCTTGCAAATGAGGCCTCTTTTTCTATTATGTAACGATCTTTTTCCACTTTGTTTAGGGAAATTATGGGTCAGAACCTTCCGCATGAAGCATTTTTTGGTTAGATTGGTTATTGATAGTTACAGGGCACCCAATCTTTTGGTAGCTAATATTTTAAAGTTCTAGGGTGGGGGTGTCAGAGGTCAGGGGCTGGGGAAAATATATGAACATAATGGATTTATTTTTCTGGAAACTCTAGGCTAGAGAAAATTAGACCTAGGAGATTCAGAGGAAAATTCTTGTGTGTACTGGTGTTTTGTGGCAGGAGGGCTGAGGGACAGTATATCACTAATAACTACTGGAGTTTGGTGGAAAGAGTCTAGGCTTTGGAATAAGACACTCTTGGGTTTGAATCTCAGGAATGCCACTTACAAACTATATGATTTTTTAACTAGTTACATAATATCGCTGAGCCTCAACTTTCACACGTGTAAAGTGAAGATAATAATACCAACTCTACAGGAATTTTTAGAAAGACAAGATATAATTTGTGTAATGCGATTAGCACTTTGTAGATTCTCACTATCACATCATGATTGAGTTTTTGCTAATCTTGCTGCTGACCATCTTAGAATGTTTTCTGTATGAAGGCAGCCTGCACCTCAAATAAGTTTATAAACTTTGAAACTGAATGCACGTATCTGACAGCTTTTTCTTTAATTGAGATATAATTGACGTATAACATTATATTAGTTTTGGGTGTAAAACAATAATTCAATATTTATATACATTTCAAAATGATCACCACAGTAAGTCGAGTTAACATTCATCACTATACGTAGTTACAAAAAGTTTTTTCTTGTGATGAGAGTTTTTAAGATCTACCCTCTTAGCAACTTTCAAATATACAATACAGTATTATTAACTATAGGCACCAGGCTGATCCTCTTACTTTCATCTTGGGCAAGGTATGTGATCAATTTCCTCCTCCAAACAGAAAGATACTATTAACTTATTAGGCTGAAATTGCCAATATTTGACTGTTTTTGACTTAGGAAAATAGCAATTTCATGAGAGTCAACCAAAAATATCTGCCTCACTTATCTCGAAGGTGACAAGGATCAACTGAGTTAATATATATGAAAGTGCTTTGTAAATATAAGGTCATTATTAGTATTATTATTATTACTGCAGGCTCCAAATCGACATTTAAAAGAGAATGAGAATAGAAGACCCTTCAACTTGATCAATAGAAATGAAACGATAAACCAAATCCTACTGGTCTGTAGGAATTTGAAGGGACCGAATGAGGCTGGGCAGCTTGCTGCCTGCTTCCTCCCTCCCAGCATTAGAGTTTACAGGTACATTTGGCCAGCGTGGGGTCCCTGGCATTTACTCTTTCATCACCCATCCTTTCAGTGCCATACTATGCACAGTTCCTGGCACAGAATGGATATCAATATACACCAGTTGAGTGAACGTATGAATGAATGAATGAATGAATGAAAGTAGGGCCAGCCCTAGGAAAATCACGTAGTGGTACATTTTTATACAAGTGAAATTAGCTGAAACTTAGCATCCAGGACTCAGCCCTGAATGGGAACTTTTGAATTACCAAAGGACAGCCTGTGGAGGGCTGTGTGTGTGTGTGTGTGTGTGTGTGTGTGTGTGTGTGTGTGTGTAATGGGGGATTGCTAGAGAGTAGAACAGCCACACCCTATTTTTTTCACTTTGCTCATATGAGATAGGATGTGGGGAAGCAGGGATAATTTAACATGCTAAAATTCTTAGCATCAACTGGCAGAGGCAGTATCTCCTACTTTCCCCCCCCTCTTACCTTGTCCCCAGCTAGTGCATATAGCCGGCAATAACTGCTTGGATTTGTTTCCAGACGGTCTACTCTTAACAGTGGCTATTAGGTTTACACTTTTAAAAATAATACACCACAAGTTACTTAAGTGGCATCACTGTATATTCTAAGAGTTAGTCCAGCATGGATTGTTTGTTGATAGTGTTGTTTGAGAATTCTAGGTCTTCATTAAATGCTGTATTCGAATACGCCCCTTCTAATGAGAAGCTGTGTGTTTCTAGGAAGTGACCTCTTATTGAAGACCAGTTATTCAAAGCTTCTGCATTTTAAAAGTTAGGGCTGATTACTCAGGGAATGCAGGCAATGGTTTGGTGGTTTTCCTCAAGAGCGCAGGCTAATCTTTGTGAATTTCTTGTGGTTCAGAGTCTTGATGCACCCAGAATTACTCAGGTTTGGGGAGACTGCTTCACCTCATTGAAGACTTTAAGAGACTGATGTATTTAAACAAAGGGAGGATAGCCTTTCTGATGACAAGCAGGCTCATGTTGCTTGTTCAGGGCCCCTTCTGCTAAGTTAATAATCAGAGAAAGCTTCACAGAATCAGAGCAAACAGGAGATTTTGGATTTTGAGGTATCTTTCATTAAGGATGTGGTAAGATCTGACCGTTGGTTACCTTGTTTTAGAGTATGTCACTCCAGTAACAGAAAATTTCACCATTTCCTCCCATAGCACTGGATAAACACTGCCAACTTCTGTGGTTTTTTTTTAACCATCAATGTTTTACATTCTGAGATAACCCCTGTTCTCAAAGTCTCCTTCCATTTAGGATACAATTAACCAAGTAAGTTTCTGCAACTAAATGAAATGACAATTTTCCAGATCCAGCAGTCTGAGATTATACCCACATTTCCTTGTCTGGAGTTTGGGGTGCACTCAAGCTCTTCAATTGCATATTTACCCAAACGTTCTTGATTTACTCTCACAGATAATTAGGATTGCTTTTGTGCACAGATTTTGCTAGATAAACTCTCAATTGAACTTATTTTAAGTTCCCCGGAGGCACCTCACACTTGTTTGCATACACTACCAACAAGCAGTCACTTTGTGGTGATCTTCTGGTGTGTGTAAGGGGAAGGGGAAGAGGTCCTGGAGGTCAAGGGAGTGTTAGAATGAGGCGCATCAGCATCATAGCAATGCTTGTTGGCTTTTCTCAGTCAGTAACTCATTCTTCTCGTTAGATGCTCTGTGCTCTCCTTGCGTCGTTGTAATAACAGCACTTACCATGTGATATTTGCGGGTACTGTCCATGCTTCTGTATCTGCAAGTAGATCAGTGGTTCTCAACCCTTTTTCTTCTCAAACCCACTTGAGGGATATGCACAGAACCGTCAGTAACAGTAGCTCACTGTGGAATTTGCCATCCTCTCCTTCCTCTGACCGCCTTCTCCTTGTTAAAAACCACTGAACTAGATCGAAGTTGGGGCAGGCTCGTCTTTTATTCCAAGCACCTAATGTGTGGCTGGGACAGTGCTGAGTGAAGAAGAGAATGCCTGAGGTCACCCAGTGATTCATGAGAGTGCCAGGGCTAGAACTCAGGTGGTGCCAATTTCTAGAGGGCCACACTCTTCAACTTTTCTAGCTGTGTCTCTGGGTGTAATTTAGCATTGTTGATTTTTTAAAGGTTTTTTTAAATTTTATTTTAATTTTACAAATGTTATTAATAGGCTAGTATTCTCATTGTAAAGGAGTCAAACAATAATTACCGTTAATTTAAAATGTTTTGTATGCTAATATTTTGTTCAACATTTAATATTATAAGATTTTAACAATGCAAAGCCCTATATCAAAATAACAATTGTAGCTTTAGCATCTATTATTATCCATTTATTCAATTATTGAGACTGTCAGCATCACAGCTTTTATAGAGTTTTCATGGTTGGGTCTCCCGCCCTTTCCAGGATGCTTTCAGGACTTGTAAAGGCCTGTCTTCTGGCTAAGAGACTGAGAAAATGAAGACAGCATTTTGAATCATTAGACTTTAAAAAATGCTATTAGTGTTACAATTAATTTTTAAAGAACACATTTATTCTTCATTGAAAAATTAAAAACTTTCCCTTTAAGTTTTGTACTCATTTAAATCAAAATGGCTCTTTCTTTTTTTTTTTTATTAATTAATTTATTTATTAGTTTCAGGTGTACAAAACAAGGTAATACTTAGACGTTCATCATTTATATCCCTCATACTGTGAACACCCCTCCCCCCATCCACTATCCCTCCGACCTCACACTGAACCATCACATTATATATATAAAATTATAGTTGGCATTCATTAATGTTTAGCTTCTGATGTACAATGCCATGATCAGGTATCCACATTATCCCTGAGGTGGTCTCCCAAATAGGACGCATGTCCATCGGATACCCAACAAAATCAAAATGGCTCTTTCTTGAGAGAATAGCTATTGCCATCCAGTAATAGGTATTCACTATTTCTGTTTTGTAATCAGTCTCTTATTGTTTCATGATGGTATGTTTGTTATTATATATACAAGTTCTCATTCTGTTTTATTGCTCTACGCATTTTCAGTTAATTAGCTATTTCGATTGGTTTGTATATGAGAAAATTTTATCCTTGTGGTTTTCTCCAGAAATACTACATGTGAATGTTTCTCAAGTGATTTATTTTGTTGAGAACTCTTTTTTTTCCTAAAATGATCTTTCAGATGAAAACGTACCATTATTTATTTCTTCCTGAAATGAGGTATTGGTTTTACATTTGCTTTATCTTTAGATTATCCCACTATCTCATCTGGGATGAGATGAGAAGCCAGCAGTCTTTTTGTTCTAATTGATTCCACAAAGAACATCAAATGTCTACCATATGCCAGGCACTGCCTTAAATACTAAGGCTTCACAGAAGAATAAGAGAAGCTTTACTCTTCAAACGCTCACTCTGTGAAGAGAATCCAACAGGTACACTGGTAAAGGCATGTTGTGTGATGCAAGCTGGCCTATAGATGGCACGGTGCAGGGTGGGGCTCAGGGAGGGCTCCGCTGGGAGTTCAGGGAGGGTGTAAAAAATATTTTTTAAAAATAAAGGACTCTTATTCAAAATCCCCATAATCTATCACTGGAAATTGAGTTGTTGGAAAGAGACAGAAAACTAACTCTTGACTGATGACACTTGCAGCTCTCTCCTCAGCCTGCCTGCATTAACTTGGGGACAATGTGGGCCTGCGCACTGTGGATGCTTCCTCTACTTTGCAAATTCTCCCTGGCAGGTAGGTTGGCCTGTGCCATTTCATGGTTATGTGATTCTTTTTTTTTTTTTTTAATTAATTTTATTGGGGTGACAATTGTTAGTAAATTTACATAGATTTCAGGTGTACAATTCTGTATTACATCGTCTATAAATCCCATTGCGTGTTCACCACCCAGAGTCAGTTCTCCTTCCATCACCATATATTTGATCCCCTTTACCCTCATCACCCACTCCCCACCCCCTTACTCTCTGGTAACCACTAAATTATTGTCTGTGTCTATGAGTTTTTGTTTCTCATTTGTTTGTCTTGTTCTTTTTGGTTTATATACCACATATCAGTGAAATCATAGGGTTCTCTGCTTTTTCTGTCTGACTTATTTCACTTAGCATTATTCTCTCGAGATCCATCCATGTTGTCACAAATGCTCCTATATCATCTTTCCTTAACGCCGAATAGTATTCCATTGTGTATATGTACCACAACTTCTTTAGGTTATGTGATTCTTATTTACTTTTTTGTATAAGAATTGTTAACTTGAAAGCAAAGGGGCACCTGGACCATGGGCACATGTGGATGGGCAACAGAGAATGTGGGAACTCCCTGAATTTGTGTCGGAGGGTGCGTACATGTTGATGACTCCTTACGCATGTGCAAATTTGGCAAGATGGCGATCATAGTATCAAAGGGCGATATGACACCCCCCCCCCCCAATAGGTCAACATCCACTGTTTTCAAGTAACGGTAAGTGCTTATTTCAGTAGTTTTTGTGTTTAGTCCAATTGTTTCATATAGAACACTCATATAAAAACAAAAATATGTAATTCTCACACTATTTGCAATAAATTCCAAGGCTATGAAGGGAAATGATGAAAAAACATATTTCTACTGTGGTCCAACTCAAAACTATGGGCCTAATATCCATACAGTACCTTGCAGCTCTAAGATCCATTAAGTATATCACATTTTATGTTTTTTTAAAAAAATCAAGACCAGAGGGGGAAAGTGGGGCTTGGCACTGGGAAGGTACAAAGGCATCACAGTGTGCTAGTTTGCTAGGGGTGCCTTAACAAAATGCCACAGTGTGGGTGGCTTAAACAACAGAAATTTATTTTCTCATAGTTCTGGAGGCTGGAAGTCCCAAGATCAAGGTGCCTGCCTGCAGGGTTGATTTCCTCTGACACCTCTCTCCTTAGCTTACGGATGGCTTCCCTCTTGCTCCCTCTTCATATGGTCATCCCTCTGTGTGTCCTAATCTCCTTTGATTATAAGGACACCAATCAGATGGGACTGGGGCCCACCCTAACAGCTTCATTTTAACTCATACCTCCTAAGGGCCCTATCTCCAAATACAGTCACCTTCTGAGGTACTGGGCATTATGGCTTCAACATATGAATTTGATACAATTCAGTTCATAACATGTAGTAATTGGGGATCACCAAGAGAGCAGTTGTGACCCACAGATAATGAGAATGCTTCCTAGACCTCTGTCCTGGCATGACCTGCCTGGTAGCCCTCTAGGGTTATATTTATGGCACTCAGGAACTTTATAGATAATACAGGCAAGTAGGCCAGTGTCTCCCTGTCTCACTTAGCCTCTCCTCGCCAGCTCAGAAATCAAAAATTATCCCCAGTTATCCCATTTTAAAGTTCTAATTATATGCATCGTGGCTTCTACCAACACACTCTTTCCCTCAACTTGTCTTATTCTATCTTCTATCTCTAAACTTTTTTCGTATCACATTTTACTTATAGCATCTTCTATATAACTGGCTCTATTTTCACCCAACTTCCCTTTTAGAATATCCTTACTTTGGCCTCTTCTCAGTTTTGTCCTTCTTCTATTTCAAGACATTTTTCAAGACACTAACTTTGTAACAGCACCAAAGTGATATGAGCATAGACAGAAAAAGGGAAATTGAGAATATCTTTTTAATTTTGAAAAATATTCTTCTTCCATGTGGGAAATTCTCTAATAAGCAAGAACATTCTCTCAATCTTTATTAGAGAAAAGTTAATGAATATTTTCCCTTATTTCTAGAAATAGGGGAAATCATTATTTCTAGAAATGTAGGAATATAGTTATGGGTCTTTTTCTTTATTTATTTGAAAATGGGGGGAAGGATAGATGTGTGCAAGTGGTAAATCTTGCCTTCAGTTATCCATTTTTAAAAAATAAAAATTCTGTTTTGGAATAATTTTAGATTTACAGAAAAATTGTCAAGATAGTACAGAGTTCTTGTATACTCCTCATCCACTTTCCCCCATTGTTAATTTCTTATAATATGATCGTACATTTGCCAAAACTAGGAAACTGATACTGATTGACTAAATTCCAGACTTTATTTGGATTTCACTAGTTTTTCCATTAATGTTCTCTTTCTGTTCAGAGTACTAGATTGCATTGAATTGTCACATTTCCCTAGTCTCTTATGGTCTGTGACAGTTTCTTAGTTTTTCTTTGTTTCTCATGATCTTGACAGTCATGAGGGTACTCCTGGGTTTTTGTAAAAAATATAACACAGGTAAAATGCCCTTTTTTGCTCTATCACAATTTTATACGTGTTTGTGATAGTCTTTTGATATAGAGTTCACATTCTAATTACAGACAAATCTAATGAGACCTACAATAGGCACATTGGTTGTCCACAAGTAGAAAGGCAGGGCAATATAGATGTATAAGCTCTGCCAGCCATGGCGGTTCTGTTGCATAAAGTAAAGGCAGTTCAGATGTGTGGGAGAATACCAGATAACAGGCTGGAAATGGTAATTATAAGTAAGGCAAGAAAGAAAAAGAGAAGCCTAATTTGTTGATTTGCTTCCTTTTTATTTCTCTTCCCCCAACTCCATAATTTGTGATAAAAACAAATATAAAATGATCTGAGGTATGTATGCAGAACTAGAACGTCATGAGGACACATGAGAAGAAGAGGGGAAACTATTGTTGAAATGAATTCCTCCCCCAAATCTTAGTATGCAGGGTTTTCAGAGCAGGCTATCTATTTCTTATATTAGTTAAGGAAAGCTGTGTATCTTGCAAAAATAAACATGCCCCACATCTTAGTATTTAAAACAATAAACTCTGCATGTCCATCACAGGTAAGCAGGAACCCAGGCTGATGGAGGCTCTGCTATCCTAAGACACCACCATCTCAACATGGCCTTTTAGGGTATGCAGTGGCAGAGGGAGGAGAAAAAGGACAATCGTGAACCAGCACTTAAATTCTCCTCTCACATCAATGGCCAGAGCAAGACACATGGTCATGCCTAATTTCAAGGGGGCAAGGAAATAAAAATCTTCCCAGATGTCCAGGAAGGGGAGATATTGATGAACACCAGAAATATTGCTGAGCGTTCATTTTATCTATCACAAAGCTCTTCTGTAATACAAAGGTAGAGGATCAGAGTATGCCACTTTGACAAAAAAATTATTTTGATCTGGAGGCAAATGAGAATCAATAGATTCAGAAATGAAGGCTTCCTGGAGCTTCCTTTATTTGACTAAAAGCAGAAACTTCTGAAAGGTGAGGACTGCAGTAAATCTCTCCTGAGAAAGTTTAATGGAAAATTGGTGCCAAGATGGACCTGCACACACAAAACTTACTCCATTAGTTGTCCACATATATTTACCTTCCCATAGTTTGCCACCTTCAGCAGCCTAAGTTCCTTTTCCTGTCTTGTCACTTCTCTACAAATTTATTGTATGTATTAAAAGATGCTATATAAGCCCATGATCTAACCACCTGTTAGAGTTATTTCTCACTGAGGTTTGTTCTGTGTGATGTACACTGCATGTATTAACACACTGTTTTTCTCCTGGTAATCTGTCTTTTATCTAATTATATAAGGCCCCTGCAGGAGAATCTAGGAGGGTAGAAGGAATGGGACTTTTTTCCTCTCCTATGCCAATATCAAGTGGCCTCTGTAAGAATATTGCTCTCTTGTCATATGTCAAGCAGTAAGGGAAAGACACATGTAGCTCCATAAGAAAGCTCTGGTGGAGTGGAAAAATCATCTTTAGAACCACTTTTTCTTCTCCTGATACCTGGTGACACTTATGGTTCTGGGAAACAGATGTTTGACTCGCTTTCTGACTGATAGCTTTTGGTATATTAATCAAAGCTTCTAAAGGAGCAAAGGAGAGGTATTCAAGAACAAGAAAGTAAAGGCACTGAGGTTTGATAGGGCTATGTTTGGGTTCAAGAGGATCTATACCTACATTGGTTTTTGGTAGCTGGCTTTGGATTCAGCCAGTGCTTTGGATTCAGCCAAGGCAGAGTAAGAATGAAAAGGAAGTAAAATAAAATATGATGGTAGGAGGCCATAATGAGAATAGTGCAACACCAAAGAATATTCTGGGGCAACCGGCAAAGGCCTTTTGTTTTTTTGGTTCTCCAGCAAAGTATCAATTTGACATCCTGCTAAGAGTTAGTGTAATGGGTATTAGTAAAGAGGAGATTGGGGAGCAAGCTAACATTTGATGCGAATTTATTTAATAATGTTGTGGAAGGACTAAAAACAGACCCACATGTGCACGCCCACACACACGCACATGCATTGCCATCATCTCTGAGCCATGGAGACAGAGATGAGTTGGTCAATGTGAAAGTCATTCCTCCGGGAACATAGTTGGCTGGCTCTTGTTTCACAGCCTTGCAGGATTTTGCACATTCCCACTGGCAGTTGTGAAGTATGGAATCTGTTAATATTCTGTTTGCTGATCCAGGGAATCCCCAGGGAGAGTTTCAAGCTGTGTGGGCTCTTTGAGGAATGTGTTATTGGTCCAGTTTCTAATTTTCATGTAATTTACTCTATTATTTGCTTCAGTTCCACTTAATTTTGTTTTTGTTTTTTTAAGTCTTTGGGCTTGGAGATCACCAGTTTTGTCATGGTTTTCAGCATGCAAATAGAAAAGACAGGAAATCTTTGACTCAACTGCTGACTAATTTGTGCTTCGGGAATCAGGTTCATATGTAAGACTCAGAGAAAGTAGCTTCTCAGGACAGAGCTGGAAATGTCGGCACCATATGGAGGCACCAAGCTCTCCTTGACTTTTGTTTGTCGTTCCCAGGGACTCCTTTACCCCATGTGGACAAAGCTCATTTCATAGACCAAATATATGAATGTATATACAAATTCAAAAATCTTAAACCCGAACAAAACAATGAATGCCGCCCATTCTGGAACCCTTTACTGCTACTGTCTTCCTGTTAGAAGGTAATACCTCTGACAGAGTTCAAATATATGCAGTGTTAGTCAGATGTGCACAGAAAATATAACATCCTTATTTTCTGTGATCAAGCTAATCAATTTCAAAAGTCCCCTCTCCCCTAGAAAGCCCGGTGGGTTGAGGAAAGGGAGGGGCTAAGTGGTGCTTACATTTGTTAGTAGCATCTCAGTTCTTCTGGTTTACAGTGTCTTTCAGCTAATTCAGCCTCTGTGGGGTAAATGCCCACTGTTCCGGAGTTCCTGCCTTTCCCCCTGCTCCTCTTTAAGATGGTGTCTAGGTATAGAGCAGGGTTTATGTGACTTCAGAGTCTTAGCAAGGGCTCGTGAATCCATGTGAGCAAGTCCTGTGTTGCCCTCTGCTCTGCCCTGGACTGTCTGCTGTGGTCTGATCCCTCCGCTGCTATCTACTGCGGGACAGCTGGCTTTGCCTGTGCTTTGACATATCGTATGTAGTGGAACCTGCTCCTGAAGTTCATGCCCCAGTGTTTGCCTGTGGTCCTAAAGTCTGCCTGTGCACAGAAGCCTCTTCATCTGAAACCCAGGCCTGGACCAGCCTTGCGTATCTACAACCACCTCCCTGCCCCACCCCCCACCTGAGACACAGGAGAATTCTTGGTCCCTGCATGCTGCACTCACCTGTATGGAGCTTACCACCTGAAGAGCTGCCCCACCCCACCCTCTGCCAGTGCAGAGTTAGGACTTGCCTGCCATGCTGGAGTTGGTGCTGAGTGAAACTTGAGGCTTATTCCATACTATAGGCTTATAATCTTTCCCAGGCTGTGCCTGGTGAAATAGGCCACTCGTCCAGGTGAACTTGGTTCATCAGACCCATCTGTGTGTTTATACTGCTCCACCAAGAACACTGCCATCTGAGCTCTTTGCTCTTCCTTGCTTTTATACCCCCTCCTTCCTCCCAATATTTTATTTGGTAGAAGTGATGGGCTTTTTCCTATTTCTTGTCTGGTAAGGACATCCTTCCTAGAAACACTAGAGCTTTATTTTGATATGTAAAGATAACTTAAGTTGCCTTCCTCTCTCAAAAATGCTTGCTTCCTGAAAATTAATTTGGGGAAGGTACTCTATGATGTTGTGGGGATTTTGTTGGGTATCCGGTGGACGTGCGTCCTATTTGGGGGACCGCCTCGGGGATACTGTGGATGCCTGGTCGTGGCGTTGTGCACCGGAGGCTGGGCATTGATGAATGCCGGCTATGATTTGGTATATATAATGTGATGGTTCAGTGTGAGGTCGGAGGGATAGTGGATGGGGGGAGGGGGGTTCACACTGTGAGGGATGTGGATGATGAGCGTCTAGGTATTGCCTTGTTTTGTGCACCTGAAACTAATAAATAAATAATTAAAAAAAAAAAAAGAACAAATAGTTTAGGTAAGCATAAAAAAAAAATTAATTAGTTAAATTTTTTTGTTGGTTTCGGGTGCGGGAGACGGGGTGGTGCTTGGACGTTCATCGTTTGTATCCCTCGCGCTGTGGACCCCCTCTCCCTCCATCGCATTGTATATGTAGAATTATGGTTGGCATTCATTGTTGTTCGGCTTCGGGTGTGCAGTGCGTTGATCGGGCGTCTACATCTTCCCTGGGGTGGTCTCCCGGGTGGGGCGCGTGTCCATCGGATGCCCTGCAGAATCTTTACAACATTATTCAGTCATTTTCTTACTGTCGGATTTACTTTGTTTCCAGTTTATCTTCAGTACAATGCAATAAAAATTCTTAGGTATATTTGTTTCTATGGGATACCCCAAAAGTGGGCTCAAAACAAAGATATGTGCAATTATAATCAGAAGTGGCCAAACTGCTTTCCAAAAAAGTTTTAACATTACATTTCCAATGGCATTGGGAAAGAAGAGCCTGTTGTTCAGCTTTCTATCATTGATAAATATTATTCCTCTTTATGTTATACTATTATAATTATAATTTTATGATATAACATTGTCATTGCCAGCCTTTTGGGTATAAAAATATCATTATTGTTTAAAAAAAAAAAATGCTTGCTTCCTAAGACTGGTCTTACCAAAAGCTCAAAAACAAACTAATTTGAGCCTCAGAGTTGAACATTGCCCTTAGTTTCAAATTGCCCTTAGTTCTTAACTGTGTGTGTGTGGGGGGGGACGGGGGGGGTGAGTGGGTGTGTGGGTATACACGCACATGTGCACATGCACGTGCACACAAGCACGCTAAGCCTCTTGCTCATCTGGTGAAGCCTATGGACTGCTTCTGAAAATAATATTTGTAAATACATAAGTAAGATACACAGGATTACAAAGGAACTCAAATATATTGAAATGATGTTATCAAAATATTACAGAAACAAATTTGTGACATAGTAATATATGTGCTTTATTACTATAATAAATAAGAAGGCCTAATAATTATATTAATTTAGTAATAGTGACAATAGTATTGGATATTTCAAGGTATTTGCAACAACTGAAATATAATATGAAAATGACTGACAAACAATGCTGACAAAGTCATAAGCAATGAAATTATTGTAGGTTGTTGACCACATTCGTGACAGAAGAAAATTATAGATTTCAATAATAGGTTAGTAAAAAATAAAGATGAAAATGTTTTCCCATTTAAGTTCATGCATTCCTAAATTCTATTTCTGGACCCCTTTGGGGTCTAGATTCCTGTTTCAGATGTTTGTACCTGCTCTCCCTGTGAAGGGATGGATGTTATTGGGTGGAGAACTACAAGAAACAAGATTTATAAGATATAAAAATACAGCTGAAGATATTTCATAAATGTTCTCTATTATACACTCTACTGGGGAAAAAATTAGTTATGCATAAAGTTGAAGTGTGGTATAGTTCAACATTTTGTATTTTTCTCTTCTCCCCACATCATCCATTGCCCAGTTATTCAGAGCCAGAGTGGTTCAATTATTCGATGCTTTACTTTACCTGGTGTTTTAATATAATTTTTGCTTCTCAAACGTTGCTTTTGAGTAAGAATGTAAAAAGCATTTTTTTAAAAACTAGATCTCTAGCTCTTCAAAGGGAATAATTGAAGACATGGAGTTAGCTTCTTTCCACAGACCTGTTTAGGGAACCTGTTATACTTAGCAACTAACCAGCAAACCCAGTATTTGATAATCTGTTTTCATCAAAATGTTCAATGCTGGCAATATTTATCAGGTACTGAAGTTATTATGTTTGTTTGTTTTTTTAGTTCCGCCAGCTAAGCCTGAGAATATTTCTTGCATCTTGTATTATATGAAAAATTTTACTTGTACCTGGAGTCCAGAGGAAGAAGCCAGTTATACATGGTACAAAGTCAAGAGAACTTTGTAAGTACGGGAACTTGTGTGTTGTCAGTGAGAGAGTGAGGGGAGGAGGCAGAGGCTCCTGGTTCACTCGTGATTCAAGTTGCTAATGAAGTAAAATATTTTCTCAGTTACAGCTTCTGGGTGACCACTATGTGTATCCAGTGGCTAGGGTGACATCTTGGGGACTTGCAGCCATGCTGACAGGATCTCCAGCTGCCGAGGGAGGGGAGGTCTAGCTGCATGATAGCTTCCTCCTCCAGTTGCTGGATTGACTGATAGTAGTCACTGGTTATAAGCACAGTGGAAACATCTGTTTATTTACTATATTTAATGACATTCTTCCTCTCTCTGGAATGTGTTATAAAACTGTTCATTCTTCATGGATCCAGAGATAGTAAGTAGGGTATAAACCCAGAACTAGCAGGCAGATTTACCTTAGTTTGCCCTGAACTTCCTGTGTGACCAACAGTATTTTACCAGGGCAATGATTCCCGAGGTTTTCACTACCTGAAGTATCCCTTCTTATTCTATTTCTATTAGAATAAAATTGTAGAATTTTTGTTATAATTCTGCCAAAATCTAGATGTTTTAGTGAGTATGTACAGGGATTTTTTTGAAATTTTGAAAATAGCTCATGAAACCCCTAGGAATAAGGAGGCCCATGTTGGGAACGGTTGAAAGGTAACTTTAAGTGTTTTCCATTTCAAAAAGAGACTCTGTCGATCCAAGTTGTTTTTGTTTTTGTTTTTTAATACAAGGTTTCATTGTATGCTCTCTCTCTCTTTCTTTTTTACTCCTTGAAATTGGTAACTGGTGTTGTAACAGAAGTCCACTTCATGTTTTAGAGCAGAAGAAAGGGAAAAAGCACACAATATTCTTTGTAGCACTGATATATCAATGAGTATGACAGAGACGTGATTTAAAACAGGGGTGAACACATTTTTTTCTGAAAGACTCAGATACTGAAAATTTTAGGCTTAGAGGGAGCTGAGTTTTTGTCAGACTACTGCTATAACAGGAAAGCTGCCATAGACAATATGTAAACCAGTGGAACTGTTTTCCAATAATATCTTATTTACAGACACTGAAATTTGAATTTCATATAATTTTCACATGCCATTAATTATTCCTTTTATATATATTTTTTCTCTTCTTCCGCCCCTCCCCGCCCCACCCCACTCCAGTTCAAGCCACTGTGTAGGACACAACTCCCTGGCTCATGCTGGTATTATGACTCGCGCTCCCCCTGACTGAGGCAGTCCTTCGCCAGTCAGCCTGCTCACAGCAGCCCACAGTGGCCCACTCCCACCTCCAGCTGCTCATGGCAGCCCAGCTCCAGGGAGAGCCACTGTTCAAAATCTTAGCTTTAGAGGGCATAGCTCACTGACCCATGTGGGAATCGAACCTGCAACCTCCGAGTTAGGGTAAAACCTGTTCTTAGTCTGTGGGCTATACAGAAGAAGAAAGGGTGGGCTGTATTTGACCTGCAGGCTATAGTTTACTGACTTCTGCTTTTGAAAATAAGAATGTCAAAGGCCCAATAATCCATGGTCCTTATGACTTATCTTCTCCCATGCTTGTTAGGTTTAGGTCCAATGTACTAAACAGGAAGTGTCAGTAAAATGCAAATCTGGAAACCTCAATAGGTTTACTCCTATTTTTCTGTTTTAAACAATCATCCCTGCCCTCTTCCTAGTTCTCTTCCATTGTTATAATTATCACCAGCTGGTCATGTAGAGTTAGGAAACCCCTGGATACCCTCAGGCCTATGTAAAGCCACTTTTGATGGCTTCAGTCCTGCTAGGCTCTGCTGGATTCCCCCACTGGCTTGTTTTTTTGTGAGGTTATCACCAAGAATATCTCTTTCAAGCAGAATGGAAGAATTTCCTTGTGGACAGTCAATTCTGAGAGCAAATGACGGTAAATCAGTTGTATGAACAAAATACCTCCTGATGCCCAGAAACAATAGGGATTGACGTTTTCTTGGGGAATAAAAAGAGGACTTGGGATACCTTCATGGAGGTAGTGGTTTTTGAGCTGAGACTGTAAAGATGTAGAAAAGGGAAGAGAGAGTATTCTCAAAGGTTACAGTATGAATAAATGCAAAAAAAATTCAACTATAGTTGTAGTATAAATAACACTTCACATTTAGACTATGTCCCTGACATTTTAAAAGTACTTTATGTGTGTTAGTTCATTTCCTCCTCAAAACAACCCTATGCTAATGTTATCTTACTATTCTCATTTTAGAGATGAAAAAACTGAGGCACAGGTAGGTTAAGATTTTTGTCCAAGGCACAGGGTTAATAGGGGCAAATCCAGGATTTAATCCTAGTTTGCATCCAATCCAGACTTTGTGCTTGTAACCATGACACAACATTGCGCTGGAAGCCATGTTTGTATTTTCTAGTAACCACAGAAGACCCTGGAGGTCCCTTTTACTTTCAAAATGCCATGATTCTATATGTCCAAGCTCTGTTCCCTTGTCCTTGCCCCAGCAAACTTTGACAACTTGTAACATGGACCTCCTTTTCTATTCTCAGCCTACTCCATCTCCTGCATCATCCCCAGAGGCATGGGGACTATATCTTACCCACTCTTCTGATTCCTACCAATTTGTGTACTTGTTTTCATTAAGTTACAGCTTGATAGGGGGAAAAAGATGTTTAATGAGTTTTCTGAAAACAATATACACCAATGATAAAAAATTCAATCTGAAAAATATAAAGACTATAAAAAATCACCCAAATCCCACCATTAATGGTAACAACTTCAACATTTTGATAAAGACCTTTCCAGACATCTCTAAGAATAGTTACATAAATATATAAGTTTATATAAATGTGATTATTCTGTACATAATATGCATCCTGCTCTTTTTCACCCATAATTGAATATAGGCATCTTTCCATATCAATAAATACAGTTGTATTAAAAAACTGTCATTTTAAATTCTATTTATGTGTCTACCATAATTTATTTAATAAATCCTCTTTGATATTTTTTCTTTTAAAAATAACTTCTCAAGGCTAGAATCTGGGATTTTTCAGGGGCATGTTCAATATTTGTTACCAATAGGAAATGCATTACAAGTGTAGCTTTTGATGGACTTATAGGGTTCCACGGCAGTCTCCAGGGTTCATAGCATCTCAAGCAGGCTGGACACAGTTAACTTTTATCTGTTCGTGGAGGTGAGGGAGGATTTTGGAGAGAAGAGTACCAAATTCTGGACTATACGTTTCTAAGAGAAACCCAGATTGAAACAAACAAATACATGCTTAATACATTGAGTATGGCTATGTTTTCAAACTGCTGTGCTAAACTGATGTTGTATCATTTTTTCTTTCAAAGCATTTATGGAAAAAGAAACGATACCTGTAATTCTACAAGTGAAAATCGTGCGTCATGCTCTTTTCTTCTTCATATAACAAATATAGATAATTATACCATTCAAGTGGAAGCTCAAAATGCAGATGGTATAATTGAATCTGATATAACACATTGGCGCTTAGATGATATAAGTAAGTGTTATTTTATATTCTTACGTACTCTTTCATTAAAAGATAATCCCACCCACCTTTTTAAAGAGATACCTGTAAACTAAAAAGTAGACTCAAAGCTCAAGTATATAGTATGTGAATGTTATGGATAAACATAAAATTTATCCTCTTATTGAAGAAGGAAAGGAGAGAGAGGGAGAGGAAGGGAGGGCGGGAAGGAGGGAAAGGAGGGAGGGAGGAAGGAAGGAAGGAGTTGAACAAATATAAAAATAGAATGAGAAGAGACATTTTGCTGGTTCCTGATTTCCTCTTGCAGTTTGTGCCATAAATTGTACTCAAAGAAGCAGAGTTTTTCCTCCTCAAAACATCATTGCTCATGTAGGAGAAAAGAGTAAAACTATTATTTTAAAAAAATGTCTCCCTAATTCTTATCTTTTTAATATTTTTCAAAAACTCATTTTCATATATAATTTTTTAATACCAGCTTCAGTGAGATATAATTCACATGCCATAAATTTCACCTTTTACAAATGACAATTCAGTCTTCTATCATATTTACAAAGCTGTGCAAACATCACCAGTATCTAATTCCAGAACATTTTCATCACCAACAAAAGGAAATTTATACCCATTTACAGTCAGTCCCCAATCCTTTATTTTCTCTTTTCCCCGTCCTCTGGCAGCCACGAATCTATTTTCTGTCTTTATGGATTTATCTGTTTTTGACATTTTATATAAATGTGACAATACAATATGTGGCCTTTGTATCTGGTTTCTTTCACTTAGCATAATATTTTCAAGATTCATCCATATTGTAGCAATTGTCAGTACTTTATTCCTTTCTATAGCTGAATAATATTTCACTTAGGGATATAACACATTTTGTTTATCCATACATCAGTTGATGAAAATTTGGGTTGTTTCTACTTTTTGGTTATTATAAATACTGCTATACAAATATGAATATCTGTGTACAGGTTTCTGTGTGGACATATGTTTCAATTTTCTTAGATACATACCTAGTGAAATTGCTTGGTCATATGATAAGCTAGAGTTATCATATGACCAAGCATATGATGGTAAAGAACTGGCAAACTTTACCAAGCCAATTTAGAAAGGTTCCAACTTCTTCGTATCCTTGCCAACACTAGTTACTGTCTATCTTTATGACTATAGCCTTCCTAGTTGGTGTGAAGAGGTAGCTCATTGTGGTTCTGATTTACATTTACCCAATTATTAATAATTTTGAGCACCTTTTCATGTGCTAATTGGCCATTTGTGTATCTTCTGTGAAGACATGTTTATCCAAATCCTTTGCCCATTTTTAAATTGTGTTTTTTTTATTTTTTATTGTTGAGTAGTAAGAGTTCTTTATATATTCTGGGTACAAGTTCCTTATCAGATATATGACTTACAAATATTTTCTCCCTTTCTGTGGATTATCTTTTTAATTTCTTGATGGGCTCCTTTGAAACAGAAACAAAATAATTTTTTTAATTTAATTTTTAGTGAAGTTCGATTTATCTTTTTTTTCCTTTATTATATGTGTTTTGTGTCAGATCTCAAAAAGGTCATAAAGATTTACTGCTATATGTTTTTTTCTAAGTGTTTTATTGATTAAGCTCTTACATTTGGTTTTTTGATCCTTTCTGAGTTAAGTTTTGTGTATGGTGTAAGGTAGGAGTCAAACTTCGATTTTTTGTATGGGACTATCCAGTTGTTCCAGTACCATTTATTGAAAAGATGATTCTTTTCCCAGTTGAATTGTCTTGACACTCTTGTCAAAATCAGTTCACCATAAATGTAAGATTTTTATTCCTGTGGGTTCTCAATTCTGTTCTATTGATATATATTTCTATCTTTATGCCATTATCACACTATCTTGATTACTGTAGCTTTATAATAAGTTTTGAAATTGAGAAAGTAAGTCATCCAATTTTGTTCTTTTTTCAAGATTATTTTGACTGCTGGGTCCCTTGCATTTCCACATGAATTTTAGGATCAGCTTGTCAATTACTGCAGAGAAGCCCACTGGGATGCTGATAGGGATATTGCTATCAATAATATAAAATCTTGCAATCCACGAACATGGGATATCTCTCCAGTTATTTAGGCCTTTTAAAATTTCTTTCAATAATGTTTTGTAGTTTTCAGTGTACAAATCTTGCACTTCTTTGGTTAAATTTATTCTCAAGTATTTTATTATTTTTTATACTCTTATAAATGGAATTGCTTTCTTAATTTCATATTCAGATTGTTCATTATCAGAATGTACAAATACAATTGATTTTTGTATATTGATCTTGGAACCTGCAACCTTGTTGAACATGTATGTTGGATCTAATAGTTTTGTGTGTGTGTGTGTGTGTGTGTGTGTGTGTGTATTCCTTAGATTTTTATAAATTTAAAAAAGTTTTTTTATCCAAGATCATGTCATCTGAAAATATAGTTTTACTTCTTTCCTTCCAATCTGGGCACATTTTATTTATCTTTCTTGTCTGGTTGCCCTATTTAGAACCTGTTATATAATGCTAAATAGAAGTGGTGAGAGCAGACATCCTTTTCTTGTTCCTGATCTTAGGGGGAAAGAATGTAGATTTTCATCATTAAGTATGATATTAGGTGAGGGTTTTTATAGATGCCTCTTATAAGGTTGAGGAAATTATCTTCTCATCATAGTTTATTAGATGTTTTTATCATGAATAGGTGTTGGATTCTGTCAAACATCTATTCTGTTTCTATTGAGGTAACCATGGTTTTTGTCCTTTATTCTATTAAAATGATGTTGACTACATTGACTGATTTTTATGGCAAACAAACCCTGTTTCTTGGGATATATTTCACATGGTTATGGTGTATAATCCTTTTTATATGTTGATAAATTTGGATTGCTAGGTTTTTGTTGAGGGCTTTTGCTTTTGTATTCACAAAGGACATTAGTCTGCTGTTTTCTTGTGATATCTTTGTCTGTTTTTGGTATCAGGGTAATATTGGCCTTATAGAATGAGTTGGGAACTGTTTCCTGGTCTTCTATTTTTTTGGAACAATATTTGAAAGATTATTCTTACTTCTTTAAACCTTTGGTAGACTTCATCAGTGTAAATAACTGGGCTTGAGATTTTCTTTTTGTGAAGTGTTTTTATTTGGGTTTCTTAAAACTCTTTTTTTAGATCTGCCTGTGGAAAGCTTACGTCACACTATGAACACTGACTTTATCTCATGATGATGGACCTGAAAGGAACAAGATTATTCACTTTTTCTTTATAAACCTTTATTGTCTTTGCTTTCTTAAAATGAACGTGTATACTTTAACAATTAAAATGTTAAAAAATAAATTGTCACAAGATAACAAAACAAAAAAACAAAAACCCCCCAAATTTCCTATCCTTGTTTCAACTAGAAGTAGTAGATATATAAATATTCTGTATTTTGTCACTTAGAATGAGGAGAAATTTTGGTCTAAATTAGTAAAACACAGATTTATAAAATTAATCTCTGAAGAAATTTTGTTTTTCTAATCTAAGGCCTGGTAAAGTATTGCTAAGTACTAAGATATATTCAAAAAACAAATTAAGAAAACAATCCAAATTACAATAACGTCAAAAAGAATAAAATACTTAGGAGTAAATTTAACCAAGGTGGTGAAAAACCTGTACACTGAAAACTATAAAACATCGATGAAGGAAATTGAAGAAGACATAGATAAACAGAAAAATATCCTGTGATCCTTACCAGAAGGATTAATATTGTTAAAATGTCCATACAATGCAAAGCAATTTACAGATTAAATGCAATACCTATAAAAATGCCAATGACATTTTCCACAGAAATTCCAAATTCATATGGAACCACAAAAGACCCCGGTCCGAAAAGCTAAAGCAATTTTGAACAAGAACAAATCTGAAGGCAAATTTACGGTCTTACATGTAAGACCCTAAAGTTATAACAAGCTAATTTGAATTTCTACCAACTTAATTTTAATTGCGTACAGAAACTCTATTCCTATACAGCCCCATCTCCTGCCTCCACTTTGCTATTGATGTCACAGATTACATCTTCATAATTGTATTGCTACCAACAGAGATTTATAATTCTTTTTTATATTAGTCTTTTAAATTCTGTAGGAAATAAAAAGAGGAGTTACAAACCAAAATTGTATAATATTGATTTTTATATTTGCTTATATGTTTACCTTTAGTGGAGATCTTTATATCTCCATCTGTCTTCAAGTTATTGTCTAGCATGCTTTCATTTCATCCTGAATGACTGACTCCCTTAGAATTTCTTGTAGAGAAGCTGTAGTGGTTATGAACTCCCTCAGCTTTTGTTTATCACAGGAATGTATCTTCTCATTGGACGTTTCATTTTGGGGAGTGGGATGGTGGTGGTAGCAACATTTCCTTTTCACTGGCTTCCTAATACCATCTACATATATTAGATCACAAAATATGCACTATCATTTCCTTTCTATTTTTTTTTTCAGTTTGGGTTGGATGTTATTTGTACTTTCTGATCTTTTTATAATATGAGAACTGTATGATTTTTATTTTCAGTAAAAATCGAACCACCTAATATTCGCAGTGTGAAACCAGTTTTGGGCATCAAACGAATGGTTCAAATAAAATGGGAAAGGCCTTCGTTGGCACCTGTATCATCCACTTTAAACTACACGCTTCGATTTAGAATAGTAAACAGTGCCCGCTGGGTAAGTTATACCATTACAATGTTTCTATTAGACGGCCCAAAGAAGAGAATTACTGACAACTTTTGTTGACCTGGAATCATTTTTTCTTTTTTATATTGAAAATAGAAGATAGAAAAATAGTGAGTACTTGTCTTCCAGTTTTCCATTTGGGTCTTTGAGATTGGAAAAGCATTTTACTATAGTCATCTTGCATTGTGAGCACATGAACATATTAAAGAGCGAGAAATTTACTTTTACATTCCATCCTGGTTTGTATCTAGCTATGTTGGCTGCCAGAGATTCTATAGCTTGGCCATTTCTTTTTTTAGTTTTCCAAACTTTTGTGAAATTGTTATATATAATACACATTTAGAAAAGTGAACAAAATATAAATGTTGCATTTAATAAATTATTATTAAGTCAGTGCTCATGTAAAAACCACCAAGGTCAAAGATAGCATGCTAGAACGTCCTGCCTACCCTGATGACAATCTCCTCCTCCCCTTAGAATGGTTATCCTGATTTTCTTGGTAATTCCTTCTTTGCTTTTTATTATGGTTTTAACATTTAAGCCTGCATCCCTGAACAATATAATTTGAGATATTATATAAATGGAATCCATCCTTTTTGACTTTTTTTGTTTCGCTCTTTTAATATTGTGCTTTTAAGGTTCATTCATGTTATATGATGCTGGAGCTTATACTTTTTATTGCTGTGCAGTATTCTATTGTAGGAACACAGTGGAATCATGGCTTTAGTTTGCATATACCTGACTTTTAATGAGGTTGCATACATTTTCATGTATTTATTGGCTATTTGGACTCTTCTGTGAAGAGTTGATTTAAGCCCTTTGCACATTTTTTTTTCTATTGGACAGTCTATCTGATTTTTTTAAATTGACTTGTAGGAGTTCCTTATATATTCTACTTATAAGTCTTTCTTTTAATTAAAGTTTATTGGGGTGACAATTGTTAGTAAAGTTACATGGGTTTCAAGTGTACAATTCTGTAATACATCATCTATATATCACATTGTGTGTTCACCACCCAGAGTCAGTTCTCCTTCCATCACCATATATTTGATCCTGTTTACCCTCATCTACCACCCGCTCCCCCCTTACCCTCTGGTAACCACTAAACTATTGTCTGTGTCTATGAGGTTTTGTTTCTTCATTTGTTTGTATTGTTCTTTTGTTGTTTTCAGTTTTAAATACCACATGTCAGTGAAATCATATGGTTCTCTACTTTTTCTGTCTAATTTATTTCGCTTAGCATTATAATCTCAAGATCCATCCATGTTGCAAATGGCAATACTTCACCTTTTCTTATGGCAGAATAGTATAAGTCTTTCATTTGTTACGTGTGTTGCAAATATTTCTCACTATATAGCCTGACTTTTCACTCTCTATGGTGATTTTGGGTGAATAGAACTTAATTTTAATACTGTCAAATTTTATCCACCTTTTCCTTTATACTTAATGCCTTTTGTATCGTAAGAAATCTTTTCTTACCTCGAAGTTCAGAAGATAATCTCGTGTTTCCATCAGTGCAGTCTAAAATTATACCAATTTTGTAACTACCTTACTTTATTAACTCTTAGCTCCTAGACAATTAAATCAGTTAAATCTTTAAAACTCAACCCCCCCCCACACACACAATTTGCTAGTAAAACATGTCTTCATTATCTTAGAACTTGTTGGTTTTTAACCTATTTAATCCTGTTGAATTTCTTCATGTTGGTCTTATCTATCATTTCAGTCTATTTAGAATCTTTATTTTAACATCCAAAACTTACAGTTAACTTTCTACTTTCTAACTTTCAGTATCTTCATATTTGATACACTTACTTTGTACCTTAATTTAATCATTTATAAAAATAGTGACGACATCAGAGCCCTATGGTAAACCAGCAGAGACCATCCAGTCACATCAATCTCTCCTTCTTTGAGTATTGTCATTTACTCAGACTTCTTGCAATATATCTAAATACCACCGCAACTGGTCAGCCTACTGCTTTTATCTTTCCCATGTGGCTGCCAGTGGACTTTTTTCTTTGCTAAAACCCATAGGCACTGTGTTTACTGAGTCCCTTCCTGGTCTCGAACTCTTTCAGAAAATTGGTTTACTTTCTCTTGTCTTGTGTTCCAGACAAGAGAAATAATGATGTCCACTTCTCCCATCAGCTTCCTTTCTATGCCAGCTCTGGAACCATTCTCCTAAAATCTGACTACATGTAACATAAGACTCACTGATTTATAGTTTCTGGAAACTCCCTCCGTTAGAAGGAAACGCCTAAGCAGGGAGTTCCTGGCTTATCTTCTTTCATACATGTTGTAGTCTCACCAGAGGCATTTCTTCTGTCTAGTAACCCATGATTTCTTCTATTTGTCTGGGCTCTGAGTCCTGTGGTTGTTGCAATACGATTCAACAAGAAAAATAAACGAGGATCTATGTCATTCTGGAAAATTACTAAACCATGTACAACATTAAGTGAGGACAGCAAATGTAAACTACCCCAACTCACCTCTTTGACAAACTCACCTACATTTGCACTCATCTTTATTTCCTTCCTTCTAGTCCCTGAGATAAGAGGTCCTTCTTCCTGCTTCCCTGGAAGAAGTGGGAAGGAAAGTGGAATGTGCAGCCAGTATCTCTCTACATCCAACTTTCAAACACAATGAAGTCTACGCAGTTCTAAACCCAACTTAATCAACCCAACCTTCTATGGATGATTCCCATTATCTATAGAAAAACGTCCACATCCTTAAACGTCCAAGACCTGGCCCCTGTCGATCCCTCCAACTCATCTTTCATCTTGCCCTGGTTCCTCTAATTCTGAATTGCTAGTTTCCCTTGCATCACGTGGCTTCACTGTTCTGTGCCTCTGCCTAGAACACCATCTGCTTTAGTACTGTACTCCTGCCCCAAACCTTGCTAACATATTCATCTCTCAGAACTCCGTTCTAACATATGTCCATCTGAGAGTCTGAGCTAAGTACTCCTCCTCTGTCATTACATTTGACACTCAGTGTAGTCATTTAAAGCTGTCTCTCCCTGCATTAGGCTATAGGTTCCTCACATACAGAGACCTTGGCTTTCATCTTTGTTTTTCCATTGTTTGGCATATGTACTCAATACATGTTTAACTAAACTGAACCATATAAAAACTAATTCTAAAATCCCAATATGTCCATATAGCAAGACTCATATTCGTATGAAGCTATGTGGGTTACAACGTGCTTTCTTATACTCCGAACTATTTAATCCTTGCAAATATCCTGTAAGTGAGACGCCACTATTTTTATTTTTGTAGATTAGGAAATTGCAATGTAGAGAGCTTAAATCACTTCTCTAAGATCACAGGGTCTATAAATTGCAGACCTGAGTCCAGGTTTTCTGATTCCAAGTTCAGGCATTCATTTGACCATACTTCAGCAACCTCCAAACAACTTTTCTATGGCCCTCGTCTAAATGGATTCCACCTTGTTCAGTGTGAGGTCGGAGGGATAGTGGATGGGGGGAGGGGGGTTCACAGTGTGAGGGATATAAATGATGAACGTCTAAGTATTACCTTGTCTTGTACACCTGAAACTAATAAATAAATAAATAAATAAATAAATAAATAAATAAATAAATAAATAAAATGGATTCCACCTTGATAAAATGGAACCATAGGCACACTCTACAAAAGGATCTCAAGACTGTTTTAAGAGTTTCGTTTAGGCTTTGCACCAAAACTTGACTCATCTCTTAAGACCTAAACACTTTGAGTGAGCCAGCATTTGGCACAAAATATAGATTGTTAGAAACAAACCTGATGAAGTTAATTAATGTTTTGGTTGGAGTCCATTGTATGTGTTGAGTTGGGAAAGTTTTAGATTTAAGCCTTTAAATGGAGGATCAATTGATCCTGGACTCCGTGTGAGCCAAAGGTACCTCGTCTGTACAAAGAGCCAAAGTAAAAGAAGGCTTAGAGGCAAACTGAGTGAAAGACTGAGCAGCTTTTGTTTCATTGGAGGCTAGGGCTGAGGAGAACAGGCTTGCAGAGCTGCCTGAGGCAGAGCTTTCTGAGCATGAATGTGAGGAGACCTAGCAATCTAGCCAAACTTGTGCTGAGTGAGGGTACTAGCAAAGCAGGAGGAAAACTTCAAACAATTTTTTAGAAAGAATATTATATATTTTTAAAAGCGTGACAAGTAAAATAGAACTTTATTAGACTTCCTTGCACATATTTTATGGACTAATATTATTTTAATTTTGATTTACATGTGATCGGCCTTCTCCTAAAAGTCTTAATTTTGTGCACATTGGGCCCCATAGCTAAAGTAAGTTGGGGAGGCAACTTCCCAGAGATGATGGATTTTCCTGAATTATGTTTCCAAAAACCCTTTTCTGCCATTGCAACATCTCCAGGGGCTGTTGGCTCAGGGACCCTGGGATTCAGCAGCGAATCTGCTTTCATGTTTGGATCCTACTTCCTTGCTCCACCTCCATCTCACTAGGATGGGAGTTCAGAAGTATCCATCTGGACCTGGGGAGCTCAGCTTGTTGCCACATATATCCTCATTTTGTCCAGTTATAGGCCCAGGACCTATAATTATGTACTTAACTTCACAGCTGTTATATCCACATAAGAAATATCTGGACTTCCTTCTCTCACAGGGTTCTATGGGACTATTGTGCATGGTCACAAAATGAACTATTAGTGCAGTTTATTTTTACTAATCAACTGAATATAAACCAACAGCTAAAAGTTCATATTGCGAGAACAATGACCACGGTCAGAGAGAAATAGCTGAGTTTTTACATTTCTCTTGGAGAGTTGGGTCCAGAACTGGCTTTAGAGATTCTATAAAGCAACACGCTCATTTTACTAATGAGGAAATGGCGGTCTAAGAAGGAGAAGTGCTTTATTTACCTCTCCCCCTTTCCCACCCCAAGATGGTGTCAAAATAAATTTATGCATCCAAGCTGCTGAGCTCTTTAGCAGCTTGACTGGTCATCCAAAGACCAATAACTTGAAATGGAAGCTTTGGGGAAAGGGAAGGAGTCTAGGAGTGAGGAAATCTGTCTTCTGATCTCAGTTCTGATTCTAGTTCTGCTGGTAACAAATGCTGAGGCAGTCAGTCCGCGATCACTTAACTTTTCTGGGTCTTGTCCATGACACGAGGTTGACTTTAATGTCGCTAAAGTGTCAATTACCTACAGTTCCATGAGGCCTTAGTTCTAGGTGTTGGAGTCACTGCCAAATTTTACAGGGAGGCCCAGGTTGCCCTGAGTCCTAGAACTCTATCTTGCATCTTCCAGAACGTCAAGACTCTGCTCATTCCCATTCAGGCCAGAGGCAGGAATCTCTGCCTCACAAGCTTAGAAATAGGAAGTGGGGAACATTGTGGTTCAGTGGGGTCCCTCACATCTATTTAGGTGCAAATGGTCTCCTGGCATGCATGGAGGTTTATTTATGAAAATTATGTATTTTAAAATTTGAGATATAATGCTACTAGTTCTGAAAAGGTAAGAGAGGGTTGGGGAAGAAAAATAGGAACATAGCATGTGGTCTCCCGTCCAGCTCAAAGTTATCTCTGTCTTTTAGATGGAAGTCAATTTCACCAAAGAAGATACCAATAGTGAGCAAACATACAACCTCACAGGGCTGCAAGGTTCTACAGAGTATGTCGTAGCTCTGCAATGTGCAGCTAAGGAGTCACAGTTGTGGAGTGGCTGGAGCCAAGAAAAAATGGGAACAACTGAGGAAGAAGGCAAGCTGGTCCCATAATTCCTTTTCTACCTGATCCGGTTTAGGGCCTGGGGATGGCCTTTGTGGGTTTTGTCAAGTGCTGTATCTGGGAATCTGTGTAATCCCACAATCCTAGAGTTTGGAGTGTCTGTCCACTCCCCCTCCTCAGGGCCCTCACTGCGCCTACCTGAGCCCACAGGATAAACCAGCCATCCTCTGATGGTGTTAATTATGGTAGCAGCTTTTTGCCCCAAGGGCAAAAGATCACATCTTTAATATTCTGAATAAGGTCTTATACTATACATGAAGCTGAATAATATTTAAGGATATCCTATGATAAATTTAAGGTATATATTGTAAACCCTGGAGCTATTACTAAAACATAAATAAAGGTATAATTAATGAGAAACAAAAAGGTCTCACCTTTAATGACAGCAAGGAAAGGAAAGAGAATCCAACCAAACATTGATTGAAGTGTGGTAATTAGGAACAGTACTTCGAATCTGTGTACTTGGCTTAAATCCCAGGCTGGCTGTGGGTGACTAAAGATTAAGGAAAGATACTTCATCTTTAAGCCTCAGTTTCGAAACTATTTATTTCCCTTTCCCGTAATGGAATATAATTTGTAAAATTGAGTTAATAGTAGTACTTTTTAGTGTTATTTTAAAGATTAAATGAAATAATGTGTTTAACCCAACAGTAAACATTCAGTAAATGGCAGATTTCCTATTACTATTTTAAATTCTCCTAAGAGCCCTATAAAATATGTAGATTCACCCCCATTTAGATTTGAGGGAGCTGAGTTTTAGAGATGTTAATAAACTGCTCAGAGTCACTCATCATGTGTTGCCATTCTCTATAAATCAAGAGCCTTGCCCAGTACCTGATCTCCACTAGATGGTCAGTAGATGCTGGAATGTATGAGTTTTCTATGGCGGCTGTAACAAATTACCACAAATTTAGTGGCTTAAAGCAACACAGATTGTTCTCTCTGATAGTTCTGAAGTCAGAAGTCCAAAATGAGTTTCACTGGACTAAAGTCAAGGTGTCAACAGGGTTGTTTACCTTTGGAAACTCTGAGGGGAGAATGTGGTTTGTTTTTTGTTTTGTGTTATTTTGCCTTTTCGAGATTCTAGTGCTGCTTATATTTCTTGGTTTGTGGCCCCTTCTTCCATCTACAAAACATATCACTCTAATCTCTGCTTCCATCATCACATTACTTCTTCTCATTTTCTGTCAAATCTTTCTGCCTCCCTATTATAAACACCTTTGTGATACCATTTAAGGACCACCTGGATAAACCAAAATAATCTCCCTATCTCAAGATCCTCACTTAATCATAGCTGTAAATTCCCTTTGGCCATGTAAGGTAACATTTAGGGTTCCAGGGATTCAGACTTAGATCTTTGGGGTTCATTTTTCAGTCTAACACAGTGAATGAATGGATGACTAATTAGATGAATACTTGCTGATGTCTACACATTTTTTTCTGAATTATGCAAAAGAAGTGTAAAAATGCTGACCTTTCTAACTTTCTGAGGTTTTAAACTTATTTGTTTGTAAGACATGTGGGTTTTAGACAATGAATTTCTCTTGATCCCTCCCCCGGCTACCATTTCAGGGCTTTATTATTCATCCTTCTAGCAAAGCCTGACATTGGTCTCAGGTAATATCTGAGGTCAATTTCTGAGCTCCCTCATCCATATTGTTACAGTTTATTCCTCTGGATCCTGGTTGAGTTTCCCACGAAACCAGGTTAGTATTAACAGATGTTTGGCCCATTTGCCCATCAGGTTAGATGTCTGGAAATAATCTGGTGCCTTTGGAATTTTGAATCCCCCACTGGAGATGTTCATGCTTAGTCCGTTCTACCCCTTGGTGGATGTGGTTACACAATAAAAATTCATGCAGCACATGGGGAGTTGCACTAGATGGCCAGTGAAGGCTCTTCTCACGCCAAGATAACATTCCTGTATGCCGTTCAGGCATCCAGTCTTCTATGGCAGGCTGTGGCCGTACAGGAAAAAGTCATAGATATTTACAAGTCATTATGTGTTTAAGTGCTTAGAACAAAGTCTTACAAGTGGTAAGCGCTATATAAATTTTAAATAAATAAAAATAATTTATTTATTTTTAAATTTTTATTAATTATTAATTTTTAAATTAATTTTGGTTAAAACAAAATTAGTCAAGTTGTAGATCTAATGTAAACATTTGATTAAAATTATATACAATATTTGGGAACACATTTACATTCCACAGACATTATCTCAAAGTGTCCAGTGAATACAAACATAATAGCTTATAAATATCAAACAACACATAAATTGCAAAGAAAAGACAGGGTCCAATGGTCATAAACTATTAGAGTAGTTAATTATTGTTGTCTGTGTCTTTGCTGAGCCATCCTTTTAAAATATTAGAATGACACACACGAGTATTGTTGAGCAAATCGTCCTCTTCCTTTGCTACACCTTTCAGAAGGCAATCTGGGAGATTAAGTTTTAAATTTTATCTGTGATCTTGTTTTACACAGCTCTTCTCCCTGCAGCTGTCACTCTTCTCCTCAGTGACCTATTGGTGCCATGATGGGTCAGTGTCTTAAGTTAGCTCATCATTGTCAGGCCACCCTCTAATGTCAATTTCATCCACTCATTTTGCTGCCAGAAACAAGATTTACCATTTCAGCTGATTTGTTATTTCAGCTAGCTTGGCTAAGATGAAGTAACAAAACACTAGATACTGGTGTTCCCTGTACCCTTTTCTAATTAAATCAAATCAACACTAATTTATCAAAGTCACCACTAGAGAACTTTCACTTTAGTTTTTCTTCATTTTTTCATGATCCCAGAGGAAATTGATGAGAATACACCCCTCTACCCTTAAGAAATCTTAATTTATCCTTTTCTAATTCATAAACTATTTGTTTCCCTATTTTACAATGAAATTCCAGTTATTTAACACATACCACCTCAAACCTTTTCCAATTGCTTGAAAATTTCTATTCTAAGTTTAATATGGAGCACTGTCTATTTTATTTTGGATTTCAACATGTTGATTATTAGGGTTATTTACCCACATTTAAGCATGACACAGATATAATCATATTCAAATCCTGGCTTTATTACTTAAAAACTTATGGTGCAGTTGGTTCACTTCTTGTGCTTCAGAAATGGAGATAATAATATTGATATTCCTAATTGTAGGACTGGAGCGATTAAATGAGATCATTCATGTACAATGATTAGTACAGTGCTAAAAGCTAGCTATTCTTATGGTTGGTCTTCAGCAAGGGCACCAGTATGTGTCTGAGCTGTCTGACTGGTGGCATGGTGGGGATTTCCAGACTGTAATAGAAATAACATAGCATCAAATTGTTACTATATTGGTCCAAACAATTGATGCCTTTGAATATGTAGGTTTTTTGGCAGATCTGGAAAATGTTAATTTTGTTCTTTCACAAATACAGAATTATTACTTTTCCTCCTTTGATTAAATTGTCGATCCATTATTAACTCATGGCTAATGGAAAATTGGCTGTGATAATTGTAGAAGACTTACATGCTAGTGAGGCAGTGGATTTACTAAGAGCTGCATTGCGGGAAGGCTATATTGGGAAGACTGTCTTTGAACCGTATCTGCAGATAATAGTGGCCTCAGTGAAAAAAGAAAATAACTGGTTAAATTCATTCATCATCTCCATCTACCAAAGCTAAATGGCTGCCTATGGGATAAATCTAAGGAGAATTTTTCTCATATTTCTAATGAAGTGACTGGAAGGATTGATTATTTAATAATCAGTTTATTTTTGCCTCTATATATGCTTCAGATGAACCTTTGGGACTGGATTGTAATGAACATTATTTTGCCTTTGGATTTTTTTCCCTTGGTCTCAATATTATTATCCCAGAGTCTCACTTCCATATAACTGGAACAGAGGGACTCTGCAAGTAAGAGATGGAGTGAGAGTCCTTCCAATTCTGTGGGTTACCTTTGAGGGTCTAGTGACTTTGTAACCTTGTATAAAAGCTGTTGTCTGGGAAGAACTCTGTCTCTGCTTACTTCTCATTGGTTTGTAGACAAGCTGAAAACAGCCTTTATTCCCTTTCTGACAAAGTTGAGTACTGGCTGTCCTTTCTTCAGATTAAAAAAAAAAAAAGACCTTTGGGAAATCAGAAAACTCCTGGAAGAGCTTGTAAGACAACATCTCAATGGAACATAGATGAAGTCATATGTAAATTCTAAACAATTCCAATTTACTTACACGGAATTACAATAGCTCTAATTGGGAGACCCAGGGCCTAACAGTTTGACTGTGTTACCCACACTTTATTTTCTGCAAGAGTCATTGTAGAAATGTGACTCCCCATTGATGACAAGACAGGTTTTACTTAATTGCCTCTTAGCACATTTTTCTAGATTATGAAGTTGTCTTTAGTTGGAGTTCAGTAATTTCACTTTAAGACACTCTATCACCACAAGTTAAAAAGATTCTGAAAACAATCTGTCAGTACTAAAATAGTTTAGATCTTGGCCTGCGTGACATCCCATTCTTTGCAGATCTAATTACATTATCTTCAGCCGTGTGATTTCCTCAAGAAAGGATTCAGAGTGCATCAATGCAGCTTCAGTTAGAGACATTTCCTTACTTCTCCAAATTGCAGGTCACTAGACTTCTGAACAGTTCTTTAGAACTTTCTCTGCTTTCCTCTCATGTCTAAAGTGTGTGGGCAATTCTTTAATCAAAAGCTTAGCATTTTGAAATTTTAGGTGCATGTCAGATCATTGAACCATAACTTGTGAGTAATCCACTCCTTGCCAAAACTTGCTTGAGACAAGAGATATAGGAGATACAGTCCACATATCAAGTGAAATGCAAATTCCTCTTATTTTTGTAAGTTTTATCCTGTATGATTAGATCATCAGAAGCTAGCACTTGAACTATGTTGTCTTAGATTGTGTTGTTCACTGGAGAAATGCATGAATTGAGTTCAAAATAATTCCCTTGCATTTTAAATCACACATGCCATATTTCTGTACTTTTGCTCAATCATGATTGCACACATTGGTCTTTATGTTTCCCTGTGTCTTTTTTGAGAGGATCCCCTTATAAATTCCATTTATGAATTCAATGCCCATAGCCAGAAAATATTTACCTCTTCATATGAATTCTGTGTTTCTTTTTTATCAGGCCATGAGAAATATGCAACTCAATATGATTCATTTTCACTTTTCCTGCCCAGAAGATCAGCATTAAATTTAGAACTCAGAGAGGAATGTAGTAAAGATTATCTCTTTGCTTCTTTCTTCTTTAATTTTTTTCTTATATTTTATAACATGGTAAGTATGCAGTTTCATCCTTTTGGGGAGTAGATATGGTATAAATAATATATATTTTCTTATCAGTTATCTGTGTCATTTCCAGCTTTAATGTATGTAGATAGGATATCTTAGAGGACATGAGATGTCACATTTCAATCCAGATTGAGTGATAAATTATATTACAATGGGGATGGGGTCTAGTGTACTTTTTTTTTTTTACCTTACATTAAGTCATCAGATCCAAGAAGAGTTTTATTTTTTTATCTTTGCTTGATTCAAAATCCTTCAGCCACAAAATGAAGACACCATCGGTCATTGTGATGCTGCCAACCCGCTATTCCCTATCTTACTCCTGATGGTTCCCTTAAGCAAATTCTTCCTAACTGTGTTTTCTAAAAAGGTAGCCCAGTTAATTTTCACCATCACCCGTTGCAACTCCCTTCTGTCTGAGTTGAGCACCTCACTCTTATTCCTACAGCTCCACTTAGCCCGGATCTGTGGAGAGTCCTGAGACCAGCCAAAGTGGATGGAAGAAGGACAGTAAAGCTGTTGTGGAAGGTGACCTCACTCTGGGTTATTTATTTGTTTGTTTTTTGTTGAAAACCCTTGGTCTCTTACACTTCAAAGAACTGTGATTAATGAACTTTAACCTCCTGGATTTCCTTCCCAAGAGGCTTTATGATGCCCCAATCTCACAATGGTTTCCCTGCTCAGAAAGCCTTTACAGGTCATCTTATAGATGGCCTGAATGTGCACTAGAAACCATGTCCCCCCCATTCTTCGGTCTGAAACATTAACATTTGGAACAGGTACAAAGTGCAAGTGTAGAAGGAACCTTGACCTTCTGGTGAAAATCATCACTGGCTGGAAGCCACTAGAAGGCAATGTAAAATTCTGCAGCCCACATCCTACAGGGGAGAAGAGTACTGACTTGGGGTCAGCTCACTCATGTGTCCTCAGGTCACTGCAAACATATATTGCACATATATCCTTTTAAGTACTGGTATAGTGGGGTGCAAGAACAGACCAGGTCCTTTCCAGGGTGGAGTCCTGGAAGAGAGGAACAAAGGAGAAGTCAGGTAGGTAATGCAGAGAAGAGGAGGAAGAAAGAGGAGATGATAAAAGAAGGTAGGGAAAGGGGCAGAAAAGGAGGAGGCAGAGAGAATAAATAGGAAAGGAAAAGGACAAATAAAGAAGGAAAAAACAGCTAGGAAATAGGAGAGAAAAAAATGGGAGTGTTGAGGGGAAGAAAGGGAGGAAAGAAGTGAGATGCCAAAACTCTTTAGTATGTTTCCAAAATTCTCAGAAAATACTTATCATGTCATCTCATACTTGCTAAAGTCCAGGCAAGTTTAAAATCCTTTTGAAAATGGAGAAGTCACCCTTCTCCATTTGGCTTTTCCAAATGACATTCCAATCCCAATTACTTCAGTGTTGGAGTATCCTTCAAACTTTTTCCTCTCCCTTCACCCGAGCCCCACCCCCCCACCCCCGCCACCACCAAGAGCTGTGGGACACCCTCCAGTTGGAGAGGCAACAGACAAGGAAAAGCACAATCAGGGTGTCAGTGTATTTGAGGGGAAAGAAAGTAAACAGTGGCACATACCCACCTGTGATCAGCTACATTGCAGTGGGTCAGGTAGACCACCTGGGAAGTAGAGGATATGAACTGCAGTGCCCTCCTCCTTTCTCCCCTCACCTGGGAACCGGTCTTCCTTTTGTCTCAATAGGAGAGTTTTCTAAGAATTAGAGTTGGTTAAAAAAGAAGGAACTAATATTAGATAGTGGTGATAATTGCACAACACTGTGAATATTCTAAAAGCCACTGAACCATATACTTTAAAACAATGAATTTTACAGTATGTGACTTGTATCTCGATAAAGATGTTATTTTAAAAAGAGAATGAGTGTCTTAAGAGACAAAAGGCTCTTCTGACTGACCTTCTATGTCATGGGAGCTGTAAAGGAAATTCCCACACTAGGAGAGTAATGGGACAAAGTGATTTCTAAAGTCCTGTCTGGCCTTATATTCAGTCGTTCTGCTCCATCTATGTGTGTTATCAGTAACAGAATGTGAACAACTGGAAAGTCCTATAGTTCCTGGAAAATACTCAGCATTCTGATCCCTATGTAAAACATCTGGTTTGTGGTCTCAAGTTCAAGGCTGAAAAGAAGAGTCTGGCTTGGAGCCTCTAGAGTTATCTTCGGCTTCTCACCAAGGATTTAGAACTGATAGAGCAGCCCTGAATGTTTTAGTTCTCCTAGCTGGGATGCCTAGGGTGCCTGGTCCAGAGAAGCCAGCTCCCCTCTCAGAAGGGGAGCACAGTTACTCTCCAATCCTTGGAGGCTTCCAGCCTAGGGGTGATCCAGGGCCAGAACAGACTTGGGATTGGTTCGGAGAGAATGCCTCAACATTTTACCTTATATTCTGTTCACGTGGGATAAAGAGAAAGATACAGCCAAAAGGAAATGGGGTTGGCTTGCTTACATTGGCTCAAGCATTCTCCTAGTTTAGCCTCATGGACTTAGACTTAGAAGGGTTGATACCAAGGGACCATTTAGCAAATCCCCTCTTCTGGCACTTGAAGGTTTAATGTCACAGCCCCGGGTCTGTAATTCATCCCAGGAGGTTAATTGCCTGCTTGTAGGTTAGCAGCTAATAGTTAACATTACCCACACATCCCTCCAAACCACTTAACACCCTCTCAGTGCCTTTCCTTTTTTGTTTTTGGCAATAAATTTTGTTTCCTTTGTGTTTAGAAGGCACCAGAAGCCCCAGTCCTAGAAAAAACACTTGGCTACAACATATGGTACTTTCCAGAAAACAACACTAACCTCACAGTGACAGTGAACACCACTAAACAGCAACTTGAACTGTATCTGGAAGACAAGACCTATTGGGTGTCTGCGATTTCTTATAATTCTCTTGGAGAGTCCCCAGTGGCTACCCTGAGGATTCCGGCGATTGATGAAAAGTGTGAGTACAGTGTAAACTTCTTACATAGATGCCTGCCCCCATCCAATTGGCCAAGGAGTGGTCCATATCCTCTCAAGGGTTACTGTTTCACTTGAGTCAAAATGAAAACGTAATAGACACTTTTTAGGTTCTGGTGGGAAGAGCAAAAGCTTCTGGTAATTAATAAGCCCCTTGAAGTAAAGTGACTGTGTGGAAAATCAGACTTCATCAATCATATTATATCAAGTCATAAGCCCAGAAGTTCTATGTGCAGCTTCTATTTGTTTTGGTCTAAGTGAATATATGCTAGGTTGAGCCCTATACAGCTGTCAGATCTGCCACATTTGTTCTCAGTGACTGAAACCCCCCTTGGAAATCTTCCTCTCAGTATTGACCATGCCTCAGCCTTGGTTTGCTCACTCTCCCGTCTTCTTTGCTCACTCTCCGTTTTCTTCCATTTCCCCCTTCCATTTGATTACCAAGTTAGGAAAAGTTCTAATATCTATACTTGACAATAAATTGGTCACTATACTTTTGAGTAAGTAGTTTTTAACATTTGACTGCTCCCCGGCAAACTCCTACCCTATATCTTGTTTTGGAATAAAATACCTTCTTTGACTTTTATTCAAGGAACTGCAAGCAATAGATTTCCTCTTCCCTGCTTTTCTCTACAAATCTTACCATTCCTCATTCTATAGATTTTCTCATTTATTGTGTTTATTACCTATCTCTCCCTCAGTAGGATGCAAGTTCCATGAGGGCAGAGATTTTCACCTGTTTTTATCTTCTCCTTTTCCTCCTTTTTCGCCTCCTCCTTTTACTCTTCCTCCTCCATTTCCAATACCTAGAACAGGCATAGAGCAGTTGCCTCAAAAAATCATTCAGAAACGTTTGTTGAAATACACCATAGGAATGCACTCTCCAATTTGCCACATTTTTCTATTTGCTGAGACCTTGACTTGTTTAAGTATTTACACTACTTGCTCTAGACTTGTCTGCCTATGCTCCCTTTTTTCTCTTTTCCTTAAACTTAGCCCATTTCTTCCCTTGCCTCATTTTAAAACTCTTAGATATACACATTTCGTATTTTGAGCTATACTTGGAATTATTTTAGTTGATATTTAATAGTATTCCCCACAGTCCTTTGTTCCGGCCTATTCAGCACCCCTGGTTCTGAAGTTTCTGACAAATGCATGTATCATTTAATACACATTCATTAATAGAGTTGCTGCTAATTAGTAATCTCATCTTCCTGGTGTAGCCCTGGAGTGGGAGGCAGTAAAGAGTAGGGGATAAAAACATGGATTCAAATCTTTGCTCTTTCACTAGATACATAAACCTTGGGCAAGTTATCTAACCTCTCTAAACCTTAGTGACTTGTAAAATGGGGCTATCATATAGTAATACGTACCTCATAGAACTGTTGTGTGTGAAGATGAAATGAGACTGCATAAGTAAAATGCTTTGTTTACTGCTAATTAGTATTATTGTCATTCTTAATACAATTTCTGATTGATTAAATTTTTTAGACATGGATTATCAACTTTAAAAATACTATAAAATATACTTTAACTAAAATTATACTAAATTTACATAGAATTTTTTGTTCATTTTTCCCAATTCTGAAGGTACTTGCTTTGGGTCAGAAGCATCAGTGCAATCATCAGTTATAATGGTCCCAGGCCAGGTGAAGGCAAGTACAGCTTGTGGACCAAACCTGGCCTGACACCTGTTTTTATAAATAAATTGTTATTGGTACACAACCACACCTATTTGTTTACATATGGTCTGTGTCTCCTTCTGTGCAGCAATGGCAGAGTTGAGTAGTTGTGACAGAGACCATTTGGCTTGCAAAACCTAAAATATTTGCTATTTGGCTCTTTACGGAGAAAGTTTATAGACCCCTATCCCAGACATATAAGAAGGTAATGTTTTATAGAATTTTGTTTAATAAAGTGGAGTCAACTAGAGAACAGTGATAATAATTGTAAGTATAACAATCATTAAGTCAGTATAATAATCACATATTACCCATTAGTAGATGTCACACATTGTGCTAAGATGACATAGGTTAACCTAATGTTAGCCTGGAAATAATCCATGAAGTAGATGCTATTAGATCCATTCATAGATGATGAAGCCGAAATTCAGGAAAGCTTAGTAATTTGCCCAAGGTCTCTCAGGTGGAATTCAAGCCCAGGCCTGTATGATTCCAAATTTATACAATATAATTTATCCTAAAGCTTGGACTTGGTATTCATGAAGTGACTTATAATTCTGGTCACAGATGGTGTGTGATGCTGAGCTGTTATTCAGCTCTGTTGGCCTCTATTTTCCCATCTTTAAAATTAGGGAAAGGAATAGATACACCACCAGGTTCTTTCTGGCCTGAACATCGTCTGAATTCTAGGATTCCTTAGGCAACAGGCAGCTGTGACGTGGTCTGAGATGGGGCCTGGAAATGCAAGGCCACTTGTGAGGTGAGAGGTTGCGACTGAAATGGGATAGAGTTGAGATCGGCCTAGGAGAGCTGGCAAAGGTGAGGCACCATCTGAGAGCTCTGTTTGACCGGCCCAGAGTGACTGCCTTCATGCAAGTCACATGACATTAACCGTGTTCATTGTCAAAGCACCTTTCCTCAGGAAGGATCTATATTTCCTACCACCCCTGGGGGTGTGTTGTATTTTGAGAAACTGCTCAAAAAGTTCTGGTTGAATGATCCAGCGATTAGTTTATATTAGTTTATATTAAGCACAGTGTTGATTTGGAAACTTCTCTTTCAGCACCCTTTAATGCTGCTTAGGCCCTTTGGTCTTTTAAGGTTGACTCATGGCTTAATTGAACTGTTTCTGCCATCCTGGTGGTTCAACCTGGGCTTGTTCCCTCAGTCCCTGCAGCACATTTGGCTCTTTCCACCTGACTCCTGCTCCTCAGAGCACCAGTGTTGATAAAGGGATGGAGCGTGAGCTTAGAAACCAACACTCACTCTGGTCTTTGGGCCAGGATTTGTGTGCATGTAATTTATTAAGAAAGTGCCTCTAGGGAGACCAGAAAAGAAAACAGAGGAAGCAAGGCCAGGGAAGGGGAGGAAGCCAAGCCAAAGTGCTGTTTGGTTTTCCCAGGGCTGCCCAAAAAAGTGCCACAGACTGGGTGGCTTCAAAAGCCAGAAATGCATTGTCTCATTGTTCTGGAGGTTGGAAGTCTGAAATCAAGGTGTTGGCAGAGACACGATTCCTCAAAAGCCTTTAGGGAGAGGATCCTTCCTTACTTCTTCCAGCTTCTGGAAGCCCCACGTGTTCTTTGTGGCAGCATGACTCCAATCCCTTGCCAAGGTCTTCACATGGACAGCTTCCTGTGTGCCTGTGTCCAAATTCCACTTTTCTTATAAGGATACCAGTCATATGGGTTTAAGGGCCACCATTTTCACTACTTACATTGGCAATGACTTGATTTCCCAATAAGGTCACCTTCTGTGGTATTGAGGAGGTCTTTTGGTTGGGGATGGTTGTTCCAGCCGGACACTGCACAGGACTCTGGAGTATAAGTCACATCTCAAAGTTATCCTAATCAAACAAAATACACAAAAACAGTAAGAAGAAATCTGAGAGGATCTGTGAGCACAAGAAACTAGGCAGGGCTCTCGAGGCTCCAGTAATGACTCTCAGCCTGTCTGGAATGGAAACTGAGGGCACTTAGAGGCTGTTAGTAGTGTCGGGCAGGGAGGAGGAACTAGGAGCCCCAGGGATTTGGCGGGTTGATTTCCTGGCTCTGTGCTCCTGGCCCTGGCCCCTGCCCCTAGTCCAACTTCACATTTCCTTCATGCCTCAGTTGCTCTTCCTCAGAGCTACCTTGTTAGGTTGACAAGTCACCTAGCCTTGCTTCTAGGACTAGCAGCTGGAGTGTCTCATAAAGGCCCACTTTGGGAAAAGGATCCATAAACTGTGTCCTTCAAGAACAGAGACTCCTATGTATGCACACAGCCCTCCTGTTGCCTAGAAACAGCAGGATTTGGAACCCCCAATCTCCACACCAAATCCCTACACTTGGCCTAGGTGCCCAGCTTCAAAAAGCTTTTGGGGTTTTTTGAGGGACACTGTCTCCTCTTCTGCCCTCATCCTGGACTTTCTTTCATTGTTCATTTAAACATACTTTCTGTGGATTCCAATGTCGAAGGCTCAGGTGTGTTGTGGGTGTGAGGAGTGGATGAGAGGGGAGAGCCACACCTCTGGTATTCTGAGCACCACTGCTTTGCGCCCTCCTACTCCGCCTAACTGCATCTCCAAATAGTTCTCTTCTCTTAGGCATATTCAGAACATTTTCAATGAGATAGATCTCTAATTCTGATTAATGCCCAGACTGGATTGGAAGCCACATGTTCAATTTTCTACTAAAGGAATCCTTGAGACCTGTTTCCAGACATGAGTTTTCTGCTAGGTGGGCAGAAAATGTTGTCATATGCATATTAGTCTATACCTAGATGCTTTGTGGTACAGACACAATTCTTACTGCCTTGAGGAAAGGAATCCATAGCCAGGTTGTGTAGGGCCAGCCCAGGTAGTTGAAATTTGAAACTCTCTCCCTGGTATGCTTTATGGGTCACCATCTTCCAGCTTTCCAGCCACAGAATTACTGGTGCCTGAGATTCTGCCTTTAGAGATTTATTCTTAGTTTCAAGCTTGCTTTCCGTTTCACTTGCAGAGACACGTGTAGAAGGTTAGTCTTCTAATCATCACCTCTCTAGTGAGACCCTTTTCTGGAAACAGGTAAATTTGGGGGAGGTAAGGAAAGATTAAGAAGGCACTAAATCATCAAAGATGGGGAGTAAAGAGAAGGGATACAATAAAATGGGTGAAAACAGTACCACAAAGGGAAACTGCAATGGAAATCCTGAACTTTGACCTTCTTTGTGATTTGGGCAATGAATGGACGCCAATGTGGTTGGTGCATTTGGAGGATGAGTTGGGTAGTTGTGAAGCAGTCTTTTTCTCTCCTTTCAGCATTTCAGTGCATTGAGGACATGCGGGCCTGCCTCACTCAGGACCAGCTAGTGGTGGAGTGGCAAAGCTCCATTCCGGAGGTGGACTCATGGATGGTTGAGTGGTTTCCAGATTTGGATGCAGAGCCCTCCACCTTTTCCTGGGAATCTGTGTCTCGGGCCAGGAACTGGACAATCCAGCAAGGTAGCCAATGTGGACACCCCAAGGTCCTTCTGAGTAGGATTCTGTTTCACTTTCATCAGTTTTTAATCTTTAACTTTGGCTTCACAGCTGTGAATGTGGTTAATAGCATTTGACAAGCTATGGCAAGCTTAATGAAGTGACACATTTCTTGGCATTTCCCAGCAATAATGCTGGGACAGGAAGTCATGGGTATCAGACCAGGAATCTGGCATGTTTCCAGGTGAAAAACACTATTTAACACCCACCATCAGAGAAAACTTCCCAGATATCTTGATCATGTGGAAGGCATACGAGTTTTGTATTCCATCTGTCCCACCAGGGAACCCCCTTTAGTTCTGGTTGCCTGTGCCAGAGGTAGGCCCCTTTCCCAGGTGATGGATACAGGGAATAACCTGCTTTTCAAAAAAGTCTCTGATCTTTATAAGACACATGAGTGAGGTTTTATCCTCACATTCCTATCCGTCCAACCTTTGCTTAATACTTAACAGCATCCATATGAAGAATTACACTTATGCAGGGATGCAGGCAGACAGAAGAGCTAAAATTCATGGTATCTGAGTTCTCTAGAGTGATGTACTATTGACAGAAGGATTAAGTTTATTGTGCAGCATCCCCAAGTCATATCACAAAATCAGTGGTGGAGAAGAGACTGGATCTCTTACTTCTCCCTTCCTGGGTGGCTCTGTCATTTCATCAGATTGGTGCAGATTTAGTTCTAAGAATTATTTTAAAATATTAGAACTGGAATAGACATTACAGACCCTCCAACCTAAACTCCTTATTTTCCAGATATGGAAATGTAGAGAAATAGAATATATTCCATAAATCTAAGGCCATAACTCTTAGCCTTGTATTCCTTCTGCATACCATACTTTGTACTTACTGCTTGCTTTTATCTCTCTCTCTCCTCTCTCCCTCCCCCCCTTTTTTTTAACAGATAAATTAAAACCTTTCTGGTGCTACAACATCTCTGTGTATCCAATGCTGCAGGACCGAGTGGGCCAGCCATATTCCATCCAGGCTTATGTTGAAGAAGGCAGTATGTATGGACAAGGTCCTGTGGAGGAATGAAACACTGGGGCCTGTCCAACAGTCAGACAAGTCTGTGAATGCCCGTAGTCTTAGAGCTCACCCATGCTGCACCTTTAGCATGCAGTAAACTATGTGTGACACAATGGTGGTTAGGTTATAGATTCATTGAATTTCAAAGTGGGGGTAGACATTAGAGATTGTCAAGTCCAAGCCCCTCATTTCACAAATGAAAAATTGAGGCTTAGAGAGGTGAAACAACTTGCCCAATGTCACAAAGAAACTTAGTGCAAACAGCTCTGTAAGCAGACATAACATTTAGTTAGGACCCCTTAGGAACCCTACAGAGTAAATCATAAGTTGGACATGCTAAAATTATTTTTAATTGCCTAGCTATAAGTAAGGGTTTTACTGGTGAGCTTCTCAGATTTTATTTTTGTCCTTTTGGAAGTTAGTATCTTCCAAATTCAACAGTAGAAAAATATATCTTGTCACTCAAAGGTAGCCCATGGAAGCATACTCTTCAACTATATGACAATAGCTATTACAGATGTGAACGAAGGAATTGGATGCTAAATTAAAGTGAGAGGTCTATATGAAAGTCCTTTTTCTCTGATCGTGGACACTGCTTCTCTTCCTGTTCAAGATGGATGACTCCAGAAAACAATGTCCCTAAATGAGTTGATTCATCAATTCCCTATTCTGCCCCCATCTCCCACCTCTAATACTGATTTCAGTCTGAGTACTGACCAGATCCTTTGTTGGGGGCAGGATCTGCTGGGGTGTGACTCAGTGTTTATTATGTTATTTATTTCCCTTCCTGGTAAAGTTCCATCAACAGGTCCTGTGACCAAGGCAGAGAACATTGGCGTGAAAACAGTCACAATCATGTGGAAAGAGATTCCCAAAAGACAGAGAAACGGTTTCATCAGCAACTATACCATATTTTACCAAGCCGAGGATGGAAAGGAATTCTGTAAGTGTGCTTATAGCCAAGTTAAAAAAAACCCAGAACCCCAAATAGATGCTATGGATAGAGCTGCGATAGGGATATCTCCCATGGTTGGTGTGCTGCAACACTGCATGAGTCTCATAGCTTCTTTGAACCTTTCTGAAAATGGAACCAAGAGCACCTGCCTCTTGAGATTTTTGGAGTCAAATGAGAATGAAGTGACAGTACCTGAGAGTCCTGTAGGAACTGGAGGAGTTGATATAATTTGTCAGGCTATGAACAGGTTCACCTCTGGGGAGCTTCCTGACTATTACACCAGAGTGGAGCATGCTTGGATTAAAGAGTGGAGTGGGGACAGACGGCATTTGGTGGCACTCACCTCAGTGCAAGACAGGAAACTTGACCATGATTCCTACTGCCCACTGCTAAGTCATACTTTTTTCTTGAATCTACAGTATCTCCTGACACCCTAATTTCTGTGTTAGGCTTGGATTCCTGTTTAAGCTATTTTTGTTGTTGTTATTGTAAAATGCATATAACATAAAATTTAGCCCTTTAAGCTTTTGAAAGTCTATGATTTCATGGCATTAACTACATTATGACGTTGTGCAACCATCACCACTATCTATTTCCACCCCAAATAGAAACCCTGTACCCATCAATCAGTCACTTCCCGTTGCCCATTTCCCACAATCCCTGGCAACCACAAAACTGCTTTTGGTCTCTATGGATTTACCAATTCTGGATATTTCATAAATGGAATCATACAAAATATGGCCTTTGTGTCTGACTTCTTTCACTTAGCATAATGTTTCAAAGTTTATTCATGTTATAGCATGAATCAGTACTTCATTCCTTTTTATGGCTGAATCATATTCTATTGTATAGATACACGACATGTTGTTTATCCATCAGTGGATGGATATTTGGGTTCTTTCTACCCTTTGGCTACTATGATTAATGATGCTGCTAATATTGGTGTACAAATATCTGTCTGAATCTCTGCTTTTAATTCTTTGGGGGTATATACCTAGGAGTGGAATTGCTGGGTCATATGGTAATTCTAGTTTAACTTATTGAGGAACTGTTTCTACAGTGGCTACACCATTTTACATTCCCACCAGCAGTGTATGAAAATTCCAGTTTCTCCACATCCTTACCAACACTTGTTATTTTCTATTTTTTAAAAATTACTATGGCTATCCTAGTGGGTACAAAGTGCTACGTCAATGTGGTTTTGATTTGCATTTCCTTAATAACTAATGATGTTAGACATCTTTGCATGTGTTTTTTGGCCCTTTGTATATATTTTTGGAAAAAATCTTTTCAATCTCTTTGCCCATTTTTAAATTCGGTTATCTTTTGGTTGTTTAGTTCTAAGAGTTTTAAAAATATATTCTGCATATAAGTTCCTTATCAAATACATAATTTGCATATATTTTTTTTCTTATTCTGTGAGTTGTCTTTTCACTCTCTTGATAGTGTCTTTTGATGCACAAAAGCTTTTAATTTTCATTAAGTCCAGTTTAATCTATTTTGTTGTTGTTTGCATGTTTTGTGTCATGTCTAAGAAACCATTGCCAAAGGCCATGTAGATTTACCCTGTATTGTCTTTTAAGATTTTTATAGTCTTAGCTCTTATGTTTAGGTCTTTGATTCATCTTGTTAGGCTAATTGTAAGCATAGAGAGATTGGGGTATGAGATGGCCAAGCTTAGATGTACAGGTTCTAGTGCTCTTATTTCAATGCAACTAAAGCACAATTTCAGCTAGGCTTGACTGCAGTGTTTGACTTCTGTTGTTCCTTTAGCCAAGACAGTCAACTCCAATATCCTACAGTATGGCCTGGAATCCCTGACACGAAAGACCTCTTACACTGTTCAGGTCATGGCCAGTACCCGTGCTGGGGGAACCAACGGCACCAGGATAAACTTCAAGACATTGTCAATTAGTGAGTATTTCCTTCAAGCCCTGGCTATGTCTCCTTGCCATTTCCCTTAGACCAGTCAGAGATGCTGTTTGCTGAAGGCAGGGGGAAGCCCAACGGAAGCAAGCGCAGACCTAAGTGAGAAGAGCCATCTATCTGCTTTCTGGTTCATTGACCTTCCAGAAAGGCATGTGGGTGAGGAGACAGCAGGTAGGGAAGGCAACACTGAATTTGAAAGCCTGGTCATTTTGCTCCTTCCTCCTGGGTGGCCCTATGTCATCCTGAGGAGGAGGGATCGAGTTAATACCCACTTCACTCTCAGCCCCAAACCAGCTCCTGCCACAAGGCTGTCCCCAAGTTCACAGTCACCAGCTTCTGATGCCAGAGGTTACTGCACAGCAGGGCCTTGGAGGGAAAATATTGGTTGAACAAAACATTGGTTGACTCATTTGTGGAGTTTTTGAGCAAAAACAGTACATAATATCTTCTACTTATCAGCTTTTACATTAAAAAGTAGGGAACAGGGGGTGGCCGGTTAGCTCATTTGGTTAGAGCATGTGTTAATAACACTAAGGTTGCCGGTTTGATCCCCACATGGGCCAGTGAGCCGCGTCCCCTTTAAAAAATAAAATAAAATAAAATAAAATAAAATAAAATAAAATAAAATAAAATAAAATAAGGAGCAAAAAAGATTTAATAAATATAACAAAAATGTAAAATACAATGTAGTATAATATGATGGTTATGGGGAATACTCAAGAGGGAAAGAGGAGGGATATGAAGAAGAAGGAAGGAGAACGGGAGAAACAGAGAAATATGTTAATTTTTTCCTAGTCCTTGTGTAAAAGAGATTTGATTTTAAGGATATATTAAAACTGTTTAAGGAATGAACAACCTTTTGTATTAAAAGTGAAGGAATACCTCCAAATTTTGCAGTAACAGCTAAAAATAGTCCACTTTCAGTACTCTTGAAAGCCTCTTGCTCTTCACATTTTCAAAAGAATAGATATAGCTTTATGATTCTGGAACATGTGAGTATAGCATATGTTTTTACGTAGAAAGCATATTCTGTTTTTATGGACTAACATTGCCTTTTTGGAGTTCTTGTTGATATTGCTCTTTAAAATCTTTCAAAATCATGTTGTATTTTCACAACACTAGGCACAAATTGCCTTCTGTGATGGATGACAAGGGGTCAAATAAGGCAAGAGCCTACCTTAGAGCCTGGAAATTTCTTACCCTTGGTCTACAGATTATAGATCTCAGTGCTTTTATCTTTGATCCTCTACAACCTATTCTCCACATAACAGCCAGAGTTTAAAACTCTAGACCTCCTGCTTACAACCCACCAGTGGTTTCTGCTGTAGTTTACATAAAATCTAACCTTCTTCCTACAGCTTTCATCATCTCTCCCTTACTCACTTCTTCTCCTACCACTTTGTGCTTCTATTTATGTTCCTTCACTTGTTCCGGCTTCAAGATTTTTGCATGTGTTGCTTCTTCTACCAGGAATGCTTTCCCCATATTTTTGCATGATGGTTCCTTCTCATTATTAATATTATCTCAAATTTCACTTCTCAAAGAAATCTTCCTTCACCACCCTAGTAACTAATATTGCTAATCTTCTTCCCATCTTACCCTGGTTATTCTCTATTGCTGTTTTATCAGAAACAATCTTATGTTATTTATTGTCTGAATCCTTCTACTAGAATGCAAGCTCAATGAGAGCAGGGATCTTGCAGTTCTTGTTTATTGCTGTTTGTTTTATTACCCTGAAGAGTGTTCAGCAAATCATAAGTGCTCAATAAACGTTCACTAAATGAATGAACTTGGAGGATGGACCTGGTGAACACAGTGTATGTCAGTTTTGTTCAGGGAGATGAGAACTAGATGGGGAGCCACAAACATCAAGTTTTTTGTTCGCTTGTTTGTTTTTGTTGTTGTTTGTTTTTAATTGAATGAATTGGAAGAAAACTAACAAGGAATGTGTTGCTGAAGCTACTGGAAGAAAAGTTAATCTTTGATTTTTATCAGGAAAGTGAGCGGCTAAGCCTGATACTAAATTTTGTTCTCCTTTTCTTAAAGGTGTCTTTGAGATTTGCCTTATAACTTCTCTGGTTGGAGGAGGCCTGCTTATTCTCATCATCCTGGCGGTGGCATATGGTCTGAAAAAACCCAAGTGAGTTTAGAGCCCACAGTATTATAGGCCCTCAAAAGCAGGCATGGGAAAGGGTGGGAGGCATGATGGGTGGAAGAGGGTGCTCTACCATTAAGGAGGTGTTCGTTCATTTGTTATTTGGTACATATTTATTGAGTTTATTATGTGCATACACTGTGGCTCATCAGAATTCTGACCAAACAAGAGGACTTTCACTCCCCATTGCCCAGTGCACTGGCCTCGGCCCTATTGAGGCCAGGGGAGTGCCAGCTGCCCCATAGGCTTTGTCTGCTGTATTTGGTATCTGAGACTAGAGTCGGAAAGAAAGTCTTTTCTCTCAATGTCTAGAGGGGCTCCCTGGCAGTAGCAGAAGGTCTCGAGGCCATGAGCTTCTCTCCTAGGCAGAGCAGGGAGCTGAGTACCCATGAATTTAGAGCGCTGGCCAGTCGTATGCCCAGCACAGACTTATGTCTTGCTTAAGTCTGGAACGGTGGAACGGTGTTGGAGGGCTAGTGGCAGGGACATTTGTCCTGCCTGCCCTGGCCTCTCTGGGGAAGGAAGCTTGTCTTCAGGGTCTTGTGCTTTCTCTCTCCAGAGAGCCTCGTGCTACGTCAAGGGCCCCTTTCCCAGTAGACTATTCTCCCCAGAGTCGCATAGTTGTGGGCCATCTCTACCAAGCAGCTGTGTTTAGTTATGTTGAAGCTCATGTCAACCTCGGTTCCCAAATGCAGGTTGTGAGCAAGTCACCAGCACAAATCCTTGTATACTTTGCATGTCTAACAAGTTCCCAGGCGATGCCGATGTCGCTGGGTAGGACAACGCTTTGAGAATCACTGTATTAAAGTGTATGTAGCGTACAAGGTTTAGAGTACTAGAGTTCCCAAAGAATAAATTTCAAAGAAATGGCTCTGTGATGGTCTGGGTTTTTGGCATCGGGACCAGGTGTGGAGAATGGGGAAGGAAGGCCTAGCAGCTTTGCGTGTGGAGAGATCTCTTCCTATCACTTCCCATCGACGACTTGTATAATAATTTCAGCACCCTCCCAACACACTAGTTTGCATTCCCAGTTTCAGGCAGGAGGCCAGGTGCTTGCCCTTATTTCATAGGGAGCCACACAATTTTCTTTAGCAAAGCCCCATGCTTTTGGCTCAGCCATATTGTCCAAGTCAAATCCTTCTGGGACTCATTCCTATTTTAAAATCTTATCTTTTATCAGCAATTTGAAGCACCTCTGTTGGCCTGATGTCCCCAACCCTGCTAAAAGCAGTATAGCCACATGGCAAGAAGATGATTTCAAGGTAAACACTCCTGTTTTTGTTGAGGAAATCATTGAACAGGCTGGTTGTGGGAGGTGGTCGTGGGCTCTGGTGGTGTGGAGCTGTGCCGGGCTAAACTTTGTACAGGGTTCCCACAGACAAAACTCGGCAGTAAAACTCCCCAGGAAAGGCTGGCAGATGGAATCAGCCTTCTTGGAATGACACTGACCTCATCCTTTGGACAAGAGGAAAGGGCTTCAACAGGTTTACAAGGACCCAGTGTGTGCTGGGCATGGAACCGGTCCTACAAAGCATGCCTAGAAGAAAGACTCTGGCCCTAACCTTTAGGACACAGCCTGACTATAAGATTTGAGGCCATTTAAAATACAGCCAAGAGCAAGTTAATCTAGAGACCACCTGGAGCTTCTGAGGGGGCGCTGATGTACATGGATGTCCAAAGGCTGGAGAACGCTGCCTCACTTTGTTTTTCTCACATTGGGGAAGTTATAATCACACTTTAACTGGCAATGGGTTTTTTTAAGTGAATTAATCATATGTAGAAACCTCCTTTCTCATAAGTTTTTAAATTGAAACTGTTCTGAAATTTTTAAACTTTAGCTTCTTGCTTAAGTAGAAATAAGCTCAATCAAATATTGCCTTTAAATCCTTACTATTGAAATATTGTTTCCAGTATTTCTTGATGCAGGAATTTTTAATATTGGCCCCCTTTCAACTCAGAAGTCTCTTTTTAACATGGACATTTTTACTATTTGTTTTCATTTTTTAAATTTTGATTTCTATTTTCTTCTCTCCTTTATCAGTCCTATATTACATGATCTACTTTCCTACTTATTAAAAGTTATTAAGAGAGTAAATGAATTCATAGGCACTATTGTCTGATGTTTAAAATGCTTTTGGAATAATCTGTAGGTCTGGCCTCTACAGCAAACACTTATTAGTTGCTTACTGTATGTCAGGCACTGGGCTAGGTAGGCTCTGGTGATACAAAGATGACAAAGACGAAACTGCCCCTGCCATAGGGCCACCTTCGATTTCTGGTGATATGGGCAAGTCATTTGTCTTTATGATTATGTTTTTGCCATTTGGAAGAGTTCTAATTTTGATGCTCCCATCTCAGCTGGGTTTTTGTGAGCGTACTATCATGTGGAAAATAGCCTTGAGCTCTCTATAAGAAGAAATTATTTGAGTACAATGTGTTCTTTCTCAGGAAATGGGCCACTCTTGCCAAGCTCCTGTTGAAGGGCCTGTAGAGGAGATTGGCCACCACTTCTGGGAGGAATATGGGGAGATGGTCAACAGATGGGGCATTGGGTGTCCCAAGCCCCATAAGCTTTTGGTTACATCATATGTAGCCCCCAAGTGACCATTGGGGGTGTCCCTTTCTCTTTTCCAGGATAAGCTAAATCTGAATGAGTTTGATGACTCTCTGAACACGGAAGAAGACAGGATTCTAAAACTATGTTCTGCCCCTAAAGACTTTATTGACAAGTTGGTGGTGAACTTTGAGAATTTTCTAGAAGACGTTTCCACAGAGGAATCTGGAAAGGCTCAGGAAAACATTTTGACAGGGGAAAAGAATGAATACGTGACCTCCCCCTACAGGCCTTATTGTCCCCCTGGGGAGAGTTTCGTGGAGCCCCCCATTTCAACCGAGATTTCATACAGAAAATTCCAACACCTGTATTCTGGAATGCTAGAGGAGACCATCTCAGAAGCTGAAGAGCTTGTCTATTCTTCTCAAAGCTTAGGGCTAGAATATCTCTGTGAGGAAGGCTCACCAACTCCATATTTGAAAAATTCGGTGGTATCCAGAGAATTTCTCATGTCTGAAAAGCTTCCCGACCAAACCAAGAGAGAAGTCTAGATGCCACCATGGCTGGAATTCTTCTGTGTCTAAGTGTGGGTGACTCTTGCAGAGACCGTGATATCACACTGGGACAGAAGAGCTTCCTTGGTCTTCTCCCCATCCTGCTTGTGTTAGAGAAAGTCACGCATGCCCCCAAATGGCTAGTTGAGCTTGGTTAGCACAGACATGTAACTTGCCTGAGAAAAAGAAGGGATGGTGATAAACCTGAGCGCTTCGCACAGGAAAAGCAGTTTATTTTCTTTTGTTCAGATAACAAACTCTCACTGAGGCATCTGACTGATTAACTTGGAGGGACAGTGGACCCCTGCAGTGGATGTATCTGGCCTTCCCAATGAATTGGGTCACGGTCACAGCCTTTGCTGGGGCTACTCCTCAGAGTTCCATCAGAGACTTTTCCCGTTGCCAGAGGGCAGTTTGTTTAGGTGGCACTTGGGCAGTCTGATGGGAGGGGAGAGCCTTTCTCCCTTCACCTTGATCTCCTCTGAGCTCCCAGACTCCCCCTCTGAGTTAGCCCTGAAATCTTACTCGTGAGATTATGTTTCTCCCTGAACATAGGGCAGGAAGTGGAGTGGCCTGCAGTTCCTCATTACCCTCATTAAATCTCAAGTGTCGCAGCAGCACCCCCACCCAGGACTCTTGCTCCTACTCCACAGCACACTGGCTGCTGGTAAATGCAGGACTGAGGGAGGGCCTCCGCATGACACTGGGAAATGGACTGTAAACTGGGCCAGCAGGTCGGCTCCCCTTTCCAGACCACTGCCCAGCCCCGCAAATAGTTCCTGGAGGGAGGCCATATCTGCCCCTCTATCTTGCACCCAAAGTTGGAGGAGAAAGGCACCAACACAGCAGTGGTTTTCGTACTTGTACCTTCCGATGACTCAGAGCCCAGGAATGCTGAATGAACACACTCTTCAAAGACTTTCCCAGGAAGCACCTGAGCAGCATCTGGGAACGTGCAATGATTTAGCGACTTTGCTGCTCCAACACCAGGGCTCCCCTGCCTTTGCCCGAGCTGAGCACAGAGCTTATGACAATCAGTGGAGCCGTTAGCATAAGTGCTGATGGCAGAATTCAGCTGCCTGAGACCCAGGAACTTAGGACTGGCACTGGGCTTGTACCCTGACCACAGTGATGTCAGATGCCTTCCTAATGTGTAGCTGTGACTCATCTGGCCATTGGGGGAGGTTGCTGAGAACCTGACGAGATGGGGAGAGGCCAGGCAATGAGTGATGGATGGCCAAGGTGCCACGCCAGAAAGGCTGATGGTATCTTTTTCTAGGAGAGGTTGAGAAGTCAGTACTTGTGTAACAGGCATGAACTTCACAGGCCACCAGCTCTGCTATGCAAAAACATTGCTTTCCTTTCCTATAACTAAAATTTCGAGCCTAGGCCCCTGACATTTTGAAGTAACTGCAGCCCAATTTGGTGATGGCTGCATCCTGACTGTGGGCACAAACAGGTGGGGCTGCTCTCCCTCATCTGCAGCACCCCCCCCCCCCCCATGAATTCTTCACTCCTAGTTTATAGAACAATGACTACTGATAAATCAAGGAAAGAGGGAGGCCTGGGGCAGGGCACTGGGGAGCGGCCCCTTTGTCTTGGGAGCAGAAAGGGACCAAACAGAAGGTACACATTGGTTCCCGGCTATGTTGAGCTCCCTACCCTGATATCCACATCCCCACTGTTGTGACTTGGGCACTTCTGTGAGATTGTGTCCCCCAGAGTTTCAGATGGGCCCTTTCCACTGCTGCTGTTGGATTTGTGAACTTATAGAGAGGTTCTAGCCTTGTGCTCACACTGTTCTCTTTCCTCTGATCGTCTGCCTTTCTGCAGCTGAGGGAACTTCTCAAATTCTGTATGAGGTGGGTGGTGGGGGAGGGAGTGCCTGGAATGAGTGCTAATCTTGTCTGTCTCACTCCTGGATGAGGCTTTTGAAGCTAAAAGCCAAGAATGTGATGACTTGGCAGGGAGAAAGGGTCCCAAATAGCTCCTGTGAGTAGGTTTCCGAGACAAAGCTGTTACCCTCTGCTCTCTTTCCCTTAACTTTCATTAAAGCCTGCTGTGTCTTCTGATGGATGGTTTGTGAGTGCCACACTCCTGGCCCTTCCTGTTTCATTTCTTCTTCCCTCTTCTCACTTTCCTTCCTGCCTCCTATCTTCTGCTTTTTTCCCCACCACACCCAGCAGTTTCTCATCTTTTTAACTCTTCCTTTTTTTCATTCATTTTTTTTCCCTCTTCCCATCAGCCTCCTTTGATCGTTTTCCATATTTACTTTGCTGTCTTTGAGGGCTGGGAAACTGGGGCTCTGTTTTGTTCTAGAGGGATAGACAGAAGTAGCTTCACAGGAATCAGCGTTTCCTGCCAGTAAGAGGAGCAGTTTTCCCAGGAACCTCAGAAGCTCGTTCAGCAGCCACACACTGCTCTTCAGAGCAGATTCACAGGACACAGGCCTAAAGGCTCAGAAGTCACTGGTGACCTTCCTCTCCTGGGATCGAGTCACGAACTGTCCCCATTCCTGGCATCCTGGGTTTCTTCTGTGGCTGGAGAAGGCCATCTGCATTCTTTCTGTTACTGTCAAAGAGCCATCGAGAGGACACAAACAGGAAAACTTGTGTTTTTGCAAGATAATTACAAACTGATAAAATTCCTGTAAAAGTTTTCTGGGGCTCTGGGAACCATGCAAACAGCTGCGTGAGTGCCCTATGGATGGCCTTTTCCTTTTTGTTTTTTACAACAATACCATAAAATTTAAAAGAGCAGCAGAGACTCCAATCTGTGGATTAAAAAAGGTGATACCTTCATTCTGGTTTCTCAGGAGGCAGCAGTAAAACAGTAACAACATTATGCAGGGGGCTTTTGAAAGAGGCAGGAGATGGGGAGAGGTGAGAAAGGAGAGGCTCCTTTCTCAGCGTGGATCCCAGCGACCTGCTGCGGCCTCCGCTGTGTGGGGAAAGCCTGTCTGCCTGCTGACTTTGTCAAGGGATTCTGTCCCCCTTTCCAGCACGTCCTTAGTTCCTGCTGCTGCAGCAGGCGAGCTCCAGCCAAGGGTTCAGCACATCGACCCTCGGGCCAAATCTGGGCCCTGTTTTGTAGCGCCCATGAGCCAAAAAAACAAAATCAAAGGAAGAAAAATGTTTAAAGACATGTGGAAATTCTATGGAATTCCAATTTCGGTGTCTATAAATGAAGCTTAATCGGAACCCAGCCCACAGTTTATACATTATCTATCACTGCTGTCCCCCACAAAGGCAGAACTGAGTAGTTGTGACAGAGGGTTTCTCTCCCACAAAGCCCCAAATGTTCATCATCTGGCCCTTTACCAAAACAGTTTGCTGTCCCCTGTGTAACCCACAAACACGAGGCTCTTACTGCACCGTGGTGGCCCACGAAGTGTTTAACATTGAATTAGCTGGCATCCAATGGATAGAAACCAGCAATACTGGTGATTAGCCTACAAGACACATAACAGCCCCCCAGACAAAGAATTATCTTTTCCAAATTGCCAATAGTACCGAGGTTGAGAAATCCTGGCTGAATTAACCTCTTTCCAGGACCCAGAGCACATTCCATGGGTGAGTCAGCATCCATAGATGGCTGTAGGTGTCCCTCTTTTTTTTTTTTTTTTTTTTTTTGTAAGTTTAAAATTTGGATTTGGACTCAACTTTGCAAAACTTCAAAATAGCAATTACTTATGCCATTTTCAATTTATTACGGCTATGATCTATGTGTATTTATATACATTTCCATCGAATTGCAAGTTACATTTTATTTTTATTGTGTTTCACTTATTTCACATATAAAATCCCATGCACGAACATAATTCATAATGGTAGCATTTTGAAAGGCCACTTAGAACTCCATGGTGTGCCTTCATATTGTGGTTTGCTGAGGCACCCTGAGTTGATAGGATTGTTTTCAATGTCCTCCTCGTATAGAGAGCAACTGGGATAAAGATTTTTTTTTTAATTTATTAGTTTCAGGTATACAAGACAAGGTAATATTTAGACGTTCATCATTTATATCCCTCGCACTATGAACCCCCCTCCCCCCATCCACTATCCCTCCGACCTCACACTGAACCATCACATTATATATATAAAATTATAGTTGGCATTCATTAATGTTTAGCTTCTGGTGTACAATGCCATGATCAGGCATCCACAGTATCCCTGAGGTGGTCTCCCAAATAGGACGCATGTCCATCGGATACCCAACAAAATCTTTACAACATTGTTGAATACGTTGGGATAAACAGTTTTGTACAAAATTCTCTTTTCCCATCTTTGTCCTAATTCCTTGAGGCTCTTCCCAAAGGTGGAGTTCCTGGTTCAGAGTTTTACAGTTATTATCACATATTGTAAAACTGCCCCCCAAAAGGCTAAACTGATTTCCAGTAAAACCAGAGATGTCTGAGACATCCTTTGTCCTTTTCTACTGATAGTCAGGTGTTTACTGCTGTAACAGGATTTTGTTCATTTATGGGGGTGATGAAACTTCATAGCTGTCTGTGCTGCTTAATTCACTGTGGAGCTAATCATTGCGTATTTTTTTCTCTGCATGTCTGCCTGACATTACAGTATCTTTTACCTCTAAGCTCCTGGGGGCATTAAGAGACCCACTGCTAGAAGTTAGAGGCACTCAGCGGGGTTTTAGAACAATTGGTGAACTTATTTGGTTGACTGTTTAAAATATGTGGGTTTTGCAGGGCAGTTTAAAAGAAAAATTTCACACGGATGTACTTTGTTAATTATTTTATGTAAATGTTAATTAGCGACAAGGCCTCTTTGTAATCAAAGTGTGTGGTGTTCTGTGTCTTGCACAGAACGGGGGCAGGAAGAACAGAGTATGACAAAGGTGTGACAAAAGGTCATCAGCCGTCCTTGCTCCCTCTGCAGCTTTTACCAGACACTGGGGTCAGGAGGGAGTTTTCTCAGAAGCACAAACAGCCCCTCATTATGTTTGCAAAAGGCGAGGGGAGTAGCTGCATGAGAGCAAAGAGCCAGCAGTCAGCAAGGCTCGGGTGGTTCAACCTGGGAGTGAATCTAGATGCATGTACTGCTGACTGCACATGAAGAAATGGAATTCTCTTCACTCCATGTGTGAGGGGAAATGCCAGGAATGTATTCAGAGACCTGGACTTTGTAATACAAATCAAAATGCAAACCAGTATGGACATGCAAGATATTCCGAATGATTATCACACGAGGAGGAGAACCCAGGGAACCATCTCTGTAGGTCGAGCATGTTACCTTTTCCACATATTGTTCAAACACGTCATGCAATATGGAATGCCTGTGCATGAAAGTTCTGTACTCTAAAGTAGAATATGGAAATATGGTTATTGTAATGGGAATCGCCTTTAAAACGCTTTATTATAAAGGCATTTGTATTTTGACCTTTTGAATAATAAAGCAGTAATACCATTTTTATGTAATTCTGTGCTTCCCTTTTAAAGCTGTACCTGCTTAGATGTTAAAAATGAGACTTCAAAATGTAACTGTCCAAATGTAAAATGTCCACTCCCTGACCACGACATCAGGGAGTCTCGTGACTGTGGAAAACCCAGAAGAGCTACACGTAACCAGGAATCAGATGTAGGGAATCCTGCCACACACCTCCCACCAAGGATACACTTGGGATTCACCCTAAGCTCTCACTGTCTTCCTATTTCATTCCTCAGGGCAGCATTTTCAAATTTCTTCCAGCTCTTCAAGTTCCTTTGGAGTATCCCCTCACTGGCTCTCAGCAGATGACGTGGTCCCCACTTCATGGAGGATGTGCCACCAGCTGCTCTCTCTTCTCGTCTTCCGGCCAGACTTCTAGGGAGTCTCAGAGGTGGAGACAGCCCTGTTCATGTCCATCCAGCTTCTGCCTCTCTTGTACTTTCAGCTTTTCCCTCTCGAGTGATTCCTTCCCCTCTGCTTCTAGACATGCTCAGGTCACTTTCATCTTAGAAGAGAACAAAAGGTGCTCCTCGATTTCCATCTCTGCCTGGCAGCCCGCTGACTCCACAGACCAGCCTGTGAGCTCTGAGTGTTACACATTCTGTGTAGCAGCTTCTCCAGGGAGCTGAACTTTTCCTTCTTTCATTTTTACTTTTTTGGTAGTGAGACAATTTCATTGCTAGCACTTTCTAGAGGTATAGAAAGCAAGCACTTCAGAGAAGACAGTTTTGGGAGTGGGGCAAGGACACCAGACTAGCCTCTTAAGTACCCAAATATGTCTCCCTGCTCACTGGGGCTAAGCTCAGCCTGCAACCTGAAGCACATCACTGAGGCCTCAATCTAAGCCTTGCTCTCCGTCTGTTAACTTTCTCCCAAGATGCCAGTGTTTGTCTACGTCTCACTGTTTCTGGACCATGGACTAGCCTTGTCTGAGACCAGAGTCCACTGGGAGCCAGATAGTAACCAAGCCCACGCTGAGATCAAGATGTCCTCTTATTGCTAACGAAGTTGCCTGGCAGCCCTGGTCCAATGTTTGGCCCAGTGGGCTAGCTAATGGTCACCCCAGAATTAGACACACTAGGTCAGAAGCGCGGTTGGACTCCCACAGGCCTTGCTCTGCAGAGATAAGCCCCTTCTCCTGTGGGGCAGAGAGCTGACCAGGGCACATCATCCTCCAGACAGGCTGGCTCCCAGACAGAAGCCTCAGAGAGCAGACCTGGGGGCTGCCCTCGGCTGGCTGTGCCTGTGAGAGCCCTGGCCCATCAAAACCACAAAAGCAAGGCCCTGTGAAAGGAGAAAGGGCATGTGGGACCAGGTCCAAATGAACTTACGTCTCAGTTCATAATTCCAAAGTGTTAACATGACATTTAGGACAGTGCAGTCTCAGCATTCTATAAAAGCACACCCCAGTTTGTGGGTGCCAGGGTGCTGGGTGCTCAAAACCACCACTTAATACTTACGTACCTTCGAGCTTCTTTGCTCCAAATCTTTTTTCCTAAGAAACAACCCAAAGGATGGAAAACACTTCCGGTGGCCTTTACAAATAAATAAATATTTACTTAAATGTCGAGCTGAATGTTTTTTCTGTAAGAGTCAGCATGTAAGTCCAGCCCCTCCCAATACATGACTTATTAGCCTATGTTGTCTTCCAGGAAAGAAAGTATGAGTTCTAGGAAAAAGGGCAGGCTTGCTGGTATTGATTTCCTGATGGTAAGATAACAACAGCGTTTTAGGCTGCAATTCCAATCTCATGGGTTGGTTTCCAAGAACATTTTATACTTTTAACCGAAGGGAGAGTGCTTCATCCAAAGGCAGTGTCTCTTGAACTCAAAGAAATATTTTCCATTATATTTCACACTTCTCTCTCTTCCCCAGATAGCAGTCCCTTTGCTATATGCCCCCTGCCAAAAAACAAAACACAAGGAAAAAAACAAGAAAAAAAACACCAAAAAAACACACCCATCCAAAAACAAAAATTTCTAAAGAGAGCAACTCCAAAACAACCAAATGAAAGGCTCCTACTGTCCAAATATCAGCTTTGAGTCCCCTTGCCCCTCCTTGGTACCCGAAAAACGCATTGGCTTGGATACTGTACCTCTTATGCCAGGATATAGAATATCGCTGGCTGAGTGCGTAACTCCTGCTGGCATCTAATTTGGAACCGTTGTCAAGGCCAATATCTTTAAAAGGGAACATGGAGCAAAAAAAGGCAGTGCTGTTTCCTCGGAGGCAGGGTGGTTCCAGGTGGAAGGCTCAGGAGTCAGATCCTGTTGTGGGCAGAGAAGCAGGGCAGTACTCTCAGGGCTGACAGGACCCAGTCCGCAGTCCAGTGGAGCCTGGCTGTTAAATGGGAGGCACAGACAGGGAATCTCTGTGGGTCTTTGCTGAGTTTGGAAAACGGGGCCCAAGGGAGCGAGTCTGACCCTTTAAGTGAGTCTGCCTCTGACATCACCTGGGCCCCTCCTTGCAGACCTCCCATCCTCACCACAGTCACATAATGTCAGAGTACTGAGGGCTGCATCTGTGCAGGTGGTGGAGGGATGGTGTCTGAGGTTAGTTTCCCAAAAGCTAAGACACAAATTCAGGAGTTAACTAATTTATTATGGACATGTTCCCAGGAGAATCTGGTAAAGGAGTGAAGGAAGCAGAAGCCAAATCGGGTGGGATTTCAGACCAAGTCCTTGGAGAGCAGCCCAGCCTGATTCAGCTGGGGGTGCTGGAGGTAAGTGACTGGGGCCCCAGATTGTGTCCCAGCCAAGGTAAGGGGCCTGGGCCCTCAGTCATTGTTAAGTTCTTCCCTCCCAGGCATTTAACTTCCAGGCACTTTTGACTCTGTGTGGACGCCCAGGAAACCTTCCTCCCCACCCCCCAGCAGGAAACAAAACTCCAGATTCTGGAAAGGGGAGGTAGTCTGAGAGTGCTGCCAAATTTAGCAACTGAAAATGCAGAGCACATGTTTATTTAACATGCACCAGGTACTATGCTTTGTGTGTTGTCACACGTTATGTTACTTAATATTCTCTGGGCGGCCCTCTGAGGGGCGGCCTCCCGTTTTTAGCGTAGAGCTGGGTGGCTTGGAGCCTGCCCATTGCAGTGGGACCTGCTTCCAGCGCCAGCTTTGCTGCTTGCACACCTGTGGCCTTGCATGAGCTCCTCCACCTCCCTAAGCTTCAGTTTCTTTGTCTATGAAAAGGGGAGAAATAGTACCATGTTTCCCCGAAAATAAGACCTACCCCGAAAATAAGCTCCAGTTAAGATCGTCAGCCAGATGGACTCATTTAGTATGTTATGACGATGTTCCAGAAGAAGATGACATGACTGTATTTGAATAAATGTAGATTGTTGTACATGAAAAAATAAGACATCCCCTGAAAATATGCCCTGATGCGTCTTTTGGAGCAAAAATTAATATAAGACCTGGTCTTGTTTTCAGGGAAACACAGTAGAGTCAGGCACACACTGAGTGGGAGAGTAAATGAAGTAATGACTGTTCTGAGCTGAACACAGTGCTTGGCACAGAGGCAGTGCCCAGAGAATAACAGATCTGCTTATTGTTTTATTTTGTTTTTAAAAATTGTGTAAAAATTGTTATAGTATTTTGAATGGGAAGCAGGCTCATCCTACAAGAGAATAAATGGCAAAGGATGTTTTGAGAAGTGAAGGAAATTTAAACAACATCCTTGCAGTGATGAAGGAGTCGTTTTACATTCGAGGTTGATCAGTCACCAGGCTGGTCTGCCCGGGAAACATTCGGTGTAGAAGAGAGGTAGGCAAGGAGGTTTATCCAGGGTATGGACTTCCAGACGAGTATGACAGACGGGAAGACGGGTACTTGTGGAGTTTTGGTGAGGGTGAAGGAGACTCCACTGAGAAGGGGGAGGTGTTGGTTATTGAAATAGAGGCCTTAATGAAGGCAAGGTTTTCCAGTGAGACTATCAGAAAGAGTTGGGGGGAAGGGGCGTTTGGAGAGTGCATTGCAGCGTTAGTGACGTGGAGGTGCTAGGGTGTGGAGAGTCAAATTCAGGGAGTGAGGAAGGCTTGTGTGGCTGAGGGGACTCAGGGGAGAGGAAGTTCTCTGGAAATGCTGAGGTCAGGGAACTCAGCGGCCACGTGGCTTGTTTGCTTCAGGCCTGAGGGCCCTGCCTCAGCATATCTTATGGTTTTTCCTCTCACTCGGTATTCTTCAGATCTTGGAAAACAATTACTGATACCTTCTTTGGAAGAAAACTGAAAAAAAAACAGTACCACCTGTACTTGTGATTCTGAAGCCTTTGCCTCTAGCCCAGCTATCGTTTCAGTTCCGGACTCGTCTGTTCACGTGCGACACACACATTTCTGAAGCCAACTTAACGTGGGCGCCCCCAGTAGTCTCTTCCTGCTTCGGCTGCCTTTCCTCTTCCACTCGGTAAAGCAGCTGGAATAGCTGCTCTCCATTACCTACGATATCAAGTCAGTGGATCGTGGACTGATGACTCTACCTCGTTACCACCCTTTGCTGTCCATTCCTTTCTGTTTGTCTTCCTGACATAGTTCCAGCCTTTATATCTCTCCCAGCACTATAGCAACAGCCTCCCCACTGCTCTCCTGGCCTCTGGTTTCACACCCAAGTATTTCTCCCCCTTGAAGACAAAGTGATCTTTTAATGGTTTAAGGTATATTCCTGCTTAGTTGACTTAAGTGCCACTGACTTTCCATTAGCGTCTGCAGCCCAGGCTTCTGCCATGGCCCTCACCGCCTGGCTGTACCGGAATTGCATTCTTAAGGGAACCCGGGGGAGTTTGTGCACAGGCAGGAGATACTCCCTTGTCCTTCTCTGCCTGTTGAACTCCTTTTAAGATAACATTTGGTACCACCATGGTGGAATCTTTCCTACTTCCTGATAATAAAAACTCCCATCTATTGTGTGTTCTTCAACTGATGTTCAGTCTTCCTGAGATATATTAAGGAAAAAACTTAGAAATCCAGGTTCTGTGTTCTTTATTCCTACTTTCCATATAATTTTACTAACATTAAATGCCATTTACTGAGTACTTAACTATGGACCAGTCACTATGCTAAAAGTTTTATGCATCTTATTTCATTTAAGCCTCACAGCAACTCTGTGAGGTAGGTGCCACGATTACTCTCATTCCAAAAAAAAAAAAAAAAAGTGGAGTTAATAAGAAGATATTGCCCAACATCATAACATGTGAAAGTGATGGAACCAGGATTCAATAAAATTCAGGGCTCTCTGAGAAAGCCATGTTTTTAATGGACTTAATGCCTCTCTCTATCTTCACAATTAATTTCAGTGTTTTGCAGAGTGATCAGGAGCTTACATGAATTTAGTTTAGGACTTTAATAGTTTCAGGTCTTATGTTCAGACTTTAATCCATTTTTGAATTTATTTTTCTGTGTGGTGTAAAATAGTGGCCCAGTTTCATTCTTTTGCATTTGGCTGTCCAGTTTTCCCAAAACCATTTATTGAAGAAACTGGCATTTCCCCATTGTATATTCTTGGATTCTTTGTCATAAATTAATTGACCATATATGTGTGGGTTTATTTCTAGCCTCTCTATTCTGTTCCATTGATCTGTGTGTTTATCTTTATGCCGATAACTTAGAGTTTTGATTACCACAGCTTTGTAATATAGTTTGAAATCTGGGGTTGATGCCTCTAGTTTTGTTCTTTCTAATGGTTACTTTGGCTATTTGGGGTATTTTGTGGTCCTATAGAAATTTGTTCTATTTCTATGAAAAACGCCATTGGAATTTGGTAGAGATTGCACTGAATATGTAGATTGCTTTGGGTAGTTATAGACATTTTAACAATGTTATTCCTATCAATTGATGAGAATAAAATATCTTTCCATTTATTTGTGTCTCCAATTTCTTTCATTAATGTCTTACCGTTTTTCAATGTACAGGTCTTTCATCTCCTTAGCTAAATTATTTCTAAGTATTTTATTCTTTCTTGATGCAATTGTAAATCGGATTGTTTTCTTCTCTTTCTGGTAGTTTGTTGTTAGTGTATAGAAACACTACAGGTTTTGTAAATTGGTTTTGAATCCAGCAACTTTACTGAATTCATTGGTTAGTTCTAACAGTGTATGTGTGTGTGTGTGTGTGTGTGTGTATGTAATATGTAATCTTTAGGCTAGTCTATATATAATATCATGTCATCTGCAAATAGTGACAGTTTAATTTCTTGTTTTCTGATTTGGATGACTTTTTCTTGTCAACTGCTCTGGCTGGAACTTCCAATGCTATGTTGAATAAAAGTGGCAAGAATGGGCCTCCTTGTCTTGTTTCTGATCTTGGAGAAAAAGCTTTTAGCTTTTCACCATTGAGTATGATGTTTGCTGTGGGTTTGTCATATATGATATAATTTATTATATTATATTGTGAATATAATTTATTATATTATATTGTCATATATGGCCTTTATTATATTGAGGTATGATCCCCCTATACCCACTTTGAGAGTTTTTATCATAAAAGGATGTTGAATTTTGTCAAATAATTTTTCTGCGTCTGTTGAGATGCTCATATGATTTTTATCTTTCATTTGTTAATGTGGTGTATCATATTGATTTGTGTATGTTGAACCACACAGGGATCTCTGGACTAAATCCCACTTCCCACTTGATCATGGTATATGATCCTTTTAATGTATTGTTGAAGTCAGTGAGCTAATATTTTGTTGAGAATTTTTGCATCTCTCTTCATCAGGGATAATGGCCTGTAATTTTCTTCTAGCGTCCTTGTCTGGTTTTGGTTTCAGGGTTATGCTGGCCTTGTAAAATTTGTTTAGGGGTGTTCTAGCCTCTTTAATTTTGTGGAAGAGTTTGCAAAGAATTGGTATGAATTCTTTGAATGTTTGGTAGAATTCCCTAGTGAAGCCATCTGGTTCTGGATTTTAGTTTGTTGGGAGGTTTTTGATTACTGATTCCATCTCCATACTAGTAATCGTCCAGATTTTCTATTTCTTTAAGATTCAGTCTTAGTAGGTTGTATGTTTTTAGGAATTTATCCATTTTCTCTAGGTTGTCCAATTTTTTGGTGTATGATTATTGTTGTTGTTGTTGTTATTACAGGTGAGGTAAATGAGAGTCCCAGAAGGTGCGCCAGGTTTGTCTGCCTCTGGAGCCCCTACTTTTCCTAATGGGTAACCTTGCATTGTTTGTTAATTTCTGTGTTTGTCTATCTGTGTAATTGGGGAGGATTGAACTTATGTGGTGTGTGAACCGAGCTGTTACTGAGAACCTAGGAAGTGTCTGTGGCCGGTATCCTACATTTTCCTACCTCCTCTCAGTGCCATCTTCCTCGATGCTGTCCACAAACAGAAGCTCAGATGAGGCCTGGTCATGGGATGACAGTATTCTGGGAGTGTAAGCAGTTGATGCTGGAATACAGGAAGGAGGGATGAAGGCAGCTATTGATTGGGCGGGGGTATTGACTAATTGTCTGAAAAGAGGAACAGCTATTTCTCAGCTCTTTGCCATCAGTGGAGACACCCTTGTGAAGTTCCCTTTATAGTTACACCCTGGAAACCCTCCCTTGATGTGGCCACATGCTCCCTAGCTTGTAGGCTCAGGCAGAGGCATGGCATGGGCATGAGCTCCTGAAATCAATAAACTGACCTCCCCAGGATTGAAACTTGTCAGCGCTAAAGAGGAGAGATGGGACCTGGTGTTATAGGCCCGGGACCTAGAGCCTCAGGCTTCCCTCATTGTCTGGACATGTTATCCATGTTATCATCAAAAGTAGGGTCACCTCTCATTTGCATCCCTGACTTATTTACCCAGATACACCTCCTTTCCCTCTTTCCTGATTGGCAAGGTGGCTTGTGAAATATCTCATGAACTGTCTTTACCTTCCTATTTTCCCTTGGTCTAACCTCCCTTCAGTCTTTATCAGCATCAGAGACACTCTCCATATCAGTTTGCCATTCCAGACTTTATTCTGTTTAATCCTCACTCAAGTGCTAGAATAATTTTCTCCGAATCACCGCATTTGCCAAGCTGGAGAACCGACATGCTCCTCATCTCATGTGATGACAGAAAGCCCAGGCCCGCATCGGCTACACCATCCCCAAGCAGGGTGGGGACTAGGGAAGCACCTGCTCACCGCAGGGTCACACGTGCACACGCAGTGCCTCCTTCAGTGCTGTGCTCTGTGCTCCTGGCTGGCCTCATCCTTATCCCAGTCTTGTCACCAAGCTCCTGTCTGTCCTACCCACTTCACTCTGTGCTCTGGGAGGCCCTGGGGAGACCCTATGACATCATCAAATCAGGACACTTCGGTTATCATGGGATCAGGAGAGAATCTGATACCTGCAGAATTATTTGCACAAAGCCTCCTTGTCTGGAAATGGGACTGGCTTGCTTTTCATGATTCTATTGGAGAAGAGAGAAACCTGCTCCCTGTTGCCTAAAATTGAATAAATATGTTGCTATTGCATGTGTGCATTGAACCTTCCTCAATTGAGGTCAGAGGACTAGGATTAGATGTCACCTCAAGCATTCCTGTTTCTGTCCTGAGAGTAAAAAAAAGTGCAGGACTATCGCCCCTCCTGCCCCTCCTTCTGCCCCTCAGCACTTGAATATGGATTGCAGATCAATCTGACTGTGGTCACACAGAGAGTAATGGAAATATGACAGCTGGGGGATGGATCCGTGATTACTCGACGAAATCACACTTTGGGGCAAGGCTATAAGCAGGGCAGGTAATGTCTGGGTGTTGCTCAGAGAGGTCCACAAAAGTTATTTTGCTCAATTCTGAAATTTAAATCTCATGACAAAAGTGTATATAGTTTAACCTGATCCAGAAAACCGAGGCAACGTTAATTTGAGAACAGTTATCACACACTGGTCCCTCTTCTTTTCACCAGGTCATGCCTATCACTTCTTCAAAATTCCACAGAAAATTATTTTCTACCAGGAAGGCATTCCTGATGAATATAAAATGAGTGTTTTCCCCAAAATCATTTCCCTGAAAAGTCCTCTAATTGTAATTCCTTACAAAGTTTCTCATATTACATGTTCTCTCTCGATTACTTTGAAAATAAAAATGAAAATGTCTGGGAAGGACGCATTCGCCAAAAAAGACCTCATTCGTGCTAGTTTGGGAGGCATGTGGTGATCACCAGAAGAATTGCTAAAAAAGGAGCCAAGGCAAAAAACAAAGATTTAGTAATTCCTTCTGTGGTATCATCTCAATATTAAATATATTAGATATCATATATAGGCCCACGACTTTTTAAAGACCCATTTAAAAAGGACAATGGTAAGAAATTACATTACAAAGATGACACATATACACTTCTAAGATAATCGGGGGGAAACTGTTAATATTATACAAGTGGATACTTAGGGCTTGGAATACTGTTTCTAATGACAGCATCATCACTTTGCGTCTCAAACAACTAGATGGAAGTGACAGGGACGAGCTCTGGAAAACTGCCGATTCAAAATGGGGATCTGGGGATAACCAGGAGAAACCCTGTTGTCCAAGGGCATACAAAGGTTTAAATAGAATTATTTCATAAGGTCTGAGTGAAAAAACATCAATATTCTATGTTCCTGGATTCTATATAGTCTGACTTAGAATATGTACTACAGGTAGACAGCTGACTATTTAATCAATGTCTCTAAAGTTTATACACTCAAGTTGTCCAAAAATTTTTCTCTAAGGTTTTCTTGTTGAGAAATTGGGAGATCCATATATTTGGGGCTGCCTTATATTTAAGCCCAGAAGTAACTCTGGTTTGCATGGCCTGCATCTATTTGCCTTTTCTGATGTGTTCTTTTTAAGGCTAAGCCTGATTCTAAGAGTTTATTTCATTTTCCTTTCCAGACAATAGCTTCCGAGGGCAGGACTGTCTCCTTTTTCTATTGTAACCTCCTTCCGCCCAATCGAGTTTTTCCCTCTGGTGGTGTTGGAAAAATCACTGTCTGCTCATTTTCTTGTCTGCAGCATAAGATTGAACAAAATGATCTTAGGGTCAATCCTGGCTTTAATTTTTTTTGAATTATTGTTTCTTGACTCACTGAGTGTATATGTTGCTTTAAAAAAGCTTTTGCCCTTTGAGAGAGTGGGTGTGAGGTGGGGATGGGAATCAGGAAATCCTTTCATGTTGGGAGTGGAGAAGAGGGCAAATTTCTGACTGTCCGTGGTACTATGCGACTCTGGGAAAAATGGAACCTGAGACACATGCTAAAAATCAAATAATTTATTAAAAAATTTAAAAATCTGTTCTGTCTATGAGGTCTGACAATTAAGTTCAAGAACTCATCCTAGAAAAAGTGCTACAAACCTCATTGCTGAATATCACTACAGTCACCTTTGAAGTACTCCCCTTGGGAAGCTATGCACCGACCGACCTAGTCCACCCTTCAAAGCAATTTTGGAACCCTTTTTCTGGAATGGCCATCAGAGCTGTCGTCATATTACCCTTGATGATCTAAATGTCATGAAAATGTCTTCCTTTCAATATTTCCTTTACCTTCGGGTAAAGAAAGATGGCATTGGGGGCCAGATCAGGTGAGTAGGGAGGGTGTTCCAACAGTTATTTGTTTACTGGCTAAAAACTCCCTTACAGACAGTGCCATGTGAGCTGGTACCTTGTCGTGATGCAAGAGGCATTAATGGGTGGGAAAAAGTTCAGGTCGTCTAACTTTTTCATGTAGCCTTTCCAGCACTTCCAAATAGTAGACTTGGTTAACTGTTTGTGTAGTTGGTACAAATTCATAATGGATAATCCCTCTGATATCAAAAAAGGTGAGCAACATTGTTGGAACAAGTTCGTGAACTTAATTGGCAGACCTCATGTTCAGCCATACATCTCTTCCTATAAGAAAGATTTGACACACACACACACACACACCAAGCACTGTGCTAGGTGCCAGGGACTCGGAAATGAATAAGATGGGGAACATGCTTCCAGGGGGTTCAGCTCCTAGGCAGTGAGAGACAGACACTGGCCATTTGTTTGGTTTCAGAATACAAAAGGCCCTTAACTCTTAAAAAAAGGGGGTGGGGAAGGGAGGTGAATGGAAGGTGTCACTGAGGACCATCTGTTTGAGTCTATTCTTGGTAAGTAGGTAAAAATTTTCCAGCTAAACAAGGAATTTTGCCAGGAGAATATTTTAGGAGAGGAAATAGTATGTGTAAGGCTGGGAGGTAAGAAGAAACATAGTAGGTTCCAGGGACTAAAGAGTCTATCTCTGGAGAGGAGGCTATGAGGCTGGAAAGAGAGGCACAGCAGGGCCAGGAAAGAGGATGGAGCTGGAAAAGGAAATGTGGGCAGTACAGCCAGAGTAGCTGGACAGCAGCAGGCCTTTTATGTTGCTAGTGCTGCCCCCTCGTGGATGGGCAGGAGCTGGGCGGGAGCTGCTGGAAGCCACATTGAAGGAGCAGCCCCAGGGGTAGACAGGCGGAGATGGGTACCGTGCACTTGGCAGCGGACGTGTGGCAGAACCCCCTGGGCAGGAGGAGTGTGATGTGAGCACTCAGGAAAGGTGTCCTGCCCTGCCCCTAGATCCTTTTGTCACCGGCTACAATGGGCCAGATTCCACCATTAGAGCACCTTTTCTTTGGTCAAAGAGACTGTAGGAGTTGTGTTTAAATGCATTCTGCTCAGGAAAGGACACATTTACCTCCCTTTTAGGTGTTGCTATATGTGGTTAGAGAACATGGACGTGCTGCGGGGTGGGGTGGGGTGGAGGGAAGGCTTCACAGCTAATTCAGATGAGGGCATAAACAGGGATACAGATTAAGACACACTGATCTGGTCTCAAGGCTCAGGACACTTTGAAGGGGCTCGTTTGGGAAGGGAAGATTGATGAGACTAGATGGTGGTATGGAGGCAGGGACGATGAGGGGGAGAGAAACTTGGAAAGAGGAAACTCGGGGAAACAGAAGCGCATTCCTGTACAAGCTGGTCTCAGGCATGCCAATCATCAAGGTTTTTGTTACAAGTAGTTGGGTACAGTTGGTACACACAGCGTTGGCACACGTGGGCTTTGGAGTCAGGCTAGAGTTGGAACCTCATTATGCTATTCGTCAACCATTATGATCCAGGTGGTTTGAGCTCTCTGAGCCTGAGTCTGTAAAGGGTTCTGGTATTTGCCACATAAGAGTTTTTAAGGATTTAATGACTCAAAGTAAGCATTTCGTAGATGGCACTTGTTTACCTTTAGACACCCAGCACCAACCTTTGGCCCCCAGTAGGTGCTCAGAAATATCTTGGCCATGCAGGGAACAACCCCTCACCCCAGAAACATGAACATTTCTAGTCACAATTTTAAAAATAGAACTTAGATTTCTCCGAGGTCCTTTCCTAGGCTCTGATGTCGGCTGGGTAACCCAGTATTTGTAAGTCTAGCTTGAACAACAGACAAAATCCACTTTGACCTGGAATGAAGAGTGATTGCCCTTTCCTTCTTTGAATGCTTGTGCAGAATCGTTTTGTCAGAATCTCAGTGCCTTGGAGTATCTTTTTACTTATTCTCTCTTAGGCCATTCATTTAAAAGCACGATCCCTTTCCTGGAAGCACACAGAACCAATTCCAGAGAAATTTATATTAACTCATTTTAAAATGATCACTAGTTAGTCCAGACCTTTTCTGGCTATCGCCAAAACGGAAAACAACTTCCTGTAGGGACAGAATCCAGATGTGTACTTACTAGTAGTATCTTGGACCCATCATTACAGTTCTAGCAAAGGGGGCCTGCGCTTTTAAAAGGTGTTTGAGCAAGTGTTGTGGGAGACAAAGTATTTCTGGCCGCTTGTTATTACTCGGGCTACTCGGGCTTGAAAGGACTGCCCATGGCCGTGATGATGAGGCAGCTGGAGTCAGAAACCTTTGATCTGAATTTGGTTTCCCCCTCACTTTCATTTTTGTGTGAGAATGCCCACTGTATATCTCACCTTGTTATCCCAGTAAGATACTTATTTCATAAAATGCATAAATAACCATGTCGAAGTGGGGTATAATTCTTACTAAAAAATGTTCCAAGAATGATAAAAGACAGTTCTACTTATACGTTCCTACATGCAAAATGACATGCCATAGTGAAGGAAACGTAAAAGAATCAGGTTTTGAATATCCAGATTTCTAAAACTAAGCTATGCCTTCCCTCTCTTTAAAACCTTTAGCAGTTGGGAGAGAAATTACTATAAAAATATATGAACATTGAATTTAAAAGTAGGTTTTTTTCTTCCTCCTGGGAGATAGAACTGTTTTAAGCTGTTGAGGAACCAAGTAGCCTAAGGTCTTTTTAGGTAAGCCAAGGGACGACCTAAGTGAGCGGCGACAGAAACGTGAGCTACTTACCTGGAACAGTGGTCTGTGCTTCTCTCTGCTTCTCTACACTTCTTTTTCTACCTCACTTCTCCTTTCCTCTTACTCTTCTATTTACTAGCCAAAGCATCAGATTTAAACACGTACATAAGAGCAGTTTGTTGTACTGTACTAAGTTTTATGTTTGTATTTTGAAAGCATGGAAGGAATCTTATATTACTTTAAAAAGAAAGAAGTTTCAACTGAAAATTAAAACTGTTTCTCTGTCTCTGGGCGAGGGAAACAGAATGCTCTGAGGGAGCTCTGTAATCTTTTCGGAAAAGGGATGGACTGAATCCGTAATATAAATTTGGGTAAAACAAGAGGGACCACAAAGATGTCAGGCGGAGCCTAAGAGCCATAGCCAAATAGGTTTCAAAGGAACACATAGCGCAAAGCCAAGGTATTATTTCTATAACCTTTAGCTTATGTGAAGGGAAGGTTAACTTGTCTGGTTTGTGGATTCATTTTTGACTCCCTGCATATTTTAGAAGAAATCACAATGTGAAGATGAGCAGATCTAGTAGTTCAGATTTCTTCCAGGTGGAATTGGTTAGTTTCATACACTCAGTACCCTCAGGGGTATGAATGAGGTGCTGTGTATCAATGGGCTTCATGCCTCACTGTGACAAAGATGAGACTCTAGAGTGTGGGCACAGACAGGCCACAAGATGGCATAGCACTTCTGTACTTGGTTGGTCTCTTATCAACACAGTAGGAAAAAGTCCACTGGTAGGTACAACGCTAGGTTTCCAGAACTCATCTTAGTGAATAAACCTGGAACACAAGTACATGAACTTGCCATCTCCAAGTCCATTCTATATGTTATTAAGGTGAAGACAGTGTTATCAATGTTCTCCTAAATCCTATTCCATTATGCTCGATGAACATTTGAAAAGCCATGGAAGCCTCATAATGTATGTAGTTAGTTTCAATCAAGACCCAGCACCAGTAGTGATACTGTTACCGCAACTATTATATGTAATGAAAGCAAACAGTAGTAACACACAAAAAATCTGAACAAGAATTTATTTCTTAAACTTAAAGGATTAGAGCTGATATATAGGAGAATATTTACGATAACATTTAGAGTTATGTCAACATAAAAACAACAGTTGTGGTTACAATTAGCACATGCAATTCACTACAAAGATAAAAATACGTACAATACTCTCTCTACACAAGTGAAGTCTTCTATATGAAGTTAGATTAGGTGGGGGTAAAACAGCAAGTGAACTTGAAAGGATTCCCCTTACAAGTAAATGGGACATAGCTGGGATACAAAGAGGAGACATACCAGTGCTGATTACTGTACTGCAGTACTAGCAAATTGCACTCTTATTTTTAGAGTATAGTATTCAACATATACATTAAGACTAAAGAATTTTCAAACATCTACCTTTTAAAATGTCCCTTTATTTCTGACACATCACATTTTGATATTCATGTAACAGCATTTGAAACATGTAGTTACCCTTCAGACAAAGCTTGTGTTGAAGGGATAAAAAGATCGGAACATCTCACCACCACTGGCCGTAAATGCATTTCCACCATGACCTATTAGCTTTAAACAACTGGTTAATGAAGTTAAACTAACCTGAAGGACCTAATGACTACAAAAAGCTCTTAGAAATTTAGGAAGAAAAGGGTAACAGAAGAGCTCACCCAGCACTGCCTTTTTATTTTTAATGCAATATATACTAGATTATCATTATGCTAATACACATACTAGTAGCATATGATGAAAAAATATATATTAGTCCAAAAGATACTATATTTGGCTTTGAAAATTTTTATTTTGACCTATATCTGAATAGTTTATAATCACTCTAAAAAGGAACTGCTGTCAAGGACCAGTCCAAAGAAGAATTAAGCTGTAACGCTGCTAGTTTAGACCTTCTTTGAAATCAATGGCAATGCCCAATTTTAGGCTAAAATTAAATACCTTGCCATTTTATGGCTCCATACTCTCTTAATTTACAGAAAAGTGCAAAAAAAATTTTTTTAAGTAATCTTACCTAGGCAATAGAATCAACATGACCTACAATAGACAGCTACCCCAATAATTTTTGACAATTGAAGTTTTATGTGGCTTATTAACATTTCAACATTATCGAAACAGAACTGTATGGTTTAGGAATTTCTTAAAACCAACCAGAGGGGAATAATGTGGAATACAGACATACCTCGTTTTCTTGCGCTTCACTTCACTGCGCCTCACAGATACTGCATCTCATCAATATCCAGGCAAGACCCTCCACTAGCACAAAGATTACAACTCACTTAAGGCTCAGATGACGGCTAGCATTTTTAAAATTAAGGTATATACATTTTTTTAAAGACATAATGCTACTGCAGTTAATGGACTACAGTGTAAACATAAATTACACTGGGAAATCCAAGACCTCATGTGGTTTGCTTTATTGCGCTATTTGCTTTATTGCCATGGTCTAGAACCTAACTGCAATACCTCTGAGGTACGCCTGTGTAACAGAATGAAAAAGCTCTCCTATTTGATTTATATTTGGTCAATATAAGCCAGTTAACAGAAATATTTTAGGGAATGCTATATAATTATTCTACCTCTACATTTATGTTATGATTTTAACTAGTTAACTGTGTTGGTTAAAAAAAAGACATCTTCCAAAATTCGTCTGACTTCTCTTTATAAAGCTATTTTAGATGTTCCACTTTAAATAGGACCTATCATAAACAAACATTTTAAAAGTATAGTTCAACTTCATTGACCTTTAACTTCACTGAGCTAGGGTTACTGGATGAATTATTGTGTAAAATTTCTTACCAAGGAATAGGTTGAAATTAAATGAACAACTAGGTAGAGAACAGACAGGAAACCAGAACGTGTGAATGATTTTGCTTTTCCCCCTGCTTCTACTACTCACACATTGATACGTTCCTGAGTGCTGACTGATCCACGTTAAAAAAAAAAAAAAAAAAAAAATCTAATTTTGATTTTAATGGGTTTGAGGCTAGTTATTCAGAATCATGCTTTGATGAGGGATAGGAGTAGGATACCAAAGACACTGTGACTAATAGTCCAATTACAATAGCAATATATATCATTATATGCTTTTTTTTTTTTTTTTAAATCCTACAAGAGGGCAATTGTACCAGAAGTTGTGAATTATGTTTGTCCATGAAGAGGCTTTCCGATGTGCTAGCATTACTTTAAACTCCACTTTGGATACTAAAGATTTAGTGAGTGATAAATTCACTAACTTTTAGATGGACTAAATGTCATAAAAAAACCAGGATTTGCTTCTCTGCTCACCTAAAATACAATTTAAATTTATATGCATCAAAATTGATTATTCAAGACATGCCTTAGCAAAGTTATTTTGTACTTAAAAAAAAATTCATTTCTTTTCTTTTTTGGGGCAAAAATGTGTATTACATATTAGTGATGAGATTATGTTTATTTCCTGAATAGATTTTTGCACAGTAACCATATCCATTTGTCTGAAGTGATCGCGGTAGGGAGGCATTCACTCACAGCACCATGTTCTGTTCAAGTTTCAACAGAGAAATGTGCTTATATTATATCCTTTCTTAAATGACTTTTCATTCTCATTCCCTTACATCACGAGTCCACATTTTCTAGCTGACCCCCTCCATGTACAAACTTCACAATATAATGTTCTTCTATCACTGCTGTTTGTTATGAGAAAGTTTACAACTAAACGTAATTGCAATAACGTGACTACTTATTTTGAGGAAATGAAACATAAATTTCATGACAGACATTTAACAAGATAAATCTAATGCTGTTTTGGACCAGCCTTTGATGACTAACTTAAATGGTGGTGATGCCATTATTCTGTAGTGTGAGTCTGGGGTCTCTCTGTCCCTACTTGACCTTTCTGTGCCTAATTTTCCTCATATAATTCTGTCATTCTATCAATCTCATGTTGGTCTCACCTAAAATATTACTGGATATATAAGAATAAAGCATCTGCTCTGTCTCACACAGACCATACATGTGTAAGAACTCTGAAAAGTATTAGGCAAGAATACAAAGGATGAAGTGTAACAAGAAGTCTAATGTGAACAAAATTCTGATAATGAGTAGAATCCTATTTCAACTGTGAATGTATACCAATTTTTCTTAGCCTTTTATTCTTCACTAACTTCTACAAACTATTGTAAGTTGACCTGATTTCTGTAACCTAAATGACAGAAAAACAAAACCTGTTTCTCCAAACTTACTTGATAGCAGTACTCAGCAACTAATGATTTATGACAATTTTTTCTTACGTACTCAGCTCCTACCCTTAGCCCCTACCTCCTCATCAAATGTTGGGGCTGGGAGAAGGCATCAACGCGAAAGTAGGTTGAGCACTAAACTCTGGAGGCCTGGCTCACTTATTCCCTGAAGAACAGAACGTGTGGGAAGAGGTTTAAAATATTCCTAAATCACAACGTAGAACTAAGTTCCAACTACCTCAGACTGGCAGATATTAAAATAGTAACTGTGATATTTACTAAGATCAGTATGCAGATTTTTGAGATTGTCTTTTGTTTTGGTGAAAACTGCCCAAGTCCTCTAACTTAGTTTGCTTTAAACATCTACTAGGAAAAAAGAATTTTCAATCTTGGCATACATAAAAATAAAAACTAAACATATTAAAACACATTTCAAGCTGAAAACATTGTATAAAGTGCTTCATCAACTAAATTCTCTGAACTCTTAACAAGAAGGGTCAATGTTTATATAAAAAATGTTAACAATTTAAGCCTTTATAAATGGCAAAGAATTTTTTAAATGTTTTAGTTTGGCTTTCATTCCTAGCTCTTATCTGGGAACTTGGCTGAATGTATAAAATAGACCTTCAAAGAGGTTGTTAATAACGATAGCAAATTTTTGGAAATTTAGATTACTGATTATATTCAAAAATTTATTAATTTGTCAAGTTAAAACTCCAGAGTTCCTCTTCTCCAGTAACTGGCAGCATCATTACCAATGAAAGAAAACTAGTAATTTATGTGTTGGCATGAATACAAACGAGTGCAATTTTTTTTTTTGGAGGGGAGTCAGGCAACAAAAGTTAGGCTCATACATAACAGTTAGGCTGCCTGGACCTCTTTTAAAATTGTTGTCAGCTGATGTAGCATAAATTAGCAAGGTCTAGACCTTGCTCCTTTAATTCTTTATATTATCTTTCCTTAGGGCCACTTTATTTGATGACTATTCGCATTAAAATCAATATAGCTGTGCTAAGTTTATCACTGCTTATTATTTAAATACACTTTGTTTTTTAGGTAACCATTTTACTTTATAAATTTCAGAGAAGCTTTCTGTTTTTCTTCAGTGCAAACATCCTGAAACAGCACAAAGTCATTCAGCTATTCAGAGGAGGAAGTCAGTTTCTGTAGTGCTTAAAGTAGAATCCCACGTTTTCTGGGATAGAAATAGCCCATGTGGGAGGACAGTACATTCTTGTCCTTAAGGGCAAATGATCATCTTCAGTGAGTGAAGATTACTTTTATCTGAAATTACAGATAAAATATTTTTAGCTTTACTTTACAGGTACTGCTGAAATCGTAACAAGAACCAGTCTTTCACTGAGGCATGTAGCCACCTCGTCTTACAGTCTGTGGTAAGTAACTTTTTGGCATTCCTTCATCAATCACAGCCTCCATCCCAACTGTTTCAAATCTCTCGATTTGTCCCTCAGTACCTGGAACAAAAGCATCTGCTGCAGAAACTTCCTGAAACATTTTCATTTGCCCAGATCCATAGGACTGTGAAATATGATCTGAAATCTGCTGCTGTTTAAGTCTAACAAAATCTTCGTCATTGACTGATGAAACTTGCTTTGACCTTTCAAATTGTGAAACATCTGAACTGGTTTCATGTTGACTGCAGTTTTGTTTGAAATACTGTTGCCTGGGCAAAATGACGTCACTGCCATCTACATTATCTACCAGCTGTAACTCTTCTGGCCGTTCCTCGGAATCCAACAAGGGTTGGGTAGATTCGGATCTTGAGAACACTTGGACTGATGGAACTTGGTGTCTGTAGCCACTATGCACCACAGTGGAATACTGGACGGTGCTTGAAGTGTTTTGTGCGGATTCATTTTCATCACTGCTGGAAATGCTTGGCCTAGAAGATGACATGCATGAAGACCCTCCAATGCCACTGCTGTGTCCTTCAGTACTAATTTTCTCCTTCTTGAATAGGTCCAATGATTTCAGATCTTCTGGAAAAGGCTTTTTGTCATTAGCTTCTATTTCCACAACACTTACATCAGTGAAATTGCCATCTGAATATATTTGATCTTTTGAATTAAAATTATGCTAAGAAAGAGAGAAAATGGATTATTACCTATGGCATACGTTTATTTAGAAACTTTGAAATATATATGGCAAACGTTAAAGCCAACAGAGCTAATGCATCTCTGAAACTTCTCAATAACTTTTAATGGTGCAGAGATAATCTACATTACCAAATCAGTCAACTACTTGAATCACAGATATTGTGAAATGATTCTAAGTAGTATGAATGAATCAGGCTATATTTCCTCAGAATTCTAAATCATACTCTTGATGTGCCATTTTGATAAGCTAATGGTGTATGAATAGTATTTCTTATTTCATGCTTAAGACAAGGTAGCATAGAATTAACTGGACAGGAAAACTAGAAAACATGAAGAAAAAATAAACTCAAATGACTCAAGTTTCATAGAACACATAACATGTAACACATTTTAGTTTGTTAATATAAAATTCAAGGATTAGAAGATAATACATACAAATCATTTCATCAGTGTTAAAATGCAGTAGACTATATATCCAATCCAAAATGCATGCCTTACAGAGTTATCACATAGCAGTATTAACACTGTCTTCTTTTTTTAAACACTAAGTTTTCAATTATGTAGTATCAAGATACTGATAACTGATATTAGTACTATCAAAATAAATATGCTATAATGATAATGAGCTAGAAAATGTATAGGTATTATTTTAAATTTTGATTAAAATTCTCATTTATGCGCTATTTTGTTTTCATTTACTTTTTGATTCAGTCTGCTTATCTTTTGGTTGAACTCTACAAATGTATACAAATAGGCATGTGTATTATAAACAAGTCAGAAACATTTTATCTTACCCTAGGAGGTGTGTGAGGTGACCACTGGGCAATATGACTCTTTGAAGGATCTGGAACATTAGGCCAGATGTGTTTTTTAATTCTGGAGAGGAAAAGAAATATGGCATATGTACAACCAACCACATGTAATAAACAATGAATAGTCCCTATTTCTAAACATGTTCATCTAAGAATCAAACCAATTAAGTAAAAACAAAAAAGCAATTAAGTAAAAAAACAATACCTACTATATATCTCAAAGCCAATCAAAAATTACTTTCCTTGTAATCAGTAGAAAAATACTATTTAAAATGTTTAAGGATCTTAATCCTAGTCAAAATGAAAAATTGTTAACAAGGCTAAAACTAGTAATCAATGTTCAATTAGAAAAATATCTTAAATTAAATTCTTCAGTAAAAACCACTTAAAAACTTTAGCCAGGTCACAAAATGTTGTGGCACATCCCTTTCCAACAAAAAAAGCAAAAATGTTCAATTTCCAATTAAAGGAGTCTAGATAACAAATAAAATTTCACACTGGTACCACATAAAATATGATAAATTTGATTTTTCAAAAGAAAGACCAACAATATTGAAAACACCCAATTAATGCGGAATATTCTCATCATAAAAAAACTTACTTATGTATGTTTTACTTTACTATAATTTGTAGCCCAAAATTAGAGATCTATTAGTGTACTTAAGTATACAGGAAGTGAGTCATCTTGAGAATAAGTTCAAATATAAAAATGAAAATGAGTAATAAGATTCTACCAGACTGACTCTCCAGTGGGAACAAGTATAAAATCTGGACATAATATAAAAAGCAGTAAAGTTAACAACCTAGAGGAACAGACCAACCAATCAATGGATGAATTCATTGCAAGACACACATTACCAAATCAGACTAAAATAAATTCAACAGCCCTATATTTATAAAGAAATTAAACTTTTAATTAAAAATCTTCCCACAAAGAAAACCTCAGGCCCAGACGGCTTCATTTGTGAATTCTATCAAATATTAAGAGGAAGTAATACCAATCCTACACAAAAACTCTCAGAAAATTAAGGAGGTAACACGTCCCCATTAATTTCATGAAGCCATTTTATGGAGCTAATCAGTATTACCTTGATTCAAAACTAGACAAAAACATCACAGGAAAAGGACAGAGCTCATGATATATCACCTATGAACACAGACGCAAAAATGATTAACACAATGAATCCAGAAAACTCCAACGAATGCAAGGATGGTTTACCATCTGAAAAATCAATGAATAAAATCTACCATATTCATGGAAGAAAGAAAAAAAAATCACATGATCACCTGAATAGAAGGAGAAAAGGCATCTGAGAATGTTCAACATCCATTCATGACAAAAACTTTCAGCAAAATAGAAATAAAATATAAGAGAACTTTTTCAACTTGCAACTAACATCACATGCAATGGTGAAAGACAATACTTTCTCCCCTAAAATCAGGAATAATGAAAAGATGTTGGCCCTCACCACTTCTATTCAACACTGCACTGGAGGTCTTAGCCAGTACAGTAAGAAAAAAAACTAAAGCACAAAGATTGGAACAACCATCTTTACATGCAGGCAGCATGATTATGTATATAAAAAATCCTACGGAATCCAAAAAGCTATTAGAGTAAATGAATTCATCAAGGTCTCAGTATACAAGATCAATATATTTTTAAAAAATCAATGGCTAGAAAATAAAAAAAATTTACGTCCATTTACAGTAGTATAAAAAATACTTAGGAATAAGTTTAACATTAAGATGTGCAAGACCTCTCCACTGAAAACTACAAAACATTGCAAAAGGAAATCAAAACCCAGATAAATAAAGAGATTTACTATGTCCATGGGCCAAAAGACTCATGAACATGTGAACTCTGTTTCAGATTGCATTGTCCCCTAAATTAATCTATAGACTCAATAAAGTCCCAATAAAATTCTAGCAGGATTTAAAAAAAAATGGTATTGGTAAACTGATATTAAAATTTATGCAAAAAGGCAAAGAACTTAGCCAAAATAATTTTGGAAAAGAACATACTGGAGGAATCCCACGACTTGCTCGAGAGCCATAATAATCAAGAGTAGTATTTACATAAACAGATACACACATCAGTGGGACAAAACTGAGAGTCCAGGAATAGATCCAAACCTATAGGACAGCTGACCGTGACAAAGCACAATCAAGGCAATTCAGCGAAAAAAAGACAATCTTCTCAATAAACGCTGCTGGAGGGGCGGCCGGGTGGCTCAGGCTGCCAGAGCGCTGTGTGCCTAACGCCAAGGTTGCGGGTTCGATTCCCACACGGGCCAGTGAGCTGCGCCCTCTATAGCTCAGATGGTGAACAATGGCTCGACCTGGAGCTGAGCAGCTGGCGGCCAACATGAGTAGACGGCAGCCTCGGAGAGCTGCCATGAGCCGCCGTGGTCGACCAACAGCCGGCAACCGACTGCCTCCGCTGGTGGGGGGGGGCGTGCAATGCGCATACCGGTAATACCAACATGGGCCAGGGAGCTGTGTGCCCCACAACTAGACTGAGAACAACAGCTTGAATCGTAGTTGGACGGGGGGAGAGGGAGACAGGAGGGAGGAGGAGGAAGGAAAATAAATAAATGATGCTTGAATGACAAGACATCTATTGGAAAAAATGAACTTTGACCCTGACCTCATGCCATACACAAAAATTAATTCTAAAGAGCTCATAGACGTAGAGCTAAAATGATTAAACTTCTAGAGGAAAATGTAGAACATATTTGTGACAACTGGGCTAGGCAAAGATTTTTCAAACAAGACATAAAACACAAGAACTATAAAAAAAACTGATAAAATGAACTTCATCAAAATTAAGAACTTTTCCTTTTCTAAAGTCACAGTTAAGACAACAAAAAGGTAAGCCACAGACCAGAATTTGCAAAACATATATATGACAAAAATTTTGTAAACAGAATACATATATAAATAAGAACTCTTACAGCTCAATATTAACAAGACATACAATCCAATCTAAGAATCACTAAAAGATTTCAAAAGATACACCACAGAAGATATATAAGAGGCCCATGAAAAGATCCATTACTAGTTCTCAGGGAAATGGAAATTAAAACCACAATGAGAGCACTACACACGCAGGAGAAACAATGGCTAAAATGAAAAACCCTGACAGTACCAAGGGCTGGTGATGATATGGAACAACTGAGACTCTCACATTGCTGGTGGGAATACAAGATAGTACAGCCACACTGGAAAACGGTTTGACTGTTTCTTATGAAGTTAAATATGTACTTACCATATGACCCAACAATCCCACTAGTAGGTACTCAAAAAAAATGATAACATGACCACACAAAGATTTGTATGCGAATGTTCATAGCAACGTTATTTATAATAGCCAAAATGAAACAAACAACACGAACTTCCATACACAGATGTATGCAGGAACAAATTTTGACGTATCTATACTAGAGAATACTATTCAGCAATAAAAAGAAAAAAATCAGTATATGCAACAACATGGATGAATCTCAAAAACATGCTAAGGGAAGGATGTCATACACAAAAGCACAGTCACAGAGCAGGTATGATTGCCTGGGGTTGAGGGAGAGGATAGACTACAAAACAGAAGTGAGGGAACTTTTTAGGGTGATAAAAATACTCTCTATCTTGATTGTGATGGTAGTAATACATCTGTATAGAGTTACAAAATTCATCAAACTGTACACTTAAAATTTATGAATTTTACTGCATGTAAATTATAGCTCAATAAAGCTGGGTAAAAATGCAAAAATATGAATATGGGTACTTACAGATCTCGTTTATTAAAGCAGAACAATACTCCCAACAGGGTTGTCAATAGGAATGCTAAGCAAACAGGCACAACTATGGCTTCAATCTCTCCTTGAGCTAAATTGAAAAACAAGATAGGGGTAAGTAGGAAAATAACTACTGACAGATATGCTAAAGAAAAACAACGCAGCTTCCCAACCTGATTACAGGCACACCTCATTTTATTGTGCTTCGCTTTATTGGTCTTTGCAGATACAATTTTTTTTGAAGACCCTCCACCAGCAAAAAAATTATGACTCACTGAAGACTCAGATTATTGTTAGCATTTTTCAGCAATAAATTTTTTTGATTAAGATATGTGCAGTTTTTTTAGGCATAATGCTATTGTGCACTTAAAAGACTACAGGAGAAACATAATTTTCAATATGCACTGGGAAACCAAAACAATCGTGGGACTTCCTTTATTGCGATATTCACTTTACTGCGGTGGAACTGAACCTGCAATTTCTGAGGTATGCCTGTACTATTAAAAAAGATGAAATACCATCCTATTTCTTTTTACAGCCTTTTCAGACTTAAAGGCTGTTTTTCTTTGGCAAATCATATCCCAGCCACTTATGCCTTTATTCAGTTATCTGGCCACATAGTAAGCATAAAATACATATACGTATGTTGGCTGGGGGAATAAGATGATTAGTTCAGTTTATTGGATAATCTATCTGTTAAATTAGAGCTTTCATACTTAACCATTTATTACATTTATGATCTGCACTCAGCAGAGTATTAGCAAAAAGTTATCTTTGAGTTTTATGGGTACTGGGTAGAACTGGAAAAGCGGTAAAATAATCATAATAATTGAACTTCAAATGTTAACTTTCTACAGGGAATAAAAATGCAAACTTCAGATAATTTTCGAGAGTTATTTACTATTTTCGAGAAGATGATATCTCTCCTATAGGGCTAAGAATTTTAGGAGAATCTTAATAGGCACAGGAATGTCAAAGGAGGAATATTATCATCTAAAAAGCAATAAGCCTAAGATTGCTAAACACTACACGAATCTCCTATCTGCATTTAATGGAGGGCTTATTACTAATTGGCATAACTTATATTGGAGATATTTTTTAATAATTCGCCTTATGGTTGCTTCTGGTTAACTCCTCCAGTCCCCTTTTAATTAGTATTTTACAGGAAAAATGTATGAAAGTAACATTGCAGTCGCATGCTATTTACTTAATCTTTCCACCACACATATCTCTCTTTGTAAGTGACTTTCCATCCTATGAAACCTAACAGAAATCAAGAAATCAGATCAATGCTCAGGAATAAACTATAGGATGGCAAATATTAACTCTTGAATGCTAAGGTTCTCACATTTACGCCAAAATTCAGGCAGAACCTTCCCTTTATTCCTGCTAAACTTCTGCTTATTTTCATGCCTTGGACCTTCGCGCATGCTGCTCCAAGATGCCTTCTTCCTCCTCTTTCCACATCCTAACTTCAAGACTCAAGTACAGTCTCCTCCACAAAATCTTCTTTGAAAGTGAAACTCCACACCATACTGATATCTTTAAACTCCCACTTTATTTACTGTCTACGTGGCCCAAATGACTCTCCATTTTTTTGTTTACTTATGCCATATTTCAACTAAGCTGTAAGGTTCTTGGGAGCAAAGTCAATGCTATGTGAAGAAGCCATAATAGATCCATAATACAACAAACAATAGAGAAGTCAAGTGAAAAAAGCAGATAATGAAGTAATACTGATAATTATTATCTAATTTTGGAAAAAATGTATGCATAAAAAGACTAGGATATACCAATTATGTTAAGAGATGATTTGGATGAGGGATTTAGGAGTGACTTTTCTTCCTCTTTGTATTTTACTATATAGTCTAAATTCCGTATATTGAACATTACTTTTATAAACAGGATAATATTTAAAAGGTTATTTTTATTTTTCTGAAGATCATGGCACAAAGTTTTATTTCAAATATTTATTACATATATATTCTATTAACTGTCACTACAAATCTTATCCCAGAAACTATATTCATTATTGGCCATCACAGCAAAATTCTGGATCTTTTATTGTTTATTTTATGTAGTTGCTCATCCATTTACATATTCTCATTTAACAATCATTTAACCAACGAGGAATATGGAGCTAACTATCACTGAGTGTGTTGGTATTTGGCGGTGGGGATTACAAATATAATTGTAATAAAATAAGGTAATTTCTATAATGATTCAAAATATACTACGAACAAGAAAGAATTCTGCTTAAGTCTGCTTAAGGTAGGCCAAAGGAAAAGCAAAAACAAATGAAGCTGAGGACCTAACACAGGGCAAAGCACTGGGAAAGACAGAAAAAGATGAGAAGCTTAGGGTGAATGAAAGAGATTATGAAAGGACATGCACAAGCAATAATTAGAATGTATGATCAACATTACTTGATACTCAGCTTATGTGAGCCAAAAAAAAAAAAAAAGCTAAAAATCGACTAAAATTGGATCCAAATTTCTGGCTTTGGCCAGAGGTGGATAGTTGTGGCATGGAACAAAGAAAGATAAGTATGTATGGGAAAGAACGAGAGGATGGCTGAAGTCATGGATAGGAAGTAGACAGACTGAACTGGCAGATAAGAAAATAGAGTCAAGAAAAGGGCTCTGGAGAATACAAACCATTAAAAACAGAACAGAAAAGCAGACCAAAAAGGAAGTAGCCGAGAGGAAGAGACTCGAGAGTGCCATTTGAAATACAAAAAAAAAAAAAAAAAAGGTTAGAAGAACCAAGGGAAAAGGCAGTTCCAAGGGTGGAGAGGCCAACAGACTCAAATGCTGAGAAGTGTAGGAACAAATTATGAAGACTAAAAAGCATCCATTGGATATGACAACTAAGAGGTCTTCTATAAATGACATCAGAGAAGTTTCAGTGGAATGGTGGATTGGGAGCCTGGTTTCAGCAGGTTAAAGAGTGAGCTTGAGGGGGCGGCCAGATGGCTCAGTTGGTTAGAGCGCGAGCCCTGAATAACAGGGTTGCCGGTTCGATTCCCCAATGGGCCAGGGAGCTATGCCCTCCACAACTAGATTGAAGACAATGAGCTGCCGCTGAGCTACTGGAGGGGTGGCCAGATGGCTCAGCGCGAGCTCTCAACAAGGTTGCCAGTTCAATTCCTGTATGGGATGGTGGGCTGTACCCCTTAAAACTGAAGATTGAAAATGGCAACTGGACTTGGAGCTGAGCTGCATCCTCCATAACAAGACTGAAGGACAACTTGGAGCTGATGGGCCCTGGAGAAACATACTATTCCCCAATAAAAAAATTTATTAAAAAAAGAGGATGAGCTAGAGGTATGCAGGTAGAGAGTGCAAGGATAGACTAGTCTTTCCAGTAACCTGCCTATAAAAGGAAGGAACAAGAAGGAAAGAGACCACATCCAAGTTTTGCCAGTGGAAAAAAATGAACCCATATAGAAAGATACACAAATTCTTTTGGGATTTATTAGGGTATAGGTAGAATCAGTCAGAAACAGTTAAAGAAAACAACAAAAAACGTGAGGAAAACTATTTTCTATAGTTTAAAGAAAACAATTAAAACCAGATAAAAACACATAAATGTCATAATTTCTGAACACTTCATTTCTATGAATCCAAAGATGTACTTTTAACCAAATTTTAACATATAAATTAAGTCCATTTTTAGTCTGATTAAATTTTAAGAAGAGAAAGAAAAGGAAGCCTAAATGTCATTATTTCTTACCAAACTTTGGTGTAGTAAAAGTGAATTCTGGACCATCCATTCCACCTTCATCTGTGTATGCTGCCATACGTACCATATACAAAGTGTCACTAGTTAAAGAGGACAGTGTATATTCTGTGTGGGAAGAATCCACATTCACAGCTGGAACAAATCAATAATTATGCTTTATTCAACCATTCAGTGTTTTTGCTTCATACATTTGACTAAAAAGTACTAAAAAGAAATACTAAAAAGTACTAAATACTAAAAAGTACTAAAAAGAAATACTAAAAAGTACTAAAAAGAAATAAAAATATATTTTACCAGAAAACAACTTTCATAACTGAAATAATATCCTTTGTTTATAAGCACAACATAATACTTCTTTAATAGAACCATGAATGCAACCATAAGGCATATTCTCAGGTATCTCTTTTCTGAGGATAATATACTAAGATGTATAAGAGGTGAGACAATATTTGAAAGCTTAAGAAAAAAAGTCTGATTCTTATTAACTGATAGTTTTACCGGTTTCATTTCCAATGTTGGTTTTATAAAATATTGTGTAATTTCTGATAAATCCATTCTGAACATCAACAGGAAGCTGGTCCCACTCTAAGACAGCTTCATTTTTCCCCACTTTTTTTGTCCGAACAGTAGGTCCTTTGGAAGGTGCTGGAAGAGAATAAAGGTATTTGCTAACTGAAAATCATTAGAACTAAGTAAAATTTCATTATTATAAAGTTATTTGAACATAATGAGACATATCCTTATTTAAAAGGAATAAAATGTCTTTTTTAATACAAAGGTCAACATTTTTCAAAGAAAGTGAGTTTGGACTTACGAGCTTGTTTAAGGTATGCCTTTATAGATTGGGGGCTTCCTGGTCCATTGTCATACACTGGAGTAACTGTTATCAAATAACATTTGCTCTCTGCTAGGTTCCCTAAGGTAAGAATAGTAGATTAAGCATTGTTTTTTTCTATAACAAAAAAGCATAATTCCATAATTTATTTTTACATTATAATTTCATGATCACTAAACTTTTTTTTTAAACTGCAGTTTTTTAAGTAAGCATTGCCTTTTGTGTTACTGGATTCAAGCTTAATAAAGTAAAACTGTTTGTGAAAGTAAAAGGTTACTTTTATTGCCAATACTGTGGATAAAAAATTATATCGTCAGTAAAAGTAATGACTGCATTTATATTCAGGATTTATAAAACACTGATCTCAAATTATCCTGCGTCTTACTTCTAGTTTGACAATTTTTGTAAATCTTATCTAATTCTCTGGTAACTGCCTAATGAGCAAGATTCCACTAAGTAAGAGCTAGAGAAAGTACTAATGGCCCTGGTTTGTCAGGTAACTGGGGAAAAAAAACTTAGTGTTATTTCCCAGAAAGTAACACAACTTTAAAAGAAAAAAATAATCTTGAATACTTATTATAATCTCTCCAAATTAAGTTTTCTATTTCTTTAGCATACAATAGTAAATGTTTTCTTTTTATAAAGCATTTTATCTGTCCACATCAGAAAATAAGGTGTTACTCTGAAGTTTATACCTTCAACCGTAATTTATATTTCCTTAAGTATTATTCATGAAGTAATATATGCTCCGTTGCTATCTTTTTTTTAATTAAAGTTTATTGGTGTGACAGCTGTTAGTAGTTACATAAGTGTCAGGGGCAGTCCTGTAATCCATCATCTATATCTCACAGTGTGTGTTCACCACCCAGTCAGTTCTCCTTCCATCACCATATATTTGATCCCATTTACGCTCATTTACCACCCTCCTCCCTTACCCTCTGGTAACTATTAAACTATTATTGTCTATGTCTGAGTTTTTGTTTCTTCATTTGTTTGTCTTGTTCCTTTGTTGTTTTCAGTTTTATATACCACGTATCAGTGAAATCATAGGGTTCTCGACTTTTTCTCCATTGCCATCTTCAACAGAGTAATTTCACCTTTTCTTGATAACTCAATATTATCAATAAATGATTTTTTATATACTGCTGTAATACAGTGACGTTATCAGGGCTACTGATCCCTGTGCAACCTGAAGGTCTCCAGAGCCTATGCTGGGTTTTGTTAAAAAGCTGCTACTGTCTAGTTATTACCAATCTGTTTCCTCTCTAGTTCACCATGCTTTTAATTTGATAAGGTTGATAAACTAGACAGCTGAGTTTATTATTTAATTATAAAATTTATTATAAAATTGTAGTAAATAGTAGGCTAATGAGGGCCAAACACTCTATTTTATGAATAAAGCTTACAAACTTTACTTTGTTGGTATGGCATGTATGTCTGCTTAGAGCTTTTCTCTGATTAATCACATTATTCATAGCTGAATTCTATTTATCCTTCTTTACTAAAAAAACATATACAAGCTGAGTGTTTTTGTTTTCTCTTTAAAGCAGTTATAACACTTTAAAGCCACCTAATAAGTAGTACCTTAAAACACAGAGCAATCCATTTTGGAGCTCTATGATATCATTACTTCCTGTCCTTAATTAGTATTTCCAGTGAAAATACATAAGGAAATCTGAGTTCTAGGTATGTTTCCTCCATTCAACAGCTGTGAGAAGTTAGCAAGTCATCCAGATACTGTAGGAAAAGTATTTTCTCAGTGAAGGATAAGGCAGTTAAATTGGGTACAGAGAACATACAACTAGTTAGCAGGAAAGGTTATATTTCTGTCGTAGTTTACAGTTTTGTGATCAAAACAATACTGAAGTATACAGAGAAGATAGTGATATCCTACTTTGTCCATAAACAGATCCTGCAGTTAAGTGTGACTTGCTGAGAGTCACATATCTAGTAAACTAGATGTACTAGTAACTATGATAAACTGGAAGTCTTTTCAATGGACCATAATGCCTATAAAGCAGGAGAGAGTATATAGAAGAAGACTCTGTCTAAAGAGTTAAAAAAAGTGTATCAATTTAAATGTGTAAGTTAGGTATACCTCTTAAATAGGTGCGATGTACATTACCATCTTCTTGTTGCCAGTCTGGGACACAGGGTGATTTATCTGATAACACACACCACTCAAGTATGTATTTGTTTACGGATTCATTTGGAGCAGTCCATTCTACCCAAAGCATGTTATCTTTGGGAAATGCTTTAAGATCCGTTACGGGGCGAGCAGCTTTAAAACAAAGTTTGAATATCAATATGAAAAATATTTAAAAATTTGAAATTGTGATATTTTACATTCATTTTCATAACCATGTGATCTATCTTGCTTTCAGTTTTTGTAGCATATACTGGGGGAGCCAAAAAAATGTATACACAGTTTAAGAGATATCATCTATACTCAAGCAGTAGTTCACTGTAATCAGAAGTGTCTGGACGCTGATGGCAACCACTGTGAGTACCTCTTGTAATTGCAGAAGTCAAACGTGACTTGTATTCATCTTTTATTATCGGTATATATTGAGTATTGTAATTTTAATTCAGTTTTCCTTTCTAAAATGTGTGTACCTTTTTTTGGCACCTCTGTATTAACATGTATAAAAGCACTTTATTAAAATTTACAGGTAATCAATGTATTGAAACTTAAATTCTTCCTTTTCCAAAATTCTTCAAATGTTTTGTGTATGTAAATTGCAATTGTTCTTTGAAAGCGACAGATAATTAATATATTTAAGTCATAAAGTTCCCAAATCTTAAAAATGTGTTTTAAATAAACAGATAAATAATTAGAAAATGCTTATTAAGGAGCTTATAGCAAAGTTTAAGACAGCCATGTAAGGATGGAACAGATTATTTGGCTGCAGGCTGATTTGTAAAACTACGTCCATCACTGATACTGAGCAGACGGTCTTAGAATATTTGTTTTCTACAGGTACCCTGTCCATACCTAACTACCTTTTCCAACCCATCAATCAACCCCCATCTCGCAGAAACAAACCTTGAAAGTCATAGGCAGGGATAGTTAAAACAGATGCATCTGATTTGCCAACCAGATTTCTTGCTGTCAGAGTTGCTATATAGTGATCATTTGTGAGATTTACTGTCAGTTTTGTGTCATTAACTGTGTAATTTTGTAAATGTGATTTCCATCTTTTTAGAGTCACTTCATAATCCAAAATTTTTCCATTGGCTTCAAAAGGAGGCAATGTCTGTAATAAAATATTTTAAAAATGTATTTCATAAATCTTGAATAATCATTATTTCTTCATGTTCATCAATTCTATTAGGTCAAATCTCTAAATATTTATTGAAAGGGATTGGCAATCTCATTATGAACTCACTACTAAAGTAAAACTATTACTGAATTAAGAGTAAAAGCATGACTTCAACTAAGAGGAAAGTAGCATCATTTTGTTAGCTTTTAATTCTGTATACAATTATGCACTGTAGCTATTTGGGCCTAAATTATTTTATGCCTGTGTATTTTTCTCTACCTGTTTTCAGAATGATTCATCATGGACATTTATGGAGGGCACAATAATTTTTATTTCCTGTTAATGGCATACATTTTGATTAACCCAAAGTATTATTTCTTGAGGCACTCAGAAAAGTTCAACAGAAAACAAGGTCCACTTCCTACAGAACTTTCATAGAACTGTGCTCAAGTATCTATGAGGTATTACCTGCAATTTATGAACCTGACATCTGGATAGTATATATAAAGTTTTGTATTTCTATTTATTAAAAATAGTTGTCAAATGCTTTGCAGATATTAATATGAATAAAAATTTAAGTTAAAAGAACTCCACTCATACAATATAAAATGTATTTACGTAAGAGATAAAAGAACCATACATTATGTGATTTTTTTACCTTCCATATGAGTTGTACAGGTCTACAGCCATGAGTATGGGATGGCTCCATCTTATACCAGAAACTTGGTGCCTTGGATGGTCCTAAAGAAATGACATAAACTCTTTAAAATGAAAGTGTTCATTATAACAGTAAAATAAAATTCTGGAAATTATTCTCTTAGTTTTTAATATTCTTGCTCTCCTATCACATGGTGTCTTTCTTTATACCAGCATTTTTCCAACCCAGCATGATATGTCTGGGTCTTCCTTTAGCCAGGGTGATAGCGTGATGATTTAAATTATATCGGACTCTTTTGTAATCTTAAAATTGTAAAGTGACAAATATATCCTAAGATGCATCACTATTTTTTTTAATTAGCTTCAGTTGTACAAAACAACCTAATGATTAGACATTTACACCCCTCACAAAGTGTTAACTCCCCCAATCTGTTACCCCTCTTACACGTGTATAACTGTTACTATACCACTGACTACATTCCCTGTGCTGTACTTTACATCCCATGACTATATATGCATCACTATTTCTTATTGCTAAAAATAAAATTGAAAAATCTTATTTAAATATATGCTTAAAACCCCTATATGTATAAATATAAGAATATAAAACAAACTTAAACAAATGGAGTAAATATAGTATAAGTTTATTACCTTATGTTGGGATGATTCAGTATAATAGGATATAATACAAATTAATTCACAAGACTGTTGTGATAATCACCAACCATGTCAAAAAAAGCACTTTATAAACAAAGTATCAAATGCTAGTAATTAGGTTTTTAAAATTCCTGTAGGATCAACTGATTTAAAAAAAAATTATAAATATAATTGCAAAATACGGTATTCAATAGAATTTAAAAAGGGATCTGAATAAAATCTAAGCAGTGGTGTGCTGATCATGAATAGAAGAGGTAATTATAGCTGATAAAACAGAGAAAAGAGCAACGGCAGACTAGCAGGCGGGGGGGAAAGGCTGCTGATGCAGGGGGTTCAAACAGATAAATTCGTTAAGTACAAAAATACCCGAGTAAAGAATATGAAATTATAAAGAAAATTTTATGGGCTAGAAATAATATAAAGTGAACCAACCTACAGGCTTCATTCACTAAGTTAATAGTTCATTAACTTTTTGGGTTCCAGTTGCTCTCATTCATTTGACAAAGGTTATGTACCATCTCCCCAGAAAATGCACAGAGGCGCTAACTAGCATATTTTGTCTACATTTTAAAGCAATTCAGGAACTCGCCCAGACTGGCCCAGATACTTTTAAAAAGGCCTCTAGAATCCAGTTTAAGTATTCCTGGCCAAGACAAAAGAATCCAGTTGAGGACCCCCAAACCAGCAATAGCAGGATTCCTTTCTTTCCTAGTATTTATGAGAATGAGAAAAAATTCTTAGTGGAGAAAGAGTACTTTACTTTTCGCCTTTGACATTCTCAATTCACTATCTAAACCTCTAGTAAAGCTGGAAGTGAAGGGATATGGGCAGTTAGAAGAAGTTTTAAAGCCATGATTGCTGCCACTGCCTCCTAAAGGGTGAAGATTATGACAGGAAAATGTTCAAAAAGAAAAATCTACATGCTATAGGACCATTAGTTCTTGATGGCTACAGAAGAAATTAGTAATGTTAGCTGCTTTGGAGAGGGAATCTTTCTTGAAACTGTACACCATTTTATGTATACGTTTTTAAATTGCATTATCATGGGGAAAAAAATGAAAATGAAAATCAACCAACCAACCAAAACTTAAGGATCTTTTTCCAGGGGTTTATCAAGTGTTGTTAGAAAAAAATGAATAAAAAACATAGCATAAATGTCTTTTTTGATGTAAGGGTTTGAGGTATATTTTGCTAGCTAGTGTGATTTTAATGATTCAGGATATGATTATCTAATTAGAGATAGCTATGGACCACTCTTCTTTAATAAAATGTCCTGGACCTATCAACTGTTAAGGCATCATACCAGGAGATTTTAGTTAATTAGGTATCAAATACATTCATACCATCAACAATGCACACTAAATTTGGTATCTTAAATGTCCTTAAAAATAAAAGTGTGAAGTCCTAGTTTGAATAAAATGATCACAATATAAGCAGTAAGGTCTATATTATTAAAAGCAGACAGAATTTAAGCCAGAATTCCAATAGCTTCATTTCTTTATATACTTATTTACTTACTATCTTCATATGTAATCCCACTTTCTTCTGCACTCCAGTCACTCCAGAATCCTTTACCATCTTCCTTCATACAGCGAATCCTAAAGACATATTCTGTAAAAGGTTTAAGGTCCTGGACAGTGAATGAAGATCGGGTGGATGCTGTATCTTCAGGAGGAATCTGAAAACAAAGCAAATCAACCAATAAAAAAACCCAATGGTATTTATCATAGGTCTTCCAAATTACATAAGATTAGAAATGAATTTAATGAAACAACACTAATAAATTAACTCAAGCTCTGGAGAGAAATAAATGCAAGTCAAAAATCAGTCAAAATCAAAGTTAATAGATTTGGGAAGTATGAAAATATCTTCTACTTAATTCTTTCTTTCTTCCTTTTCTTTATTTTTATTTCTTGCTTCCATAGGGCCTATAACACTCAGGGTCTCAGCAGGAAAAAAAAAAAGGCACATTCCAATTAGAACTTAATTCAAGGAGGGTTTACTAAAGGGAATATGGGCAGAATATAGTGAAACCTTAGATAGTGCAGTCAGCACTCTGGAGCTTACAGCTGTTACCACCCCTCAGCCCAAAAGGATGAGGGAAGGTACTAGAACCTGGAAGAAAAGGGTTAGAGAGGGTTAACTTGAGAGGAGTAGTGACCACAGGTTGAGAGACACTGGAAGTTCCAAGGAGGAAACGGGGAAAATAAATATGCTGATCTCACTTCTATCTCTCCTCTCTCTGGCCAGGCCCCTTCCTCCCATTAATCAAACTCAATAGGAAACTAGAGAAAATGGGAAACTACAGATGAAATCCATACAGGTCAGTATACAAGACAAGGAGCAGGGTGGAGAAGGATGTGGACAGGCAAACGGAAGACACACGTACCCAATCAAGAAAAAGGAAAGCTATCTCTGTAGATAAGCTTGGTTTTCAGGAAAAAAGAGACTACATATAGACAAATAACTACTTTCTTTCTACTACTCTGAGACTTTAATACTGGATACAAAATAGGTGTCAATCTTTTTTGTACCAATGAATTAAAACTCTGTATCAAAAGACATTTTGAAGAACTTCAGGTATGTATCCTCTCTTTACAACATGAAGCATTAATCCATTTTGGTTTACTGCTTTTTCTAATTGTATTCTGAGCCCTTTAGATAAGTGGAATGGAGAACAGAAATAGTAAGGTCATGGGCTCAATTTCCTTATGAGCTTATTACTGTAAACAGAGAAACAAAACAAAAGCATACCGTTAGTGATTAAATAGAGTTATAACAAAGAATAGTATCAGGATCTCAAAGCTATGGTGAGAAGACTTTTTAAAAAAGCTCCAAGTATTTTTCCTGACAGCATCATCTTTGGGTCACTGTCCCTTTCCTTTTCAGTCTTACAAGTTCCTCCACTTAATTTGCTTCTTATTATTTGTTAGTTTCACCTCCCATCAAAAATGCTATTCCCTATCACCCTGCATCACTTCCATATTTCACTTAAAAGCTACTATATTTAGCAAAACTTTTTTTTCTATCTAGAAGTCTTCCTATTTGCCCTTGCTTGAAACTGACCTAGAAGAGGTAGCAAGCAAAATATTTCACTTAAAACATTCAGAAAATGGTTGACACTTTTAGGTTAGAAGGTTACAAGAAAAACTATTTGAACAAACAGTAACTTTCAATTTACCTGGCTCCAAGTGGAAGCATCTTTGGTCCTATACTGAATGTCGTATTTCAGTTTCATAAAACTCTTAATACTTGAGTTGATCCACGTCAGTTTTAAGATACTAGACAGTTCCTCTGAGTTGCTGACTGATAAATTATGTGGTGGAAAGGGCTTCACTAAAGAATAAAATAAATCCTAATGTTTATCAACTTCTTACACAAACTCAAATATACTCTTTATATCTTCTTTCTTTCACAATATTCATTTATTCTCACTAAATGAACTGATGTCTCTGAAAACAATGCTATGCCATACTACGATAACGGAAAGGAAAAAGTTTCTAAAAAAACTTTTCCTTGTCAGTTTACTACATTTGTTAATCTTTTTAGGTTCAGATATCAAAACACAATTAAATACTTATAATACATAAAAATCTTTAAAAGCAATAAAAATGGAACATGTATACTATGATTACAATCCTGTAAAATGTGTGATAACTGAACAAATACCTGAAGATAATATTCACAGTAAAAATAGCTGTTACTGTGGTTGGATTATGGATATTTTTCTTTTTTCCAAATTTATTTTAATGTTATTGATAAAATGAATTTGTAAAATCACTAAGATAATAAAAATGCTTATTTTTACATTAATTAAAATCTTAAAAACTACTTTAATAAATTCTCAAATTCAGGTTTATAACTACCTTTATCTACAGGATCAAAATTGATATGATCTGATGCAACTTTCCCAAGTGCATTTTCTGCTTCTACCCAGACTTCAATGTTGACAAAATATACAGGAGAATAATCAACAGTGCATGAGGTAGGGTTGTCACGTTTTGTTTTACAATCATCAAACTTCTCTGTTGCCCTAAATACAAAAATGGAAGAATCGTTCATTAAAAAGATTTGAAAAAATTAAGAGTGAAAAAGGTTACCTGAAAAGACTTTGATGAAACCCAGATTATTATAATTTAGAATAAACAAGTTGATTCCCATAAGTTTGGAATAAACTGTTGATAACTAAAAACAAAATTTCTTAAAAACCTGCTTTTCTGTAAAACTGAGTTTAATTTGTATATTAAACACAAAAGTATTTTCAAATTTTACTCCAAGAATATTGCATTTAGAATGTTATGCTCTATCCCTGTTGACCCTTCTACAAAAATTATCTATTTCCTGTGGTCTGTATTTTGTCTATTTACTGTTTCTTTCCTTTTCTGAAACAGAATCCTTACTGTACCAGCAATGTTTTTAAGCACTGTATGCTTTTCTAAGCACAATATGCTTGAAGAAGATAGGAGGATGGGGATAAAAATTTCATCCCAGAAAGTTCTCTTAGCCTCTTTCCAGCTGAATCCAGGCAACCACTTTCTGACTTCTATCACTACAGAAAAGTTTCAAATGATGTTATTGCATTTTCTTACGTATGTTTTTTTCCCCCTCATTAGTTTGCTCATTTATTCTATTTTTTAAATTCCACATATAAATGAGATCATACGGCATTTGTCTTTCTCTGTCTGACTTATTTCACTTAGCATAATGTAAGTCTCTAGGACTTACATATGTTTAAATTATGTATCAATTAAGAATACCTATACATACACATTATTTTTTTAAATAGAAATGATAAATCAAAACCAAACCAAACCAAAATAGTTATAAAAGGAGGAAATAAGGTACAAAAGACAGGGAACTGAGACTTCTGTTGATATACCTTATTTTATAAATCTGACCTTTTGGATTAACTAGTTTATAATTTTAAGTAAATTCCTAAAAAGAGCAAAACGAAACATGAACTCTTGTACTGAGTTGGCGGGATAACACATAGAACTATTTCAAGTATCTTCAATATAGTAATTTAACTATATCTGTAGTGAAAGAAAAACAATCTTAAAATTATTTTTAGGATTTCACTGAAAAGGCCTAAAAACAATGACAAACCAGTAGCAGTAAGTTCCCCTACCACGCAAACTGTAGTCTGTAAATAATATTTCACACTAAATGGAACCGTGGCTAGCTACTAGGGAAGAGGTTAGTTTTAGGTCCAGGGCAAGAAATCTATCAAGATGAACCTGGAAAACCATGTCATATCAGAAACCAAGGAAGCTGATTATCAAAGACTAATGAAGCTGTGTCAAAAGGATGAGCCAATCTAAATAAGTTTCCACTAACCAAAGGTGGGACAGTTTAAGTATCAAGAAGAATGATAACCATAACGGATTGAAACACATAAAATATTTTAAAATATGAATTCATAATGAGGGGAAAACCCTCTCATTAACTACCTTTGTAAGATACCAGGAACCATTTCATTGTAAAACTGGTTAACAGAGGGGAATATTAACACCATTTTGTTTCTCTTATATGAACTGTACCTCAAAGTAACCAATAGTTGATAAAAGGAAGTTTCAAGTATTTCAGGTTAAAAACAAAAAGAGTACCACTACTATGCACCTCACATACAAATAATGATCACTGATAACTGCTGAAACCTTTAAGTAAAAAAATTTTTCGGAAGTAACATGGTTAAATCTCTAAAACATTCAGCTGAGTCATAAAAACCTTTCACAAAAGAGCAAATACTGTCTGATTCCATTTATATGACATTCTGGAAAAGGCAAAAATCTATAGTGAAGAAAAGCAGACAAGGAACTGCCTGGTGGGACAGGGTGGTGGCTGGGATTGACTAGTAAGGGGCAGGCGTGAACTTTCTGAGGGTGTTAGTAATGTCCTGTATCTTGTCGGGTTTGAGTTACACAGGTGTATGCACTAGTCAAAACTCACTGAATGATCCATTTAAGATATGTAAGTGCATGTTAAGATACACATAAATTTTACCTAAAAACAAAAACATACCTAGTTAATTATATCTAATTACTGCTGTATATGCTAAAATTTTAAGGGTGAGATACTAATGTCTGCAACTCACTTTGGAATGCATAAGAGATGGATTGATGGATGGAGAGAAGGAGGCATAAACAGATATGTGATAAAGCAAATATAGTAAAATGTTAATTGTAGAATCTAGGTGATGAGTATATGTAAGCCTTCACGGTAAAATTCTTTCACTGTTTATGTTTGAAAAAACTAATGGGGAATTTTATAATGAATGAATCAGGCTGACAACACCTGAAATCACTGCTCAGTCTTGGTACTGGAAAAACAATCAAACATTATGTGGTGGCTCCAGATATAAGTACACATCACTCCTATTATTTTTCAAAAAAAAACAAAAATAAAAGCTGAATTTGATCTCAAGTTTCTAGATCTAATAGCAATTTTTAGAAAATAAAGGGATAGAGGAATATGTTGAACAGTAAGTAACTGTTATTTTTAACAACTGTATTGCAAAGAAGAGAGAAGCAGATGGAACCTATGGTTAAGAGAAATTTACAAGACGTATCAATCTGCAATGTATGGAGATAATTTAGATCTTGATTTGAAGAAATGTAAAAAACACACATATATTTATGAGACATCTGGGAAAATCTGACTACTAACTAAAAATGTGACAATGTTAAAGTATTTTCAATTATATTTGGGTGTAATAATGGTATGTAGTTATGTTTTTTTTTTAAAGTGTCCTTAGAGACATGTACTAAAATATTTATGAGTGAGATGACTGAAGTTTTCTTTAAGACAATCTGGGGTGGAGTACATATAAAATAAGACTGGTCAAGAGCTGGTTATTATTGAAGCTGGAAGATGGGTACATGGGGATTTATTATACTATTCTTTCTACTTTTCTGGTTCAGATGTTCTAAAATAAAAGATTAAATAAAATGTTTAACAATTTGCCTTTAATATTATTGTATGACAAAATAAATATTCCAGCACAAATGACTAACTTAATTCAACATATGACAAACTTGAAATAACTTGCCACTCAGATTTTAAAGTGAAGTTTGTTTCCAGGTATGTTTCTCTTCCAGGATCCCACTGACATGTCATTTTCTCTCCTTCCTTCACAATGCAACTCAAATTCTGAGGTTTTTCTGGAGGCACTAAAAAAGAACAATTAGCAATTTTCAAAAAGCTTTATATATCCACAAATAACATGCAACTTAATACTACCCCAAGACATTTACAACCTAAATTAGAAAAAAGAAACTCAAGCCAAAAGTATGGATGTAATGAAAGAATGGTACCTAAAAAATTAATTTATTTAAACTCAAACGTCTTTTTAGACATTAATATACATTTTCTATCATAACTGTCACTAACTAGTATATTTCAAATTAATTTTCTACATAAGATCAATTTTCATTTATAACTGGATAACAATATCAACTGATTTCTCCATTAAGTGTATTTTGAAAAGTAAGATTTGTATGTTAGTAAGAGGCAACTAAATATAAGCAAAAATGATTCATTTATATGTCTCTTTCTATTGCCTTCCCAAACTCTCCTAGAAGAAAAGCAAATGGAAAAATTATAGTTTTGGGTTATCCACAAATTTGATAATCCACTATCAGATCATATTAAATTCACTTATTTACTTTGACAAAGAAGACTTTCTCCAGTACTTATTTGCCTTCTTCAGGTGGCTGCTTAATGTGCATTCTCTAGGCAATTAAGGAGTAGTCAAAGTTACTATGAATAAATATACAGATTTCAATTCAACAATACTCTTTCGGGGGTTTGTCGAAAGATTTTTCTAGAAAACTGACAGATACTTGGCTTTCAGGAAGATATAAAACTTGCGTTACTCTATGTTTTTTTGCATAATAGTAATGAAACTGTAGTTCCACTTCTAAGCTTATTTTTTTTAAATAAATATGTCCAAAAGTCACTGAGCCAACAAGTTACTGCATTTCATAAAGGCCAACATACAACATTAAAAATGTAATTCAACAGTCATGACAAAGTCTGAAATAAGACAAAAACAAAACTTACGGCCTGAAATTATTCTGATTCCATAAACGTTCTGATCAATCTGTCCAAATGTACGAATGTTGCAAGTGAGTTGAATATTTAATAAAGATATATCTGTAAAAGTGACACTAGACGCTGTTCTGTTTATGACAGTATATTGTTCATGAGGAACAGTAACATGGTTTGTTTTCCAGAAAATGTAATTAGCATTTACATGAAAATAATCCATACATTTTTCCTTTAGCACACAAACTGCAGTGAAATTAGAACCAAGTTGTACAACTGGAGATTCAGGGTTGATATAACCACATGGATCTAGAAGTTCACCTGAAAAGGAATGATAATAGAAAATATAAAAATGAACTGAATTTTTCTGGTACAAAATAATATTTTGTATCAATGCAGTCCCTTAATCTTCACTAAAATATCTCTAAAGAAACAGAAAAAGAAGCGAAAATTAATATGGTCAGAATTCAAAGCCAAAATTTGTAAAGAAATACTCAAATTATAAGGAAGATGGAGCTGGATTAAAAAAAAATAATAAAAAAAACCTATGCGAGCTTCAGCCCTTTTTATGATATTCTAAGTGCTTTAGAAAACACAGACAGCCTGCAGCATGATTCATTTGCTCCACCACCAATCCTGTTCCTCCATTCAGACCCAAGGTCTAAATAAAGCTCCCAGAAAACAGGCAGTGGTAGTCTCTACTCCTCTCCAGTCCTCAATGCTGCTGGGGGTGTGAATGAGGTCATGGAGGGAGAGTATACATTGTTCAAATATAAAAATTCAGACAAAAAAAGGAAATAGCAAGGGAACAAAAACTGGAATAAATAGAACAAGATGACCAAATATATTAGTTTTAACAGTAAGTGTATAGAGTAAAATCCCGTATTAAAAAATAAAAAATCATGCTGTATAAAAAATTAAACACAACTATATGCTTTAACTGTCACCTATTCCATATTGATGACATCTAAACCCCTATCCCTAGCTTTTTGTTTTCAACAGCTCCAAGACATATCCACCTGAGATAGTCCAATAGGTATTTAAAATGAGCATTTCTAAAACGATATGCATCACAGTCCCTTTCAAACTTATTTTTATTTCTCTATCTCTGCTAGTAGCACCATTCCCATCCAGTCATCCAGGCCAGATACACTGCAGTCACTTTCAACATCTCTAATTAGGCTCCTCCAACTTAACGATACTGCACTGAATCTTCTTGGTTCTACACTCGTAATATATATACCAACCCTATTTTGATTGCTAAAGCTCAGACCATCAGATTATATGACAGTCTGACCACCTTCCAGTTTATCCTACATACTTCTGCTAGAGTTACTATTCAAAAATTAGTATGCCATTTTCCTATTTTAAATTATTTAATGGCTACCTATACTCATCAAGGTAAAATTCCCAACTAGTTAACATGATTCCGTTCTCTTTCTCTAGCCTCACTGTCCAGAGTTTTAAGGTAGCTTTCCTTAGTGAATCCCATTTTCCAATGGGTTCTTGAGTGGTTGGCTACCCATCCTACTTGAGCTTGTTTTCTCACTTGGAAAACAAAGTTAATAATGGCTACCTTAAAGAATTTTTTGAGATTAGAAATTACTTATGTAAAACACCTCCTGCAATGCCTGGTATTCAATAGGCCTTCAATAAATGGTAGCATTATCATCATTATTATTAGTCTCCAGACAAAAGTAATCTTGCCACACTGATAGGATTTGAAAGGTTCCCTTACGGATGACTGGTTCCAGCAGTTAAGGTAAAACGCACAGAATGACAAATTATGAATCTGAGAAGAAACTTGGAGATAATTTACTTGAACTCCTTAATTTATAAAGAAACCTGAAATATTTTCATAGTCAACCTAAATTATCAACCAAACTCTTCCAAATCCCAACTTGGTTTCACACAAAGGATTAAAATACCTTAAAAAGCTAAATAGCTTTTCTTATTCTGTATCTCTCAAAGTAAGCAGGAAGAATTAAAAACAGATTTTGTAGTCAAAATTGTATTGCTAAATGGAAACCTGGTACCTCTCATAAAGGCTACAGGGCCCAGAGTTGGAATGTGTATTTCTTTGTTTCAAAACTTATAATGTAGCCTGTTTACATGACCTTGCCATTGTTTATACATGTCCCAGTGCACGTCTAACTCTAAATTTCCAGGTGCATAAAACTTCATCTTGTAGGGAACTAATAAGTTACTCTGTGATGCTGGGCCAGTTCTTCCAGCTCCCTAGACCTCACTTTATTCCTTGGTAAAATCACTTCTGTTTTACTTTCTCTAAAGTAATTACTGGAAACAGTAAATATGAAATATAACTTAGAATATTACAAACAGAAGATATAACCAGAGACTCAATGTTAATAATTTTTAATCACATAGTATAACAGAAATACTAGAAATGGGCAAGTGAAGTGAAACACAAGCTCATTAAAACTATCCCATGCCAAAGTCATCCCATTTTTATAGAGCTACCAGGCTACTGGAGATTAAATTATAGCTTTTTTTAATTTAAAAAAAGGTATTTGATGAAATTAGTTGGGCTATTCATATGAACAAGAAGAAATGTGGATTAGAATATACTGTAACAAATATTAGAATGAACACTATGAAAACTGATATTTGGCTGTTGTTGACCTACAAAAACAGAAATTTCATAGGTTCAAACTAATAAATTTTAATTGGTTGATGACATATATATGTATATACATGTATATATGTGTGTATATATACAAAATATATATATAACATATAAAAATATAAAACATATTTATGATATATACTTACATATGTTTACATATATAAAAATATATATAAAATACTAAGAAAAAAGTCAATGAGAAGGAGGTCTTGAGTAGAATATACAGAAGTGCCCTTAGTCCTTGGGGCAGATTGTATTTTCCAAAGATGGTCACCCTTATATATCTATTTATCCCATCCCACGTGCTCTTCTTACGATGTGACTGATATTCCATCCATAAAGAAGTGGGGTCTGTATTCTCCTCCTGTCCTCAGATCTGTGTGGCTGCTTATGTCTGCCTCAGCCAACAGAGTAAGCAATGTGACTTCCAAGGCTAGACCATTAATAGGATACAACTTCCGACTAGCTCTCTGTTCTCTTGGGTCATTTGCCCTGGAAACCCAGCCAGAAGTTGTAAGGAAGCCAAGACCACACGTGATGTTCTGGCCAACAGTCCCAGCAAAGCCCTCAGCCTACAGCCGGGGTTAATACCAGACATGTAAAGGAATGAGCCTTTACATGATTCCAGCCCCCAATCTGAATAGTCCAGCTGAGATCCCAGAAATCATGGAGCAAAGATGAACCAATCTGGCTGTGTCTATCTGTATTCCTGATCCACATAAACCATGAGAAATAATAATTACTGTTATTTTAAGCCATGGAGTTTTGGAGTAATTTGTGAGGAAGCAATAGATAATGTAATCCTGCTATTTTCAACACTACTTAACTCAGGGGAAAACAGAGATACAGTGAGACATAAACACTTAGCGAATTAGAAAAACAAGACTATGAAGGACTGCCAACACTTTGGATGATAATGTTAGGATTCAAAATTATGCTGAAAGATTAGACCAATAGGCTAAAACTAATATAACGTACTTTGCAAAAGAGGAAAATATCTCCTATTTAGGTTGGTAAGAAATAAATATAGGGTAAGGGAGAAATGGCTTAATTCATGTGAAAAAAAACCTAAGAATTTCCACTGCCCAGTAAATAGCCTGACATGAAACTATAGTGTATCTTAGCAAAAAAAGCAAGCAACCAAACAAACAAAACTATGTTGTTTTAATAAAAATGATGTTCGATCCAAGTAATAAAGTCACTGTATTCAGATCATGTCTAGCACTGTATTAGATTTATTTTTCTTAAGTGTATTTTTTTCAAATTAGTAATAAATATATAATTACTATCCTTTTTATAATGCTTATTATGAAGGCATTGCCCAAATGCCTTCTGTATATTAACTCATTCAATCCTCCCAATAACCCTAGGAGGTAGGGACCATTATTAACTCCATCTTACATACCAGGAAACTGATGCACAGATTAAGTGACTGGCCAAAGTCTTAAAGCTGATACGTGGGAGAGATAAATGTGATGGGCAACCAAGAGGAAAATCAGGAGGGTAATCAGCACACACAGTGTTGGAAGCCAACTGCTATACAGAATGATTGTAAGTTTAGTTTGGGGAAGAGAAGGCTTAGAGACACATGAAAGCACTCCTTCAATACTTGAAGAGTTGAACAGTGGAAAGGGAAAGTGGTTCAACTCTAGAACTTAGATTAATAGAAAAAAGTTACAAAGAGGAGAACTGGGGTTCAAGAATAAGGAAAGACTTTCTAAATAAGAAAGATTTTCAACATAAACTTTGTGTTGCTTGAGGTGTTCAAAAGGAAGCTGCATTCCTGGATTTGGAGAGCTGTTGATTCAGAGCAGTGCTTCTCAAACTACGTGTGAAGGACCCATATGGTTTCCCCCACCAATGTTTGACAGATTTATACTTTTGTTCTATACTAAGTTCCATGGACAAGTCCACTGATTACATTCTTGGATGTCACAGCTATGTGAAATTGTTATGAGTTTCTAAACATTTATTCTTAATTTCTGTACTTATCTCCTTGTGGACCACTGACAACCAGTTCTCAGACAGGCATCAGGCTGTGAAGCAGCTTGAGCAGTACTGTGGTAGGTTAGTGACCTCTTGATTCTGGTCACAATCAGACTGCGGCTCAGTGACACCTTTGGCCATTGAGGAGTGAAGTGCTAAAAGTTAACAGATTTCCTATTTCTTTATTTAAAAAAAAAGAAAAAAAACCACAAAAACCCCAACAGCATCTTCTTTTCCTTCTCCACCTTAAAGTTATTGTTAGTACTGCTAAACAACATTTAGGGTTACTGAGTGACTGTTTCAACTCAAATTACACAAATTCTAATTTATCACGAGTATTTTTACTTTTTAAAATCATAAGACAGTATTCTCTTAATAATGACCTTAGAAAGAATACGTAATTTTAATTACATAATTAATAAATCTAACTTGTGGGGTTGGAAGGTAGGGCATTTAATGAAGCTTACCTAAAGATTCAGTGCTGAGAAAAATAAACAAGGCTTGCACTGTCCAAGTTTGCAGTGTCAACATCTTGCATAGATACTTCTGTAAAAGACACACATAATATTTTTTCTCTTATTACACATAAATTAGGGCACAATTTCTAAAGCTCTTTTGTTCTCATTGTATAGCTGTTTTCTAAAAGTTGGTAAAATTCTTGTAAGAATGTAGAAAACAAATTCAAGTCTTCAGAACATTTTTCTTTATTCCCATTGGAGTTATGGCTACGTAAAATACTGCTGGAAAACAATTTATACTTTATGGCGAATTCAAAGAACAATCCTGCACTATTAGTAAATACTCTGAGATTGAGAACTTCAGAGAGACAAATTTCTGCATGGCAAAAACCACCATAAACAACCTCAAAAGTTACGTGACAAAATGGGAAAAAAAAAGTTTGTAACTCATGGCATGACCAAAAATAATACCCTGATATATGAAGAATGCCTACAAATCACTAAAAAATTCCAACACCTTGTTGAAAAACAGGCAAGATGAGTTGAATAGGCAATTTATAGAAAAGGAAATACAAGTAACTCAAACATATGAGATGATACTTTCAACCTCACTCATAATGAAAGATGAAAACTAAAACTACTCAGATAGGACAAAGAAGTGGAAAGACATTCCATGTTCATGGATTGGAAGAATCAACATAGTTAAAATGGCTGTATTACCCAAAGCAATATACAGATTTAATGCAATCCCCATCAAAATCCAATGGCATTTTTAAAAGAAACAGAACAAACAATCGTCAGATTTGTTTGGAACCACAAAAGACCCTGAATAGCCAAAGCAATCTTAACAAAAAAGAATACTGCTGGAGGTATCACACTCCCTGAAGTTAGCTTATATTACAGGGCAACAATAATCAAAACAGCATGGTACTGGCAGAAAAACAGACACAAAGACCAACAGAATAGAATTGAGAACCCAGACATAAACCCACATAAATATGGACAGATAATTTTTGACAAAGAAGCATAAAATATACAATGGAGAAAAGACAGCCTCTTCAATAAATGGTGCTGGGAGAATTGGAAAGCTACGTGCAAAAGAATAAAACTTTTCATGGGTTGCTGTCACCATGTACCAAAATTAATTCAAAATGGATCAAAGACCTAAGCATAAGACCTGAAACAATAAACTGCATAGAAGAAAACATAGGTACTAAACTTATAGACCTTGGGTTCAAAGAGCATTTTATGAATTTGACTCCAAAGACAAGGGAAGTAAAAGCTAAGATAAATGAATGGGACTATATCAAACTTAAAAGCTTCTGCACAGCAAAAGAAACCATCGACAAAATAAAGAGGCAACCAACTGAATGGGAGAAGATTTTTGCAAACAGCGCCTCTGATAAGGGGCTAACATCTAAAATATACAAGGAACTCATACAACTCAACAACAAAGAACAAACAACCCAATTGAAAAATGGGCAGAGGACCTGAAGAGACATTTCTCCAAAGAGGACATACAAATGGCAAATAGACATATTAAAAAATGCTCAACATCACTAATCATCAGAGAAATGCAAATAAAAACCACAATGAGATATCACCTCACCCCAGTCAGAATGGCTATCATCAACAAGACAAATAGTAACAAGTGTTGGAGAGGCTGTGGAGAAAAAGGAACCCTCATACACTGTTGGTGGGAATGCAGACTGGTGCAGCCGCTATGGAAGGCAGTGTGGAGGTTCCTCAAAAAATTACGAATAGAATTACCACATGACCCAGCAGTCCCTCTCCTGGGTATCTACCCAAAAAATCTGAAAACATTTATCCATAAAGTCACGTGTGTTCCAGTGTTCATTGCAGCTTTATTTACTGTGGCCAAGAAATGAAAACCAAAAAAAAAAAGGAATGAAAACCACCAAAATGTCCTTCGATAGATGAACGGATAAAGAAGTTGTGGTATATACACAATGGAGTAGTATTGGGAGGTACGAAAAGATGAAATAGGACCATTTGTGACAACATGAATGGATCTTAAGATTATAATGCTAAGCGAAATAAGAGAGAAAAAGTCAAGAACCATATGATTTCACTGATACGTGGTATATAAAACTGAAAACAGCAAAAGAACAAAACAAACAAATGAAGGAACAAAAACTCATAGACATAGACAATAGTTTAGGGGTTACCAGAGGGTAAGGGGGGAAGGTGTTATAGAAGAGGGTAAACGGGGTCTAATATATGGTGATGGAGAGAGAACTGACTCTGGGTGGTGAACACACAATGTGAGATAAAGATAATGTATTACAGAATTATACACCTGAAATCTATGTAACTTTACTAACAATTATCAACTCAATAAACATTAATTAAAAAAAAAAAACAAACGAAACTACTCAGATAGGAATGCAAGATGTTACCCACTCTGGAAAATAATTTGGCAATTCTTTACCAAGTTAAAAGCACATCATAAGACTTCGCATTTCCACTCCTACGAATGTACCCAAGAGAAGTAAAAATATACAACCACACAAAGACTTATACTCAAATGCTCACAGCAGGTTTATTCATAATAGTCCCAAACTGGAAAGAACCCAAAAGTCCATCAACTGGTGAATGGATAAACAACTACCCAAGCAAAAGAATACCACTCATCAATAAAAGGAAATGAACTAGTGATAGATGATACAATAGTATGAATGAATCTCAAAAACATTATGCTGAATGAAAGGAGCCAGATGCAAGAGGCTACATACTGTATAATTCTTTTTATAGGAAATTCAACAAATGGCAAAACTGGTGACAGAAAGCAGAACAGGGGTTGGCTGAGATGGGGAAACAGGATAAATGTAAAGGGGCACAAAGGAAGTTTTGGGGGAGATAGAAATGTTGTCTGACCTGATTGTGGTGTGACAAGTATCTACATTTGTCAAAATCCACTCAATTGTGTCAAGAATGGTGAAAGCTGCGATTTTACCCCACTTGCAGGCTAATGAGTTAGCCTGCGGGTGCCTTGGATACCAGCAGAAGACATGAGACTCTTGAGTCAGGGACAAAGGACTTATTACTCATACCAGGAGCAGTAGTCAGAGTAGTATCAGCATCTTCTTGTGCCGACTGCCTGAGCCCCAATTCCCACACAGTGTTGTGAAGGCAGGTAACACCTGTATGCACAGTGGGTTGCATTACAGGAATAGAAGACCAAGCTTAGGAAACATGATTCTTTTAAAATGGCAGGAAGTATGCCTACCCTTTCCTCGGGAGGGGGACATTATCTCTAATTCCCAAGGCTGTGAGCAAACCTGTCCCTTGCTCTATGAAGAGATACTACTTCTATCTTCCAACATCCTTGAAAAGATTGTCTAGAAAAAAGGCAATCAGGGCTGTGCTCGTAAGATCTGCAGAAATGCAGGAGACCCATGGGGAATTGTTTCCTAACAAACTCTATGCTAAAAACTGGTGAATTTTATTGTTTATAAATTAGACCTCAATTAAAAACAAACAACACGAACCCAAACAAGGGGTACAGCCAAAAGAAAGGAGTGCTTAATTTCCCCAAAGGATAGATAAAAGAGTGTTCACGAAAGTTTTATTCATAAAAGCTAAAAAGTAGAAGTAACCAAAAATCCACAAACAGTAGAACAGATAACTGAATCACAGAAATGAAAAAGAATTACAGGTACTCACAACTCACAACAACATGACTGAATTTCACATATAACACAGAAGAAAGAAACCAGACACAACAAAATACGCACTATATGATTCCCTTTACATGAAGTTCAAAATCAGGGCAAACACTCAGCGGAGATAGAGATCAAAAAAGTGGTTATCTTTTGGGAGTGCGTGGGGAGAAGAGGGCAGATGGGATGCTGCAGATGTTCTGTATCTTGACCTGGATGGTGGTTAAGAATCCATCGAACTGTACACTTAGGATTTGTGGACTTGTATGTAAGCTGTACTTAGTAAAAATAGTAAACAAACAAACAAAAACTATCTTGATATCATTCTCACCTCCACTATTGGAAAAAACATAAAAACGAACGTTATCAACGCAGTGCTGGGAGACTATGACTTAAAGGGATTCTCACACACTGCAGGTTCAAGTGTAAACTAGCATAACCTTCCAAACAAGTTGTACAACTAAAACTGTGAATTTTATGGTTTGTGAATTAGGCCTCAATTAAAAACAAATAAAACGTATCCAGACAAGTTGTATGGCCAGGTTAGCACTATTGACCAAAAATGAAATACAAATACGTTTAAATCTAATGATTCTACTTCTAGTATTTTATCCTACAGATGTAAGCAAAACAACACACGTACAAGGTTACTCACTACAGCAGTTTTAACTTGTAAAAACTAAATGTTCATGAATAGGGGACTAAATTATGGCCTATCCAAACATACATGTAACCATAAAAATAAGAAAGCTCTGTATGTACAGATATGTAATATCTAAATTGTAAGGTACAGAACAGTATATTTATGGGCAAAACCAACAAGATAAAACACATTAATTTACTTACATATGCATAAAATACCTCTAGAAGAATAAAAATTCCAATACTGGATCCCACTGGGTGTTTGAGACACCAGGGTAGAAGGAAGATACTCTGCTGCATACGCTTTGCACCTTTCCAATGCTGTACCATGTGACTTTAGTACTTAGTCAAAAAATAAATTTAAATTAAAAAATACTTGTGTAAACTTTCTCTCCCAAATAAAACTATTAACTTCGTGATGAGGGCTTTATAGTACTATATTTGGAAAACAGTGTTCTTTTATCAAATCTAAATACTAACTTGACTTTTTGTACTCTCTATCCATGTAACGGTCTCTCTATCCATGTAACGGTCACTCTGTACCAAAATTATTTGATAATGAACTGTTAAACTATCTCAGGTAAAGGTATAAAAGAACTAAGTTGCAGAAACCATTTTCTTCCACTTTGTTTCATTCCTTACTTCCCAACTTTAAATAGTCCCATATTAGAAAACTCCACCACATCACATAACTACATAACTGTTCATGAAAACAACAAACAAAACAAAAATGTCTGAGCACGTTGGTAGAGGAGCATGTGGTCATGCCATCCTGACGATCCAGCCTATTAAATACCTTGCTCACACTGTAGAGAGGTTTTTCTATAGCTCCTAAAAACTGGCAATCTTTCTATTGATGTACTATATTCTTATAACAAAACTCTGAAACAAGAGGTCCCACAAAGGTACTTATGATCACATCAAAGCAATCAGATTTATCTGAGCAGTGCCATGAAACACGACTAAAAGGGAAACAGGCAAGGGTACGTTTCACATTTTAACAGCTAGAAAGTAATGTTTCCTAATTCTTAAAGGATTATCATTGAGATGTGACAAAGGAACATCTATTAACAAACTTGATTTCACATTTCAAACCTAAGAGTTGGAGATACAATTAGCACCTTCTAAAATATTATATTATATACAGTATAGTCAACTTCATTTGGGGGCTCATCTTGTTTCAAAATTGACAGTATTCTGCTTATTTTCCCCCTCCTATCATTCTGTTGACAGCAAATATTCAATTTAAAAGTCTATTATTAGCACTATTCTCTCCTCATCTTTTGCAGAATTTTCTGTGTATACATTACAACCCCATATTGCATATACTGATTTTCCTTGAAATCTGCATGTTATCTTGGAAGCTTCTATGAAGCCAAAACATGGCTACTAACTATAGATACAGGAAAGGTTTATTCCAATAACTGAATGGTTCTTCTACAGCAACAATTCTTCAATTATGATAGTTCAACACAATGTGTTGAAACGAGCTATAAGATGCACTGTAAGTAATTCACTACCATTAATGTTAAAAGTAACAAAGTTTATGAATGCTTTACTTAAAAAATTAGAACAAATTCAAGATTATACCTATAGTTGTTCATCCTCATTCACTTTCATGCCCATGGATTTTTCTCACATGGGAGAAAAAGTAGTGGAGCTATAATTGATAAATAATTTAACAGTATTGCCCGTTAAAAGTTATTTTTATTACCTACGGATTGTGAATTTTGAGTTTCATTTTTCTTTTTAATTTGCTCCAAGGACAAATAATACACTCAGATTTACACTGCATGTGAGGAAGAATGTCAGTATAAACTATACTGTAGTAACATTACTACTATAATTGTAAAATAGTACATAATAAATGAACTACAATTATAAAATAGAAGGCAAAGTAATGTTTACTGAATGAATAAGCTGAGCAGGGATCAGGATGGGAAAAATTTCAATACAGTATCTTTTATATCACGTCATACACAGTACAGTGTTACTTTGAATAAATTTGCAAAAAAATGGTTGTGCCTACTATTACATTGTTTAAAAAAGTATGCAACTCTGCTTTATTCCACTAGTGTTAATTATGAATTAATAATATCTAACAAGCACTTGCGTATACTATTTTAGATTAGTATATTAGAAGTGCTTTCATTTAAATTATTTCACTTGATTCTCCTAAAATCCTAGGGAAGCATGTGGATAGGGCAGGGATTAAGACTTTGTTTTAGAGCAATTTTAGGTTTACAACAAAACTGAGAGGAAAGTACAGAGATTTCCCACATACTCTCTGACCCCACGAACGCATAGTCTGCCCCATTATCAACATCAAACACCAGAGTGGCACATTTTACCAATGAACCTACACTGGCATAATATAATCACCCCAAATCTGTAGTTCACCTTAGGGTTCACTCTTGATATTGTACATTCTATGAGATTGAAATGGCAGGGATTAATTATTGGAACTTTACAAAAGAAAACAAAAATTCAGATACGATAAGTTACTTACCCAAATCATAAAATTAGTAAGTGAAGAAGCAGGGGTTTGAAACCAAGCTTTTCGCCTCCAAATGTCATGCTCTTTTCATTGGGTCTCACTGTAAAGAGAAGAGAGCCTTTTTCAGAAAACCGGGTTTGATAATATTTATTATATGTGTACTTCTTAAATTCCTGTCTGCTATTAGGTTTTCAGGTCTTCAGAACATATCCTATTTTAGATACCTTCTGAGCTTCAGCAGAAAGCAACCCCATAAACACTTGTATGAGTATTCAAACATCCTATTGTTGTTTGGATACATACTTGGAAACATTATCGGCTCCCCCATGCCTAATCCCAACTTCCTTGATGTCTGTATAATGTCAGAGATGTGAAAGGGACATTTTGCTGAATTTAACAAAACCAGTTAAAGCAAATCTTTAACAGGATCATACCTTTTATCTTCCACTAGCAAAAGATAAGGCTACTGACTCTTCAACTATCAAGTTTATGCACACAGATGTAAAAATTAATTTTAAGATTTGCTCAGTATCAGTTAAATTCTAGCATTAAGTAGTGGTGGATCCTCTTTGAAATGTAACAAGGTAACTTAAACTTAGGCAAAAAATTGAATTCTTTATTACTGTGTCACACATTAAGCCTTTGATATAACATACAAGAAATTAAATTTAAAACACTGATATTTTAAAATGCAAATAATTACTTGTAAATTTTCAAATGAAAATTGAAAATATGTCATGTGCTAGTCCTCTATAATCTCACCGATAACAAATGAACAATTATTTTTCCTTTTTTTGGTTTTGTTTTAGTTCAGAATGGCTGTCATTATTTGAATCTCAAAAAACAACACAACTTTTTAAAAATTGCATCTCCCTACCCTCTCTTCTTTGGCAACCATCAGCTTTATCTCTACCTCTGTGTGTCTGTCTGTTTATTTATTTTATATTCCACACAGTATTCGTGAGATCATATTGTATTTCTCTTTCTCTGATTTATTTCACTTAGCATAATGCACTCAAGGTTCATCCATGTTGTAACAAATGGCAAGATTTCATTCTTTTTTATTGCTGAATATTCACCCTTTTCATCCAGCCCTCCAACCGCCCTCCCATTGTTTATACACACGTCTTCTTTATCCATCCACTTGTTGATGGACATTTAACTTGCTTCCATATCTTAGCTATCACTAGTAATGCTGCAGTGAGCACAGGGATGCATACATGTTGCACAATTTTCTATGTGTGTATTAACTATATTGTACCAATATATACTTTCTTATTTTATAAAAATGTGATCACAATAATGTTCTGTAACTTGCTTTTTCCACTTAACACTATACATTGGGCATCTTTCTAAGTCAGTATGTAAAGATTAATTCCTTGCAGCCTTGCTCAAATTCTCCTTCTCACAAAGGTCTTCCCTGACCACCCTGAATTGCTTATCCTCTTTCCTATTTTTCCCTCAATAGCACTTAGCACCTTCTAAAATAGGTTGGCAAACACTTCTCGTAAAGAGCCAGATAATAAATATTAGGTGAGTACAAAAGTAACTGTGGTTTAAAAGGTTAAAAATAATTGCAAAAACCGCAATTACTTTTGCACTCACCTAATAATTTAGGCTTTGTGGGCCTTAAGGTCTCTTGCAACTAGTCAACTGTTATTGGAGTGCTAAAGCAGCCAAAGACAGTATGTAAATTAATGGGCATGGCTGAGTTCCAATAAAACTTTATTTACAAAAATTAATTTGAAATAGTTCACAGACCCAAATGTAAAACCTAAAACTTGTAACTAGAAAACATAGGAGAAAATCTGAGAATTTGGATTAGGCAAAGCCTTCTTAGATACAACACTGATTGGTAGACTTCATTAAAATGAACGTTTCTGCTCTGTAAAAACCACTGGTAAGAGAATAAAAAGACAAGCCAGACTGAGAGACAATACTTACAAATCAATTTTCTAATAAAGATCTTATATCCAAATTATACTTTAAAAATTTTCAAAACATAATGAGAAAACAAACCCAATTAAAAAGTGAGCAAAATACCTGAATAGACACATCACCAAAGAAGACTATGGCTAAACATACAACTACCATATACTTAGCTATTCCACCCCAATTTTCCCAAGAGGAATGAAAGCTTATGTGCATGTAAAAAGTTGGGACTGGTTAAATTACAGTGTATTTATATACTACTATACACCTGCCCCATTACAAGGAAGTCAACTCATTTATCCAAGAAATATATTAAGTGCTTTCCATGCTGGGTATGTTTCTAGATGCTAGGAACACAGGAGGGAACAAAAGAAACATCTTAACTAATTACATCCCAACAGCCCTATTTCTAAACAGGGTCACCTTTAGAGGTACTGGAGGCTTAGGACTTCAACATTTCAACTCATAACAGACAATAAGCAACATAAGCAAATTAAATAGTGTTTTAGAACAGAAGTTGGCAAACTATGGTCCACAGACTAAATCCAGCATGCATCCTAATTTTGTGATTCACGTCGGTTTAGTTTTCATCATAGATCTTGGGCTTAAGAGTTTGTTGAGCTTCCTGAGTCTATTGGTTTATAGCGTTTATCAAATCTGGAATATTTTCTGGCCATTATTTCTTTAAATATATTTCTGTCTCTGCCCCTCCTTGAGAACTCTAGTAACAAGTATATCAGGATGCTTGAAGTAGTCCCACTGGTCACTAATGCTGTTCATTTTTTTCTTTTTTTTTTCTGTTTTATTTATAATTTCTACCGTTGTGGCTTTAAGTTTACTAATCTTTTCTTCTGCAATGTCTAAATTATCATTAATCCTATCTAGTGCATTTTTCATCTCACACATTGCATTTCTCATCTCTAGATGTTCATTTTGGGTCTGTTTCATATTTTCTGTACCTCTGTTTAACTTCCTGAACATACAGAACACAGATATAACACTTGTTTTAATGTCTTTGTCTGGCAATCCTAACATCTGTGTCAGCTCTGGGTTAATTCTGATTGTTCTCATAATACACTGTATCTTCATACTTCTTTACATGCCTGATAATTTTTTTTAAAAGATTTTATTGGGGAAGGGAAACAGGACTTTCTTGGGGAACGGTGTCCACTTCCAGGACTTTTTTTTCCAAGTCAAGTTGTTGTCCTTTCAATCTTAGTTGTGGAGGGTGCCATTCAGCTTCAAGTTGTTGTCCTTTCAGTCTTAGTTGTGGAGGGCGCAGCTCAGCCCCAGGTCCAGTTGCCATTTCTAGTTGCAGGGGGCGCAGCCCACCATCCCTTGTGGGAGTCGAACTGGCAACCTTGTGGTTGAGAGGACGCGCTCCAACAAACTGAGCCATCTGGGAGGCAGCTCAGCTCAAGGTGCCATGTTCAATCTTAGTTGCACGGGGCGATGCCCATCCCTAGCGGGACTCTAGGACTTGAACTGGCAACCTTGTGGTCGAGAGCCCACTGGCCCATGTGGGAATTGAACCGGCAGCCTTTGGAGTTAGGAGCATGGAGCTCCAACCACCTGAGCCACAGGGCAGGCCCCATGCCTGATAATTTTGACTGGATATCAAATATTTTGAATTTTATCTTGTTGGGTGTCAGATATTTTTTTATATTCCCATTAATATTCTTAAACTTTGTTCCAAGACACCATTAAAGTTACGTGGAAACAGTTTGACCCTTTCAGATCTTGCTTTTAAGATACATTGGGTGGGACGTTGAGCAGTGCCTATTTAAGGCTAATCATTCCCTACACTGAGGCAACACACTTGTGTACTCTATACAATGTCTCATGAATCAAGATGTTCTCCAATGTGGCTGGTGAGGACAGGTTCCATTCCTGACCCTGAGGGAGCACCAAGCACTGCTACCTCTAATTCCTTCACGGGGTTCTTTCCCAGGCCTTCAGTAGTTCCTTCACATGCAGGCACTGGTCAGTACTCAGATGCGAGTTAAAGGGGACCTCTGCAGCTTTCAAGAATTCTTGTTTCAAGAGTTCTCCAGTACAGGTTTCCCCCGCTGTCTGAAAGTAGAGCATTCCTATGAAAGCTTTCGTAAGCCCAAATGGTGTAAAGTGAAAAAGCAATTCCCATAGTACACATCTTGGTAGTGGGTGCACAAAACAGGGATAAAACACACACCCAAGACACAGTTCAAAGCTGTGGTGCTTGATGCTGAGATGCTGAGCGTAGTTCCTGAGGAAGGAGCCTGGCAGTGCCACTGCTGCTACCTCTAGAAGGGCTCCTTGCAAGACAAACCCTGAACACTAGTTTTGCTTTTTGCCTTTTTTTTTGAAAAGCAAAAATCCTGTTTGGATTTCTTTCAGATAGCGAAAACATGTCCTAATGTAGGTCTTTCGTAAAAGTGAAGTGGCATAAAGCAAATTTTCGAAAAGCAGGGGATACCTGTATTCTCTTCTGTGAATTCAAGCCACTTTGGTGTCTCCGCCATCTCTTCCGCTCAGAGTGTCCGCTGGGCTTGGCATGGATTCCCCCTACCTGGGCCATGGTCTGGAAACGTTCTCAAGGTAGTAGGCTAGTGCCATTACAGGGTTCACCTCATTTGTTTCCCATCTCTCAAGATCATTGCCTTTCATCATCTAGTGTCCAGTTTCTTGGTTATCGCTGTTTCACGTTTCATTTCGCTGTTTCATTTTTTTCTGTTTTATGGCTGTTTCAGGTAGGAGGGTAAATCCTATCCCTGTTACCCCATTTTTGCCAGAAGTGCAAGTTGCACAGTCATTTGGATACCAAATCAAACAAGAATTACACAATAACACTGCTGTCAAACTATTATAAATACTGGTATGAAAAAGCCTAATTAAAGTATTTGCAAATTTATGTTAGCAATGCATTTGAAAACAAAACAAACCCATAAATGCCAACAAGTATTGAGCTAAAAATACAAGTATGGTTCAACATAAGAAAAGCTACCAATGTTACCCATTATATTTATTAATAGATTAAAGAAGAAAACTATACAATCATAAAGTTCTTGAAAAGCATCTAATAATCAACTGTTCACTCAAAATTTTAAAATAACAACAAAATGTCAGAAAACTAAGACTGAAAGACATCCTTATCTTGATGAAGTATAATAAAGAAGATAAGGGGATGGACTCTGGAATCAGACTGCCTATGCTGAAATCCCAGCTTTTCTATTTTTTTTGTTAAACATCTTAGGCAAGTTATTTAACATCCCTTACTTTTCAAATTTAATTTAATTTTATTATTAGCTTCAGGAAATACCCTGTCATGCGGGTCTCTGGTCCTACTCCCTGCATAAGAACGCAGGACATGGTGAGGCCAAAAAGGAACACCCACGGAGCCATAAGTAGGGGAGTCATACCACTATATTCTCGCTGGCAGCTGGGTTGCTGGCAGCTGGGTTGGAGACACAGGAAACAGGAGCCGCACGATTCGCAATCCGCTGTCCACTTCTCTGCCAACCAACCAACCAACATAGCCATGGCAGTTACATCAGTGGCTAATGGCTGAGTGGTAACAGCTGATGGCCAACTAGTCACAGCTGATGACCATCTACTACCCGAGCCAGCACCTTTCCACGTGAGGCTGAGAGCCTGGAAACTGCTCTCTGGGGCTCTGTCCTCACAATCCCTTACTTCCTATTTTTTTATGTGTAAAAATGAAGATAATACCAACACCTACCCACATACTACCTACTAGGACTTTTGTGAAGGTTAGATAATACACAAAGTGCTTAGAATCTAACTGGCTCATAGTATAGACTCAAAAATTGGTAACAGCTGTTATCATCAGTGCAGCTCCTGCTATTGCTGCCACAGTACTCTATCAGAAACCTCTAGTAAACATCTTATTTAAAGATAAAAATTATAAACATTCCTATTAAAGTTAGGATTCAAAAGAGATGTTTGGGAGTCATCATTTATTCAACACAGTTCTAGAGGGCTGAACTGAAAATATAATAAACAAACAAATAAGATATAGAAGTGGAAAAAGAAAAACCTGTAGATAATAGGACGATCTATCAAGAAAAAGAATAAGAATTAAATGCCAAACTATTAGGTATATTGAGAGTTTAACATAATAGTTGAACAAAAGATAAAAAAATATAGCTCTCCTATACACCAGTAATAAGCAATAAGCTATTCACAGCAGCATCAAAAACTATAATATATCTAGGAAAAAAACCTAATCAGAACTATGCAAGAACTTGATGGCGAAAACTATAAAACCTTACCTTAAAAGGTTCATTAGTAAAACCTGATTATCATGGAATGAAAACAAAATAGAGACATCAGTTCTTCACAAGTTAATATATTAATGCAATATAACTTTAATCTAAATTACAAAGTGGTTTATTAAGGAACTTCACAAACCAACTTAAAATTTCATATAAAATAACAGAGAGAAATAGTCAAAAGCCAATTTTCAAAAAGAATAAACAGAATACTTGCCGTACCATCTTGCTAAGACATACTATAAAGTTATAGTATTTAAAACATGGCATTGGCATAAGAACAATTAAATCAACAGTATAAAACAGAAAGTCCAGAAACAGATGTAGGGTTCAGAACAGGCCTCCCCAAAAATATGCCACCGTGGCACGTGAATTATTTTGAGCTGAATGTAATGAAGACCGTGTGGGGTCATGAGAAACTTTCAGCTCTCTTTTAAAGAATTTAAATTTGGGGCCTTGCCCATAATAAGAGTTTATCACCAGAAATAACTTTTTATGACGAGTTATAGGACAGGACAAACTTCTGATTACTGAACATCGCTCTTCGTCTAGTCCTGCAATGGCTTCCCTCCTCTCTGAAGCCCCAAGTGATCCTTAGCTTAGAATGTCACATATACCTCATTTTCCCTTTGTCTTTGAACCTCTCGTTTAGGTGGGGTTTCTGACTCTCTCAAGTATGTGGGTTCTTATGTGCACGCATGTATTTAAATTTGGTTATTTTTCTCTTGTTCATTTTTCGGATGTAGATTTAATTACTAGACCAGATGAAAGAACCTTGTGGGTAGAGGAAAGTTTCTTCCTCCCCCACATAGCTTTAAGTGTATATAAGAATATATGATTTTTAAAAAAGCATTTGATATCACTGGGGAAATAAAGAACTATTCAAAAAATAGTACTGGGACAACTGACTTCATAGGAAAAAAATAAAGATAAAGAGCCCTACTTTATCACAGATACATACACACCTGATTAAGAATCAAAATGCAAAAGCAAAATTGTAAGAGCATTGGACAGAGTATGTTTATGACCTTAAGAGTTAGGAGAAGAAGGCCTTTTACAAATTATCGTTGACTATTTTAGACTCATGAAAGGGTTTAAAGAGTAGTTTGATGACCATCTCTGTTCTCACCATAGCTTGACAAACAAAACATTACAAACACTATAGTTGAAGCCAAATAAACAGATTTTTGCCCTTAAGAAGTTCAAAGTATAGAGGGGCACAATATGCAGAGTGCTACAGGAACACAGAGAATACCCAGTTCTAATAGGGCCCAGGAAAGCCCAGTTATGAAATAAGAGTAAAGGTTTTCTAGACAGAGAAACTAGAGCTATACATCATCATGGACTCTAATTGTCAAGTGAAGATTACCAGTGGCAAAATCCGAGAGCACGCCAGTGTATAAACCAGAGCTGTGTTAACTGAAGCAGTTCTGATGAGTTTACCTTGGGTGGGAAGTGGGCGTGGGGAATACACACAACAATATATGCAAACACAACAGACTATGCAGAAGACCAATATGAAAAGAACTCTTCAGAAGTTATGAGGAAACCAACCTACCTTAGAGCAAAGCATGAAACTCATTAGTTTGACTAAAGGGAAAACGATACTTTGGAGGCAGAATATTCAAATATTAACAGAGCAATAGGTTTATTGTGCTGAAAGGAATGAAGCTCCTGTTCTGGATATGTATACATGCAGCTTTAAAACAATAATTTATACTATAACCACATTTCATGATCAGTAAGCTAACTTAATTCTCATTAAATCTCACTAAGATATACTAGATAGACACAAAATTTTTAAAAAATGTAGCCAATGTGACACTATCACAAGAGTTTCTGAAGCATTTCACATTGTTGGCCATCTCTGCTGCTTGAATTTCTCCCGTCCCCTGGTTTCTATGTAACCGTATCATGCAGCTGAATTCTTTCCTTTGTCTACTGTCTCCTTTACTGAATTCTCTGCTAGGTTTTATTTGCTGGCTATGATAAACAGAAAAGTATTTGGCATCTACTACTATTTTAAAATACCAACTTCTTTGAAGACATAAGACTTCAACTATTACCTTCAAACAAAATAATTTCAAGAATTCTGGCTGGGACCTTACATCGTCCGAATATTCTGTATCATCGTCTTGAATATTCTGCCTCTGACACAAATAAATTTAACAGGTCTAAAAACAATATACACATGTATACACATGCTCACGCACACACATATACACATAAAAATGCACGCCACCACCCCTTTTTTTTTAAATCACAGTACTTATCTTTCCTCCATCTAAAAACACTCACCCTTCTTGAATTGCCTGTTAATTGGAGTCCATGTTGTCTCTTACCTATTCATTACATTCTAGCTTTTCTCAATTACAAATCATCCAGCCTTCTTTCAAATTATATCTTTCCATTTGTCTCTTCTTTTTTACCCTCAATTATGACCAACCTAATTTAGGCACTAATCCCCTTAATATTTATAACTGCCTTCCTGCTTCCAGTCTCTTTGCTCCCTCCAAATCATTCTGAACATTATTGGTGGGAGAATCTCTAAAACAAAACTTTAAACTTGTCACTTTTTTTCCTAAAAAGCTTTTTAAAGGGTGGATAACAATGCCAAATATTTTAGCTGTTTAAGAACCTAAAAAATTGGCTTCAGTGCGCCTGTCCCAATCTATCTTCTCCAAAGTTAAGGTCTATTCTAAAAAAAAAAAAAAAGAGAGAAATAACCCTCTACTCAGACTTTTCCCTCAAGCTGCCCCACCACTAACTATACTTCTAGAGAATAGCAAGCAATCTGGGAAACATTTGTGTTTCCCAAATGCAAAGCAAACATTTAAGCTCCTCGTTTTACTTGACCTCACCACGCCATTCACGACTTGGTATTACCTTGTATCATTCCCTATGAGTCACTCCTACAGGGTCTAAGCGCAAGCCACAGCCAACTAATTTCTCTAACATCCTTGGTTATTTCAGAGTTTCTGCTTCTACAAAATGCTATTCCCTGTCTCTAGAATCTTTTACCTGGGCTATGCCTTGCACTGTTTGTAACTCAGATGAAACATCTTTTCTGTGAAATTTCCTCCCACTGTCACAAACATCTTTGCTCCCAATGTACTTGTATATAGTTCCCTAATAGGATTCATAATGCTGATAATTCATAATGTGATTTGTTTCTATGTCTTGATATCCTTAGAATCTAACATACTTTGAGGCACATAATGGACAAGAGTGGGTTTTTTAAAAGACCTTCTGGTACAGCCATCTCTAGTCACTGTCACTCAAGTTTACTATATGAAGAGGCAGTATATATATCATGGTTAGGAGCTGAGTCTGAAGATAGGCTGTCTAGGTATGAATTTGGGATCCACCATCTATTAGCTGTGTGGCACTGGGCAAGCTATTTGTGCCTCAGTTTACCTCTTTGTAAGAGGAGGATAAGATCTACCTCATAACATTATAAGGATTAAATGAATTAATATGGGCAAAGTGCTCAGAACAGTGATGCACAAAACAAGCACTGCGTATGCACTGGCTATTATAATTAATATACCATGATTATTTCTGGCTCTTTCCACATAGACTTCTATTTGGAATGGGCTCCCTTCATTTGTCCCTTTATCCAAATCTTACCCACATTTTCAAGATTGACCTCTGGTAAATCCTTTGATCATTCCAAGGCTTAAATGATCACGCTGCATTTAATTAAAACTGCCCTGCATCCTTGTAATTTTTCACGTTTGTCAACTGACTTTCTGTAAATTGTTTGAAAATCCGGATGACATCTCTTGCACGTTTTTGTGAGTTCCTACAGCCAGTAGTAACTGCTTAGTATTTGCTGGGTAAAATAATAAAGGTCAGTAGAAACTTCAATTCTGATCGTACTGCCTTTGCAATTAAAGAAATGGAGAAGGCAATGAAAACATTCCATGCTTCTCTAGCCCAGATGCAAATGTATTAGGGCCAGGGAATACTGCCTCCCATTAAAATGGAAGCTCTGAAATAGCTTCTGGGGGAAAAAAATTCTCACTGCAGAGGAGTTATGGGGAGTCAATGAGCTCCCAAACCAAACTGCAGCAGTACCTCCTCTATGAGAAATGTGTCTGTATGACAAAGTGACTGAGAGTATAGGATTTGGAATTACACAGATCTAGGTTTCACAGGGACACTGAGCCTCCTTTTCACAAGGACCGCTGAGTTTCCTTTTTTTTTTAATAAGATAAGTATCTTAACACATACTTCCCAGATATATAATAACTGACATTCACCTTAGTGTGTAACTGGACAGCAATGCCCTTGGGAAACAGTTACTGCAATATGTAAGTAAAAAATGAGAACACTGATGATTTTTCACTGCATAAGAAAATGTATTAAATTAGCTGGCAGCAATATTTGTAATATTCTAAATTACCTATGAGAAAATTAAACATGCACAGTATTGTCAACACAGACTTGATGAAGGGAAAATTCCACTACAAACTTTACCCTACTTTTCTGATACTTTCTCCATCCTGTAATTTTCTTCCACTTGTGATTAAAAACAAGTGTTCAAAATTATCCCAAAAGAGAAAAACACTTGGAAAGCACAGTTTAACTTAGTATCAAGTTGGTTCTATAAATGTAGTATTCCCCTTAAGAGTTCCAAAACACTTCCAAGTAGGAATTAACCTGAATTTAAGAAATCAAGATAATGGTAAACAGCTCCGATGAGCTGAGTCAGTAATTTCAAATTAAGAGTTGTCCCAACTAGAAGCTGGCAGTCACCGTCTAAAGGGTTTGTTTACTGCACTGACTAAATCAAACACTCCAATTTTCAGAAGATTCATCCTGACAGTCTAATAATTACTTTACAGCAGTATAATTGCTGAAATGCCCAATACTGCACACACTGAAATGGGTTTCCTTCCGCAGAAAAAAAGAACAAAAGTGGCAAATCTTATTTTGAACCTGTGATTTATTTTTTATTTTTTTAGTTTAGATTTATAAATAAAATGCTGTGCATCTACTGCAAAACAGAACCTTGCTGCTGGGAACAACCTTTAAGCTTGGGGTGGGGGTGTGTGAAATTTCAAAGACATACATTTGGTGACTTTAGGATACAGTGCTATATGGGATTGATTAGGACCCATACAAATAATTAAGGGGAGAGGGAGGGAGGGAGAGAGGGAGAGAGGGAGAGAGGGAGGGAGGGAGGGAGAGAGAGAGGGAGGGAGGGAGGGAGGGAGGGAGGGAGGGAGGGAGGGAGGGAGGGAGATTAGTTAAGAATATAAGTATGGTGAACTGTCAGCAGCGTTGAAACGTTACAATTTAAGGATTAAAAGATATCTTTGGGGAAGAGAAATACACCTCCGGGTTGACAACTGAAAAATCCAGTGCGTGGTTAATGTAATTTAAAGGGAGATGGAAAGAGGATTGGGAAGAAAAAAGTGGGGATTTGATAACCAGAACGCGGTGTGATCCAGAGGGGAGTTTGGAGGCGAGGGCTTCATTAAGGAGAGGGAGGCACGGGCGAGTGTGTATGTGTGTGTGTGTGTGGGGGGGGGGGTGTCTGTGCTTTTTTGTGCATTGAGCAATCTAGGTGACAAGGTTGTAGGAATCAAACTCGGAGGTGTGGGACTAGGGAGAAGGAATGCGGGGATTTCCAGGCTGGGGCCAACAAGTTGGGAGCGTGCGCGCTGCCGGGACGCCCCTCTCCCCCAGGGAAGGGTGGCTCCCACGAGTGCCAGGTCGCCTGGCACATCCGCCTCGACGGAGCCCTCACCCTCTCCCTCCCGCAACACGGCCCTTCTCTTCGCTACGGCTCCTCCTCACCTCGGGCCGCGGCGCCTCGATCCTCCGCGGCGCCTCGATCCTCCGCGTCTCCAGGGCGCACGTCCTTCTCCTCCTTCTCCGCGCTAGGCCCTGTCGGGGCTGTGCGCCCGGCGACCGCGGCTCCCGCTCAGCTGCGCCCGGGGGTGCCCCGCGCGACTCCGCGGGCCTCTGGGCCTCTCGCCGCGGCTCCCACTCGCTCCCTACTCCTCCCCGCACACACTGCACGCGGCCCTCCTCCCGCAGCGGGGCAAGGCGCCCCCTCGACTCCACCCCGAGACGCCCCCACCGCGCCCCGCCCCCGAACTTGAGGTCTGTACGCTGATTGGCCCGCTCGAGACCCGGCGCGCCCAGGCATTGGCCCAGCGGCTCCCGACAGCGAGGGGGCGGGACGCCAGGCGTGAGCGATTCCCGTAACGCGGCTCCCAGCGTCCCGGATTTCGGTGGCTGCGTCCGCGTCGCGTCTCCCAGACTAGATCGAAGGGTTCCCCCCACCTCCCCGCTGCGGGCGGAAGGAGCGGAATGTTCCATTTTTCCGTGGAATAACGGGGTCGTGAACTGAAGCCCGGGTGCGACGCGTGCCTGCCACTCTCGTTTCTCGCCGAGGCTCCTTCGGCCTCCTTTCGCATCCTTGCGGGAGGGAATCCGCGCCGCGAGACACCGCCGGGCTCCCTGGGAGACAGGAGAGGCGTGGGAGATCCTCGGGGAAAGGCAAGGGCTTGGTGACCGCGACTCCACACGAGATGACCGCAGATTAGCCGCGGCGGCTTCGGTCCAGGTCTTCTGTAAATGAACCTTAAGTGAGTGAGTGAGTTTGAGTGTGATTGATCGGTGAACCCCAGCACTGGTGACGCGCCAAGAAACTAGTTTTTCTTTGCGGTGTGTACCTCCCAGTCAGTGATGAAAATACCGAGTGAAAACCAATTCCATTACACGCGTCCTCCAAGCCTGGTAAATGGCCCGTCAGACAGACTCACGTTGATACGTGTTTTTCCAAAGCAAAATGAGAAGTTTAAAAAATAAAGCCGTGCGTGCGTGTGTGTGTGTGTGTGTGTGTGTGTGTGTGTGTGTGTGTAATATGGTTTGTTTCACGGACTTGAACAAATTATAGCCAGATAGTGACACAATTATATGGTTCTTCATTATACCGAGGATTCAGACGGAGTACAACAAATTATGACCTCTTAGTTGTGAGCATATAATTTTTAAAAGACAGAAAAGTGGGTCTGCTCTGTGTCGACTGCTAAAGGAGACCCAGGCAAGCGTGGGGATGGTGCTGCCGGAGAGACAAAGCTCCCCCGTGTTTAGCGCTTGCTGCTGTCATCCTGTATTTAACCCAGGGAGTGGGACTGGATTGTATTCTAGTTCTGCCATTTATAGGGGTGTTCGTTTCAACACAAACTTCTATTAAAAACTTTTTTCAACTAAAAAATTTATTTCCATCTAGCAAACATTGATTTAGGGACAATGTATACTGGTTAAGTGTACCTTCTGGTTCCAAATTACCTGGGTTTAAATTCTAGTACTGCGACGTGCCATGACTATGACCTTGAGATCTTCTCAGTTTTTTCATCTGCAAAATGAGAGTAACAGTAGCGACCTCATAGTATTGTTGCAAGGGTTAAATGAGTTAAAATATGTGAAATGCTTGGCACCTAGTAGATGCTCAATAAATGTCAGCTGTTAACAGTATTGAATGCCTACTATATCAATGCTTCCGAAAGCTTTTTGCATCACAGCGTGTATTGAAAACGGTGATATTCTCTGGCACAGGGAGTAGACAGAGGGATTCAATAACTTACAGCCTGCCTTGCACAATAGTCAGAAAAACAAAGGACTGAGTTAATTCTTTTGTGGATATCCCTGTATTGGCTCAGCCCAGCCCGAACCTCCAAGAAACTCACATTTTGTGGGAATGGATAAAATCTTAGGCTAAAAGAATGAATCGATACTGGAGAAAGATTTTCAGAGCAAGAGTACTTCTCCCTTCAGCTGGAATTAAAAAACTTTGCAGACACCTCTGTAGGTATTGGCCCTGAAGGACTACTTTCAGGGTAAGGATTTGCCATTAGAAAGCTCTGTCAAAATGCAAAGATTAATGGGGAGAAGTGTCACATAAATAAATCTTTCCATTTATACCTTACGACCATTTGGGATTTTAGATAGTCAAAAGCAGAGACTGGGGAACAGATGCAGAGAGAGGGCTACAAGAGGACACTGAGGTCATTTGAGAATAGGTGAACAAAGCTAGGAAAAGATGCTACAGAACAAAGGTGATAAATGTCGAAGATAAACTTTGCCTTGCTATTTGCTTAAACTGGCCCCTGACAAGGATATCATTTACTTCCTTGCCTGTGCCCAGTTGTGCTTCAGAAACTCTGTGTCCTCTTTGGAACTATCCCCATGTCCTACCTACCTACATCTAATGATTTCAGTATCCATGATAATGATTCAGTTAGCACGCTGACCTCACAATTTCTCATCCTTCTCTCTTCCAATGATTTTCAACTTCACTCTGTATCAGAAACCCACAGATGTAGCCACACCTTGTGGCTACACAGTCTACAATCCAGGCTACAATCCAGTCATCAAATGCCATCTGCAAAATTTTGACTTGTGAGTTACCCTCTCCACCCACAGCCACATATCCTTCTACCTCTTACTCCCATTGAGCCTGCAATTTCTCCTCAATGACCTCTAGTCTTTGTTCTCATAGTTTACCAGTTATTTCTTACCTCCTCTTCCCAAGCTGTGAAAACTCTTACCAGCCATTTTAACTGCACTCTCATTAGTATCTTCAATTCCCTTCACCTTCAGCCATGTCAGTGTTATTTCCTGTTTCCCTTTTCTTTGAACAACCAGCCCCACCCCAACATTTGTTCTTGGTACAGACCATTGTTTCATTATTCCTTGGAAAAACAAAGACCATCATTTGTGAGCATCCTTACTTTTTCTCCATTTTAGCAGGCAACTATATATCTATCCTTTCCTACTGCCTAAGAGGAAGGACCACCCTTATTCTTTTAAAATTTTTCCTTCTTCTGTGTTCTTGGTCCTACTCCTACCAAATTTAGTCCCCTAGTTTTATGTTTTTCATTATTAGCATAAAATACCTTAGAAACATTTTAAAAACTATCAACTCAATGGTGAGTTGGGGACAGCTTTTCTGTATGTGTTGAAAAAATCTTTCTAACCTAATGGCATCTAATTCAGCAAACAAAAGTATATAATTCAATATGTGTCTCACAATGAAGCAGTTTAATAATTCACTTAGTAAAATAAGTTTGAGATGAAATACGATTTTAAGTTGCAACTAAATTTCCAAGCTAGAAAACAGGAAAAATTCATTTCATAGCAACAAAACTAAACAACATTTTGATTCCACTTCACAAATTTTACTAAAGAATAATATATATTCAGAAAAATGAGCAGACCATAAGAGCACAACTTGAAAAATGTTCATAAACTGAACACAGCCATGCAACTTGCACCTACGCGTAGATCAAGAAACGGAACCAAGCAGATCATGATCTGCGCCCCCGAAAGCCCCTCCTGCTCCCTTCTCATTATTGGAAGGCCACTGGTGACCACTATTCTGACCTCTGACACCATAGTTTCACAACTAATCATTTTAAAATTGAGAAGTTAGCAGAAACTTCTTAATGTCATTAGTATTTGCTTATTTTATTTCATTTTAAAGAATAACTACGGTTGAACAAGACTTTGAAAGGAAGTAAGCAGCTCTGTATAAAGGTTAAACACAGATGCAAACTGAAGTGGAGGGAGACTAGCTTTCTCATTCTTCCAGACCTCTGGGAAACCCTGTCAAATGGCTGTGCACGGGTGATCTTGCATTACCCTCTTTCACAGGGAGCTTGGCTTCAGAGAAGGAAGGCCAGTGCAGAAGTGAGAGCAGCAGGTAGGTGCATCCTGTTCCCAGATACACACATAGGAGGAGGAAGTCAGGTAGTAGGGCTGCAGCTTTGAAATGGCCCAGATTAGCTCCAGAATATCATCATCCCAAGGAGTCTGAACATAATTAGCTTTTGTTACTTCCTACACAACTAGTGAAGAAGCAAGAGCTTTCCTTTGTTGACCCTCATTTGAAAGAACACTCTTCAGTTATGAAGTAGATTTTTTGGTTCCAAGTCTGATACTCCTACTAAAACCAGAAGGTGAGAAAGTACCAACATGAATTTTTTTAAAAAATATTCATCTTGTGGGCTTGTATGGCCCCTTGCCTAGGATTTGGATAAAGATACGGTATGAATTGTATTAAATAATGGCTTAGGCGAATGTGTATCTGTCTCCTCAAGGGAAGACGGCAGTGCCTACTAAAAAGGCAATCCTAGGGCTAAGAATGCAGGACTAATAATTCTCAAGAATATACGTTTACTGTAAGAATTTTTCACCTTTCCTTCTTCTTTGTAACACTTCTGGGTTTTTGCCTACCTGAGTTCCCAGTTTGCAGACTCCAAATCTTAGAATAAATCTTTTACCATTTATTTCTAGCCGAAGCCTCCAGACTCCTTTTGAGTTCGTTCAACAAGTCAAATATGGAAACTTTGGTTTGAAGGAACATAAGAAGTTAGAGAATTGGGCAAACACTCAAGTTAAATAGGATTTTTTATTGTTTAGGGTTAAGGCATGACGATAAACACTTTTTGGATAACTAACTAAAAGACTGACATGTCCCCTCTTTTTCTTGGGAACCGTATATATAGTCGAACATTAAGCAAAGGATCCTGGAAAGGGAGGTGAGAAGTCTTTTACTATCGTACATTTGGCTGAAATAAGCTGACATGTAGAACATACACATTATGCTTTTCTTTGGAAAACCTCATTCCTTGTGCAGGGCATATGATCTGTGAAGGGGGTGGGCAGATGACTAAGTTGGAGTCGAAACTTCTCTGAGCCCTGGCTCTGCAACTTTCTGACTCTGAAGCCTTTGGCAAGTTACATAATCGCTCTGAATTTCACTTTCCCAAAGGGTAAAATGGCATGAGAAAGGCTGTCCCGGGCTCCTGCATGAGGATGGTATGAGGGCCAAATGAGAGAACAGATGAGCAAGGGCTTTCTAAACCATAAAGCGCTGGCAAATGTAAGTTGCTAATATCAACCATAGAACTTTCTAGCTGAGTGTGTGACTATCTGTCATAGGGTGGTGGGTTAGGGAGGTAGTATAAGGAGTGTTGTGCTAAGAAGAATATTGGCAGTTTTTACATTCAGATGCTAAACCACAGCTGCTGGGCAGGCAGAAAGCCAAGGCAAAGCCTGCTCTCTCTAATTGCACTTGAGAATCCAGTTTACTCACTTTACTATTCATTCACTGCCCTTCCCATGAACAGGGAAGCGTAAAGCACTTCACTTCCCACAGCCACAGGGAGGAAGGAAGCTGGCATTGAGTGACAGAGAGATTGGGTCATTAACAATGACTACTATTTATCGAGTGCTTACTATGTACCACATAGCATGCTAAGTGTTTTATATACAAGATCTTATTTATTATGTTTCTCACGTCAGAAAATGAAGTAGGTATGATTTTTACCCCCATTTTACAGATGAGGAAACTGATCGTTAGAGAAGTCAAATAACTTGCTTTGCTCCACCCCAGATAGTCTCCTCCTCTATAAGTAGACAGCAGTCTCCACCAAGAGTCAAATCCCAGTGGTCTGAGTCTAAAACCCACATCCTCAGACACTAAGCTATACTGTCTTCTTAGAAGCCAGAGTAACCTCTAGCTTATGTACACTCTTAGCTTCCTGCCACCAAACACAACTCCATAGGTGGTATCGTTTCCAAAGAGAGCAAATGCAGAGAAGTGGGTTGGGAGCTAATGATGGTCTGGCAAGTCCATTTCCTATCACCACATAGACACCCTCCCCCGACCCCCTACCCGCTGCCACCTCAGTACAGTAATGTCCTGTTCTCTGAAGGTTGCCAAGCATTTATCTAGTAACCGGAGATTCTGGCTAATAGATGTCATAAAGTTGTCTAAGTCTCGTTAGAGGCCACAGTAGGATTAGAGTTGTACTTAAGTCAGGGTTTGATGTGGTGGTCCTACACAAGGAACAACTGTGACGTGGGGTTAGAATGCATTTGCTAACCCAATACTTTATCTCCATAGATCAGTGGAACCACCATTTACAGCAAATATTTCCTGAGCATTCTTGGAATGCCGCACTCCATACCAGGTACCAAGCCCTTACACATGATAAAACATGTGAGAAAGCAGAATGAAAACAGATCAGGGGCTCAGAAAATATGGAAAACTGATTCTGAAGAGGAGGGGACAATTTGGGGTGGAGCAGTCAGGGTGACTTTTATGAAGGAGGGCGTGAATTGGACTTTGAAGGAGGGGCAGGATACGACTACGTGAAAAGTAGGGATATTGAAGGGAGAAATGTGTGAGAGGGTGGCATTGTGGGAGAAGACATAGTGCAAATGTGGGTTCAAGACAAGTGGGAATGAGCATTGATGTGTAAGGATGCTTTCAGCTAGTTCAAACAGAAATGACTTCCACAAATTAATTTTCATGTAGTCCAAAGGTTGGATGGGCTGCTTGATCCAGCAGCCAAATAGTGCCAAGTTTTTCTCAAGTCTCTGCTCTAACAGTTCACAGTCACGTTCCACAGTCAGGTAATGTGTTTCCTTGTTCACATCCAACAAGAGAGAGTTTGATTTATCTTGCCCGGAAATTCCAAGCTAGCCTCTTTTTATGTTTCATTGGCTCAAACTGGCTTTATACCTGCCTGTTCCTAAACCCATCACTGATGAAGGAAATGGAATATTATGATTGGCTTACACGAGTGGATCTCAAACTTTAGCCTGCATTAGAATAACCTGGAGGACATGTAAAAACACATAGTGCTGCCCTGTCCTACCTCAGAGTTTCTATTCAGTAGGTGTAGGGTCAGAATTATATTTCTAACAAATTGCCACATGATGCTAGTACTTCTGGTGGGGGACCACTACCTTAGAAGAATCACTTAGAGTAGAATGGAGGTTGGGACAACAACCATAATGTCTCCTATGGATAAGGCCACCAGATGTCCTGGTTTGCCTGGCACTGTTCCTGTTTATTCCTGTTAAGCCAGTGTAACTATGGCCCCTTCACTCTCATAGTACCCTGGTCATTTTCAATATAAATCACATGGTTTCCTTACTTTAGGGTGCTTGAGCTCGAGTCAAAGACCCTTCTCTAAGTGAGCACAGGATAGTGAATTAGGATTCATCAATAATATTTGTGTTCCAGTTGGGAGGTCTCTTCTTTGTCCTGTGTCCAAGGATCTGAGGGAGAGGGGGGGTGAGAGAGAGAGAGAGAGAGAGAGAGAGAGAGAGAGAGAGAGAGAGAGAGAGAGAGAGAGAGAGAGGGGGAAAGTCATCAGTAACAACCATATTTTACACTGTTAGATCCTGACTGATGTGTGTTAGGAGAATTGCTCTTAATTTACATGGAAACTATTCTTTACTCATACGATTTTTGATATTTTTTTTTTGTTTAACATTCTTTTTTTTGTTTGTTTTATTTAACATTCTTAACAAAATAATTTATTTTATGAAATACTAAGGCATCAATTGCAACTAACTCATTTTATGTCTTATGTTTAATTGACTTACAATTTTTATGAAAATGTGAAACATATTTTGTATTAAGCTGAAATATCGTATTTTAAAAACTGACTATAATGCAGCTTGCAGTGAAACAGGGTTCAGAATTAATAGTGTTGGGTGCCAAGTATTTCTGGTTCACCTAGAACTAAAAGTTTTTATTGAAAATTTACTACATCTGGCAGTCATAGCAGGGGGCCATGTAATTTCTGGAAGGAAAGTAGTGAAAGAATATTTCTGTTTTTCTTTCTTAATCTAGTTTCTTTTTCTTGGCTTTTTCTACCTAAAGGATACCAAACACTAGGTTTGAAATGATCTTACATATTAGACACCTTTAGTCTTATTCATGGAATTAGGTTTAACCTTTTTGAATTTCTTTAAAAAAAAACACCAAAAACTGATAACAAGCAGTGTTTGGGATGCAGTTTAAGAGTTTACTTAAACCACTTCCTCCCAACCCCACACAAAAATCATAAACTTTAGCAAAATCCTGATGAAAATCGTAGACATCTCCTTGCTCTTTGCAAAACCAAAAATTATGAAATTTTACTTAATCCAAAATTGTTTAAATTTTGTTGGTTTAAACCTTTTACTAGACTTTTCTTCTCATGCCAAAATAACCACATATGGTTTCAGTACTTTGGGAGAAGGGTAATTTGGGTTGAATCTCGTAGAATAACAACATTTAAAACGTTTAAATATGGTAGAATTGGAGAGCAGTCTTCTGTTCTAAACTTCCAGTCATTATAAGAATCTTCATCCCAACATCATGGAGAGATGATTCTTTAAACTGAGTTACTACTGGCCGGCCCGGTGGCGCAGGCGGTTAGAGCTCCATGCTCCTAACTCCGAAGGCTGCCGGTTCGATTCCCACGTGGGCCAGGGGGCTCTCAACAACCAAAAAAAAAAAAAAAAGAAAAAAATTAAATAAAAAAAAAATGTTCTAAACTGAGTTACTACTTTCAGTGATAGGAAGGCCATAGATTCAGAGAGTGGGCAATTGGTTTCATTGTTGAACAGCTTTAGCTAGAAAGTTTTCTCACTATGAGTCACAGCATGTCTTTCAAAATGTTTACTTTAGAGGACTATACACAATGCTATGGACTGAATTGTGACCTCCCCAAATTCATATGTCCAAGCCCTAACTACCAATGTGACTGTGTTTGGAGATAAGGAGTTCAGGAGGTAATAAAGATTAAATGAAGTTATAAGGATGGGGTCCTAATCTGATAGATTAATGGCCTTTTAAGAAGAGGAAGAGGAAGAAATATTTCTCTCCCCACTGCATGCATGGAAGAAAGGACACATGGGGACAGATGAGAAGACACCAATCTACAAGCCAGGAAGAGAGCTCTCACTAGAAACTGAATAGGCAGGCACCTTGATCTTGAACTTCTAGTTCCCAGAACTGTGAGAAATAAATTTCTGTTATTTAAGCTATACAGTCTATGATATTTTGTTATAGCAGCCTGAGTGAAGACAAACTATATGTACTACCTTTTTTTTACCGGAAATCCCAGCTATCATGACCATCCTAATACTTACATTTTTAAAAATGACAATTCACAATGCGTTACATTTTTCTTTATCTGATACAATTTCCAGATTGCTCTCTAGACTCACAGTTTGAGATCCCTCTAGCTTGTGTCTGTCTCATCAAAATAATGTTGTTTATAACTGAACAAAATACTGTAAGTGCGTTCTGACCAATGCAAAAATACATTAAGACATTACTTCTATGAGCTAGATTCCGTATCTTCTTGTGGGTCATACATAATATAATGTTGGGTTGGGTTTTTCGGAAAACACATTATATGTAGGTTAAACTTGGGTTCAACTAAAATCTGCATATTTTTTAAATGAGCTTCATCCTGGGCCGTGTAATCAACTAAGCTTTTGGATTACCAAGAATGAGACCATACGAAGAAACGTAGATGTTTAAAGAAAAAAAAACAAAAACCTGACACTTTGCCACACAGATGTGAACTCCAAGAGCTAGGTGGTTTACATAATATGTAAGTCAATTACATACTCTGTAGGGAGGTAATAAATGTCATAGAAACAAGAAAAGTAGAGCAGGGTAGGGGTTTTGAGAGTACAGTCTTCTGGTCACAGCATAGCAAAATGCACTGGATCTCATTAACATGATTGTCACTTTCTCTGCTTCTGTGACCTCAAACCCAGCTATGAATAAATCGATTGATTTAGAAATTTATTACATATTTCACATATTTAATATCTCTAATGCAGAATTATAATAGACTATGGTAATTAATTTAGCTTAGGAAATGGTCACTGAGTTATTCATTTAGAATAACAGCTTGTGATTCTATTTATTAGTGGTATATCTGATTTTGAAAGCCTTCATTTAATCAATTGATTAATCATCTATCATTTAGTCAACAAATATTTATGGACTGCTTGCTATGAAGAAGGCGGAATTATATGTGCATGTATGAAAGTTATAGTTACAGAATTTTGAACTCTAGAGTACCTGGTATTTATAAAGGTAGAATTAGGTGCCTAGATATTTTATGAAGCTAAAAATGGCAGTATTTTCTAATTCGAAGACTCTAGCTGTGGTATGAGCACTTTTTGCCCCTTTGTGATTATGTAAGAAAATGTTATTTGTTCTCACAATACCTCTCTAGATAGATTCATGTGTTTTCCTCATTGTATATGTAAGGAAGATAGGTATCTTGCCCTTAGTCACTTCGGGAGTATTAATATTGGAATGGAATCCTTATGTTTTGGGTTCATTGTCTACCAACATCTGATCTTGAGCTGAGTAGTAGAAGTGGTCACACAGCTTTGGCTCCAGGTCTGTGGGAACCCACACGGTAATGCTCACCCAAACCTGTCATGTTTCTGTGGTCCACAGCCTTGGTGTCAAAAGGACTTGGTATGAAAAGTTCTTAGGGTGCTATAGGTCTTCTATCTCAGCCAGTGCCCCTCTGGTTCAGGTATCAGTAAATACATAAGGAGGGTGTAGAGGTGAATGTGGGAGCAGGAGCAAGGTCAAAAGAAGGAACTAACCAGGTTTATTCCAGCTCTTTTATCTCATTGCTGATCCCAGCTTGCCATTTATTCTTGTCCTATAAAATTACAGAAAAAAGGAAAATGATAACCATAAAAGAATTTTAGACATGTGACCCTGACCATTTAGCATTTGGGAATGTCATGTGAGGCCTTAACTTTTTGACATTGTTATCTAATGGGGCTCTGTTAAGATAAAGAAATTAGAGTGTGATGATAGAAATGTCTCACATGAACTAGAGCAGAGGTTGTATTTTTAAATTTGTATTTTTTTTATTTTGAGATACAGTCTCCTTCCCAGGAAACCACACGGCATGGGCAGCCATCTTCTTTCCTTGAACTAAAGTTCTGTTTTCATTGAGTATGAGTTTATACTTTAAACTACACTAGGCAGGCTCTTCCCCATAATCAAACAGGATTTTCAAAGACAGTGAAGACCAGCAAACAACGCCCTGCACTAGATAAAGGGTTGGAACACACTCAAAGACACCTTGAGCCAAGACATCGCTGTGAAAATCTGCTGGATTCTCGATTAAAACAATAACACCGATGGTGTCATAGCAGACTACAGGGGTCATCAGAGCTGGGGCCGAAGAGTGAAGTTTTCTGATCCATTTTGTCTCTCTGTGACCCCTTGTCTTGGAGAGACCCTTTAGATATGAATGTTGGGAGGTGGGATAACGTGTTTTCAGACGTTTTTCATATCATCATATTTCCAGCTTTCAATCATATCGATGAGGATTTGAACAATGTCCTAAAGCAGGAGAACTGTGGAATCATAGAAAAAGTCTCCTAATTGACAAACTTTCATTCAGAGTCAAACTTCATTCTCGTGGGGGAATTTATTATATTATCAGGCACCTCAGATCATGTTGGATTAGGTTGAAGCAGATTCAAGGGTTAGGTTCAGAGCTTACCTTCAAACAGCTCATCAATTCCTGAGGAATACATCCCTCTCGCTGGGACTGAAGACATGCCTAAAGTCAGAGTGTGATGGTAATGATTCACTCTGAGATTTCAGATCAAGCCACAGGCACTAAAAATGCAACTCTATTTCCCAATGTGAAACACAACCTGTAATCTTAATCCATTTAACTTCCTCAAATTGCTATCTTACTCAAAACAGCCTATTTCCTCATTGAACATAGATGAATTTTCTCTGTGGTAACTATCACAATCTGATCCAATGACATGGTCAGGCTTTCCTCATCACCTGTGTGTTCTCCTTCAAAGAAAGTTCATTCAGCAACCAGAATTGTTAAGAGTGTGGATTTATAATCAGATTACTCGTGTTGAAATCTATGAACATGACTCGCTAGGGGTGTACTTTTGAATGGAAGTTTTAATCTTCCTAAGGTACAGTTTCCTCACCTGTAAAATGGGGAAATAATAGTACTGATCTCATAGTATTAGCAACGACATGGGGTCTGGTATAGTGGTAGTGCTCAATAAATAGTAGCTTTTGTTTGAGGGGGCTATAGCAGAATGGTTAAGAGCAGGATTTTAAGGCCAAACTGTCTGGTTCAAATTGCGCTCTGCCATTTATTAGCTGGATGCCCATGGACAGGTTTCCTAATCTCTGTTTATATTTCCTTGATTATAAAATGAGGATAGTAATAATATTATTCCATAGGCTACCAGAAGGATCAAATAAGTTAATACATGTAAAGTGCTAGAATAGTAATTGGCACATAGAAACCCTGGATTAAATATTAGTTAATACTATGATACAGGAATCATGACATAGAGTTTCTGTAGTGATGAGTTAAGAACCTGATCTCAGGTAGGTTCAGACTAATATTACACTCCTTAACTTCATTATCTGATTAACACTGACTAATTCATTGGACGTGGAGTTGAAAATGGAGTTCAGCGAGAACTGGAACAATATGCAACCAGGTTTGTTCCTCACATCTGTTGGACACCAGGAAAGAGTATAAATGAGGCCCACCTATCATTTTTTAAATACTGTTAAATATTTTGTATCCTCCTAGCTTGACAAATATACTTCATAACAACATAGAAGTTCAGGTTAGAATGTAGAATTATTAGAGTTCCATACCAGAAGTTGGAGAAACAGAGAGAGCAAGTGCCTAGCCTCCCACCTCCAGCTTCTTCCTTTGTCCAGCTTGCTTTCTCTCTCTCTTAATGTGAACCCACCAAAAAAAGGACATGTGAAAACAGAGAAAAGGTGGCCATCTGCAAGCCAGAAAAAGAGTTCTCACCAGCAACTGTCCATGCTGGCACCTGATCTCAGATGTCTGGCCTCCAGAATCATGAGAAAATAAATTTTTGTTGTTTAAACCCTTCAGTCTGTGGTATTTTGTTATAACACAGGGAATGTGAGGCAGGCTCCTGGTGTGCCTACCCCTTGGTCTCGCAGATTCGCTGATCTGTGCGGAGGAAAGCCAATCAGAGAAAAGCCGAATCCCTCTAAAGAGCGGGAAGGGACCCCTCTGAGCTCTCTTCCCATGGCACTCAGGGAAAAGTGGAGAAACTTTGAATTTCTTTTGTATTTGGTCTAGGCAGAGAGACTCAGCATGGAAATTTAGGCCAAGAACAAAGAGGACCTTGACAGTTATGGTCATGGAGGCTTTAGCTAGAAATTACCTTAAGAGTCATCAAAATTACCTTCATTTTACAGTTGGAGGTACTGAGGTTTACAGACTTCCCACAGGTAGCATGGAAACTTGCTGATATCTTAGATCTCTGAAATCTTATGCATATTCCCTTTTATTTGTTAGGTTAAGTTTGCCAGCTTTTAGATTAACTATCAGAGGCCTACTGAATTTGCTAGGAGAAGAACTTTGTAGGACTGACTGCTTTAGAATCCTTGCCTCCTGCAGGCCAAAGCTTCTTACATCTGTTTTACACAGAGTTGATGAAACAAAAGCATTTGGCTAAAAAAACATGCATAACTGCCATGAAATTATTTGCACTTCTCTTTATACTTATTAACTAAAGAAAAAGTACATTAATAACATTTTTAGAGTAAGGCTTTGGGTATTTACACTGTTATCTTAAGGAGACAAACATATGACTAACAGCAAACATAGTCCTAGGCGGTTTAAACGTAATGTTCACTCACATTAAAAGTCTATTCAGATTACATAAAGGGAGCGCTTTTGAAACCAGGCAGAGGTGGCCAAGCTGTAGCTCAGTAATGGAGCTCATATCTTCTCACATTCCTGAGGGCCTTGAGGGTTGGGAAAGGGGACAGTCGGGACTTCAGAAGATCGCAGTGTAACAAAGAAATAGGTAGAGTCCAGCATACCATACCTAGTTCTATGAAGCTTCTCTCCTTCCTTTGACACGAGGCAACCTATTCCACCAGTGATAATGACAGTCCTTTCAGGCAGGGAGAAAGGACTCTTACACATTTGAACAAACACATTTGAGTTGACTGGCCATGGATTTTTATTACTCGTATTTGAGAAGTGACGCTATTAAGATTCAGAGAGATTAATTAAAGGATTGGCTCAAAGTCATACAGCTGATAAATTAAGAGTTCAGTTCATGTCCTCTGGCTTCCATTCCTCTGTTAGTATGCTGTAAAAATAAAATGGCCAGAGTATTAACATATCTTATTCAGGCCTTCGCTATGCTTATCACATGAAATTGTTTTAAGAGTGAAAGCTGATGTATTTTGTTTTGTTCTAATAGGGCTCTAAGTCTGTGAATGTTCTTTGCTCGCAGACTGGGCAGTCCAGGTGGTTCCCAGACTGCTCTCCTGTTTCCATGAGGACAGAGCTGTTTTCCCCTTTCCATCTGCAGTTCTGCCTTTGACAGAAATGAGGAAGGGTCACAGCCGCTGCTCTTAGTGTTAAATGGATAAGATTGGGGGTTTCTCAAACCATATCTGGTTTATCTCCTGAAAGGAGTAAAAGTCACTCAAAAGAATGTTCCAGATAATTCTGTTTAAACATAATCTCATGTGCATTGGCTTTTTCCTGATTATAAAAAATACCTTATCGATTTCTTCAGTGAAAATTTTAGAAAGTACAGAAAAGTAAAAAGAGTAAATCAGATACACCTGTAATTCCACCTCTCCAAGATAATCACTGTGAACATCTTGATATTTCCTCAAGCCTTTTTCTCATCTATCTTTAGAATACTTAGACCATACGATACACATAGTATTTCATCTTGCTTCTTTGCATTTAGCATTACACATTATTGCATTTTACTATGCCATTAAATATTTTTAAAAATACGTCTATTTATGTTATGGAGGCATTACCATTTATTTAAATGCTTTTCTTTTGTTAAACACTTAGGTTTGCATCTAATTTTTCAGTTTTATAGATAATTCTATAATAAGTATTCTTTTTTTTTTAATTTGTATTTTTTTAATTAAATTTATTGGGGTGACAATTGTTAGTAAATTTACATAGATTTCAGGTGTACAATTCTGTATTACATCGTCTATAAATCCCATTGTGTGTTCACCACCCAGAGTCAGTTCTCCTTCCATCACCATATATTTGATCCCCTTTACCCTCATCACCCACCCCCCACCCCCTTACCCTCTGGTAACCACTAAATTATTGTCTGTGTCTATGAGTTTTTGTTTCTCATTTGTTTGTCTTGTTCTTTTTGGTTTATATACCACATATCAGTGAAATCATAGGGTTCTCTGCTTTTTCTGTCTGACTTATTTCACTTAGCATTATACTCTCAAGATCCATCCATGTTGTCACAAATGCTCCTATATCATCTTTCCTTAATGCCGAATAGTATTCCATTGTGTATATGTACCACAACTTCTTTATCCATTCACCTATCGAAGGACATTTTGGTTGTTTCCATGTCTTGGCCACCGTAAACAAAGCTGCAATGAACATTGGAGTACACGTGTCTCTATAGAGAAATGCTTTTATATTTTTGGGGTAGATACCCAGGAGAGCGATTGCTGGGTCATATGGTAATTCTATTTGTAATTTCTTGAGGAACCTCCACACTGCCTTCCATAGCGGCTGCACCAGTCTGCATTCCCTCCAACAATGTATGAGAGTTCCTTTTTCTCCACAGCCTCTCCAACACTTGTTACTATTTGTCTTGTTGATGAAAGCCATTCTGACTGGGGTGAGGTGATATCTCATTGTGGTTTTCATTTGCATTTCTCTGATGATTAGCGATGTTGAGCATTTTTTCATATGTCTATTTGCCATTTGTATATCCTCTTTGGAGAAATGTCTCTTCAGGTCCTCTGTCCATTTTTCAATTGGGTTGTTTGTTATTTTGTTGTTGAGTTTCATGAGTTCCTTGTATATTTTGGATATTAGCCCCTTATCAGAGGAACTGTTTGCGAAAATCTTCTCCCATTCAGTTGGTTGCCTCATTATTTTGTCAATAGTTTCTTTTGCTGTGCAGAAGCTTTTCAGTTTCATATAATCCCATTCGTTTATTTTAGTTTTTACTTCCATTGCCTTTGGAGTCAAATTCATAAAATGCTCTTTGAACTCAAGGTCCATAAGTTTAGTACCTATGTTTTCTTCAATGCAGTTTATTGTGTCAGGTCTTATACTTAAGTCTTTGATCCATTTTGAATTAATTTTGGTACATGGTGACAGATAGCAGTCCAGTTTCATTCTTTTGCACGTAGCTATCCAATTCTGCCAGCACCATTTATTGAAGAGGCTGTCTTTCCTCCATTGTATGTTTTTAGCTTCTTTGTCAAAAATTATCTTATAATAAGTATTCTTAACATGATCTCTATTTCTATCTTTAAGATCATCAGAATTGAATCTTGAAAGTGGAATTATTAGATCAAAGACTACAAATGTTCTATTTTGCATCATGCAACAGTGTTTTAATTAATTCTAGCTTTAAAACATCTTAATACCTGATAGGTTTGCTCTTTCAAAAATTGCTTAGAAATTCTTGAATGCTTATTTTTTGAGTTTATTTTAACATCATATTGTCAAGTTCCCACACATGAAAACTCATTTTAATTAGATTCAGATTAAACCTACAAATTCGGTTTTATGAACATGGACTATTTTCATTTTTTGCAATATTATTTTGCAAGTTTTGCTATTTTTGTTTTTATGGTTGTTTTCATATGGTACCATGTGATTGTTCCTCTCTATCTCTAATAGCGTCTTGTACCACCTCACTCTTCCTTGTTCTCTAGCCTCCTACCCCTCTGCCTTCTTTTCTGTCCCTAGAACACCCCAAGAACATTTTCACCACAGGGCCTTTGGACTTGCTACTCCTTCTGCCTGGAACGTTCTTTCTCCAGCCTTTGGCATGGCGTCGTCTCCTTATTCCTCATGTTCAACATCCACATCCTCATCCTTCCTGCTCTCCGAGCAGGACAAGAAGTTCCATTTCCCTGTCTTATACCCAAAGTGACATGGTTAATTGAACATGGCATTTTATGCCCCTGTGAGCTCACAAGTAGCTTAATCTTTCCCACAGTTAGGCTCTGGAAAGTCGCTACTCACGAGAGGAGTTAACAATAAGCTAATACTTCAGGCTAACTATGTGCTGAGCATTTTATCAAGGGTTACCTCCAATTAAGTCCTCGTCATTCCAACCACATAGATCTGCATCTTCTTTGTATTCCACCGTGACTGGACACGAACCTGCTTGGCCACCTCTACTGGACAGTCCAGTCCATCACTGGAAGGACAAAGGAGCTCATTTCTCTCCTCACAACCATTTAACAAAACTTCAAATATTGATCTTCTGATCTCCATTCCACCACGATAATTGTATGTACATAAAAGAGGCTGGATATGGAGAAAGAAAAACAAAAGAGCATTTACTGAGTGTCTGTGTCAGCGCTGTACAGATATTTTATGTCATTTAGCAGCCAAAAGAACCACACTGACTATACAGAATATATAAAGCATCTTTAATTTCCCCTCTTCTCTGCTGTACCTACCGAGAAGTAATCAATTTTGGGCAGAGGATATTTAATTCAGTTTACTTATTAATTCATTGACTTATTCCTTCAATTATATTACTTAAGTATATATTAAGTACAAAAATCAATGCTGGGTGCTGGGAGAGGCATGTAAACATCAAGGTCCTGGACTCAAGGCTTTCAGCTTCATGGAATATAAACATAGAATAAAGAGCCATGGAAATACAGAGAAGAGAGAGTTTGAGGAGACAAGAAAGGCTGCAAAGAGAAGGTGACCTTTGAAGTGGGTATTGATGGATGAGAAGCATTCCCCAGGTAGGAAAGAAGGTTCCAGACTGAGGTAAAATAGTGCATAATAGCAAGGCGGTTTCACAAAGTCATGTGGCATATCTGAGACATTGAAAGAGATTTAATATAATCATTACTAAAAGTTTTACACTGGGAATGATATGTATCTGTTAATAAGGATAAGATGTAAAATACTCTGCAATTTCATGGTGAGCTCAAAGTAATCATTTGGTATGTAAATGAGACTGTTGTGTTTCAGAAAATGTTATGTGAAATGTCACCATATTGTAACATTGAAGTGAAATCGCAGGGAAAGTGAACTGCTGCTATCGAGCTATCTGGTGTCAGGCAAGAAAACTTGGTTACTTTAGATTTTAGTTGCCTCATCTATAAAATGGAGAAGTTGGTGTAGAACTTACTCTTTTTTTTTCTACTATTCTAAGAAACACTAATTATCCTGAAGACTCATTCACAGAATAAAGGAACAAAGAAAATCAATAGGTATTTATTGAATCAGCCCCAATAAACTTACAAGCAAACACAAGAAAAGAGATAAGTACATATTCAACATAAATTTGTATAACTGCTAAGAAGGCATGAAGGTGCAAGCTTGGACTTCTGGATTCCAGTGGTTGGGGGAGGGTGGGATATGGTGAGGAAAAGCATAATTATGAGTCTAAGCTATACCATTGGAGGAACAACTGCCAAAATCGTACAACACACTCAGAAAAAAGGATACCCCTATGCTTTTTCAATACCTTGTTCTTAAAAAAACGAAAGTAATCATTCCTGGAACTCTGATAAGAAAGGTTCCTATAGGCAGCTCAGCTGAGGTTCAGCCAGGAAGGCTATTTAGTTAATACTGCTGCTGCCTGTATTGAAGGGAAAGAGACACTCAGTTTCAAATTCAGCCTAGGCTGTAACACATAAAAAAGGATTCCTGTGTTTTCTAGGAAGAAGCAGATGTTATCAATAATAACGCTACCTAGCTGTTGCTATTGTAAAATTAATGTATGAGACATCATATCATATTTATATATGTTAAATGCCATTTGTTCTTTACATAGAGAAAGTTAATAAAACATTTTCAAATTATCAGACAGTTACTGTAAAACATATTTGATTTGTCAATACAAAATTAGCAGTTGAATTCTTTAGGCCAACAGGTGACTGTCAGAGGCTCCCACACTCACAGGTTTCATTTCATCCCAAGAAATATTCATGAATTGTGTGCCAGGCAGTGTACCAGGTGCCAGATATACGCACAGTCTGACAATTAAGTTCATGAACTTGTTGCAACACTGTTGCTAAACTTTTTTGATATCAGAGGGATTATTCATTACAAATTCGTACCAACTGGACAATTAATCAAGTTTACTATTTGGAAGTGCTGAAAACGCTGTGTGAAAAAGTTAGATGACCTGAACTATCGGCCAACAATTCATGTCTCTTGCATTACAACAATGCACCAGCTCACACGGCACTGTCTATGAGGGAGTTTTTATCCAGTAAACAAATAACTGTATTGGAACACCCTCCCTACTCACCCAATCTGTCCCCCAATGACTTCTTTACCTGAAGATAAAGGAAATATTGAAAGGAAGACATTTTGATGACATTCAGGACACCAAGGGTAATACAATGATAGCTCTGATGGCCATTCTAGAAAACGAGTTCCAAAAATGCTTTGAAGGGTGGACTAGGTGCTGGCATTGGTGCATAGCTTCCCAAGGAAAAAGAAAAATTAAATAAAAATTATTTATTTATTATTATTATTATTTATTATTATTATTTATTATTATTATTATAAATATTATTTATTAATTATTGTATATTTTCATTCGAAAATGACCCTAGTGATATTCAGCAATGAAGTATGTAGCACTTTTGCTAGGATGAGTTCATGAACTTAATTGTCAGACCTCGTATATTGTGGCAGCAAACAGACACAACCCTTGTCCTCATTGAGCTTAGAGTCTAATGGGAGAAGCATACCTAAAAAGTAAATGCCATAATAAATACCTCATCAGTGCCTTAAAGGAAAACAACAGCACGCTGTAAGAGACAAACATGGGGAGAACCTAATGTAGGTTGGGCAGCCAGGCAAGCGTAGATCCTATCTGCTGTTTTCACTACAAGTTAAACACCCCCATTCAGCTGTCTATCAGGGATTTCTGAGAGTAAATAATTCTGGAAGCATCCAAGTGATTTAAGTATTATTTTGGATTTTTTTGATCATAAAATTTATTAAATCTCCATCCTTGACATGTGAGTCAAATTTTTTTTCAGTCATAGCATCCCCAACCACATAAAAACAATGTAATTCAAATGTCACTCCCTTCAGATCCAGATAAGATACAGTTTCTTAAAATCTCTCTCATTCCATGTTCTGTACACGTCAAAGCCAACTTTAATACTTCAGCAAATTCCTTCCGAGTTTACGGTCTATGGTCACCTGTGGCCCTGAATTCCTGCTTTTGCAAATGGGTTTAGATTATGGAACATATTGCCTTTCTGTAAATGTAGTTTCTGTTCCATGCTATGTTAACCCAGATGTGAAACTCAGCCTCCTTTATAATTGCCACTGTCATAGGACATTTTGAAGATTTGAGAGGGGACGGGGTGAAAAAGTTTGTATGAGTCAGGTAAGATGTAACAAACAAGCTCCTATTGCTATAATTTTTAAAATTAATTTATTTATTTTATTTAATTTTTCTTTTTTATTAGCTTCAGGTGCACAAGACAAAGTAATACTTAGACGTTTATCATTTATATCCCTCACACTGTGTGGGCTCCCCTCCCCCCATCCACTATCCCTCTGACATGGCACTGAGCCATTACATTTCCACCTATTGCTATAATTTAACAACAACAAAAAGATAATGCTTTCTTACTCATATCACAGTCCAATTTAGGTTGAAAGTGGCCCTATCCCTACAGTCCTTCACAGACTGAGGGTCCTTTTATCTAGTGGCTTCACCCTCTTTTGGGGTCATGGAGCCCTCTTCCTGATCCTGTGCAAGCAGCCTATTGGAAGAGTGCAGAGGGTAATGTGGGAGTTATTATACATTAGCCAGGCCTGGAGGCGGCACATGTCACCTCTGCCCACACTCTATTGACTTGAACTTGTCACATGGCTATACCTAACTCCAAGGAAGGCTGGGAAATATAATTTAGTTTTTAGTCCAGGAAGAAAATAAAATGGGTTTTGTAAAATACTAAATCTGTCTTTGTCATAGAATTTATATCGTAACAACACAAAGAACTTTAAATTTAATGTTACATCTCCTAAGTTTTAGTAATTCCTTGGCCTTCTCACTACTAGGGTTTTTTAATGCAATGCCCAGGCTCATGCCAAATTTCTTCTCTCTCCACTTTATTCCTTCCATCCTTTATTCTTTTTCCATTACTAAACATTCCTATTAATTTTTTTCTAAAAAGTCTTTTTAACTCTAATTGCTTTGTCTCCCCCAGATTCCTGGAGCTCTCATCATCCATCCAATTTCCTATCAGAGAATAAAGACAATGCTTCCCTATAGAGAATTCTTCCCATGACATCGAATTTGAGGCTCTTTGAGAAGCCATATGACAGATGTCTGTGCTTCTCAAACTGACGTAAATACATGAAACCTTGAGATAAAAATAATCTGTTTCTGACTCAGAACAATTCTCCCTGGGGCCATGTCTGTGCTTTCCCCCTCCTTTGGGAGAATCGTTCCTTTGCACTCCATTGCTCTAATAATGCAGTCTAAATTTGCTAAATATGATTAAGTGGGTGTGTAAACACATGTGGTACAATCTTTCTTCTCCCTCTTATTGTTAAACTAAAATATGGGTCCCCAAATCCTGCCATCTCCTCCACTGGCAGAGAAAGACAGAAGTAAGAGGCAGAGAGGAAAAGTATATTGGTGGTTTCAAGTCCAAATCAGTCTTTGCCTTTTCTGATTATACGAGCCAATAGGTACCCTTCTCTCTTTTAGCTAGTTCATAGATGGCCTATGATTTACATTCCAATTTATATAATAAACATGGCAGTTTTCCTGAAGTTACTTATTACTACCAAATTTGTACAGCTCCCCAACATTATTTTTATTTTACACTATGCACACAAATTATTGCATAGAATGCCTGCCTACACCCTGGAGTTGTACATACTCCTCCCCACGCAGAGGTGGTTGGGTGGGAAGGGCAGAGGAACACTAGTCCCCAAATGAGGCCTGGTCAAATTACTCCTCCACAGAGGAACTTTTGCCTAGGGACCTGTGAAATCATAAGCTTTTTAATGCACTTTCTAGTTGGATCTATTTTAGGGGTGTGGGCAATAGAAATAGGGATGTGCAATAGAGGAGCAACATCCGAAAAGTCTGCTGAGCCATCTGGCGTCAGGAGAATTTGCCCATGTTGCTTCCTGGCGGTTGTGATAAAATTTAAACTAAATAATTTATAACACAAGGACTTCATGAGAGGCTTATAGGAAAACTCAGGCTATCTCAAGCTGTTGGGAGCAAGCTGCAAGTCCTCAGCTACCTCCCCCCACTACAAAAAAAAAGTTCCAGTTTTGAATGGAAAGGAAACACTTGTAGCTCCATTTCCTCTTGGGCACAAGCAGCTCTAAAAAAAGAAGCAACGTGAACAGAATGCCTCAGAAAGAGTTGTAGCTTTCTTTTGCAAAGCGATGAGGAAGCAAAGCAATAGTGTTGACAGAAATAATTTGAGACTAGGGCACGCAGAGAATTGCAAATTAGAAAATGTACCCTAGTGGGATAGAAACCAGATAGGCTCTACCTTACTGCACAGAGAGATGTTTTGTTTTGTTCTTTTCCCTTTATCCTGCAGTTGAAATTAGCATTGTCTTCCAATCTAAACATTGCCTACTTCTTTTCTTCTTAGAACTTTCTAGTTGAATTTTAGCCTCCTTTTATGAGTAGATGATTAACCACAGCAGGATATGGCTTTTTTTTTCTTTTAAAGTGAGATTGAGCACAAGGTTAGCCCCACAATTAGTGAGGCTGGTTACCCACATAAACATCTGCCCATGATTTTAATTTGTTTTCCATGGTTGTAAATTTTCACAAATAAAGGACTCTATGAGGCATCTATAGTCAAGTATGTCATTAACTCACTTTGGCTCTTGGCCAAGTAAGTAAGCAAATGGATCTTGTTTTCCCTTTTATAAAATAGGGGTCGAATTGTATGCAAATAACCAAAATGATTTACACTGATTAAGATCATTGGATTTATCACATAAAAACTGCAGGTTTTGGTTTCTGATTTGGGGTTACTTTTAAACATAAATTGTTGAACATGATGTTTTGTTAAATATGATGCTTCAGTTGTTAAACAGGATATTTTGTGGTAAGTTCGTTGGTTGTATTCTAATCTCCACGAATAGAAATGACTTCCATATTAATCTGATTAAAATTAAACTGTTTAAGAGATAAAGTATAACTCATATTCTTAAAGAAGGTTCTAAAGTCACATTTAATATGGTGATTTCAGTTTGACAAGTAATGAAACAAAACCACTGCCTACCCCACGTCCTATGAACTGGCTATATACCACTTCAGGGCATGACAGCTTGCTTTCGTACTTCCAGTCTGTGACAATGTCCAATTTGATTATCACAGTACTGCAAAACAGGAATTTGGGTGGCTCACGCTTCTCGTCTTCGGAAATGTTCAATGCTGTGATGATAACCAGAGAAATAGTAATGATAAGTTAGAAGGTCCCTGGTGTCCAAAGTGTAAATTGACTGGGTTATAGAATAATTAGGTTGTCCAACATTTTCTATGCACTGTTTGGTTCCCCAAACAGGTTGCACTTCCTAAACATCCAGAGAGGTTTAAAATGTTTTCCAATTTATTTTTAACTACAGTAGAATTTAAAATACAGTAAAATTCACTGTTCTATAAGTTCTATGAGTTTTGACAAATGCTTATTACCACCGCCACCACAATCAAGATACAAAACCATTTCATCATCCCTCCAAAAATTCCCTTGTGCTGTGTCTCTGAACCCCAAACCTGCTCCCACCCTTAAACTCTGGAAGCCACTAATATGTTGTCTATCACTATCATTCTCCAGAAGTCATATAAATGGAACACAGTGTGGAAAGTAGATTCCTTCCCCTTGTACAATGCACTAGAGATTTATCCTTGTTGTTGTATCAAAGGTTTATTCCTTCTAATTGCTATGTGTAATTCAATTCCATTATATGGAAGTATCACCGTTTGTTTATATGTGTATATTCCCAAGTTTGATGATTATGAATAAAGCTGCTATAACCATTCATATATACCTCTTTGTGTGGACATACGTTTTCATCTTTTTCTTGGGTAAATTCTTAGGAGGGAGATACCTGGAAAGTTTTGAAAATATTCCTATGTCCCCTTATGTATGGGGCTTTGGAATATGTGCTTTTAAAACACTCTGCAAATATGACTTACGAGGGGATAAGGAATGTCCTTTTGGGATGATGAAATGTATCTCACAAATAGATACAGGTAATGGTTGTACAACATTGTGAACGTACTAAATGCCATTGAATTGTACACTTTAAAATAGCTAATGGTAAATTTCATGTTATATGAATTTTACCTCAATTTAAAAAAAAAAAAATTGCTCCCCAGATGGTCTGATGTTTAGAAGCCCTGATTTGGAGAGGTTGTTTATGGGTGGGTTCCATGTTGAAGATGTCCATATTTGTTAGAGGCTGGTCTCAGGAGATGCACTGGGTCATGGGCCCAATTTTGAACTTGGGAATCTGTAACACACTAAATGTTCTTTAGAAAGTCTGGGGACTTTTAACAGTTTTTGGTGATTAGAAGGTAAGTCTATAGCTTTTGTGTCTTCTTTGAGATTGATCCTGGTTTAGATGGACCCAGAATTCTGAGGTCATCAGAATGCTGCCCTGATCTCAGCAGAGCTCCATGGGATCAGCATGGAGCTAGGTGTAGCTCCTTCTGCAGTGGAGAAGTGTGGCTAAGATCCTGTGTAACGCAGGACCACTAAGGACATCCCCTTCTTAGAGTGTGTTGAGACAGTCTACAGAATAATTTTGGATGCTTGCGAGGGGCTGGCTATCAATTCCCATCCCTCTGGGGATTTACTTTCCACCACTAGAGATACAATTGCTTATTGCAACACTTGAATAAATCAAACCTGCAGTGGCACATGACATACCATAGAATACCTAAAACTCATAACCCTGACTATGCCAGAGTATGGCTAGGCATACAGATATGAGAAAAACTAGCCAGACAGGACTGTGAGGTTCAACGGAGCATAGGACAATGACATGAGAGACCGTAGTTCTGGACTAATCTTTATCTTTAAAGACTGAAGCTGAGGCACAGAGAGAAGAGAGGCGAGAATCTCTTGGGTCTCTATGGTCATCCACTCCCCTTTCAAATCTTCCTTCAGGCTCTGCTTCCCTAGAGAACCCTGTATTGTTATGCTTCCTGTTTTTGTCTTTTCTGTATCATTTGAACTTTTAGCCACCTCTTAAGCCAGAGGATCCTCCTACGTGAACACCTTTTTCTTCTGGTATTCTTGTGTTCCTAGCCGCTTTGAGGATGAGGAAATAGCCAAAAGAAGAAAAGAATTGGGAGTTGAATTTCAGAATTGAGTTGTGTACCTCTGAGTTTTCCTAAGCTGCCATGGTGGGTTGTGGGAAGTCCTTCTGAAAGGCAGGCATCATGCCAAGCCCCATGCATCTCAAGGAGGACTGAAAAATCATAGTTTGGACTTCTTATTACCAGCTCCAGAGAACCCTACCCTAGTGTTCCAGGGGAGTCTATTCTCTCCCTTTCACTTGCTCCCAGGAATGGAGCCTCTTCAGATAGATTAGTCTCCATTTCATAGAATTTTCGATGTTTGTCTTCTCCACTTGCATGACTACGTTTGTCTTTTCCCCTTTAGGTTTCATGAGTTTATTGGTAAAAGGGAAGAAAGACAGACAGGATTGCATTTAAAACAGAAATGGGGGGATGCCCCATAGGAAGGGTATTGTGTATGATATGGGGGAGGGGAACGGAAAGATAAGGGAACCAGGGGTGGAATCACATGGAGGATGCAGTTTTGACCAGAAGCAGTGAAGAAGAGATCACTGATTGAATGTCCCACCATCCATCTAGACTGCATCTGAACACAAGCAAAAAGAGGAAGTTAACAGCCCTACCACACACACCTCACGTTTCCCACCTTCCTTCCCCTCAGCTTTCCCAGACTGAGAGCATTTACTACAGACTTAGCCATGGGGATAAAGGACAAACAAGCAAACACGTCTCTTCCTGGACTTTTTCTCCCAGAACTTGGTGCCATTACAGACTCTCAGTGTAGAGTGCTCTGTGGCTGTCTCCCAGCAAGATTTTATGTACAAGACCACTTTGTTTTCCTCAACCTTACTGTTCCTGTATCCTAGCCTCCCTTTAGAGCTAGTGTGCAATTGGACTTAAGATATAGTGAATGGTAGTGCTTAACATGTTCGCCCTCTCTCTGCTTCCAGGTGAAGTTTTATTCTCTCCTACTACTACCTGAGGAAATGTGAACGGTAGGAGTGTGAGGAACCATAATAAAGCTCTTGGTAGACATGTATTTTTTGGTGGGGGGAACATTTAGATGTTCCATCCATTTATCCATCCAATAGATAATGACGGAACCCTTCCATGTACATGCTTCTTGTGATAGGATCTACTGTTCTATGTGCTGGGAAAGAGAGGGGAAGAGACAAAGATAAAGAAGTTATCTGCTTAAAGCCAGTTATTGTCTGGGATTTATCATCTGAGAGAGAATTTGAAAATCTTGGCTGCCATACACAATGATGATCCCTAAAGAAAACAATACAACTACTTCACAGACTATAAGGGAGACCAAGAAAGCACATAATGACATCTTGGCAAATCGTATCTCAGGGCACATTTCCCACAAGGCTGTGGTTCCCTAGTCTGCATGCCCCTTGGTTGTAATAGTGGCTAGCAGGCATGTTCTGTCATTAGTAACAACTCTCTTCGTGGGATAGTGGTGTAATTGTGGACAGAAGTTTGTGCTGAGGTCTATTTATAGCTTCTGATGACTCATTAACATGTTACCTTAGCAAAGGCTAGACCCAGAGCCAGCCTTCTATTAACTTTTAGTGAAAAACATTCTTACTGGAGTATTCTAATAAAATCAAAAGCAACTTGTCTGTAAAATACTCCTAGCAATTTGCACGTCAGCCCTTTAATTGGTGTGATATTAAACACACCCAGTATTGCATCCTACAATTATCAAAGGTACCTGCATGTCCCAGTGCTTTCCAACATGTAGATTTTCTGTTAAGGAAAAAAAGAATTTACTGCTAGTCTTCCGACGAGCTTAACCAGAAGTCGATCTGGAAAATATATCAACCAGCCTTCAAAAGTATTTCCGTTCCCGGAAGTCTTCGCACCCTCCGTGACTATGCCCTTTGTGACATTTCCACACATGTGACCTTCACACTCACTACTTTGATTCCAACAGAGAAGTCGTGGTCAGGGGTAAGTCTGAGTTTTGTAGAGATGTTAAGGTAAGACTTTGAAGCCATTGTATTTTGATCACCTCAGTCTGAAAAACAATCTCTGTGGTTAAGCACGTTAAATCCCCCCTGTGCTTTCACAGCAATCTTACTATGAAGGCTGGAAGGTGAATGGGAGATAACTTAGACCAGAGAGCTCTCACTGAAATGAGTTCAAAGGAGTTACTCATCTTCTATGCACTTTGGCAGAACCTCATAATCAGATATTATTCTATGCTTTGTTAAAAATGCGGCATATAACAAAGACTACTAAAACCAAGTGCTAGGAAGGATTTGAAGCAACAGGAACTCTCATACATTGCAAAATGGAGCAGCCACTTTAAAAAAGAATTTGGCAGTTTCTTATCAAGTTAAACATACACTTAGCGTATAACACAACGTCTCACTCCTTCCTAGGAATTTACCCAAGAGAAATGAAAACACACACCCCTGGCAGGGAACATTGCATGTGCTGGAAACAGAACATTCAGGCAGAGGAAACAGTATTATAGAGTACTGAGGGCTGGGGGGATGCGAACACGAGGTTGGAGGCAGCCGGTGCTGGGCTTTGTGGGACATGATAGCCACTTTGGTCTTTATTCTGACACTGATGAGCCTATTAAAATGTGTGTAAGCAAGAGGGTGACATAATCTACTTATTCATTTATAGATATGTCTTTTTAAAAGATCAGTCCACGGGAGGGAGACAGTTATGACTTTGGGGGAGGCTGTTGAATTGTCGGAGAATTCACACTGGGCCTTGGGTTGAGATTATGGCCTTGGAGACATTCCCTTTATCCCCCAAACCCCCCAAGATGGTTTTCACTGATGTATTTTGTATAATCATATTTCTAATAGAAACAAGAATGACAGCTTGCTTCTTTTAAAATGTATTATAAATACTCGATATGTAAAAGAATTTATGTAACATTAAGGTAAATTAGACAACATAAGTAAAAGTCATGCCAAAGAAGAGATGCAAAGTCATCTCCTTATTTCAGAACTAGAACATAATCATCATGCAAACCTTCTTTAAACAAGACTCTGGGCTCACTTTTAAAAGGGATTGAAAATTCTCCTTGGATTACAATGCTATCAGGACTTTCTAACAATTAGAGCTTTTAAGCAATAGAAGAGGCTACCTCCGGAGGCCATGGGAGGCCCAGCTGCAGTCCATAAGAGGGGAGGGGACGATTCCCAGGAGGGGAAGAAGATTGGATAGGTGACTGCAAAGGTGCCAGTCCTCCAGACCTCTGCCATAATGCAACAAAGAGAATAAACCACAGGTTTCCCCGCTATCTGAAAGCAGACAATTCCCATGAAGCCTTTCCTAAGTTGAAGTGGTACAAAGCCAACTTCTGAAAAGCGGGAGATATCTGCTAAGAGCAAAGCTTTAAAGGGGTATTTAAAAACCTGGAGTGTTCATGAGACCATGTCAAAGATGGTAATACTGTACTTTGGAAACAAGATAAACTAAGGATATATTAAATTATTATTGATGTTAGTGTCTTTAGGGCCAGAAAAGTTAAAGGATAGTAAATTCTGTTTGGGGTATAAAAAAATATTGAAATTAAAATAATGCTGTGATACAGACAAAAAGAAGAGATCCGGGGTGTTGGTTTCTTAAAATTAAATGTGGAATTGTAGCTACTTTTTTTGTTAAGTCCTTTAATTTTTGGAACAAATAAGTTGGAGCCATGTGCATAAATATATATTTACATATACAGCAATATAAGTAGCCGAAGTCTTTTTAAGTTTTTTTTTTTTTTTGAAGTCTTTTTAAGTTCTTGAGCCCCAGAAGTAGTGGGTTAGGAACAGGATGAGAGATTACATAGAGTTTTTGAATACAAGGAAACAATTGCAACAAATCTATTTTCTATTCTATAGCAAGGGTTGGCAGACTGCTACTTTTTTTCTTTTTCTTTTTAATGACCCAAGAGCTAAGAATGGTTTTTGCGTTTTATCCGATTGGTTGAACTTTTAAATTTGAGAAAAGTGTATATTCACATGCAGTTATAGGAATACAGGAAAAATAATTAGATCAACTGAATTCATTAAAATTAAAAACTTTTGTGTATCAAAGGACTCTATCAAGAAAGAGAAAAGGCAACCCACAGAATTGGAGAAAATATTTGCAAATTATGTATCTGATAAGGGAATAATATCCAGAATATATAAAAATTTCTTACAATTTAACAAACAAAAAAACCCAAGTGACCCTATTTAAACATGGGCAAAGAACTTTCACAGACATTTCTCCAAAGAAGATATAAAAAATGGCCAATAATCATTTGAAAAGATGCTCACTATCAATAATCATTAGAGAAACGCAAATCAAAACAATGAGATACCAAATCACACCTGTTAGGATGGCTACTAAAAATAAAGAAAATTTAAGAAAAAAATCAGAAAATAACAAATATTGTTAAGGATGTGGAGAAATTAGAACTGTTGTATACTACTGATAGAAATGTAGAATAGTATAGCTGCTATGGAAAACATTATGGTGGCTCTTCAAAAAATTAAAAATAGAATTACCCTATGATCTAATGTCACTTCTAGGTGTATATACAAAATAATTGAAAGCATGGACTTGAACATATATTTGTACTCTTATGTTCATAGCAGCATTATTCACAATAGCCAAAACAACTCAAACATCCATCAATGGATGAAAAGATAAACAAAATGTGGTATATGCATATAATGAAATATTATTCAGCCTTTAAAAGGAACGGAATTCTGATATATGTTACATCATGGATGGACCACATTATGCTAAGTGAAATAAACCAGACACAAAAGAACAAATATTGCATGACTCTACTTATATGAGTACTCAGAATAGTCAAATTCATAGATACTGAAAATGGCTATGGAAAGTGGGGAATGAGTCATTTTTCAATGGATACAGAGTTTCATTTTTGAAAGATGGAGTTCTGGACACGGGTAATGGTGAAGGTTGTACAGTACTATAATGTACTTAATGCTACCAAATTATAACTTAAAAATGGTTAAAGTGATACATTTTTAAAATGTATACTTTACCACAATAATAATAAAAAAAGGAATACAGAGAAATCTCATGTACTCTGACTTTCTCCCAATGGTAACATCTTACAAAACAATACACAACCAGGAAATTGACATTGATATAATCCACTGGTCTTGTTCAGATTTCCCCAATTTTACATGTACTCATTTTGAGTTTTTTTATATTTTTAAATGATTGAAAACAATCAAAAGAATAATATTTTGTGACACATGAAAATTATATAGAATTCAAATATCAGCATCCATAAATACAGTTTGATTGGGAAATAGCCACACTCATTCATTTACGTGATATCTATGTCTACTTTTATGCTATCATGGCAGGGTTAGAAGTTGAGATAGAGACATAAAAAACATAAAAAACATAAAATATTTACTATCTGGTCCTTTAGTGAAAAAGTTTACTGACCTCTTATTCTAGAGTACAGTCAGCTGCCCCACGCTCCCAAAGATAGTGAGTATAAAATAACTTAGGGGAAACTACTGTATAATATGCATAATTTTAGGCAAATGAATCATAATGGAAATGGTAAATTGTCAAGGGTGGTATTTGTAAAGCTCAAAACTTAAGTTGGTGCTACTTGGTCAAGCTGAGAACCTTAATTGTTCCCAACATGCGTGCTCTTAGCTCTTTTCATCAGGGTAAGTATTGAGTACTTTTTTTTTTTTTTTGGTTCTTGTACCTTCGGTCATTGAAGCAATGGACATAGTTTTGATACAAGTAACAGAAAACACAACTGACTGTAGTTTAAATAATAGGGGAATTATATTGCATTTCACTACAATTTTAGAAGTAAGAGCGTTTCAGTGTTGATTAATTCAGTGGCTCAAAGACGTAATCAAGCACCCCGGTTCTTTCCACTTTTCTGCTCTGCCATCCTCAGCTTGTTCATAGGCTCACCTCTTCATATCCTCAACATAGCTGCCATAGTTTATCCTGCACTAAGGTTGGAAGAAAGGAAGAAACATATCCCTTCCTTGTGTTTCATTGTAAGAATGATAAAGACTCTTCCAGAAGTCCCCTACCAGACTCTCTTCCTGAGTTTCTTCAAAAGCCTATGCTAGCCTTGGTAAAAAAGGAATAGAATACCATGATCAGACTCATCAGGATTCATCACTGGAATAGGGAAGAGCCCAATGTTTCTGAAACACATGATCACCTAAAACTTGAACAAAACTGGGATTTTGTTAGCAAAGAAAAATGTGGGCCAATGAACATTGGGGAGGCAAGAGATAGTGTCTGCCATATTCGCAATTTGGATGTCTGCAACCTTAGTTGTGGAGTGTTTGAACGAGGATGTGGGCTTTCACCAGACACTGAATCTGCCAGAATTCTGAGCTTGGGCTTTCCAGGCTCCAGAACTGTGAGAAACAAATTTCTGTTGTTTATGACGTGCCCAGTCTATGGGACTCTGTTATGGCAATGTGAGCTGACTCAGAAATCATTCAGTATCTCCTCCCATCTGAGTCTTTTGAATGTCGATCTTCCTTTCTTAGGTGACATAACTCAGTGGTAGTCATCTCAATTTGTAGGTGGAAATAAAACACGTAGATCAATCTGGTTCATACAGAAACTCAAATTTACCCACAGCCAACCCACCCCCTCTTTTTAGGAATAGGAGAAAAAGTCTGAGAAAAGTGTCTCTGATTGAAATAGAGAAAAAAAGATCAGTGATATCAATGAGAGGGATTCTAGGAGACTAAAGTTTGAGGGGTGGAGAATTCTACAGGAGGGCAGTCTGGGGATTGAAAACTTACCTGATAGAGGCATTTGGAGCAAAAGGACATTAGAACTAGAGATTTGGGGTAATGGTGAGTGCCTCCTCTTTATATTCTGTTCTCTCTCTGACCTGAATCTGAAATCCTGAATGATTAAAAGTTTGAGATGGGGGCTATTAAATTCAGACTAGTCCAAAGGAAGACTGTCCTGACCAGAGTTAACCACCTCTCCCTGCAAAGCAGCAGCTTTCCCCACCTTCAAGCCACCCTGGCACATCAGCCCTTATCTGCTTCTTCTAGGAGGCCTAGCCTCCCTCCAGTAATAGCTCAAGTGTTGAAGAGGGTCCAGGGAGATTGGGACTCTCCCCTCAATGGTCAGGAGGCTAAATTATTTGTGATACCATTTTTAGGGCCAGAATGCGTCACACTCTCAGACTCTTGGGAACGTTTTCTGAGTGCATTTCATCGATATCCTGAGTACAATCTGTATCTTTGTAAGTACTCTCAGAGCATCAGGACCTTATCAGGAATAGGGGTGGGGTAAATTTTGAGTGTGGGCAAAGATGGATTAGAAGTAGGTACCACCATTAGTGTTCCCTGATGTTAAGTGACAAATGCTGGGGTGATGTGAAAGGCACATTGACACTCCTGATGAGCAAGCATGAGTACAAAGGAGGAAATGGAAAGGAACAAGAAGGATGCTTCATATCTTAATTCTCTTCCTTCAAAAAATCCATACACCTATGATAAAACTATAACCAGAATGCTTTGGAAAGAATGTTGAATTAATTCATATCCCTACTCTCTTGAGAAAGGATATATAAAATGCAACAATATAACATGAGTAATAATTTGAGGGGTGGACGGGTGGCTCAGATGGTTAGAGCCTGAGCTCTGGGCAACAGGGTTGCCAGTTCGATTCCCACATGGGCCAGCGAGCTGTGCCCTCCACAACTAGAATGAAGACAATGAGCTGCCACTGAGCTCCTGGGTGGCTGGATGGCTCAGTTGGTTGAAGCGCGTGCTCTCAACCACAAGGTTGCTGGTTCGACTCCCTCAAGGAATGGTGGGCTGTACCCCCTGCAGCCCCCTAAGATTGAACAACGGCAACTGGACTTAGAGCTGAGCTGCGCCCTCCACAACTAAGATTGAAAGGACAACAACTTGATTTGGAGCTGATGGGTCCTTGGGAAAAACACACTGTTCCTCAATAAAGTCCTCTTCCCCTTCCCCAATAAAATCTTTAAAAATAATAACAATAATTTGAAATAAAGGAAGAAATACAACACAAAACAGAACCAAGAAGGTGACTACAAAAGCACACCATAATTACTAGGAATGACCCTGCTGCAAATTTAACTTTAGGCTTACCAGCAACCAACTCAAAATGGAGAGTGGCGCTGATAATACAAGTCACATAGTTGACAAGATAAAAAGGCCAGTGGCCCATAATAAATCAATCATTCTTGGTACTAAGACGAGAAAAATTCCTTAGAGAGTCTCCTGGAATAGGACAGTGTGAAATCCTAAAAAATGTGCTCAACTCAATCCTTATAGGAGAGCCAACGATAAGTCCTCTCTAACAGCATCCTTCAGTACAACAAATCTTGCTCAGGTAAATGTGCTGGTTTCTTTGAAATATCAGTGTGTGTGCATAATTTTGAAGAGTCACAAACACATTGTCAGTTTAGGACATTTTAATGTTTCAGTGGAGAAAAACCGTAATAGTCCATTTTCTAGAAGAAAGTCCTGCCAGAGCCTATTCCCTCTCTCTCTCTCTCTCTCTCTCTCCCTCCCGCCTTCCCTCCCTCCCTCACTCCCTCATTTTTTTAAATTCTCAGTCTATGCTATGGCTTGGCTAAATAAATAAAAAAAAGGTTATGCTGTAATAACTGTTTTTAAAGTTAAAAGGAGCAATCAATTAAGGAAACTAGGCAATAAATTATAATGCAAAATGATTTATTCTTATACAGTAGTGGAGCCAGATTGAGCGGGTCCTGAAGCTTATACAATTTGAGGCTGTAGGGGTTCAGAATGAGTCACCCCAAGATGTACCTCTGGTATGTGGATTATTTTGAGCTAAAGGCAACTGAGACACTGTGGGCTCAAGTGAAACTTCTGTCCCACTTAACTACCTAGAAGAATTTAAATTAGGGGCCTTGCCCATAACAAGAGATATCACAGAAATAACTTTTTTTTGACTTATGTATATGGCAGGGAAAACTAATTACTGATGTGTTCTTCTTATGGTCTTGCAATGACTTTTTGAAGCCCCAAGGCACCTTACCTCATCCTTACCTCAAAATGCCATGTATACCTCATTTTAACTTTCTGTCCCTGAATTTCTCATGCATTTGGGGTCTCTGACTCTCTCATGTATGTGGGGTTCCCATGTGTATGTATGTATGTAATTTAATTTGGTTATTTTCTCTTGTTAATCTGTCTCATGTAGATTTAATTATTAAATCAGCTGAAAGAACCTAGGAGGGTAAAGTTTCTTCCTCTCCCGCAGGCACTCCTTTTAAGGAAAATAATATGAAATTATGAATATCAAAATTGTATGAAAATATATGGAAAGAGAAAATAAATCACAGCAAATTACTGTATCCATGGAGGTTTGAGTCTTTTTCCTTTGAGATTAGTGAGTTCAGCAGAAATGCTTACATAGAAATGTTTTCTGATTACATCCTGTCCTCCTTCCTTTTCCTACCAGCAACTAACCGCCAGCACCCACAGGGACCTGGGCAACTGAGGGGCCCTGCAGCTTAATCTTCATTAATTCATGGCTTTACAGAAAATCTTCTCAGTTCCCATCACTAAGTCCATCATCTTTTCCTATAAGATGAAGCTTTTTCTTTCTTCTGGTAATGCAAATTTTGAACTGTTACTGCTAAGATCCCCAAAAATCAATGCCTTTATTTCTTTGGAAAAAAAAATGCCATATCCACTTGCAAGAAATAATAACTCCCAGTATTCTTTTGAAAGCAATCATTTGCCCTCACTCACATGTTGGGCTCTAAATATGGGTATCTTGGCTGTTACATAAGAGGATTTCCAAAGCAGTGTCTGGGAGCCAAATAAGAATGTGAAATCTGTTCTGCTCTTTGGGCAAACAGCAGGAAGTTGAGAAAGTCAGATACCTCAATGTATTTTTTGTACATTTTGTCCTCTATTCAAATCAATTTTAGTTTTCTGTTTTCAAGTTGCCACTGATGAGGTGTGAGAATTTGACCTCAACTTCGTCACTAATGAATTTGAAAGTGGAAAAACCAGATGGAAAAACAATCTCCAATATGAAAAGTGAAAAGTAAAATCTACTTCTATAAAAATGTTGCATATGACTCAGGGCAAAATTAAAATTATTTAAAAATGAAACCTCAAGCACACAGGGTTTGTAGAGTGTTTCCTCTTTGCTTCTTGTAATTTTACTCCGGGATTTAAGCAGTGTTAACATATTTGCCACACAATAGATTTCCTGTAGTACGAGGAAAGAGTCTTAGGTTGAATTTATCTGAAAGAAAGCAAAGCTCTCTGATGACTAATAGAAAATGTGAAGTGGTCAGATTTTTAAAAAGTCAACAATTGGTTTGACAGGAAGATTCCCCTGCCTGCCATGGTGCCTTGCGGGTAACTGAGCTCCTGGCAGGCAGCTCTTCATGGCAGTGATTCCCTCCAAGTCCCTAGAAGATGGTGTGTGTGATAGGAAACTAGGGGAGTGTGAGTGCCCAGGGGGACGCAGGCCTCTGAGCCAAGACTAGAAAGCAAAGCCTGGGATTCTCAGGGCTGATTAGTTAACCTCCTGGCCAATGGGTCTCTGGAGAAATTGGGGAAGCCTTTTAGAATTGACATTTTGCTTAGGATGCCGTGTTGCTGCCCATGAGAACATATCAAGCTGATACACAAATTTTTAAAGTAAATAAATTTATTATTTTAAGGCATGTTCCTTAATAGTTAAATATTCGAGGAAAGAAGTATAAATCCTCCTGGGATTGTTTAAATAGCTAATAGGAAAAAAATTGTAATTGGGTCAATTATGGTTCTTATAATAGATGCTGCTAAAATTAAGTACCTACAAACAGTTTGCTTCCTTCCGAAGGCTAATCATGATTTCAGCATGTTTTACAAATCTTATTTTTTAAAATATTGCTTTGACAGATTTTGATTATTTCTTGAAATTATTCTGTACTCTTTCTTTTTAGCAAGGTGAGAAAAAATGTGGTCTTATTCTATGTGGAATACATTAGTTTATTGTAGCAATAATATAACAACGGTTTCCATTTATTTGGTATTTACTATGTATCAGGCTCCATACTGATCTCTTTTTATATGTGCCTCTTGAGAGTACATGTGTTTTGAATTGGTAATCTCTACCCACAAAAAAAAAAAAAAAAAAGAAATAAAAGGACATAGAGGTATACATAAAGTAAGTCTTCCTTCCATTCTCATGCCCTCATCTTTCCCTCCAGAATCCATAACAGCTCACCAATCTCTTAATGTTTGCCTGCCAAGATGTTATATTGAGCATTTAAAATACATTATCTCATTCAAGCCTCACTATAACCCTATGTGGTGTGTATGTGTGGTGGGGAGAAACTTTCCTCTACCCTTCTAGGTTCCTGCCAGCTGGTTTAATAATCAAATTGACATGAGATAGATTAACAAGAGAAAATTTCAAAATTTAATTATATATGTACATACAGGAACCCCAAATATACAAGAGGCTCAGAGACAGAAAGTTAAAATGAGGTATATATGGCATGCTGAGCTATGGATGAGGTAAGATGCATTCGGGCTTAGGAAAGGAGGAAGGTCATTAGCAGGATACGAAGAATAGATGTTTAGAAATACAATTTTTGTCCTGCCCTATGCATAGGTCATAAAAAATTACCTCTGGTGATAAATTTCATTATGAGAAAGGTCTTTAATTTGTATTCTTTAAAGGAGAGGTAAAAGTTTCTTATGAGCCCACAGGGTCTTGATTGCTTCAGCTCAAAATAATTCATGTACCAAAGAGGTACATCTTAGGTAGGCCTACTCTGAACACTTTCATGATACTTACTACAACTTTCTGTGGTAACCACTATTATTGTCTTTATTTATAGATAAGGGAACTGCAGCACAAAGCATACTTGCCAAAATCACAAGAAATAGGAGAACCTGGATCAGAATTCACATCTGTTTCATCATTGTTGTACTTCCTTCCCATTATCTTCACTTAGTCTAGATGGACTCAAAGACTGGATGCTACCCTCTTTTCCCCCGTCTGTTTGTCTAAATCTTACCCACCCTTCAGGGCCCTGCTCAGTATAATAATAAAAAATAGCATTTTTTGAGTGCTTGCTATATGTCAGGCACTTACATACACCTTCTTATTTAATCGTCACAACAACCCTAGGAAGTATGAACTATTTTTATCCTCATGTAACAGAAGTGAAACTAAGACTTGGAAAGTCACACAGCTAGTAAGTGGCAGAGGCAAAACTCAGACCGGATGGTCTGATCTGAGGTCCTTGCCTCCCAGCTCAGACCTGCCCACCCCAATAGTGATTTCACTCTTCTCAGGAGAGCCTTAACATTTCTCATCACAAACCAAGATGATACCTCTTTGCAAATTGTTTATTCTGTATTGTTTATTCTTTGGCAATTCAGCATCCTAGATTCTTCTTTTTCAACTTTGCTGTCTGCTCCTGGAGAGCAAAGACTATTTTTAAGTCTTGGTCATAATGCTTAGCAAATGTCTGGCCAACAGGAAGTATTCAATAAACAATTGGCTTATTATAAAAACAAAACAAAACAAAACATTTTAGCTCCAGGTGAGCAGTTGTAGAAATCCTAATGAGACCTTACAAAATAAAACAAGAAAATGGACTAATGAAAATTGAACTCTTTAAACTTCTGTCTGGAATGATGTATTCAGGATATTTAACTTTTGAAAAATCAAATATATGTGCGCTAGAAAAAGTGAGAGAGGAAAAAGGGCAATTTAGATATCCTGTTTCCCTGAAAATAAGGCCTAGCCAGGCAATCAGCTCTAAAGCGTATTTTGGAGCAAAAATTAATAGAAGACCCGGTATTATATTATATATTATACTATATTATATTATATTACATTACATTGCATTATATTATATTACATTACATTGTATTATATTATATTATATTATTATATTATATTAAAGACCTGGTCTTATAGTAAAATAAAACTGGGTCTTACATTAATTTTTGCTCCGAAAGATGCATTAGAGCTGATTGTCCAGCTAGGTCTTATTTTCAGGGATACACAGTAGTGCTGCGATTCTGTCTGCCATAGCTCTCCCAGTTTGTGCCTTTGTGGGCACGCACTGGGAGGCTGGGACCTGCCTTCCCTGGATGGGTCTCTATTCCAATGGCTTCTCAGACCGCTATGCACTTTCTCTCTGAATGTGGCTCAACTGCTTCAATATGCTGGCTATTTCTTTTTATTTTTTTAATACAATAAAGGCTCTAAATTCAAGCGAACTATATATTATCTGGTGTTCAACTAAGGACATTGAACTAGGTTCAAATGCTCGAAGAGAATTTGACTAAGTATCTTACTTTAAAGGAAATTAAAGGTATTTTAACTCAAGCATAAACAGTTTTTACTTTTGGAGCCTAACCCCAATCTAAGAATTAATTACAAGGTACCTAAGGATAAAGAATGGTCCCTAACCAGAAATACTTCAGATCCTTTTGGTTTACATTCTAACATCAGACAAATAAACTTGAAAACTACTTTCCACAGTGAAAAAAGATCGCTGTATGAAATGAAGTTGTTTTGTTTATTTTCTCTCCAGAAACAGTCTCAACTTGCACACCCCTAATCACAGGTGTGGCCTCTGTTTAAGAGAAAGACAGAGGCAACACACGAGTGGGTCACCAGCTTGAAAGTAAAAGGGACTCCTGCTGAGTGGAAGATTGTGTTAGTAGTTCTCCAAATTTCTTCCCAAACCTCACACTCTGTGATAGTATTCCAACAGCCCTAACGCTCTTGTGAAAAAGGTCTTCTGAATAATTTATGACCTCTTATTTCCTTTAACCAAACACATTGGATGCTCTCCAGAAGGCTGACTTCTACTCCTTTTGGAAACAATAGGCTGCTAGATCATCAACGACATCACAGGTCCTTTTGCTGGGCTGTGGGGACCACTGCCTGGACCTGCAAGGACATATTTAGCTTGTTGATTCTGGAGTCGCCCCAATTACTTATTGCTCATGTCTGCCTCTCGTTTAGGTCAGTGTACAACTAGGAGTAGGTTAGTTAAACTTAATAAGGATTAAGTTAACTGAGAGTGTTTGAACCCTGGAATCCCAAGCAGGAGTAGAGCTTTATTTTGGAGCCCTGTCTGAAAGCAGAACAGACAACTGGAGCTCAAACACAGGGCCTCCAGGTGGGAAGCAGGATACCACGATGGGTGATGAGGCTTTGCTGGGGAAGGCTTCCAACGCCTGCCTACAACTTTGGGGCTGCCTGTTCATCTCTTTAAAGCTCTCTTTGGCTTGGTGATCCATTTTTTTGCTTTTCTGAAAAATGGTTTCCTTGGCCTGTGACTCCCCCATCCCCCACCCCGAGACCCTCAGGTAAATATGCTTTCCCCCTCTCAGGGCCTATTAAGCTAGATTGCCACGAATGGGCTTAAAAAGCCATCTTCTCTGACAACCCCCTTCCCAGTACTCCCCATTTCCATCCACTTTTTCAACCCTATCCTCCAAATCTGAGAGTGCTTCCTTGCTGGAGGAGAAAGGCCAATCCTGTAAATTCTCTGCCCAATAAGCTTTCTATTTATCAAGTGTCAGCCCAGGTATCATTTCCTTCTGGAAGGCTCTTCACCCCAACTCCCAATACTAGCCCCCAATTCCCACCCCCTTAGGTTCACACTCCTTCCTTGCTCCCATGGCACCTGATACATTGCTCTGTTTGGGACACAATCTGCATACTTGTCTGCCAATGAACTGTTACCTCAGTAACTGCGTTTTATTCATCTCACCCATAGGCACTACAAACAATGTTGTGGGAGAAAACTGACCTGTATGGGGAGTTTTCTCTTTCCACCTTCTTAGATTTTTTAAATAATACATTTCATATACATGCATACCTCAGCGATACTGTGGTTTCAGTTCCAGACCACTGCAATAAAGTATCTCAGTAATCATTTTGCTAGTGGAGGGTCTTGCCTTCAATTTGTAAAACATGCAACATCTGTGAAGCACAATAAAGTGAAGTGCAATAAAATGAGGTATGCCTGTAAACAGAAAACTGGAATAGTACATTATGAGCCCTCATTTACGCAGGTTTCTCTATCTTTAGCAATTGCTTACACCTTGCCATATTTGTCACCTGTTCTTTTTGTCCATGTACACTATATTTAATATAAGATAGAATAGAATTTCACCCCTAAATACTCATGTATGCATGTCTATAATAATGACGTTTTCTGCTAGAACCATGTAATGCAGGGACTCAGCTCTCGCTCCCCGCACAAGAATGCAGGATATGATGAGGCCAAAAAGGAACACCCATGGAGCCATAGATAGGGGATTCATACCCCTATATTCTCGCTGGCAACTGGGGTGGAGACACAGGAAGCAGGAGCCACATGATGTGCAATCCACCATCTGCTTCTCTGCCAACCAACCAACACCCTAACATAGCCACGGCAGTTATATTAGTGGCTAATGGCTGACCGGTGACAGCTGATGGCCAACTAGTCACAGCTGATGGCCATCTACTACCCGAGCCAGCACCTTTCCACATGAGGCTGATAGCCTGGAAACTGCTCCCTGGGACTGTCCCCACAAACCATAACACCACATACCATAATACCATTATCACACCCACGGTCATATTATCATACCTAATGAAATTAATAATAGTTCCCAAATATCACCATTGTCCCCAGAAGGTTTTTTACAACTGGTTTATTCAAACTCGAATCCACTCGGGGACCACATATTGATTGTTCCCTGACTGACTTAGAAGAGTCCCTTCCCCCTTTCAAAGGTTATTGACATGTTGGAGAAATCTGGCCAATTCTATTCAAAGTTCCCCTTTCATGGTGTTCTTTAACGTCACCAAACTTCTGAAGTGTTGATTCTAAGGAAGAATCACAGCCACCACTGTGGGAGTTTTCTCCACATCAGGGACCCTCCACCTCTAGCCACTGCTTTGACACTCAGCCAAGCACAACCCTCAGGCATTAACATTCAAGACCTACTTACCTTGTGCTCTCACCTAGGCTTCGATGTCCCTTTCCTGTCTTTTTACCGTCAGCTGCTGTGAGCCTGCAATAACAGCGGGAACCTGCATAGCTCTCCCTACAGCCACCAGTAACAGCTACCCGAAGGCCCAGTGCCCATAAAACAGGCTAGAAAGGGAGTCATTGACCTTGGAGCCCTTGAGTCTGTGTTATGAGCAACAGCAGCCAGCAGTCACCATTTTGGAATGAAGTTAAAACTCTCTCCTCCTAACTTCCATGAACTCAATAAACCTCTTAAATTCATCCCAGAAAAACAACTTGTTTTCTAAGTGATGCAAGGTCCAGCAGCACCACCCCCACCCACCCTCTTGCCCCAGACTGATGGCCTATCTCGGGACAGAAAATCATTCACATTGGCTGCTCCTGCTGGAAAAAAAAAGAAAGAGAGAAAGAAAAAAGACGTTTCCATTGATTTCACTGAGAAATGTGAGGGATTTGGTCAATAGTCTCTGCCATAAGGTCAATAGGAAATCGTCTTGGACTTGGCGAGCTGCTGCAGCAAATCAGTCAGCAAGAGCAGCAACTACTTTTCACTTCAGAGGGAGGGGGAAGAGTGGGCGGCTCAGGCTGGGAGAAAGTGGAGTTGGTAGGGAGTTTTGGAACAGCTGTGTGTTTAGATCAGAGGCCCTGGGCCAAGGGGAGAATATGAAAATTCCAGTCACAGGGAGGATTCTTAAAAGTGTAAATTCCTCTTTAAGCCGAGAGAGGAGTGGAGGAGTGAAGTCATGGCAAAGGGGTGCAGGCGGCTAAGAACCCCGAGGGACAGTTTCCTGCAGCCTGATATGAAAATCTAACTGTTGACCTTGGCTCATTGGATTTCTACTTGTAGTTATTTTTTTAATGAAGAAAAAAACTTTCCAACAGCTACATTTCTAGTGGTGGAGTAAGTCCCATTTTATTCTTCCTGAGCATGGTAAAATGCTTGATCGGTAATGAAAGGGAGAAAACAGAGGACTTCATACTTTTACACAAAATTCTCAATATGAGGGGTCAGCTGGAACGTTTTCATTTTCTGGCTCTTCCTCTTAATAATTGTTTTATTTTTCATTTTTGCCTTGATGCTCTCCTCCACACCCCTCTCCAGTTGCCCCCCTTCCCTACTTTCATTTCACTGGCTGGCAAAATCAGGATGTTATTTGGTTTTGGAATAGTCACTGTGGAAGTTTATGAAAACTTTTTCTCCAGAGGTTTTACTAAAGCATCTCTGAGCCTCTTTTTTTTGCAACAGCTTACGGAGATAAATGGAGAGAGAGAGAGAGAGAGAGAGAGAGAGAGAGAGAGAGAGGGAGAGAGAGAGAGAGAGAGAGAGAGAGAGAGTTGGGGAGAGGGATTGTCACGCAGGGGACCTTGCTCGCTGCGCCATTTGTCGTGCAGGGTCCCAGCTCCCACTCCCCGCCCAAGAACGCAGGACATGGTGAGGCCAAAAAGGAACACCTACCGAGCCATAGATAGGGGAGTCAAACCAATATATTCTCACAGGCGGCATCTGCCTCTCTGCAATCTGCTCTTGCCAGCCACCATCTTCTTGCTAGCCCCCATTCTCTCCTCTGCTAGCGTAGCCACAGCAGTTATATTAGTGGCCAATGGCTTACGGGTTACAGCTGACGGCCAACTAGCCACAGCTGCTGGCCATCTGATCACAGTTGATGGCCATTTACTACCCGAGCCAGCACCTTTCTATGTGAGGCTGAGAGCCTGGAAACTGCTTTTTGGGGCTTTGTCCCCACAGGGATGCTGGTGGCAGGTGGGGTGACCTTTCAAGGACACCCCTCTTTGTCACCAAAACCTCTATCCCCAGAATGGGGGCAGAGGTCAAGGAATGGAAGAGGCTTCTCTGTTTTCTCCTCAAGACCCAGTGGGAGGCCTGGCCACTTGGGCAAATAACTTGGCCACTGCTTTGCTTTGTGGTTGATTTGGAAAGCAGATTGCTAAGAACAGTAAGGAAAGCCAGAAGCTTGAAAACTGCTTTTAAGTGAGAACCCTCCTAATAATGCACACTCCAGGCTGGGGTCTGGATCCCCTGGCACGCAGAGGTGCCTGCAGCATTTTGGTCTCAGCTGTGTGAGATGGCATTCCGCTTTCTGTGTATAGCCCCAGTGGGAAGTGGGGCCTGGGAGTCTGAAACAGCTTCAGCTTTCTGGGAGTATATTAGGAAGCCAGCTCGCTAAATAACAGGAAACAATCTCTTGGATTTTGAAGCAGATTAGTGCTTTATTGAAGCTAGTGAATACAGAAACGGGTCTAAAGAATCATAAAAGTGAGAGGGAGACGGGGAGAGGGAGTGAAGGGGGAAAAGAGACTCTACAAGTTCTGGATAACCTGCAGTGTGGATTTTAGGCAGTTGCTTGTATCCGTGTAGGAGTGGATTGCAATGGCCCTTTCTGGACTTCTCCCTTTAGGTTCTTTTTTTCTTCACCTTAACCGCTGCTTCTCTGAGGTCAGCCCTTACTTCTTCAATAAGCCTTCCCTAGGGTTACCAGATCCTCTTGGGCTCCAGAAAACCCTCCCTTCTCTGTCCTTCCCCAACATTCCAGTGACTGAGGACACACTAAGCAGGTAACAATCACACCTACGATCTGAGACGGCACCCAGGATTTATCAGCGGCTGTGGTGGTCCCCCACCCTGCTCACTGGAGCTTGGCTAAGGTGTCTCCTCCTGGATACAGCTGGTGTCTGGGAAGGAAACAGAATGATTGAATAAGTTTTGTTTTGTCTTGTTTTCTACTTGTAAGTGAAACAACAGGAAGAGAAGTTGGCCCTAGCTATCTATATTGACCTATCTACCTATGGATATATCTTTTTCTCTTATAAAATAGAAGAAAAATTCCAGTCTTAATCAGTCTTCTGTTGGGGAATTTTTTTTTTTCTGTTTTATAAAAGAAAATAAAAAACTACCAGAGAGAAACGCCCCCAAATTTTTCCCACACACTTACCTACAGAGATGCTCATTCTTTCCTCCTTTTCTCTCCATCATAATTGAAGACATAGCTCATTGCCAAGGTCAGTTCTAAGGCTCTCTATTTCTCTTGCAGTCTGATAGACTGCTCTGTTGTAGGTCTCTTCTCTCTCCTGCTGCCCCACTTGCTGCTGATTCCTTTCATCAGCCTTTAAACAAGTCCAAGTTTCCTCCACCCTAAAAAATAATACCCTCCCTTGCCTTCACATTCTTTTCCAATGTATTAACTATATTTTCATAATTCTGTATTCTTGGTGCTCTGGTATTTGAGGTCTTGTTGGCCAGAGAGGGACTGCTCCTCCCAGGGTTAGCTAATTCCTGGAGATATAAAACAACTCACCTAAGAGTATGTGTTCTTTTTATATGCAAACAATTCAGAGACGATACCCCAGCCACCTCCTTTATGGGGCTCTCACAGGGCGCTTTTAGCTTCCTGCCTTAATCACCCCAGGGCCAGATACCACACAATTTGAGACAGCCCCTGTGTCTGCTGAAATTATTTTAACTAAATCCTAAACCGGTTTACCCTGCCTTGTTTTGCCTTCCTGTGAAAATTGAATAAAGTCTCCTGCCTTTTTTAGCCCCTCTTTCCCTCTGCTTCCCACCAGGCCCTGTGTGGCCTGGTGTGGCCTCCTCCTCTTGGGAGCTGTGACAAAAAGATAGTGACAAACTATCTTTTCAATGGCATTAGTCTCCTGATCTGTTGGCCTCACATTACGGGAACAATAATGAAACGTACATTTTAAAACATCCACCCACTTCCTTATCTGATTCCCTTTGTCTTCAGTCAAGTGTATTGAAAGAGTTGTCTATACCCAATATCACCACTTCCTTAGCCTCCACTCTGAAATTTGCCTTGAAGTCTGGCTTCTGTCCCAGCATTCCTCTGATACTGCTCCTGCCAAAATCACTAACAACCTTGCTGCTAACTTTTAAGGCTGCTTTTCAGCATTCTCTGATTTGAGTTCTAAGTCGCACCTAATACTGCTGACCATTGTCTTTTTGAAACTGTCTTCCCTTGGCTTTAGTGGTATCCATCTTTTTCACCACAACTTCTTAGAATCCTTTGTGGGTTCCATTTCTGTGTATTTGTTCACCACAGAATCTATAAAAATTCAATCGCATACTTGTCGTTTCCTTATGGATATCCTACCAGCAGTTTAGAATGGGAACATTTTATTTTATTTTATTTATTTATTTATTTATTTTTTAAATTTATTAGTGTCAGGTGTACAAGACAAGGTAATACTTAGACGTTCATCATTTATATCCCTCACACTGTGAACCCCCCTCCCGCCATCCACTATCCCTCCGACCTCACACCGAGCCATCACATTATATATATAAAATTATAGTTGGCATTCATTAATGTTTAGCTTCTGGTGTACAATACCATGATCAGGCATCCACAGGTGGTCTCAGAATGGGAACATTTTAAATTGAGCCCATCATCTCCACCTGCAAGTCCATTTCCCCACTGTCCAGTCATGCATTGCCTAATGACAGGGATATACCCTTAGCTATGTGTCATTAGGGGATTTTGTGGTTGTGAGACTCTCATCGAGTGCACTTACACAAATCTGGGTGGTCCTACTATACAACTATACACTGAGGCTGTGGGGTACAGCCTATTGCTCCTAGGATACAAACCTGCAGTGTGTTACTGTGCTGAATACTGTGGCAAAGGTAACACAACGATAAGTTCTTACGACCTAAACATACAGAGAGTATAGGAGAAATACAGTAGGAAAGACAGCAACGATACACCTGTATAGGGCACTTCCCATGAATGGAGTTTGCAGAACTGAAAGTTGCTCTGAGTTAGTCAGGGAGTGAGTAGTGAGTGAATGTGAAGGCCTCGGACAATACTGTCCACGATTGTAGACGATAAATACTGTCCCACAAGCCCGCCCCCTGCTTCCTTCTGACAGGGTCAGAAATAGAATATCAGAGCTGTCAATGCTGCTCCACGAACAGGGATGTGGGCTGGACTGTTGGAAATATTAAAGGAAACTGGATGGGTAAGATGTAGATCCCCATAATAGTGACTGTCAGGAGGAAGTGAAAGGGGGCCTGAGAATCAGTGAGACATCAAGATAAAGAGAGAAAGGAACACAGCGGGTTGTCATGGCAGTATGGTTTTGGCTATTACACATTACAGCAGTGGTCAGATTAAGGAACTTTGTGGTCATTAAAAAGAAGTTGTTCAACCTAGAGAGGGACTCAATATTTTGACTTTGGGAATTTGTTTTTAGTTCCATTGTCACAAAAGACTCTCTCTGGCATTGAATTGATGGAAGAAATAAAACTTACCTAATCTTTACATCTTTACAACCTGAAAATATTTCCAAAGTACAGGGACAGGCTGGCTCCACATCACCACAGAAAACCTTCACTAAAGTGGTAGTGGCACTTAATACTTGTTAAGGTAGCTGTTATGGACGTGTGTCCTTGTACAGGATCTTAGGTCCTCAACAAAGAATTTACAGCAGTGCACTCTGAAGATCGCCCAGCTGGATCTGGGAGGGCTGTAGCGCCCTCTGGATATTTAGTGCTGGGGGAACAGGTTCCTCTGTACTGAAACAAGTCAGTGGCTGACAGATTGGAATACAATCTGTGCACTCAAAGTTGAGATGCTGTGAGTGAGAGGGAATCTACTGCCAAACCCCACAGACACTGGTCCCACTGAAGAAAAAGAAATTTCTCCTGAACTACATAAGGCTTCTATTTCTTATAGGAAATTCAGCTCCATTACAGTCTTATGGGACTACTCTCATATATGTGGTCCACCATTGACCAAACTGTCATTATGTAGCACATGACTGTATTCCCTTTCTCAGTGAATGACACCATCATCCTTCTGGATGTCCTAGTCAGAATTCTGATGTCATCCTTGGCTCCTCCTGTGCCACATGTCCCATGTCCAGTCAGTCACCAAACCCCATCAATTTTACCTCTAATATTTCAAATCCATTTATTTCTCTCTACCCCCATTGCCCCTATGTTACTTGGAGTTATTATATCTCTTACCTGGTTAATGCAACAGTTCCCTAACTCCATTTTTGTCCCTTTTCTTCCGTTCTTCACATTGCAGCCAGTGCTCTTTCCACACATTCACATCAGCGCATGCAACCCCCTTTCCTCACTTTATACCCCTTTAATTATGCTTTGTCACCCTAATTGTGCTTAGGACAAAGTCCAGATTCTTCCACATGACTTTCAAGGACCTTCATCTTGTGCTCTTTGCTCACCTTTCTGGTCCTTTTTCTCACCATTGGTACTTCTACCCCATCATAGGGAACAGTTTGCAGTATCCTAAACACGCTTTCTCATCTCCTAGCTTTTGTCTGTGAGGTTCCTGGGACTATTCCTCTCTCCTCTTCCTGGATAACTCAAGTTCATTTCTTAGATCCCAGGTTTGAGATATGACTCCCTCGTTGAAGCATTTTCGGATTTTCAGGTGCTCCCAGAGCCCATAGAGTACTTCCACCAGAAGTCTTCCCAGCCTCTATTTTCGGTTTCCATCTCCTGTTTCCCTAACACTGATAAGCACCTGTGGACAGGACCATGTCGGGGTGACTGTACCATTCCCAACACCTTGCACAGTGCCAGGACAAATGGTTTTTGAATAAACGACTGCGATTCCAGTTAATGCTTGTGGGCAAGAGCGGTTCAGCGAGATGGCCTGTCCTGAGAAACTAAAATTATTGTCCTAATGCTCCTTTCACCAAGAATAATACTCTTTGAGCACTTACTGTGTGACATGCTATTTTCCAGGGGGAGGGAAAGAAGCCAAACCACTTCCTTATTTCGTCCACTTAAATGATATTTAAATAGTCACTTTCATTTTTATTTTAGTAGTCATTTAAACTGAGATCATTCTTGTAGAGATGGTGTATAAACAGCCCCAAGGACTAATCATTGACTTTAAGCAACACTGACCACAGCGTGACAGACTTCCTGGTTTTCCATGATATATTTTGACCACATGCATGTAGCCATTCGTTAGATGCCTGGAAGTGTTCTTGCCAAATTATCATCGCTTAAAAATGTACTTGTTTAGGGAATAGTTGTAAACTTGTTGAGCTGGACCACATGTTTCCCATCTGTCATAATTAAGTGACTAATAAACTAATAAGCTATCTTTTGGTTTGCTTGTAGGAATGCAATCGCTAATATGTACTTGGAAAAAGGAGGTCCTTGTGAGGCACGCTGAGGTCATTATTGATGAGTGAGTAGCCTTTTTGATGGCTTTCTGGAACAAACAGATGTTTCCAGGCCTGAGATTTTGAGCATGTCTGGCAGAGTTTGTGAATAATTATGTATCTTACATATCTGACTTGTGTAGTTGCCATCTCAAGTCGTCATCCACATGTGTCATAGATCAATTTGTAAAGACCTAACAGGAATAGCCAGGCATCCCTGGATTAAGTTGTTCCATTTCATCTTCATAGAGACCATATTGTACCATTTAATGTTTCCTCAAACCACCATTCGGACTGGGAAGAAAAGGTGTTGTCCTAGTCCATTCACACTCCTATAACAAGTGCCATCCAGTGGATGGTTTATAACAGGAGAAATTTATTTCTCAGAGTTCTGAAGGCTGGGAAGTTCAAGATCAAAGTGCTGGCCGTTTTGGTGTCTGGCGAGGGCCTGCTTTCTGGATCACAGATAGCTGTGTTCTCCCTTTGTCCTTACATGGTAGATGGAGCAAGGGAGCTCTCTAGAGTTTCTTTTAGAAGGCCACAAATCCCATTCATGAAGGCTCCACCCCTAAGAACTAATCAAATGCGATAGTATTAGTAGGGAGGACCTTTGGGAGGCGACTAGTGATTAGGTCAGGAGAGTGAAACCCTCATCAATAGGACTACTGCTCTTACACGCAATCCCACAGAACTGCCTAGCTCCTTCCACCATGTGAGCACACAGTGAGAGGTCTGCAGTCTGCAATCCAATAGAGAACCCTCACCCAACTGTGCTGGTACCCTGATCTCAGACTTCTAGACGCCAGAACTGTAGGAAATAAATTTCTGGTTTTTATGAGTTACTTAGCCTGTGGTATTTTGTTATAGCAACCCAAATGGACTAAGACAAATGGATCTTGCCCAAGAGAACTTCCTAGAGTAGAGAAGGGATCCCAGTGAAAGGAGGGCAGTCAGAATCTCAGGACTAGTGGGGAGACATAAGCTGCTGGCCAGAGGAGAGTTGTTCCTAGCAAGGGACATAGAGAGTGAGATAAACTTTAAGAAGTCCCATTCGAGAAAGAGGCAGCTATACCACAGCTAGCACCCGAAGGCAGAGTCCTGAGCACAACTCTATCAGCCTTGAAAGACTGCATCTTTGCTCCCTCCTCCCTTCTCGCCATGGGTCTGACCTGGAGGGGTCTAAAACATTTGCTAGGGAGTTGGAAAAAGGTGGATAAAGGAGGAAAAAAGCCACCGACACCCAGTTCTCCACTGCAGGCTTCTAAGTCTGAAGCCAGACTGAGCTGGAAGTTTAGATGAGAATCAGGTTGAAGTTTTGATGTTAAACTGTTCTGAACTTTTAAAATGACAGTCTGTACTTGGGCCTGGAAAAGTTCTGGGACCTGCCTGAGTTTATCTAGTGCCTGGGAAAATGGTCTGTTTACTATGGGAGAGGCAGACAACATTAACATTGTTTCCATGTTCACATTCTGCTGAGACTTACTTCTTCAAAAAATGGATCGCGTGTACATTTTGGAGTGTTTCATACAAATTATTCATCTTGATATTTTATGGCTTCTTTTTATGTGTATGTACATATCATATATACATAATACATAACATATATACATATATATATATATATAATCATAGACATTGATCGCGTGTACATTTTGGAGTGTTTCAAACAAATTATTCATCTTGATATTTTATGGCTTCTTTTTATGTGTATGTACATATCATATATACATAATACATAACATATATACATATATATATATATATATATATATAATCATAGACATTTACAGTTGGAAGGAGATTTAAAGATGTTCTAATCCATCCAACATACAATTCACAGGAAAATTAAGTTTCATTAAGATCTCTTCCAATTCCAAAGTTCTATGATTTTATGGTATTGACAGGTACTTATAGAGAATATTTAAATAAATCACTTTTCTCTTATGGATATGCGTTAGACTATCTTAAAACCACGTGAAGTAACCTCTGGTGTTGGCAAGGTACTCAGGAAACCAGTTGGCTCATTCCTTCTATAGGACACAAAGATGATTGCTTTTTTTAAAAAATTAGACTGGGGATCACCAGCCTAAATAACTGTAGAACTTGACCAAGAGCCAAACTTTTGGACAGAGAGTCCAAATATTGCCCTTGTTTTAGACAGAATCATTTCTGTTCACCTTCAGAGAATGTTTGGGTCTTATCCTGTCCAGAGATTTAGGCTTGCAGGCTTCCAAGATGTCGGTCTTTCCACAGAACCTTGGCTCTACATCCCTGAGCTTTTCTCCCCACCCCAAAGGCAAAGGCAAATCCAAAAGGATCTTTCAAAGACTTTTAGACAGGAAAACAGAGGAGTAGGCAATAACCACATTCCATTCATCGCCTCATTTCCTTCTGAGTTCTCCATTTAAATTACCAAATTGCCTCTCCCTGCTCTCTCAGGAACCACTCATCATGTATATTATGGGAGGTGGGAAAAGAGGGATATCTTCTTTTTGCAGCTTGGCAAGCATTCCATGGTTGGTAGAGCACCCAAGATCTCAATCTCACTCCCCTTCTCTTCTTAGGCCCCCCGTGGTCTAGAGGTAGCAGCAGTGATTGAATGGTTAAATATCAGAATAAAGAGCCAATTGTCTGGAGCTGTGAGTGTATCAGGGCCTTGGATACTCAGATAAACAGAGAGAAGTGAGGGAGGTGTGCAACTTTCCCAAAGAAATCCCTTGGGTGATATGCCTGGATAGAACCTAGGAGTCCAGAGTCTTAATGACCTGGGAGACTAAAGGAGAAGGAGGCCTGAACACAAAGATCTCTGTTTCAGCCTCAGGGAACCCACAGTACAGTTTCAGTTGACCCTATTAGGAGACACAACTTGCACCAGCTCTGGGCTAAAAATCCTCCTTGGCCTCCAAGAGTATATAGTTCCCCTTGGCCCAGGTTGCTGGTCACCAAGAATTCTGAAGAAGTGTTAGCTCTACAGTAAAGCCAATAACCACTCTGTTGTTTTGCAGATTCTCTTATATATATATGCAGACCACAAGCAGCTTTCCCAGAAAAAAAGAAGAGGTCTTAACAGCAAAAATCTACCACTGTAATAAACAACTCCTAAATCTCAGTGATGTAACACTAGAAAGGTTATTTCCTGAAAATATTAAAGACCAATTGGGTCTTTGGTAATCGGACTCTGACTACTTCCATCTAGCAGTTCCATTATCTTCTAGGGCCTCAGAGTTCTCTTCTGGGTCCTGTGCATGTCACTCCTGATGAGAGAATAGAGAGAGCATGAATGACCCTGTGAAAGTTTTAGGAGGTTGGTCACATCACACTCCCATTCAGAATCAGCCCATGCCTCACCCCACTGGGAGGGGCTGGGAAATGTAGTTTTACCACAGGAGACCAGGTACAGCAGCAGGTTGTGAGCAACCTGTGAGTGCAGCAGGTTGATCACTCTGGGGGGAAGCAGTATATGCAGGGACTTGCTAGGCAAAACCACAGGCCCAAAATGGTGTCACTTGGGCTAAAGCCCATGATATTGTTGATGTAAGAAATGTCTGGACCTGTAGAGAATTTTTATGAGTTTATTTGAGCCAAACTGACAACTACCATGAAACAAAATCTCAACAGATTGAGAAAATGCTCCAGAGAATGGCAGTTTTGCAACTTATTTTTATACATTAGAATCATAGGAGGAGACATAAGAAGGGTTACATGAAATACATTGCTGGTAGATTAAGGGGGGGTGCAGGAGAAAGCATAGTAGGGAAATCTCTGGGATTTGCTAAAAAGTGAAACAGAGAGATACATACTTCTTTTATATTGGTGAGTAGCAATATGACAGATAATAATTAACATCTACAGCACATAGAGATGGTATTGGAGAACAAAATAACAATGAGGGGTTCCGTGGTCTTGTGCTCTGAGGCAGTGAGTGTACACACAGGGGTCTGAAAAGGAGATGATGCTGACATTTCAAAGGTATGTTATCTTAGATGTAAAAAGACGATAGGCTCACATTAGGTAAAGACTGACCTTTGCCAAGGAAGATACAGGCCTAGGATGAGATTACCGCTGTGACCTGCTTTTTAGTTAGGAATTTTTACATTCAGACCATCCTATATGGTTACTTGTGGTCTCTGAGTTTGTAAGGTCTGCCATGCAGGCCTCCCCTGAGCCTGTCAGGTTTAGTATGTGGCCACAATACCAAAGCTAGATTTAATTCCTAATTGCTGTTTCAACTTCTCTCAGAATCATAATCTTAGTCAACTAGTCTGGTTAACACCGATGAGGTAATCTGTCATATGGGCCCTCTCTGTCCCCACCCCCTAGAAAGAGACAATCTGCATGATAAAAACCCTTCCCTCTTCTACCCCACAAAAGATGTCCTAGCCCCAAACTAATCCTTTCTTTTCTTTTGTTAATAACTCCCCTGCCCTACCCTTCTTCCTATAAAAACCTTCCATTTTATACAACCCCTGGGACTGCCCTTCTGCTTCCTGGATGGGATGCTGCCCAACTGATGAATCAATTGCTTAATTAAGCCAATTAGAATTAGATATTCAAATTTACTCGATTGAATTTTGTTTTTCCACAGATTACAAACATAGAAAACATAGGTTCGACTGTCTGGGCTGGAATCCTGGTGCAGCCACTAGTAGCTGTGTGACCTTTTTCCTTATAAAACAGGCATAACAATGGTACTTACCTTGTAGGATTGTTGTTTAACCCTCACAAGATGAGGCCTGTAAGTTTTGAACGTAGAACAGTAGCCGCATACAGTAAACACCTGAGGAATATTAACTGTTTATATTGGTTGGGAAGTACTTAGCCCAGGTCAGCAGAGAATGCAAGAAAACATTAGCTGTTATTGTTTCTCCTTCCTCTTATTTATGACTTCAACTAAAAATGTTATTTTCTACTGTTTGAGGTCCTCCACTGACTTCCATCTGCTTCTTTTCTTTCCTGTTGTCTTCGTGGCTGTAATTTTGGATGGCTGTTTCTGTTCTTGATTTTTAATTCCCCATCACGCATGCTCTGCCTGTAAGTCTCCTTTGTGTATGCCCCACCCTGTGGCCTCTGGTTCCCTCCCCACCAACAAATGCCTCTTGAAAACTTCCTCTTAATGAAACCTTGTCATTATTGCCCATTTTAAAGAATTTCTCCAAATTAAGTGGAGTGGTCGCCTCTGGTTTTCTCCTTTTTCTGCCTTATATTGTATCAATTCTCACAGGACATAAAACCCAGAGGAATCAGGACTATTAGCAGCAGTAACACCAGTAATTGGGATCCAGATTTTATAGTTTCTGGGATACTGATAGTACAAAATCAGAGAAGAAACTCTGAGATAATTAAGTGTTTGTAATTGCGTTACCTGTGTAAATGCAACATGGAGAATTTTGGATGGCCTCCTCTTAATGAGTTTCATGAGAGTAGGCATCTTGTTTTATTCATAACTGTAGTTCCCTCACCTGTACACATAATGGGTGTTTACAACTCTTTTGCTTAAATAATTGATCCTTTTCTGGAGAAGGGAGAGTTAGCAGCAGAAGGGAACTGGTAAATAAGAACAAGGGAACATTTATTAAACATTATAGTACTTAGTTTTTTCTTATGATATTCACCACCACTACTTACTTATGAAATTTTAGATTAGAATACAGTCATTAACAAGTATTTTTCTTTGCATCAAAAGGGACACTAGCAATGTTGGAAGGGCTAGCGTATTTTATAAAAACATGTGTCTTAGGATTTATATGGCCATTCTTCTTCATCACATTATTCATTTTTTCTTAAAAATTGTCAAGGGGACACATTCACCAGAATCAATTTAATTGAAAAGAGGCAATTACTCACACATCAGTGAAATTTGAAAGTAACAACAATAACAAAAAAATCAGAGCAAAGCATTTCATTCTGTTAAATTCATCCTAATTTTAAAATGGTTTGTAAAGTAAACCTTCAATTGTTGAAGATAAAGGATACTTGAGAAGCATATTTACGTTTTGTTCTAAGCTCCTTTTCTCATAAGAACAAGCAGTACAGCGAAAACAGCGAGAGACTGATTATTATTATTACCTTATGCTCAATGTCTGTGTGCACAGTTGGGTCTGTGCTGAATGTGGCCAATTCCAGATCATCAGGGAATTGCTTTGGAAGTTGACAGGTCTTCCAGGACTCTTTCCTTTCTTCTCCCTCTTCCAGAGTTCATGAGCACACCCACAGGACGGGTAAGTGGTTAAAAGAAATGGGAACATGGAAATTGGCTTGTTTTGCTTCTTGTGAGCAGTTGTGTTAAGTTTTGGGTAGAGAGAGAAAGTAATGAGTAATCCATTAAAACGCGGTGCCTCAGGAGTAAATGCTTCTCTACTTTCTGCTGGGGTAATTACCATAAAGGGAAAGAGCTGGAAAGTACTCCTCCTGTCCCTCCACCCTAAGAAATTCTAATTGCTCTCCTGGGTTGGGCTGAGAATGGCCCTGACTGGGCATGGGACTGACAAATGAAAGGATAGGCTTCAATGTCCTTCCCATTCTCTTTCCCACTTCTCAGAGTGTAAGCAGTTGGCTCTCCTTTCCCAAATAGATCTACTGAAGAAATGAGGTCAAATTAGCATGAAGTATCATTTTGAGAAAGAAATAGTCAGTGATGTGAACACTTTTGAGACTGGGGCTGCTTTGTCAAATGTTATGATTTCGTTTTTGCCTAACTGGTAAGGTTACCACTTTATATATCCAGATTTCTTCATATTCTGACCTTGTATCTCTCTCAGCTACAAAAAGACTGGCTTTACATTTCAGAATCTTGAAGAGGTGCAATATTAACACTCTGGATTATCACTTCAATTTTTATTCAGATTTGTTCCTGTCTAGAGTTATTTTCTTTTCTTTTTAGGCTCTGAGACTCTATAACTTAGAGTGGAAGAATAATTGTAGAGAAACTATTTTGATACTCAATATTTGGTTTTATTAAGAAATAACTTTTTGGCTTCAAATTACAAAAAGTCAAGAACCAAAATAGAGAGTACACAGTTTAAATAATGACTTTGTTTTGTCTAATAAACATCGGAAAATCTTTATCACTTAACCTCATATAAATTTCCTTTATACTATATATGTTCTTTTCCCTATGACGATTACCAGAATGCAAGCAATCAATAAGTGTTGAAAGAATGAATGAATATGAATGAATGAATGAATAAGCATCATATGCTGCTGATCCAGAACAAACTAAGATAAGGACAGAGAACAGGTGCCAGAAAAGTAGATAATTTCCAGATCTTGACATTAGAACTGGATGCCTAAGAGTCCCACCTGCCTATCTGAGTCATAACTGAGTTCTCGGGTCACATGATTTAAACTAACAATTCTCAGCAACAAATAGTGACTGGTTATGCAACTAATGGAGTAATTCAAACCCATACCATGTTTCCCTGAAAATAAGACCTAGCCGACAATCAGCTCTAATGAATCTTTCGGAGCAAAAATTAATATAAGATCCGATATTACATTATATTATATTATATTATATTATATTATATTACATTATATTATATTATGACCCGGTCTTATTTTATATTAATTTTTGCTCCAAAAGATGCATTAGATCTGATTGTCCAGCTAGGTCTTATTTTTGGGGAAACATGGTATATATCTATTTCTGCACAAAAGATCTATACTTTGCCCAGTAGATCTATTGTAAATTGAATGTGGCTTGCAAATATAAGTAAAACACTTGTTTAACCCTTTGGTTCTGGGAGAGCTGGCCTAAGGAACTGTCACATCAATTTCCTGACTTTTACCCCTTACCATGGGTTGGTGTTTATTTCTTAGCTCTGAGGGAAGTTAAGGGGGAACACATGCATTTTTCCGAGTGTTATAGGGCATAGGGGTAGTAACAAGATCAGACATGAAGTCACAGAGAGTGCTGCCTACATTAAGACCAGGCTACCTACCTTAGCCAGCTGCTAATAGGTTACAGGGAGAAATAATGTTCATCCACGAATACTCATTGAAATGTAACTTGGTTAATGATAAACTCTGAGGGGAAATCCTATTCTGGGTGTAGTGGGGAGTCATGCATGTATATATTGTATAGGTTTCATTACTCTTGGATTAAATTATTCCACGAAATGCTGTAATTTAATACAGTAAAATCTGGGCATATCATGATTACTCTTCAGGCAGTCTTGAACCCTGTTCTATAGCATCAATGTTATCAAAGGGATAGCTTTCATACATATATAATTTATAGTGCTCTTAATTCTGTATGATTAAAAAAAAAAAAGTCATATCCAGTAGTATGAGGGTAAACCAGATCTCAAAAGAAAGCCCTGATTTGCACTGTTTGCCAATTTTCATGGTGTAAATATTTACACCATGGCCATTTTCAAGCTACACATGTTTGAACAACCAGTTCACAAAATTTCTGAATATTGTATTTAACAGTCAACTCTTGCAAGATGGTTAGAGCTGGCTCCAGCACATCTATGGAATCAAAATCTTATTCACTTTATTAGCTTGTACTAGAATAACACAAAGGGTTTTATGGAAGTTTGGATCTTCTTTCTGTGCTGATAGCATGTGGCAAAGAGGAGGTGGTGCTATGAAGGAGACATACTTGCTCAACTCCCTACTATGGAGATTTAATGGGCTAGCTCTCAGGAACTGGAGAATTAAGAGAAGGGAGATTTCTTCAACCTTTTCAATTTATTTTAAATTTGTATTTCTATTTTTTTTTCTCCCTCAAAGTCACTTGTTCATACAACACTGGGATAGGTATCTTAGAATGAGCTACTTAGACACATGGGAACATTGTCTTGGTTTTTCGCTTTTCTCAAATTCAAATGCTTGCTTCACTTTGTCATACAGACCTGAGAAAACTTGAGTAGTCTCCTTTTAGCTATAAATTGGCAGTCATTCTTCTGCTTTCAGGTTTCCTAGTTTGTGGACCACGAGCAATTGCAAGATAATTTATCATTTACCATTAATAAAATTTTTACTAGGGATGTAATAATTAACAAGTCCTTTCCTGTTTCTCCCATATCAATGTGAAAACTACCTGTCCTTCTGGTGACAACTGTGCTCATATAACATACGGACTAGAAACTCTGTAGCTTTTGATACAATTTATTCATTGACATCCCACATTTGGCCTCTGGGGATGTCTTGGAACTCATTTCGCTGCCCAAAGTTGGACATTTCGAGACCAAAGTTGGACTAAAACAGAGGTCAGAATGGGAAGGCATTTGCTTTGAAAAACAATAGTTTTGATAGAAACATATAGTTTGTTGACAGTCTTCACCAACCATATTAACATTTCTATGTCAATGTCTAGGAAATATGTGGTTCTGACAGAATTTCATGATTTTGAAACATCATTCCCCCCAGACAAAAAGAAGGCGGTAAGAGAGCCTAGCTCCTATATGTGAGAGCTGCTATCATGTTCCTTGATTAATTTAATTTTGGGCTTGAGTGTTATATTTCATGCTGAGGTCAAATACTACAGTATATTCCATCTTGATTACCTCATTTAAGCCTATGGTCTATTCTAGAGAGCTGTTTTGTAAAGACCACCTTTAAAATGACAGAATGCACTTGCTTAGAGACATGCATCAGTGCATTTCAAAGAGTAGGGGCAAAGGCAAAATCGATGTAACCATCGATTTGTCTTTCCGGGAGGCACTATATCTCTAATCAGCTACTTGGAGGGGTTTTCTAAAATCACATTATGTATCAATCTGTGCTCTAATAGAATTAGAAGGGATAATAAGCTAGAGTCACAGAAATCTATTTATATTGGCTTACTCCTAGGAAGATAAGAGCACTGGAGTTCAGTGTTTATTGGAAGAAATAATACCTGTGTTAAACTGGGTGATTACTGAAGGGAACTAAGAAAAATGGTGGCGGGAGCCCTAACTTCGAATAACTCTAACTGGTTTAGGATAGCTTACTGGGTCGGTGGGCTCTTTCCACAAGTATTAACAGTAGCTCCACTTTGCCTGTATAGTGTATAGGCTGAATAAATAAAGTGAAAAAAGAGGTGTTGCCACAGATATACCACACTTTTGAAATTTCTGGAACAGGAAAATGGTGATTTGGGAATTATGTATGTGGACTATGGGACTAGAGAGACTTCACTGCTAAGGCTTGCTCTGCCATTTATTAGTTGTGTGACTTTGGGCAAATTACTTAACCTCTCTCTCTGCCTTGGTTTCCTTATCTGTACTTGGGGATATATGTTGATGTAATGATCCAAATGAAAGTTATGATTTTTATGGGTGTAAATAAAATGCCCTTAGTGATGAAAGGAAATATAAGTGGTAAAACAAGGAAAAATCATTTTAGAAGGAAAAAAAATTAAGTTGGGCATAAATTGATGAATACTAAATATCTCATTTGGTAAGATATTGGCTGAGAATGAAGTTATCCCAAACAAGCAATTTTACCTAGTGGCAAGAGGACAACTGCTGTATTAAAGAGGTCATAGTAGGTAGTATATTACTTCTTCATAGCTAACAAAAGATTCATAAATCAACTTGGATGAAAAGGCCCAACTTTAGAAGATTCTATATGTATGTATACTTAAGTTCCTGTATTGGGGGATGGTGGCTTGTTCCATAGCTGTATACAGGTGTTTTCTTTTCTTTTAAATTGCTTTGACTTCTTAGCTATCTACTTGGCAGGTGACATGCCAGTGTCTTTCAACAAGGACGTACATGTTGAGGTAGAAACTACATCAGCCAACTCTGCCACCTGGTGTGGGACATGTATTGTGAATGAGAAAAAAAATGTGTTAGCCAATGAGATGTTGGGGTTGTTTATTATCAAAGCAGAGGCTAGCCTATCCTGACTAATCTAAGCAATGTAGACCCAGATACCATGTTTGCCCGAAAATAAGACCTAGCTGGATAATCAGCTCTAATGTGTCTTTTGGAGCAAAAATTAATAAAAGACCCGATCTTATTTTAGTATAAGACCAGGTATAATATAATATAATTAGTATAATTATATAATATAATATAATATAATATAATATAATATAATATAATATAATATAATACTGGGTCTTATATTAATTTTTGCTCCAAAAGATGCATTAGAGCTGTTTGTCTGGCTGGGTCTTATTTTCAGACAAACAGGGTATCCAATCGTGGACAGTGGATTCAGAAGTAGCTAGGTGACACAACTAAACAACCTAAATTATACTTACAAACAATGATTCTTCAAAGATAAAAACAGCATACAAACAAAACAAAACAGAATACAAAACCTTTCAAAATTTATGTCCTGAAAGCTCTTCCGTTTGCACCAGGATTTGCCCTCCTAACAGCCACCATCTAGATCTATAGGCTTTCTCTTTCATAATCCCTGACTCAGAAAACTGTCATTGTCCACATGAGATTGTGCACTAACAACCTCTTTCATTATCACTTCCTACCTCTCTCTAACTTGCCAACTCCCTACCTCTCTACTTCCTTCTCTTCCTCCTTTCCTGAAAAAAAAAACACAACAAAACACACACACAAAAGATCGAGTGCCTACTATTTACCAGACCCTGTACAAATTTCTAGAAGTGCAAAGCCAAAGAACTGAATTTGGCCTCAGAGGAGCTTCTATTGAGTTAATGGAACAGTCTGACCTCTCTAAACAAATAATACTAATATAAAATGGTAAGTGTTATACTTCAGATATTTACAGAATAACAATCAGGCTCAAAAATAACATGGAATGACTATGATCTTATATGGCTAAGCCTTGAACTTTAAATCAATCAAAACAGTACATAAATATCTTAGTAAGGAGATATGCAGTTAGCAGTCATAAGTTTTGTGACTTTGCTAAGTCCTAAGTTTGGGAATGTCTTGAGTAGACAGAGACCATTATTTTGAAATGGAAAAATGAATGATTAAATATGTAGAGTATTTGAAGAATGTGTGAGAAATGCCTATTTTATTCTGATGGGCCAGATTGTAGACCTTTCCAACTCACATGATCTTCTCACTATTGGAACAATAAACATACATGAAAAATGACAATAGGTGGAAATAATCAAATAACAAAGAAGAGACACACTGTTCCCCAATATTCCCCAATTAAAAAAAAAGAAGAAAATACAGAAACGTCAAGTGATTTGGGCTGTAGCCAGAAACTGACAATGGTAGAAACTATTTTGCAGAAGATTGTATGTTTAAAAGCCATAAACTGTGACTAAGGAAGTTACTACTTTAATTTTAATTTCTTTGTCTGTCCAAAGTAGAACTACAATAAATGCGGAGAACATTGTGGAATGTGCTTTTGTGGTTTTTATTCAGCAAAGCATACTTTAAAACTAAAATATAAAATCATTCAGAAAAGAAAACAATCAACACACATGCCACAAAGCAAACCAAACATAGCTAAGTTTCCCTGCTGATAACATATTTTGACTTTTTATTTTGGCATATAGAGGTACAGAAACTCACAGACTTACAACATATGCACAATCAAAGATTCTACGTGCTCATTTGGGAAATGTCTTTATTTGGAATAAAGAATTTTGAGTTATAAAACTATGAATGGCTCATAGAATGCAATTTACTAAATTAGTCTCTGTTCTTATAAACTAGAGTAATGTCATCCTTTGACAGTTGAAAATATATATAATCTATATTTTTACAGTGAGTTTGACCCATAGTTAATTTTCATCATTGGTGGGATTGGCAGAGTTTTCACTCTCTTCAGCTGGTATGCTGTGTCCTCGTTGGCTTGGAATAGCAGGAAGCACTCGGTTTGTTCGTAGAGGTTCTCCAGATAGGACTGGGGTGAAAGATAGAATGAGAGACTTTCAAGATTTACTTCTCTCAAAACCTCATCAGGAATGGTGGTAGGAAAACTGTGTTATTTCTTAAGGAGTGAGGGCATTTCTAAGAAGCTTGTCTGGGTGAAAGCCAGACTGCAGGAAAAAGCTACGTGTATATCACTTGGCTTACGACATGTAGTCAGGGATGTCAGTTATGCACAAATACAAGTCAGGGCCAAGTTTGATGAAAACATGATCGAGCTGTGCGTGCCTGGCAGAGCTCTCTCTTCCTTGGGTGGAGTAGCTGTTGATGGCCAAGTCAGCACAAGGCTCTAAACAGACATTTCTACTGTGCTTTTATGCAAACCTCAAAAGGTTCTCGGGTTTCTTTTAGAAAAAGCACTGTGTACATTTCCATTTCTTTTCCACAGAGCTATGGTTGAACAAAGATCTTTATCTTCCTTTCTCTCCTTAAATTTGATTGTGAGAAGCAAAACTTCTGGGCTCTGCCAAAGAAATTACCCTCTGTTTGGCTTCTCTGAGTCCCACCAGGATTTAAGGCTGAAGGACTCTTTCCTGAATTAGATGTCTTTGTTTAGACATCTTAGACTACGTTTTGCTTAAAGACAAAGTCAGCCTTGAGTTTCATTCAGTGATTGAACTCACACCACCCAAAATCTCATGACACAAATCAGTAAGGGCAGAGGAACTGATCTGCTAAGGAAGAGACCTTGGTTTCTAATGCTGACTCTCCTTTTCCTTTTCTGCAAAAAGACAGGATTGTACTACGACCCCCTTCGTTCATTGTTTTTACCTAGAGTTCTAGAACTTTTGATTGGTCCCCTCCAAACTGTTGCCTGGGGCAGAAAAGACATATTGGATATTTATTCTGTGCAAACTGTTGCTAAGTGTTTTATATACTTTATCTCATTTAATCCTCCCAACAATATTATCAGGTTGGTACTGTGTTTCCCTGAAAATAACACCAGGTCTTATATAATTTTTGCTCCAAAAGATGCATTAGGGCTTATGTTCAGGGGATGTCATCCTGAAAAATTATGCTAGGGCTTCTTTTCCAGTTAGGTCTTATTTTCGGGGAAACATGGTACTACTGTTATGGGCTAAGAGAGGAAACTAAAGTACAGAAAAATTAAGGAACTTGTCTGAAATAGTGAGGGCAGCTCCTAAATCATTTAAGCTCTGCAATTAAGATGTGTGTGTGTGTGTGTGTGCATGCGTGTCTGTGCATATATGCCTGTGCACCTGTTATAACCCGGTGGGTGGGCTAGGATAGGAAGAAAAGGAAGGAAGAACATTAGAATCCAGGAAGTATTGCTTGTTTCCTGGGGCAGCTGACACAATATTCTGTAGTTTTGCTCCTGGATCTGCTATTTACTACCTAAGTAATGTTGAGCAAGTCATGTAACCTCTCTGAAGTCAATTTTCTCATCTATACAATGGGAACCTACCTCAGAGTACAGATATGAAAATATACAAACTCAGAATTTCTGGGTGTGGAGCCTGGAATCTACTTTGTAACAAGCACGACAGGCAATACTTTGAAAGGCTCAAACTTGAAAATCACTGGCCAAATAGATTATATTAATATTTTATATTGTGAAAAATTTTTGTATAAATTATTACAAAAGAAATCAATAATGCCAAACATAACACTGATGGACAGTATTATGTGATTATTTCTTTCTTTTTAGGAACGCATAGCCTGCGAATACAAACGTGATGACATTTCTGTCTGTCCTTCATAATAAGGAAGCCAATGTCAAGAGACCAGTCTTAAGAATTTTTAAAGCACCTTCTTAAACACATTAAATAGTACATAGCAAAATAAACTCTGTTATAGTTTTTATAATCCAAGCACAAAAACTCCTCCAGGGAAGGAGATTGTTTTTGTTCGTTTGTGGTTTTTTTTTTTTTTGTTTTTTAAACAAGCATTACCAAGTCGGATGAATCTTTAAAGACTGGCTCTGTTCTATTTTCCTGTAATTTACAAGTTTTGATACCTGATGTTTACTTGAAAAATGAAAGTAAGCTGAAATAACATTTAGTTGTGTCTAGACATGTTAATACAATGAAAGGAAGCTGAGGAAGATTGATAATACTCACATTTTTGGTCTGGTAGAGGAGCCAGGTTGTTCCGGATGAACGGAAGGTCCCTGATTTTGGGTCTGTGTGGGGAGAGATGCTGAAAATTTTGCCCTGGGGACAAACATATTTTCATCAATCATTTAAGACTCAACCAAGTGCTAATTATAAAATCCAATGGATAAAGGAATCATAAAAGATGTTAGAGATCACTAAATTTAAAATACTAACAAGATAATAATAGCTACACTCTGAGTTTCTATTATATACCAGTCACTGTTGAAATGAAAGGAGAAGGTATCAAAAACCATTTCTTAAATGAACTAGTTTAAATAAAATTTTATAAACAAGCACAGTTGGCCACCCACTCTATAACACTTAAAAATTTGAAAAATAAAATAAAGCATAACGTATCATTTATTCATCAAATCTTTGATAAATGAGTAGGTGATGAGTAAGATACTCTTTTAGAGACGTGTTTCTTAATCCTGTCTGTACATAGGAATTATCTGAGGAGTTATAAATAAATAAGTAAATAAATACTGCTGCCCTAGCTAAACCCCAGATCAATTAAATGAGAATCTCTGGGGCTGGGATAGACATCAGATTTTTATCAGCTCCTGGGTGATTCTTATGTGCAGCTAGGATTGAGAATCCCTGAGCTGGAAGATAGGAGCTGGGTCAAAGTCTTGGAAGATCATTATTATCTACTTTAGACTATAAGCAGTGCTGTATTGGAGACATGCATCCCAGCTCTTGAGAGCCAATGGTTAATTTTTCAGGAATTTTTGTGAGCTGGTTGATATCACACGGGTGGCGTGACATCAGCCACAGTGGAAGTATTTACATCATGGTAATCAGCAAACACTGATTTTTTTTTTCTCGGAGGGCCAGGTGTTAAACATGTATCAACCCACTACTAATTACAAGAGATGGATATTCCAAACATCTGAAAATAGAAGAGAGGGAACACACAAGTTATTTAAGTCCATTTAAAATTTGACCAGGTAAAATGCATAGGAACTTGGGGTCTGGGGTCAGACAGGATTAGGCTCAATTCCCAGCTTGAGCACAGGGTACGCCCTCTCTCAACCTCAATTTCCTCATATGTAAAATGATGAAGATCATTGTATCTGTCTTTTCCAGTTGTCATGAAGATTAAATAGGGGAACAAATGTAAAGCATTTAGCTTACAGGGTTAACACTCAATAAACATTAGCAAGTATGGGTTTTATTCTATGGGTTGTTTAACATGGTCTCCTGGACAGCATGCCACATATTCAGTTGGTCTTTTGCCTACTAGTTGAGCAGGAACAGAATCACTACAGCAATGCTCATAGGGCTTAAGTCTTCTGTTCCAGCAAAGTAGTCATTAGAATGGGGAACGGGAGGAGAGCATTCGCCACGATCCGCCTCTCATCTGCTTAGGTGAGTCCAATGGCAGATCTGGAGGGCAGCCTCCTGAGCACTGCCATTTGATGAAGACTGAACAAAATTTCCAGTCTCTCTGGTGGATATTTTGCCATTATATTTTTATTCCTTTGGTCTCTGAAGGTCAAATAACTTGATAAGCCATTATTTAAAAGGAAAGCCTTCCTGAGTAAAATTACAGTAAAACCCATATCAGCTCATACCTTATTTATCCATGAACATTTGAGCAGAAATTTGCAAAACGAAGAAATGAGATAATGATAATTATGTTTATTAAGCACTTCCTATTGTTAGGGATTGGGCTAAATGCTGTAGGCACAATCTCATGTAATCCTAACAATCACTGTCCCTTGTGAGACAGATACTATTATCATCCTCATTAGACAAATGAGAACCCTGTGGCTGGAAGTTCTCCGAAGTGCTCAGAGTCACTTAGGGGAAGTGACAGAGCCTAGGCTCCAACTGACCCTAAACCTGCTATCCTTCCTCCCTAGGAACCCAAGCAATATTGACAGGACGGAAGAAGTGGGCAGAGAGGGGCTGTAGCAGTGATTTGGGAGGTGGGAGGAGAGTTAAACTTCATTTTACAGTGGCATTTGGCTCATTGAAGGATGGAGTTTGTGCTCAGCCCAAAGCTCCCTTGTCAATGTTGCAGGGACCTCCAGGGAACATTCAGCCTGAGGGGAGAGGGTTGAAGAACACTGTCCTGGAATAAAAAGGCAGGAAAGGTTTCCAGTTAAATGAGGGAACCAGAGGGAATAAAGGATTAATAATAATTAAAACAAGTAGTAAATTCAGCACTCACTTTATTCCTGATTGTGTACTCATTTTATTCCTGATTCGAGAGTAAAAAGAGAAGGCAGAAGAATGTGTGCGCTGCCACTTCCTAGCAGGCTCTGTGACCTTAGGCAGGAGGGCTAACTTCTCTGTGCCTCAATGTCTTTATCTCTAGAATGGGGATAAAACCGCCTCTCCTGCAGTGTTGTTGAAGGGGAAGTACATAGTTCATTGCCCCAGAGGAGGCTCAACAAGGTAAAGCTATTCTTTATGATCCACAGTAAGCAAGAGCCACAACTCCTACAGCAGTCAGGGTGACTTCCACATAGAAGGTGAGTTTTGAGCCGGTTCTTAAAAGATTGTAGGAATCTTGTCAAGCACACAGCCAAGGGAAGGTAAAAATAACATAGACAAAGATGTTATAGAGTGAAAAGGCAAGTTGTTGTTAAGGATCTGAGAGATATTCAAGGAACTGTTCAAGGAGATAGGGAAAAAGGACTAGAGATAGGAGGTGCAGAAGATGAGAATTGTAGGTGAGGCCACACCATGCTGGGGAGACTTTGTTTGCCAGCTAAAGAATCTATCTCTGTCCCAGAAAGAAGCAAAGCCTCTGATGGGTTTAAACAGAAGGGTCACATAATCAGACCTACACGGGGTGGTGAATGCATTGCTGCTGGGATAGTCTAGAAAATTCTGGAGAAGGAAGTTCTCTCTTGAGGGAGAAAGGATGCCAGCATGTTCTTACTTTCCTAGTGATGGCTTGTAAATAACCAGGCTGGTAGCAAACACCTCAGAGATTTCTGTTCCATTTTCTCTGAAAGCTGCTCTCAATGAATTAAGCTGATGTGCTCTAAATTCCTTCATTAGGATAAGTGCCTCACCTCCCATCTCTCTCCATCTAGCCCACTGACAGGTCTCAATAAATGTTAAGCAATAATCATTACAGCTAAATGTTCAGGGTTGCTGATGCAAGCAGAGGATATGAGCTGCCAGGAATTCAAACAGCAGCAATTGCTAGCTCATATTATTTCTGCTAAACCCAGGGCAGGAAAGGAGAAAATCCAAATTTACATCCAAGTTCAAACCAGTGGTTCAGCGGTGTGATTTATAGTATCCAATTACTTTACCACATTAGGCTTTCACATCAAATATGGGAGCTCAATGGAGAAATCTGCTGAGTTTCAACCTGCCTAGACTAACAACTTAAACCACTTAAGTGAACCCTTCCAATTGTAATCCGGAAGCCTCAGTAGTTTTAAAATCAACATTTCAAATTGGTTAAAAATGTCCACAAAAATAAAACTCATGGGCAGGAAAATCTTTTATTTGGGGGAGGACAATGTAATTTCTAAGAAAATCACATTGTAGGTAATTGGTAAGCATACCAACAAACTGGACTTGAGATTTAAAGGGACAAATACATTGCCATGGTGATACCTTCCAGTTTAGGAGATCTGGGTTCAAGTTCTGAATATGTCACTAATTAACTGCAAGACTGAGCAAATTGTTGTAACTTTTCTAGGCCATGCAAATTATAACTGGAAAGGGCCCCATGAAACCAAATGGTTCCAGCCTTAGAGCTAGAGGGTAAGAAGACTGTGGCCCAGGGAGATGATGTATCTTGCTTTATTGATCAGGGTTCGTCCAGGAAAACAAGAGACCTCTGAAACAGGGAATTTCATTTGTAAAAAGTTGCTTATACAGGTGATGGGAACGCTGAGGAGCCAAACACAGCACAGTGTAGAAGGACAATGCAGAGGTACCGATAGCAGGCAGATACAACTGTCTCTAGGCTGGAGGAGTAAGGCAAAGGGATGGTATTACCGAGACCCAGAAACTAGTGGGTGCCAGAACCGCAGAGTGAAGGGCTGTGGGGAGGGCGCTGGGGGGAGATAGAGCCACTGTTGGAGATTCCATAGGAAGCAGAGGGACATTACCTACAACTACATGGTTTCTCTCTTTCTCCTGCTCTCATTCTTCCACCAGGGCCTCCCGGAAGCAGCTGGCAAGGGAGCCTGGGAAGTGTAGTTCCCTGAGATACAGAGTCGAGCAGGAGAAAGAAGACTAGATCTGAGAGCCAACAGGCAACAAAGTTCATGCCTCGTTAGTCACTAAGGCATACTGCTTCACATAGGGCCTGGCACGTAGTTAAAAATACCAAACATGTGTATGTAATACTATGTTCACATCATCTCTGTAAATACTTTACACGTGTCAACTCATTTCATCTTAACAGCAACCCACAACACTGTGAGTTAGTTATTTTGTCCCCCCCCCTTTTTTTTTTCAGATAAGGAAACAAAGAGTCAGAGAAATTAAGTAACAGCGATAAGTGGTAGAGTCAGAATTTGAATGCAGACAGTGTGGCTTTACAATCCCTTTCTTAACCACTGGAGTGTACTGCCTCTTGACAAATTAAGATGGACACTTAACCGTTTAATAAATGAGTAAATGACTGAGGTCCTTTCCATTAAGAACCCTATGATCTTGTATCTAAACATGAGAAGAAAACCAACTTAAAGTCAGTTGCACAATCATTTTAGCAAGTCCATATCCCTTAAAGCTCATTTTTAGGCTACAGATTCTTGGGAGATTTATCTTAATTGTGACCCAGTTGCCTAGAATGGCTCCTAGTTATTGTCAGCACTCAAAAATATTAGTTTGAAAAACAAATGCTTTGATACAGGCACACCTAGTAATTTAAGATTCCCTTGGAAAATTTGCTTCTTCTTTTCTGCTATTTTGCCACCCCAGGACTTTACAAGTTACTTCACTGGAAAAGTGAAGCAAATTCTCAAATGACTTTTATTGAATTTTCTTTTATTTCAAATAATGTCAAACGTTTTAGATGGCACTGTGACAGAATCTACTAGTTCTCTATCTAATATCTAGCTTCTCTTCTTTTTTAGAAACAAAAATCCAATTTTGGAGGGACAGCCTGTGCCAGGTTAAAAGACTACAATTTCCAGTCTCTCTTACAGATATGTGTGACCCTATGACTCAAGTTCTGACTAATGAGACATAAGCAGACTTGTGGGACTTAATGAAAGACGACTTCTTAAAAGCAGCTGATTCAGCTGGGGGATATCCATTTTTTCCCCTCTCTCCACTTCCTTCCTCCTGCTCTGTTAGCCATGATGGATTGTTAAGTGATCTTAACAAGGATGGGGGCCATATGATAAGTTATGGAGCACCCAGGTGGAAGGATCATGGATCTCTGGCGATCGTGAAGCCATTGAACACCTGACAACTACCGAACTCAGACTTCTTTCACATGAGAACAATAAGCTTCTATATTGTTTAAGCCATTACTTTGGGATTCTGTTATAAGCAGCTGAATCCAATAAAAACTAATATAGAAAAGATGGCCCAAGGCTGCCTTGGGAACAGAAAAAGAACAAGACTTACAAAATTTAAAAAGATTTTCAAAATAGAAAATATTGAGCTAGAACCAGATTAACTCCAGAAAGCTGTCTGGGTCGAGGCTGTGGAGGCCGCTAAGTGTCAAAAGATGGCAGACTGATATCGTTCCTTCCATATCCTTCCACAGAACAAAAGCAAAAACATTACCCATGCCACCAACAAAGTGCTTTATGGAGGAAGTAAAATCTTGAGTGGAGTTTTTCTCGGTCACCAGGAAAATAGCCTTCACGTGCTTACCCATATGTATTCTGTGCTTAAATATGTATAAATATATATGAGGGGAGCCATACTCTACCTCACAGGCTTTAGACATCATAAGTGAGGAAAGCCAGACTCAGGCTGCATATTTAATAGGAAGGAATAGTCTTCATTCCCAAAGAAACCTGGCCCTCCTCCACTTCTTAAAAAAAAACACACACACACAAAACACATAGCCTTCTTAGTCTTTCATTCTCCTACTTTTGACAGAAATATATGTTCAAGAAATATATCATTTTACTATAAGAAGGACAATCACAGAAACACATTGAAAAAGAACAATTGACATTCCATGAAGAGATACTAGAAAGTGGTGTAGACTGGGTTGAACTGAAACAGTAACGTACAGGTGGTATCCAAGGGGAGAGTGGTTACTCAGATCCAGCCAACTATTCCCAAGAAAGAATTTGAGTTCGGTCTTGCCAGATTTTTCTTCAATTGCTCAGGAGAAGCTAGAATTTTCAATTTTTATGTAAAACTGCATGGTTTTTAAATATTAGCGATTAACTCACTTGAAACCAGAACAAGATACGGTGGTAATAAACCGATTTTGGAAGCTATTTTGCAGCCTCTACTTTACAGCAATGGTTCCCAGTCTCCGGTGTGCATCAGAATCACCCGCGGACAATTTAAAAAATATAAAATTAGTGTGGTACATTTATTTAAAAAGGGGGGAAATAGATATATAACTTGCTTATATATGTATAAATTCTTTAATGTGATACATTTATTGAAAAAGGGGTATATACGTATTTAATGTATATAAATCTATGTGTATATAAAATATATGCTGGGAAGATGAGAAGACACATGCTTTTTTTATTTATGATTGCTCTCAGGGTGAAAAAGCAGAATGTTTTTCCTAGCCTGGAAATCTTGAATCTACTGGATTCAAGAAAAAATGTGGCCCTGATCACCCATTTTGTTCTGGCTCTGCTCTCTAGACTACTGTCACGCTAGTTCCTAACTCAGAAATTGTATGAGACATTTCTTAATAGAGCCTGCCAGGAATGAGGAAAAAGGAAGCAAGGATATTACCTGATGAAGGATTGTGTAGATGAGGAAGATATGGAGGCCCGGAGACTTCCTGGTGACTGGACCTGCTGGTGAGCAACCTGTCTAGCAGCTTATCAGAAGAGGATACAGTCCAAGCTTTGTAGAGCACCTGATTAGAATCACCTCTCCAGGGGTTATCTAGCAACAGCTGGGCACCAGTTCTGTTATTCAATAAATCCTGCTCACTTCGGCTTTTCTGAGATCGCTGGGCTATATGGTGAGTACCAGAGCTCAGGCCAGCATGAGAAGTAGACCCATGGGAGGCCGTCAGGAAGTTATTGGCCAGAGTGATGGGTGGGAGACTCTGCGTTCTGATTGGTGGAAGCCCCTTATGGGTCAGAGGCTTCTTTTCTGGCAAGAGAGATTTTGAATGCTCTGAGATCTTCTTTTTAAAGTCAACCATAGCCACCTGATCACCAGGCTGTTCTTGGCAGTTGGTATCCATGACGCTGTCAAAGGTGGTGATGATGTCATCGACTTCTGAGGTATGCTCCCCACTGTGTGCATCTCTGCTGTGAGGCTTTGGACAGGCCCTCTGCTCTTCTTTTCTGTTTTTGCAGAAGATTTGATTGAGCATGCTGAAACGTCCCTCCTTCTGGGGTCTACTGTTCTGGGAAGGAAGGGGTCGAGTAGGCTCTGTTCTATGGGAATATAAAATAACAATACCGTATGAGGATAGGAAGTAGACACCACCAACAACCAAAATACCTCTCTCTGTTCCGTGTGCTTGAGCAGAATGCCTCAGAGCTGAATGTCCTTCAAAGACAACTCTCAAGTCAAAGTGATGTGCAAGAACCTGTAACCCCCTTTGAGAAGTGGTTCCTTGCCACAGTCAGTTTCTCTGCCCAGTTTGAACATGTCTTAGATTCCTCTTGCTCCCTTAGGGGCTATCCTTTCCAAATGTATCCCTACATAATCTGTTTTTACCAAGGAATAAACGAAGCTGAAAAGAGCTTAAAGCATCCCTTAAAGCATCATTTCCACTTCTCAAGGACAGGCAGTAAAAGTGTAAGCTTTAAGTCAAACAGATGAAGGCCAAGGGTTGAGTTCAAGCTTCAACTAGTAGAAGCAGGCCGGAAGTTGCAGAAGTGGAGGAGCGTGCGGTTTCAGATGTTCTCTGAAAGGGATCCCAGGAGATCTGGGCAGAGCTCTGATTATCCACCTCAGGAAGCCTGTTCATTTTATGCCGTTTGTGTGTGTTTTTGTATCCCTTTCAGTTTTTACTAAATTTCCTACTGAAAAAGACTTTTTTAAAAAAGTATACTGAAGGAAACCAACGAAAGATGCTTCCATCTGGATTTCAGCTACAGAAGAGGAAGTATGTATGCCAGAAGTTGGGTGTGGCAGCAGAAGAAAAGTGAGCAACACCAAATGTGCAGGCAAATTCTACAGGAAAAAAGGTCAGCATTGTCCGGCAGGCCCTTGTTATGTGGAGAGTTTCCCTGAAGCACTATTCTGCTTTTGTTCCTTGGAAAATTCTGAGTTATTCCTTTTTGAGGCCACGGTTGACTTAATGCTTTCTGTGGTATAAGTTAACGATGAAACCTGACCCATGTGCATACCCTAAACGCCAGATTGCAACATTATTCTCCAGAGTGAGATACTGTATTCTGTAATTTGAAGAAAACGTCACCACTTACTTCCGCTACATATAATGAGTGTCTTTTCTACAGGTCACACAGTACATAATTGAATCTTTATTCTCATGAATGATTTTTATCTTCCTGCTTTCACCTTCCAATAGGCTTTTTGAAATATTGAACTCTACTTCTGGACTCCTAATACTACCAGAAAGAACTCCGGGGGATTTCTAACATTTTTTCAAGTTTCCTTATATAGAATATGCCTTATGTGCTAATTAATGTTATTTCAGCATCTTCCATAATCTATCACCTTCTCCTGTTACACATTGTGATTTAGACCAGTGAGTATCAAAGTGTGGTCCACTGAACTCTGGAGGTGGGGTTCCTGACAGTCTTTAAGGGATTTCATAAGGTTAAACCATTATTCATAATAATATCAAGATGTTATTTGCCTTTTTCACTGTGCTGCTTTTTACACCACAGGTTCTAATAGTGATAGGGGATGAAATTGTGGGCTACTTGGCACAAATCAAGACAATAGCATCAAGGGACGTGCATTACAAAAATCATCACTTAACTTAATAATAGCCAGTAAAAATTATTATTTTTATTAAATATTGATCCTTGAGTATACATTTTTTTGACAAAATAGGAAGTACTCATAAACCATCTACTATATACTAAAGTATGATTGTTGTCTTGCGGTAAAGCACTTGTACAATTGAGTTGCCAGCTGAACTAGACACTTTTTGCCAGGGGACACCTTTTTTATGACTTAAAGACTGAAAATGGTTATTGAGAGTGGGATGTTTGCAGAAATTTTTTCAAAAATAAAGTAAGACTGTCATTTCAAGATAAACAGTTGACAGTAATTGTTGCCAATGACAAAAATCTAGCTTTCAAGCAAAAATTAGAATTTTGGTACGAATAGAATTACCATATGACCCAGCAATCGCTCTCCTGGGTATCTACCCCAAAAATATAAAAGCATTTCTCTATAGAGACACGTGTACGCCAATGTTCATTGCAGCTTTGTTTACGGTGGCCAAGACATGGAAACAACCAAAATGTCCTTCGATAGATGAATGGATAAAGAAGTTGTGGTACATATACACAATGGAATACTATTCGGCGTTAAGGAAAGATGATATAGGAACATTTGTGACAACATGGATGGATCTCGAGAGAATAATGCTAAGTGAAACAAGTCAGACAGAAAAAGCAGAGAACCCTATGATTTCACTGATATGTGGTACATAAACCAAAAAGAACAAGACAAACAAATGAGAAACAAAAACTCATAGACACAGACAATAATTTAGTGGTTACCAGAGGGTAAGGGGGTGGGGGGTGGGTGATGAGGGTAAAGGGGATCAAATATATGGTGATGGAAGGAGAACTGACTCTGGGTGGTGAACACACAATGGGATTTATAGACGATGTAATACAGAATTGTACACCTGAAATCTATGTAAATTTACTAACAATTGTCACCCCAATAAAATTAATTAAAAAAAAAAAAATTAGAATTTTGGATAACTTGAAATCACAGTGTAAACTTGACAGCTTCCTGATATATAAGGGCTTTTTTGACAAGATATTAACAAATTAATATCAGTGATGATATTAACAAAAGTGATTTTTTTGACATTATATAATGAAATGTGTTATTTGGAAGATATTTATAATTAAGTGAACCAATGTTTTCCAAAGGACTAAAGCCAGATGTTATAAAATCATGCATGGTATAAGACCCATTTAAAGTGCAAGATAAACTAATGGAATGGAACCGAGTAGAAAAAGTTCACTGATATGGAGACTGAGTCCACATTGCAACTAACCTTTAGGAAACTCCTGCTTTTCAAATTTTGGTATAATATCAAAGAAAAGGGATCCACAAATATCTGAAAAGGCTATTGAAATATTATCTTGTCCAACAACATATTTATGTGAGGCCAAATTGTTTTCACACTTCAATCAAATAATGTTTTGCAACAAATTTAATGCAGAAGCAGAAGTGGGAATGCAGCTATATTCTACTAAGCTTCTGTTAAGATATTAAAGAGGTTTGCAAAACAATATAGAACAATGAAGCTCTTTCCATTGCAATTTTTTTATTTGTTTTGAAGAACAGGTTATTTTAACTAAAAATGTGGTATTTATGTTAACATGCAAATGTAAAGGGCTTGTTATTACTTTAAATGGATAACTAAATAAATATTTTATTAAAAATTTCTGTTTTAATTTCTAATGCTGATAAATCTTGATATGTATGACTCATATAAATAAAATATCTTCGGGGTCCTCCATAATTGTTGATAGTGTAAAAGGGTCCTGAGAACAAACAGTTTGAAAACTGCTGATTTAGGCAAAAAGAAGATTAGGGAACATGTCATTAAGGGAAGTGGAAAGGGAGGAAAAGGAAAGAAGAGATGAGTGAATGTTAGGCTGATGTATTCAGGCTTAAAACGTTCATTTTGTTGCACAGAATTAAGAACATATCACTATATTTGGATAATGGCAAACACCATTATTTAGTTATTGCTGGTTTTGCACATTGGCAATTAAAAAAATTTCATCCAATTTTATAAATCTGAGAGGAAGAAGAAATGAGCCTCCAGCTGCGCTCACCTGCTCTCTTGGGAGAGGAGCTTGACACAGGCCATGTGGCCACAGTACAGGGCATAGGCCAGGGGCGTACTCTCGTTGATGTCTCGCAGGTTGCCGTCCATGCCCAACTCTAGCAGAGACTGCACACATTCTGCCTTTCCTGCAGCTGCAGCCCAATGCAGAGGTGTCCTGGGGACCACATAGGAAAAACACAAGTGTCTGAGCACATGAATGGTTAGCCAGCAAGTAGCTCCTGCTTAAGTCAGATGGCAGCAGAAAAAAAACTTCTTGCTATTTAGTATGGAAATAGTATGCATTAAATGGGCCTTCAGGATGAAGGCACGCATACACGTGTTGGGGCTTCTCCTCTAGCTCTATGTACTCCCTGGCCTTCCGCCTTCTCTGGTTTTTCTGAGAATTTCCTAGAATAGGAAGTAGTGGGTCAAAGAGTACGAACAATTTTAAGGCTCATTATACTTAGTGCCAAACTGCCTTCCAAGAAGATTGACTCAACTTATCTTTCTACAAGCTATGTCCCAACTGCTTCCCTAATATTGAGTGTTACTACCATGTTTGCCAATTTGGTAGGCAAAATGATATTTCACTTGTTTTCTTTAATTCATAGTGAGGCTCAACTTTTTATTTTTTTTTCAACTTTTGAAATATATGTTTATTTGCTGTTTGAATTTCTCTATTGAAGTGATTCAATTTATGTGGGCTTTGTACATATTAAGTGTATCAGTCTTTTATGCTTTTGTGAATGTTTTCTCTAATTTGTTACTTGACTTTTAAGTTTTTAGTGATTTTTCCATTAAAAAAAATTTAAAATACTCACATTTAATTACTTTTTTATTTTTTTGTTTCTTTCATGATTTTATGCTCAGAAACACCTTCATCAGTCAGAAGGTAAATAAAATACTCATCAGTATTTAAACATTTATTAAATTGTAAAGCCAGTATTTTCTTAATAAAATGAAAAAAAAAAGCCAGAGACTTGAGAAAATATTTGAAAATCACATATCCAACAAAGGGCTTATATTCAGAATATATAAAATCTTCAAAGCTGAGTAAGAAAATACACACGCCAATTTTAAAAATTAGCAAAAAATCAGAACAGATACATCATCAAAGAAGATGTATGAAAGGTAGATAAGCACGTGAAAAGGTGCTCAATAACATTTGTCATTCAGAAAATGCAAATTAAAACTACAATGAGATACTATTAAACTATGAGATACTATATTAACTATTAAAATGGCTAAAATTAAAAAAAGGACAACAAAAAAACCCTGACAATACCAAGTGTTGGGGAAGATATGGAATGACTGGAACTTTGATACATTGCTGGGGGGAATTCAAAATGCTAACAGCCACTCTAGAAAACAGTTTGTCAGTTCCTTCTATAATTAAACATATATTTAACCATATGAGCAAGCAATCTCACTTCTAAATATTTAGCTAGAGAAATGAAAACTTATGTTCATACAACTATACGTGAATGTACACAGCAACATTATTCATAATTGCCCCTGGAAACAACCTAAAATACCCTTCAACAGGTGAGTGGATAAACAAACTGTGGTTCATCTATCCAATGAACTCATACTCAGCAATAAGAAAGATCCTACTGTGGAAGGAAGGATCCTTCCACATCCTACTGCTATGTGAAAAATATAGATGAATCTCAAATGCATTCTGCTAAGTGAAATAAGTCAATCACAAAAAGATTACATCCTGCATATTTCTGTTTACATGGCATTCTGGGAAAGGCAAAACCAGAGAGAAGAGAACTAACCTGTTGCCAGAACTTAGAGATGGGAGAGGGCTTGACTACAAAAGGAAAACCTGAGTTGAAATTGGAATTGATGGAATTGTTCTGAATCTTGTTTGTGGTGGTTACACAAATCTATGAATGTGTTAAAACTCATATAACTGTACACCAAGAAAAGTAAATTTACTGAAATATCAATATTTTCTTCTAATTTGGATTTAAAAAGACTGCACATGTGTCTATGTGTGCATTTTGGTGAGGTGTGGAGCCAATCGGACTGTTTTTTCAATTACATAGCCAACTTTCTCAACACCATTTATTAATGTGGTTGGATCATATTTTGAGATCCTGACCTATATACAATTTTCCTACCCTTCCTCTTTCCCATTTAAGAAAATGGTTGACTTTGTGCTCAACCTCAGGGGAAGGATGTAGCAGGATAGATAAGATAAATAGTGTCTTTCTGTTTCCAAAACCAAGTGCAGAACTAAGAGCAGATTTGGAGCAAAGTCCTTCCCCAACAATAGAAATAATTCTCCCTCAGTTGTCAAGGCAGATGTCACAAGAGGGTGATAAGAGCATGAAGGGCCACTGGACCCAAGAGCAAAGGGGACCAGAACATTGCTTCCTTGGCAGAGTTACTGAAAAGTGGGTCGGGGAATGTCTGTGTAGTGTGTCTAGGCAATGGGACTATAGGAAGTTAAGGAGGGGCACAGGGCAAAATAAATGGGGTTTCCCATGAAGAGAATGCCTGTTCTTCCTGTCGGTCATTCTAGGAAAGGACCAATCTTAGAGGAGGAAAGGAGGACATGGAAGGCCTCTTCTTGGCCTCGTGCTGGGCCCTGGGGAGGGGAACTGTGGGGGGAGCCAAGTGGTCTCTCAGACATGAGGCAACTTGGGGGTTGGGCAGAGTAGGGTTCAGTTGGGGCTATCTGTAAAGGAGCTTGGGCCTTAGTATTTGGAGTAGCTATATCCACAGTGTGTCCAGAGTCCCCATGTGCAGTTTGTGTCCTTGGTAAATCAAACATCCTTCTCCTTCTCCTCGGATTACGCTATGGGCAGCAATTTGAGAACACTTAATAGGACGATATATGTATTTTTCAATATAGTGATCAATCAAACTGCTTATTTGAATATGTGGCAGATGTGATTTATTCCAGTAAGAGAGAGGTCTCCAGACAATATTTACTATGAAACTAGATGTGACACTTACCAGATTATGCCCACCTGTTTAAACAATATATTGCCAATAAATTCAGTTGATGGAAGGGTGGACATCAATCTAATTAGGTTTACTAACACGTGACAGTTTACTTTGGAGCACTGTGAAATACTCTTTCATGATAATTGCTAAGACTGACTGTTTTAATTCTTCTGACCATCAACATGGAAAAAGAGGTCCAGAAGAACAATTTAAGGGGGAAAACTTAAATGAATCTGCAGAGAAACAAGGTTATATAGAAAACTTCTAACTAATAATACACATAGAGTCTTTTGGGGCAATCTGTAATATCCAATTTTAGGTTACCTAAGCTATAGTTACTTTTTTATCTCTGAGCTTCCAGATAGCCTGGTAAACAGACTGGTCTAAGCTATCACAGTGAGGAGTGGAGAGTCAGGGTGCATGATTCAGAAGAAATTCATCAGAGAGGAGCAGTGGGCTGATGAGGTAGCCTCTGAATGGTAGAAGATGATGGATACAGGAATGCAGTATTGGTTGACACATATCAGTAGCCAAGGAATGATTTATGGAACCTATAAATATTCCCTGGAGAATTCCAGAAATGTGTAGAAAGGAGAGGTTGATAAAAGACGGTCCTTCCTGAAGATAAATGAGTTGGGTATTAAAGGAAAGTGTGACCTCAGAGACTGATAAAATTTGGGACACTTAAGCTACATAAGCTACTTCTGGGTTATGTGTTCTGTGCCATCAATCTTGCGCTAGTCCCACCATGTTTTAAATATCATAGATTTATGATGTATTTTGATATCCAGAAGGACTAGTTCCCTCATTTTTTCCCTCATCCTTTTTTTTTTTTAAACCACTGCCTTATTTTTCTTCCCTTTCCACAAAAACTTTCTCTCCACTAGTAAAGAGAAGAAGGAAAGGGAAGTCACAATTATTACAAATGCTTAAAGAACTAAAACCTAAAAATATTTCTCAAAAATCCTACTACTGATACAAGCTTACAGTTTCAACATGAACGCACAGTTGCATGATGCAGAAAATGTGAAACAAAACAGAGGGCAAGATATGATCAGTGCATGAAACATGTGAGTTGAGCTTTGGGGCAGGAACTAGACTCTCCTTGAAATTTTACTTCACTTTGAACTCTCATAGCACCCTATATTTTGTACTTTTTTGTTCCCCCCTTGGTTTTACTTCCTTCCCCGAGGCCCAGGGAACTGGATTTTCATTGCTAAGTGTGTGATAATACAAAATGGGAAATATTCTATTCAGAGCTAATTCTAGAAGTATTTTGAAGCAGGCAAACTTTTCTTCAGTCCTCCTTTCTTAAATTGTTCCTTTCTTCTCTTTTTGGATCATTCACTCCCCCCCACCCTCCCAGCCTCCAGGTAATTGAAGTCCTTGTACTTTCTTACCTGCTCATGATCAACATCTGCTCTTAGGAAATGGTCTGCTTTCAATGATTTATACTTTCATGTCAATCATCTCCAGCTTCTGAGATTTATGTGGAACTCAAGAATGTTTTTCCCTGTGTTACAAGGATTTCAGGTATCAGGAAGCAGGGGATGCTTCTTGTGGTAGTTAAAATCAGGATTAGTAAGTGGCTAATGTTGCACTTCAATAAAAGAGGGTAAAAATACCATACATAACATGTAAATCTTATACTTATTTTCAATAGTCTTGTTTGTTGTTACATTATTCTATGTCCATTGACTCAATGTCTAACCAAAACAAAGGTTAGATAAGCATTGTAATTAAAAAGTTCTAACAGCTGATTATGGATGAAGGGCACTGTACAGTAAAAAGCTCTATGTTGGGAAAATAAGGGTATAAGCTCTCATTTAGTTGCTATTTACTCCTGAGTTAATTCTCTTCACTTGGATCTAGCTTCCTTTTCTATGCCAATACCTCTTTAATGATTGAAAACAATCCTAATAAGGTCACATCTAGTTCTGAATACAAAGTCTCTATTATGCTCTTGTCTGGATAACAAAACTTGTTGATTTTATGACATAATCCTGGAATGAAGAAAAAAATAAGATTTACTGTTAAGAACAAAAAGTGTGTAGAGCAGGAAGCTCACATACAGAAAGTCTTCTGAGAACACTGAGAACATTTAGCAAAAAGTGGAAACTCTGACAATACTGTGCAGTCACAGTGTTTCTCTTCCTAACAATGATTTTTTCCTGCCCTGACGAAAATAGAGCAGTTTTTATTGTCACAGCACATGTGTAACTATTACTGGCAATAAAGAAATAGTCATATAAGCTAACTCCTTAAACATGTTCTTTATGTTAAGATTGGCATTTGGAGAAGATGAGTGGTAGCTTGCAACACTTTCTGAATTGCCTTGGATACCTGTCATCCACATCCAGAGCCTGCAGGTTACACTCAGGGACTCTTGCCAGTTCGGTAATAATGTCACTGAAACCTGCTGCTGCGGCGATGTGCACACACGTCTTTCCACTCTCATCATCATAGTTGATTATGGATGGACCCTGGTGATGACTCAGAATGATGGAACACAGAATTCTATTTCCACTCTGGAAAACAGAGTCAAAGGAGGCTCGTTATGTGCAATCCAGTGCTCTTCCCTGTCTGTGCATGTAAAGATAAAAATACAAAGTGAAAACACTCCAAAGAGAAAACAAGAAAAGGAAAAAAGAAAGAAAATACATTTTATCAAATTCTCCAACAAATTTCCTCTCATTTCAAGTCACTGCAGAGATTTTTCTCTCCCATAGGAGCTAAATTGTCTTCCATAATTAGCGAACCAAGGAGGACGTCAATTAAAAACGGGTATAATTGACTGACATCAGAGCTCACTGGAGGTTGGGCCACCTCGACAATAACTAGCTCATTAAATCTATTTGTTTTGTTTCTTCCCTTGACTCTAGAGGTTGACTGCTGAGAAATTGACAGTTAATTTTAATGTCAACAAAGTGACGGTGATGAGTACTGACTGGTGGCATAATGATGACCAAAATGACCCCCCGTAGTTGTCATGAAATTGAAATCACCCCAAATCCTTTGTGAAAGGAAGTGGACCATAATCACGTAGCTGATCCATAAATAAATAAAACAAAAAGTTTGAGAAGGAGAGAACTTCAGGCAACATCTAAATTGGGTCCATTTTCTGTATTGGTCTATAATAAGCTTCTTATCTTATATCGAAGGGACGCTATTCTACACTCTTTAGTAACCTGTCCCAGCGTTGAAAGTCACCAGTTCCTCCTTGAGTGTGCTCCACATCTCTTCAGCTTGAATAAGTAAGTAAATGCTATGCATATTGTTGGAGTTAAATATCTTTCATTGGACTAAAAAATAAATACTGCATAAGCATTTGCAATTTAAGATAATAAATCTTCAGTGGCCAATAAAAAAATTCTAGTTTTATATTACACAATGGAAACTCTTATTTTTCAGATTTCTCCTTGTGTCTGTGCAAAGATTATAAAACAAACTACACAATTCATTAGCATTTTGATTTTCTCAAGGAATCCGTACGAAGACCCTTTAACTCCACCCACAAGGTCTTATGGTAGAATGGTAGTCCCCATAGGAGCCAAGAAAAGCAGGTTAAGGAAATGGGAGAAACCACATGGTTCTAGGAGCCAGGAGGGCCAGGCTCAGGGCAAGAAGAGAGAGCTGAATTTTGTAAAAGATGCAATTCTGTATCCTCCAAATGCTGTTCAAAAGCTATCTCATAATAAATTTTCCCATATAAAATTTCCTCTTGGTGTTCTTCCCACTGTATTCTCTCTGTTTATTTGACCCCAGGGTTGTGTTTTAGAACCTTTGAGTCAGTTATCACAATTCTATGGAACAGCACCGGTTTGTTTTCGCTCTTCCTGTCCCCTCCCCCCCCCCACCGTTTGCACCTATGGTTCTCCGGATATCCTGTTACTCAGCTTGCCACTGACTTCACAGTGAACCTTCACATATTGAGCCCTGCATGTGCTTCCACTGTATCAGAAGACAGCAGCAGCTGACAACAGGTCTGAAACCTCTTGCAGGACCAAGGGCCAGGGGCCACTTAAATCTCTTAACTTTGAGCTCCAGGAAGAGTGCTGAATGGATGTTAAATGCTACAACCAGGGCCAGCTAAACAATTTGTGAGGTCCAGGGCACAATGAAAATGTGCAGTCTCCTGTTCACATAGCAGAGAAAAAATTATTCCTTTCTTCCATTGTGTCTCTCATAACCTGTCAGTGATTTTCACTTGCTATTCTTGACCTGTCATGGTGATTTTATTTCCTATTGAGTGTTGGGCTCCCTTGGTTTGGGGATTCGTACCACAAGTGCAAACCTTCAGAGGTGACCGGGGCCCCATTTTGTGACCCTGCATGTGCTTTTTTCCACCCTCCCTGAGTCTGTGCCAGGGAAGCAGGGAGATAGGACTGTGAGCTGAGGCTCCATGGTCCAATCAGACCTCACTTACAAAACACAAATTCAAAGATATAATTTTAAGACTTTCCAGATGGTGACCACAGAGCATTGCACCCTAAGCACAGGGCTCCCTTCTGAGCATGGGACCCTTTATGACTGTATTGGTCGCACGCCCATAAAGCTGTCCCTGTCTATGACATTATTCCTTCTCTCCCTCTCACCTTTCCTCTTACATTCTCTTTCTTCCTCCTTCCTTCTTTTGTGTAACAATGACTTTTAAATAATTTGGATCTGTTGGTTAAGTCCTATGGCATGCCTGCCATCAGTCGGCTACATTAAGCACATCTTAGCTTTTATGCCTACTTCATCCATTTTTCTAAGATTCTTTCCCCTGATATTACTTGAACATATTTTGAAGGGGTCTCAAATATATTTGAAACAATCAAGACACCCTCACCCCCCTTTTAAAAAGTGCTAGTCGTTCGAAAAAGAAAATAGAAGCAAAAAGAGTACCATCTCAATGAATTAATTTTGTTTACAATTTTGTGGAAGAGCAAAGGAGCAAAGGAATTCAGGTTACCAAGGTGGTTCAAAGGGCAAAATGCACTGTAATGGAAGAGAGAGCATCAAGCACAGATGGAAAAAACAAAACCCTACTCCTTATACTCGCTCTTCCTGCCTTCTCACCTGACCCTCAGAGAAGCCATTTTGGAAGTAGCAAACTGTATAAGGGCCTGCAGCCCAGGGTCCCTGAGTCTGCCTCTTCTGGGATCCTGACTGGCTAGCCAGTCCCAGTCAGCTCCCTTTGGAGCTGGAACATTGCACAGCTTCTCTGGATAAGTGAAGACTCTCCCACACCTTCCTCTTTTCCTACAAAATGCCTTTTCTCCTGAATTTTCCAAAAAATTCCTTGCCTCTATACTTGGCTCTCACTTATAACATAATCATTGTATTTTCTTTTCCTTTATAAGAAGATTCTTCCAGGAATAATGGTGATAACTACATTTAATGACTAAGTATTCTGTGCCCAGCACCGTTCCGAGCATTTCCACGTACTCACTCATTTAATTCTGACAATAACCCCACAAAGTAGGAACTCTTATACCTGTATTGTAGAGGAGAACCTGGAGGCTCAGAGGGATTAAGTAACTTGCCCAAGGTCACAGCCAAGAAGTGGCAGAGCCATAATTAAGAGTGTGTCTGCAGAGCCCTTACACTTCCCTACTCCACCATCCTGTCTCCGATTAAAGAACAGTCTGTTTATTTGATTCTGCATGTTCATACTGGGGGAATGAAAGTGAAAACTGCTGTTTAGACTGGCTACATCAGTAGAATGATGTTTGCCTCACGAACAGAAACCTTTTTTAGAGTTAAGTATTAGGTGCTTTAACATCCTCTCCTAAAGGGTTTGCCATGGTGCATCCTCACAAGAATTTGAGAGAGCCCTGGAGAGCTTTAGTTTGTGAGCTGAGGCCATCTCTGTCGCTCTTGGTAACAGGATTCCCTTCTTGGCAAGCTGGGCTGAGTGTCAGCCAAAGGTAGGCTCTAGGCCTGGGAGGCCAGGGACAGTCACAGAGAAAAGAAGCACCAGGGGAGAAGAAATGAGATGATGCCCAGAAGTGCCCTTAGGAAGAATGAAGAATGGGTTTCCATTTGGTAGGAATGTCATTCAATAGGGGAAGTAACAACACTGTATAGATCCTATTCTCATGGAGCCTTAGAATTCTACACTGGGTGACAAGATAAGGACTGTGGATTTATTTGTGTTTTTTTTGTTGTTGTTGTATTTGTTTTGTTTTAGTCCACAGGCAATAAAGTTGCCTTCATATACTCTGAAAGCTGCTGGGAACTACAGAGTCCTAGTCATTTTCTCTTTACACCTTATGAGGGAGGGGAAGTTATAAGGAGCCTTGTCACAAAGGATGCTGAATTAATGTATAATATCTTTGTTACAGATAGACTCACAAAAAACAAGATTCCAATATCCTGATTGTGGACCCTTTTTATTCTAGGTGACCTTCCAAGGAGTCTCAGTGGGCAATTTAGGACTTGTGGTTATTTATTAACATTCTGGGGAATTAGTTCTATGGTGGCTTCTTCTTGGAGGGAACTCCAATATCCTTCCTTCTCTTGGAAGTAGGGGCCTGTTTGCATCACTTGTCCCAGGATGGTGACTATATAAAGCAGAGGCTAGGGTTTTAGGCCACATGGTGCTCTTTGAGGGCTGGGTGGTTTTGTGTTATGAGAAGCACACTGGCCCATCAGTTCAGCTGGCACCAGAAATGTCACCTGGGGAGGGAGCTGGAGGGGAAGATCTACTAGTCTACTCGGCATGAACATCAGAGAGTTAAGGGTCTGAGGCAAATCAAGAGAGAAAGTACCCAGTATCCTGGCTTAGAGTCTAAACCATCTTCATGTTTGCCCCTTTGGATGCAAGCTTTCTGCTTGGCCTGACTCCAGAGGCCATTATACCCCTGAACCTGGAGTTGACTCCCATGGAGAACAAGTGGAAAATAGAAATGGGATGCGGGAGATATGAGGTATGGTGACTCTCAGCTGCTAAACTACTTCATTTCACTGGTGTCCTAAAGCTTATTATAGAAAAAAAAATCTTTTTGTTGTAGTAGTGTGTAGAAAGGGTCTAGTTTCTACTTCTAGCTGTCTGGTTAAGATGAAGTTCTCTGGGATGATATCTCTGCATTGTCCTTGTCAAAACTATGACTGGGAATGTTTCTGCTGAGATTCAGCCTAGCAAAACATAACTCTCAATAAATATTTGCTGAACAATGAATAAATAAATAAATGAGTAAAACAAGTCTTACGAACTATGGACAAAGTCAATCAGAACAGAATTTTATTCATCCTTTTCAGCTTCTGTCTCTTTTCCCTATTACCTCCCTCCATTTGTTATCTTTTTACTCCTTTCTTTACCTGTATTTACTCCTACGCGAGTCCCCATTTTTCCTTCTTCAGCCCACCCCCTTCATCTCCACGACTGTGCACTTAGGAGATGACACATGCACGCCCCTTAAACTTAGGTTACCCTTCAGGAGTCCAGTTTCCTAAACAGGTCAGTCTTTGCTCCCAGGGTAATGGATTTCATAAATGTGACTTTTTCTTTGTTTACTTTGGGCTTATGTGGTTTTGTAGTCCTCCTTTTATCAAGCACTGGGAGTCATGTGGCCTGGGTGCCTGAGTAGGTGCTGGATGCCTGCATGGGTGCTGGGTCCTTGGGCAAAGACAACCTCCCCATGTACTAGTTTTTCCACCTGTGAACTGAGGGATTGGACTAAATGATTGAATATGGTCCCTTCCAGCTCTAAGGTTTTTGACCCTTATGAACTAGATCTATGGTATATGACATTTATAAGTAACCTTTGGCATTCTGAATATATTTAGGGTTAAAGTATATTTATAAAATGTTTGACACCACAATTTAATCAGTTGACCACAGATCATGATGGCCTTAGGAAGAAGGAAGATTCCATGCTTACCCAGACCAGTCTCAGGCACTAGGGGCTTGAAGGTTATATTCAATATCTATAAGGGTTTATGTGTGAGTGTGAGTGTGAATGTGTGAGTGAGTGTGTGTGTGTGTGTATGTGTGTGTGTTTAATTTCCTTAATCACATACTGAATGAAGAAACATGAAATAGTTGTTTTATACTAGTGTAGTTCTTTTCTTCCTACCATCCCTGGAAAAATGCACTGAAAACAACAAAAACAAGTACTGCTGAGAAAGATTTCAAATAAACATATTTTCTAATAAGTGGAGACAGGAGCTAGTGGTGAGATTTGAGGGGCAGTAAATACTTGCCCCTCTCACTGACCTGATCTATCACTGATCTAAGAATTCCTATCATTAGGGGGAAAAAAAACTTATCTCCTGAGAAGCTGGTATCATTACAGATAGGCAAGAACATGTTTCTAAGGGACTGAACTACCATCAAGGGATACTATGATGAGGACAGGGCTCTGTGTTAGCCCAGACAGTCTGGCAGTGGGGTCTCCTGGGCAGATGGGGCAGGCGAGTAAGGGCAATGGGCCCACTAGAGGGCACCACCAGCTACCAAGGGATCTGAGAAATGGGGGCAAAAGTTGAACTTAGATTACTTTGTGGACTCAACGTTTCAAATCTTTACTACTTTGGTTATTTGGGTCAAATACAGAATGTTTTCTATTTCAAAGTGCTATAGCTTTAAATGTGTTCTCATTCGGTCCTAGAAAAAAGCAGGAAGTTTGGTGAAAGGAAGAAATGACAATGGGAAATAGACTCATGCATGTGGAAAAACTTTAAAAGGAACACAATGCTGGTCTTATGTTATACCATGTTTCCCCCAAAATAAGACCAAGCCGTACCGTCAGTTCTAATATAAGACCTGATATTATATTATATTATATTATATTAATTATATTATATTATATTATATTATATTATATTATATTATATTAAAGACCCGGTCTTATATTATAGTAAAATAAGACTGGGTCTTGTATTAATTTTTGCTTCAAAAGACGCATTAGAGCTGATGGTCCAGCTAGGCCTTATTTTCGGGGAAGCACAGTAAATGAATAAGAAGGCTAAAGTAGGCAAATGTAATTATGGTTTCAGCTGACATTTGGAATTACCCTTAGTTTTCTTTGCAGTGTAAAGGGCAGAACATACCACTTCTGAATTTTATTACTAACCACAGGGAGGGAGAGGGCACATGGTTCCTCCCGAAGTTGTGATTCTTAACCTTTTGGGGGTAGTCACCAATCCTCATTGAGGAATTGAAGAGAGTTGCAGATTCCTTCCTCAGAAAAGTATATGTAACATATTCATATATCCACACATACAATATTATATACAGTTGTAGGGGTTATAAAAGAGACTCATCTTGTTAATCTTTTTACTCTTAATGCCAGATACACAGTTGGTGCTCAATAAATATTTATTAAGTGATTGAGTATAAAACTGAGTGACACATTATGCTTATACAAAATCATGGTCAAATGCAAATATTTTGGGTAGGGCTAGATAGGGTTTTAGCACCAATCAATATGAATTAATTTATCATAACGGTTTTTACCCTAATTCCATATTACATCTCCTGGAGGGAGGGGACGCTTTGAAAAATATCAGCCAGTCAAGATGGTGGAGTAGGTAAACACCGTGCTTGCCTCTTTTCATCACCACATCAAAATTATGACAAAACTACAGAACAACCATCATTGGGAATTGCCTGAAGTCTAACTGAACAAAAGTCCTACCTCTAATGACATACAGAGGAAGCCACCTCGAGACTGGTAGAGGGGCAGAGACGCTGACTGGGCTTGTCCCACAACCTTGTGAGACCTTTAAAAATCAAGAGGGATATCTCAACTGTGGAGGTTTCCCTTCAGAGGAGCAAAGGGTCCCAGCCCCACAGGAAGCTCCTCAGCCCAGTGTTCCAGTACCAGGGAGAGAAGTCACCATAACTTCTGGCTATGAAAACCAGGGGAGATTGTGACTGAGTGTGATAGATGGCAGCTGGAGTTCCTCTTAAAGACCTGAGCAGACTTAGTCGCTGACAGACTGTCTCACTGACAGACTCATTCCCTCTTAGCTCCAGCTCCAGCACTGGGACAGCAGCTAGAAAGGCACCAGGGACATATGGGAAGGAACTAAGTTGTCTGGCTGCAGGGTAAGGGCTGGAGAGGCAGCTTTCTCCAAGACAGAAGTGCTGGTAGAACCCATTGTTTCTTTGTTGAACTCTCCCTCATCCTGGCCTGCAGACACAGGCAGCTGCCATACCTGAGTTTCCATCGACCTGGCTAACATGATTTGTCTGCCCCGCCCTGGTGATTCCCTGAGACTTTGCCCCACCCAAATTTCAGGCACACCCAAGCTGCTTCAAATGGCTTTTCCATCCAATCAACCTCTCTTGGCTTATGCTGTGGACTTTCCTAAAACCATCAAAGGTTCACAAAACCCAAACAAGCAGTATCTGGCTTTGCTGTATCCTGTACCTCTTGCAGAACAGCCCCAAGCCCAGCAATAGTGGCAGCTGGCCTCAGTTTACAGTGTGGCCTCTCAAGGCACTTCCAAGCTCATTGCAGGTGGAGACCATCTGTAGACTCTTTATGGTTTATATCAGATGGCCCCAGGCAGGGCACAGGCTGTGACTGAACTTGGCCTGTGGCAGGTACCCTCACAGGATGCCCCAGGGCTGCACGGCTGGTGGCCAGCTTCAGACTAAGCAAGAGCATAACCCAGCTGCTTCCCAGGACAATACACCCAAAGGGCTGACTGGGAAGGTACCAGGGCCCTGCTAAAGCAAATCCTGCTCTGTAGGGTCAGCCCCTACACAACAGCTCCTCCACTGTAGTCACAGCCAGGCCTCACAACAAATTAGCCTGATGGTCAATCCCTCCTATTGACATACAAGCAGCAGTCAAGGCTCAACTGCAATAGGAAGGCGCACACAACCCCCACAAGGGACATACCTGCAATTCCTGGCTCAAGTGATGAGGGAGACTGTGCCACTGTGTCCCACAGCACATCTACTACATAAGATCACTCTACCAAGACTGAGACAGATAGCAGCCCTACCTAACACAGGGAAGAAGCCAAAATTGGGAGACAAAGAAACATTTCCCAAATGAAAGAAGAGAACAAAACTCCAGAAAAAGAACTAAATAAAATAGAGACAAGCAATCTACCAGACGCAGAGTTCAAAACTCTGGTTATAGAGATGCTCAATGGTCTCAGGGAGAACTTCAACAAAGAGATAGGAAACATAAATAAGAACCAGTCAAAAATAAAGAACACAATAACTGAAATGAAGAACACTTTAGAGGGAATCAACAGTAGATTAGATGAAACAGAGGGTCAAATCAGTGATTTAGAAGGTAGCAGAAAACACTCAATAAAAACAGCAAAAAGAAAAAAGAATAAAAAACATGAGGATAGTTTAAGGAGCCTCTGGGACAACATCAAGTGTACCAACATTTGTATCAAAGGGGTATGAGGAGGAGACAAGACAAAGCAAGTAATTGAAAACCTATTTGAAGAAATAATGACAGAAAACTTCCACAACCTGGTGAAAGAAATAGACATACAAGCCCGAAGCACAGAGAGTTCCAAACAAGATGAACTCAAAGAGGCCCACACCAAGACACATTACAATTAAAATGCCAATGGTTGAAGACAAAATCCTAAAAGCAGCAAGAAAAAAGCAGTTAGTTATCTACAAAGGAGCTCCCATAAGACTTCTAGATGATATTTCAACAGAAATTTTGTAGGCCAGAAGCGATTGGCACAAAATATTCAAAGAGGTGAAAAGCAAATACCTATAACAATGATTACTCTACCCAGCAAAGCTATCATTTAGAATTGAAGTACAGATAAAGAATTTCCCAGACAAGAAAAAGCTAAAGTTCAACACCACCAAACCAGTATTACAAGGAATGTTAGAGACTTTAAGACAGAAAAAGATAAAAAATATGAATAGTAAATGGCAGTAACTACATATCTGCTACCAATTACTTTCAATGTAAATGGATTAAATGCTCCAATGAAAATATAAGGTGGCCGAATGGATAAGAAAACAAGACCATTACATATGCTGCCTATAAGAGACTCACTTCAGATCAAAGGACACATACAGACTGAAAGTAAAGGGATGGAAAAATGGTATTTCATGAAAATGGAAACAGAAAAAAATGAAAAACAGCTGGGGTAGAAATACTTATACCAGACAAAACAGACTTTAAAACAAAGGCTATTAAAAGAGACCCAGTAATCCCACTTCCGGGTATTTATCTGAAGAAACCAAAATGCTGCTTTGAGGGGATGTGCGCATCCATTTGTTCATTGCAGCCTTGTTTACAATGGCCAGGATGTGGAGGCAGCCTGGGTGTCCATCTATGGATGAAGGGATAAAGAGGAGGTGGTACATATATACGATGGAATATTGCTTGGCCATGGAAGGGAATGGGTTCTTGTCGTCTGCAATGGCATTGATAGACCTGGAGGATACTGTGCTGAGTGGAGTGTCAGACAGAGAAAGACATAGGCAATGTGATTCACTTATATGTGGAATCTAAAGAACAAAATAAACAAAACAGAAACATACTCAAAGATACAGAGAACAATTTGATGGTTGCCAGATGGGCAGGGGGTTAGGGGGATAGGAGAAAAAGAGAAAGGGTTAGGAAGTACAAATTGGTTGTTACAAAGTAGTCATGGGAATGAAGAATATAGTCAATAATATTGGAATAACTATGGTGTCAGATAGGTACTGGATTTATTGGGGTGATAGATGGGAGAGAGAGAAGTTAGGGGACAGGGTGAACAAGGTGAAGGGATTAAGAAGTACAAATTGGTAGTTACAAAACAGTCACGGGGATGTAAAGTAAAGCATAGAGAATATAGCCAATCATATGGTAATAACTGTCTATAGTGCCCGGTGGGTAAAGGATTACGTCTTAAATTATATAAATCTCTAACTACTATGCTGTATTCCTGAAATTAATATAATGTTAATATAATATTGAATGTCAACTGTAATTAAAAAATTTGAAAAGGAGGGGAAAAGGTGAAGGGGAATAAGAGGTTCAAATTTCCAGGTATCAAACAAATACGTCATGGAGATGTAATGTACAGCATCAGGAATATAGTCAATAATATTGTGATAGCGTGGTATGGTGTTAGGTGGTTGCTGGACTTATCATGGTGATCACTTTAGGTATATAAATGTTGAATAATATGGTGTACACCTGAAACTAATATAATATTGTATGTTAGCTATATTTTAAGAAAAATCTTTTTTAAAAAAAGAAAATATTGATGCTTGGGTTTCACCCCACAACAACTGACTGAAAATCTAAGGGTGGGGAATCTGGGTATCAGTATTGTTTTAAAACTCTTCAGCTGATTCTAATGTGCAGACACGAGTGAAATCAATGTAGCTGGTTAAAATCTATATAATTTAGTAGAGAGAGAAAAACTGAAGATGTGGGTAAGATAACCATGCTGACATGGAAGAAATCAGGAACCATAATAAAAATAGTTATCTCTTCCAATTACATAGATCACTACTGTGTTTCCCTGAAAATGAGACTTAGCCGACAGTCAGCTCTAATGTGTTCTTTGGAGCAAAAATTAATATAAGACCTGATATTACATTATTGTATTGTATTATATTTTACTATGTCATATGACACCTGGTCTTATAGTGAAATAAGACCGGGTTTTATATTAATTTTTGTTCCAAAAGACGCATCAGAGCTGATTGTATGGCTAGGTCTTATTTTAAGGGAAACAGTACATATCACTGTCATGCCAGTCTCATTCATACCCCAAAGAGACCCTGATAGTTAAGCCAAGCAGTTGCTGGTGATTTTTCTCAGATGAAAGCCAGGTCTGTCAATGCAAACTCAGATTTTCTGAGTCGAGTGCATTGGTCTTTTGGGTTTGCCAAATTGCCTCTTTGTGAATTAGAACAGGGGTTCCCATCCCCAAAAAGCCCAACTGAGAAGGTCTGGAGTGGGTCTGGACATCTATCATTTTACAAGCACTGATGATCGTTCCATATCAGGGCCAAGTGTAGAGCAGCAGCTCTAAATTGGGGGTGGGGTGGAGGAATAGGCAGTAGAAGAAGCATGTTGGTCAGAATTACCTGGGGAAATTTTTCAAAATGCACATATGTGAGCCCCATCCCAGATCTACGGCAGCAGAAGGCAGGGGTAGTATCAGAGAGTGAATATACAGAAAATGCTTGATTCTCACCACTCTAACCTAAGCTAAGAACCGGTACACATGGGACACTTCTTGGATCCCCAGCCAGGTGGCCACTGGGGCCACTGCTATGATGGTGACCTCTGACCAGCCGCAGGACTGGGCCCTGCACAGGGACTGGTGTGAGGGGGGCAGGGAGGGCGATTAGATACTGAAAGTATGTAGCAGGGTGCTGAGGGCAGGTGGAGGTGACAAAAACAAGTCTGGCTCACTTCAATTTTGCCCAGGGCTGGCGATGGTACAGAGTAACTGCAGCCAAGATTGGGGAGACAAAAACAGAGCAGTTTTCAAATCACTTCTGTTTTCCCCTGATCTCAGGCACATTTGTCACCCTGAAAGTGCCAGGTGCTCATCTTACCATTCGTGGCTCATGAAAACACCTGAGTGAAACCACCATCAGGGTGGGCAGAAACTCCTCTCACAAGGATCCTGGCAGCAGTTCAGCAGGGGTGCCCTTATTGGGCTGATGGAAATAAACAGCGGGGATGTTTATGTGAGGCATCGAAAGACAGAAAGGGCTGGCAGTTTTCTCAAAGGAGACTAGTACCGCTCTCCTCTGAGGGACAGCATAGATGACTCTTAGCTAGTCACTCCCCTTCAAAATAGAAAGCACTTCAAGAAATGTTAGCTATGGTCATTCTTTCACTTTGTTCTCAGTTTTCTTGTCTTTGGACTGCAGACTTCTGGGGTCTATTCTGATTTCTTTGGTGGTGTGTTCTCATAGAGACTCCCTTTGAAGATAGTGAGGTAGGGTCATGAGCCACAATTTTCATGGTTCAGCATAGGGATTACTCTGCTTTGGAAGATTTGGAAGGAAGAAGACAGCCATGGTCCAAAGACTTTGAAGGAATTTTCCTAGTCAATCTTTGGTTTACCCTGGGGTACTGTGCGCCAGTGACAAGCATTGAGATAAAGAGAGACAATGAGAAAGATGTGTGTATGTGTGTATGTGTGCATGCATGTGTGTGTGTGTGTGCATGTGTGTAAAATGGCTAAGGCAGGTTCTGCCTGATATTCTATCACTCCTCCTGCTCTGTATCTTGGCAGAGTTTCTTCTCAACAACGGATGCACTCAAACCCTCCAAAGTGACAGGCTGGCTCTTGGCCCTCTGGATACGAATGGAGAGGAGGAGAGTACCATGCATCTTGCTCTGTCATACACACAAACAACATATCAATACTAAGGCTGTACCTTTGCTAATTCCTTTCCTATTGTCTGACATAGAGCCTTGTTAACACTGCTTTAGACCATTCAAACTTGAGATACGTCCTCACCTGCACTGCCCAGTGGAGAGCCGTTTTAAAGTCTTTATCCACAAGGGTGGGGTCTGCCCCCTTCTTCAGCAGCATTTGGGTATGCTGAGGCTGGTTGTGGAAAGCTGCCCAGTGCAGTGGTGTCATTCCCTACAAAATCAAAATCAGAGGGGACAGAGATGAACACAGGCTATCAGGAAGGAAAACAGAGCTCATACTTTCTCCCCTGGCCAGAGGGCCGTCACCAGATAGGTTGGTTGCTGCCTGTCAGTTCATTCATCCCTCAAATCATTCATTCAATATATATTTATTGAGCTTCTGCTTTGTGCCAGGCAAACAAGTGTTGAGGATACTACAGTCAATAAGATAAACGAGATCCTTGCTTTCATGGAAATTGCACCGTGATAGAGGAAGACAGATAATAAATACACAGGAACGAGCCAAAGGATTTTCCAGACTGCTGAATGCAATGAGGAACATACACGGAGTGCTGTGACAGAATGACCACACGGGCAGGGTCTGTTCTGCATGGGCCTCTGCAAACTTGGCAAGCAGTAGGTCATGACGGCAAGCACCTGTCACTGGGGGCACGCAAGGATACCATCTCCCATCATGGGGACGGGGCACTGTTTTACTGAAGTTTCCCCAGGGACTACAACAGAGATTAGAGAACTAGCTGTTGAATGAATAAATGAATGAATGAATGAGGACAAGAGGAGAGCCACGTGAGATGAGGTCGGAGAGGGAGACAGGGAGTAGGGGATGGGGATACCGATGGGGACCCTGTATGAGGCATTTGGATTTTATTCTAAAGTTAATGGAGAGAGAGTTGAAGGGTTTTAAGCAGATGTTGACATGATCTGATCTACACTGTTGAGAAGAAATCACTGTGGCAGGTTGGAGAACAGATCTGGATGAGTTAATCTGGTGAATCCCAGTTTCTTTCAGAGTTTATGGTCACACACCTTTGGCATCATTTACTAAGATGAAGTCTGATGGCCTCTTCTCCTTGCCCACACCTGTCAATTACATGAAATATATCTAACATGACGCTAGATTATGGTAAAGGGGCAAAGCGTGTGGGCAGCTTTAAAGCTTCTCTTTTTATATTCATCTCTGCAGATACTATAAAGGTAAGAGTGACTATCTTAGCCTTCTTTGCTCCATCCACAATGAGATGAGCGGAAGAGATGGACCTCAGCCTAGTTAGAAGTGCAGGGCTAATATCCCAGGATTATAATATTTATTGATCCGGAGGTCTTTATGAGTTCTTATGTGTATTGTCTCACTTAATCCACCAAATAATCTTCTGCATTAAGTCTCACGGTGAAGTCTACTACGAGTTCACCAACCTCTATTTCCTTTTCCTTTTCCTACAGTCTGCATTCCCCAGCCTCCAGCAGACAAGTGTGGACATGAGACTGAATCGTGACATGAAACCTGGACTCTGGTTGATCAGCTAGAACAGGGCCACCTCGTCAACCAGCACTGGACTATGCAATAAGCTTGTTTTGTGTCAGGACCCTGAGGTTTTGAGTTGTTTGCTATAGCAGTTAGCTAACTTTGACAGGCGCCATTCTCCTCATTTTATGAAAGAGGAAACAGCTCTAGAGAAGTCCGCAAGTCCATGAGTGAGTATGGAACTGAATCCAGGGTTTGGAGTTTGTTGGGGCACTGGGGTTAAATGTTAAATCCCCTTGACCAGTTTCATATTCTAAATCATTGAATAATGGGCTGCTTTCAAGTTTCAAGTTTCAGTCATAGAACACTGAGCCTCCAGAAATACTCTTGAGGATATTTCAAGAAATTGGTTCCATATGGAAAAGAATGCTGGTCTAAAAGCAATGGAACTTCTTTGTTCTTATTCCATCAGTTGAATACTTACTCGTGATTCAGAATCGTTCAATGCATTTCAGTGGGTCCTCTTCATTTTTAATTTGGCCCATTGGAATTAGACATCTTAACTCAAGGAAATAAGATTCTTTTATTATGTATGGATTTCCCCTTTCTAGTGCTGAGTCCCATTTGTTTCAGTCATTGGTTTCATCATGAAGTGCTACCAATTTCCAGGATTAAAGGAATCAAGACAATTTTGAAGTCACTGAAGTGTAAGCTTCATGAGGGCAGGCCCTTGTCTGCCTCTCTGAATACCTGGAGCCTAGAGAAGTGCGAAGCACATTGTACATGCTAAATAAATACTTACTAAAGGAATGAACAACTTTTCACTGCTGTTCTTGATTGATATTTTTTGCTTTTGTAAAATTTGACTTACTTTTTAAAATCATACACACAAAGAAAGGCAGATATCACCTCCCCCCAGTTAGAATGGCTATCATCAACAAATAATAATACAAATAAGACAAATAATAAGTGTTGGAGAGGCTATGGAGAAAAAGGAACCCTCATACACTGTTGGTGGGAATGCAGACTGGTGCAGCCACTATGGAAGGCAGTGTAGAGGTCCCTCAAAAAATTAAGAATAGAATTACCATATGACCCAGCAATCCCTCTCTGGCTATCTACCCAAAAAATCTGAAAACATTTATCCATAAAGACACGTGTGCTCCAATATTCATTGCAGCTTTGTTTACAGTGGCCAAGACATGGAAACCAAAGTGTCCTTCGATAGATGATTGGATAAAGAAGATGTGTTATATATATATATACACAATGGAATACTATTCAGCAGTAAGAAAAGATGAAATAGTACCATTTGCAACAACATGGATGGATCTTGAGATTATTATGCTGAGAGAAATAAGTCAGCTAGAAAAAATCGAGAACCATATGATTTCACTGATATGTGGTATATAAAACTGAAAACAACAAAAGAACAAGACAAATGAAGAAACAAAAACTCATAGACACAGACAATAGTTTAGTGGTTACCAGAGGGTATGGGGGTGGGGGGTGGGAGATGACAGTAAAAGGGATCAAATATATGGTGATGGAAGGAGAACTGACTCTGGGTGGTGAACACACAATGGGATTTATAGAGGATGTATTACAGAATTGTACACCTGAAATCTATGTAACTTTATTAATAATTGTCACCCCAATAAACTTTAATTTAAAAAGAAGATAAAAGAAAAGCTGAACATGACTCCTCCTTTATAGAAATGAACTCGCCTGATAGGATCATTGTTACCAAAATCATCTATGGGAACTTGTTAGAATTTCTGATGAGTGCTCCAAGTGAGATAGATGGCAATCACTATGTCCAGAGACATGATTTAGTGATGTGAGAATTCAGTGTGAGAATGTGGTTGTGAACTAAAGTGTGATTATGACTGTTAATCCTTGTCTCCTCACCACAGCTGCTAGGCTTAAAGAGTTAGTCTCTGAAAACAACAACCCCTCTCTTCAAAAACAAAAACAAAACCCAAAACAACCAACGCTTGCATGCTTTGGGAAAGGAGTGAGGTGGGGAAGAGGAAGACTACCATTTTTTGTATACCTACTTGGTGCCAAAAGCTTCCTATATGTTACCTCACAGAATATTTACAATAATCCTAAGCTATTTTTAGCAGTATTACTGGTGAGGAAACTGAAGCACAGACAGGTTAATTAATTTGCCGAAGGCAATTGACTGGGTACATGGCAGAATTGGGATTCAAATCCAGGTCTCTTCAACTCTGGAGGAAAGTTGCTCTTTTCACACATCGTGCTGGTAGATTTTCATTTTGGAAATGAGCTCAGATGCTGGAAAATTCTTTTCTCTGTGACTTTTATCTGGATTTAGAGTCTTCCCACTTCCTAAAGTAGTGGTTCTCACTAGTATAAGGATTGTCACTCTATATTATTATTTGTTTCATTTATCATTATTTCTAGTCGCCTCCTAAAAGTGCAGCTGGCAAATATTTTTGTAAGGTGTTGAAATATATATATTCTCCTCTCCTCCACCCCCATCCAGGGATTTTGGATCACTGTCAGAAACTGTCGATCCTCTAAATGGCCTCAAATAGAGACATGAAGTACTCTATTACTTCTCTGAATATATATTATAATACATATAGTATAAAAATACATTGTATATTTATATTACAATAAACAGGTTGCAAATATTCAGTCAAGTCAAGGGAAATTACCTGTTACTATTTTTTTCAATTGGGCTAATGACAAAACTAAATCCTCTTAGAGTAAGTAATATGAAAACCAAAATTTTCAAAATCAGCTCAAGTATAGCTCTTGGTATCGCACAACACACTTTGTTTAGGAACTTTTTCTACAACTGCCCCCTTCTCCTTCTTTCAGTTTCTATTCAGCTGGCAGGCAACATGGTTGTGTTTTGTTAGGACGCTGGTGGCCATTTAAGGAGCAGACTTCAGGCTTGGCGACTGGCATGTGCCCTGCTCAGTGACATAGATCATGATTAAACTGTGATGTACTGAAAGGCAGAGGCTGGGGCTTATTCACCATGGCAAACCCACCTCACCGAGCACACAGTAGGTGTTCAAGAAATGTTTACAGGAAGAATGAATTAGTGAATTGCAGTTTATCAAGGCTCATGAGGAGTATAAAATACCAGAGTCTGTCGAATGTAAGTTCTGTATCCAAACTGTGTTGCTACTAGCCGCTCGCAGGGATTTCACTGAGGACTCATTGGGCGGTCAAAACACTTAGGGGCTGAAAATCTAGGAGTTACTGGCAGGTATGTTGCCACAAACACCCAGATGGTCCTGGTGACAGTAGAATTTCACTTTTTTGAAAAACAAAAAGTATTAGATCAAAGAATGAAGAGTAACTCACATTCAGTTAGGAACACAACTCTCCAGCATGTTGCAAAGGAAAATGGTAAGTTTTAGTTGACTTCGGATGCATTTCGAGATTGCTGATAGGACTACATGATGCTGGAACTGGTGGGGGCGCAGCAGGGGTGCTTTGGAACAGCGCTCTTGTGCAGATGAGTAATTCTGAGCCTAGAGCCTGTGCCACCCAAGTTTTAGTTAAGGGTTTACAAGTCCTATCAGCTTCTCAAAACATTTTTTTCCCAAAACCACTGTAACTTTTGTGTTTTCAGAACCAGAAATCTGATTAAGTGCTTAGCAGTTTTCAAGGTTTCAGAATGGCACTTTTAGAGAGAAATGCACGAATTTTTCTTGAGTTTAATCATTTAATTATATATTTTATATATATATATATATATATATATATATATATATATATATATATATATATATATATATATGTTTATCTGCTATGTGCAAGTTACTGAACTGGAGTGTAGGGGGTACAAGATGAAAAAGACATGATCTGCCTCCAGAGAGACTTATGGGGGATCGAGGAGAGAAGGAAGTGAGGGTTCCTAGGAGTAGTAATTTTTTGAAGTGTTCATTTTTAGGATAAAAATTCTGGTGCATTTTAAAAAAATGTTCTATTATTTTACCTCTTGTTAACTGTAAAGTAAAAAGATGTTTTAAGCCAGGGACTGCTTCTTTTCATTTTGCCTTTATAGTGTATGTACACTCTCTGCCTGTGGCTATATTTTAGGTATGTGATAAGTGCATGTAGTGCTAAGAATTATACCCAAATGTTCACATCTGTTTTTGCAACTTGGATTTGTTTTCTCCAGTGCTGTTGTAATGGAACTTTGGATTACCAGGCCATTCACCAAAATCTACTTAAATTAGAACGTGCATTTAAGGTAGGATCAACAATATATCCTAAATACCATGCCTAACAGTGCTTCTCTGGATAAATGGGAAGTCCTAACCCAGATGCCCTCAGCTCATAGCCCCTCTTCATGGTGTTCTTCCCGTCAAAGCTCAAATGAGAGCAGGAGAGAGAGGTTCAATTCCAGGAGTCTAGCAACTTGATCTCTCCCTGTAGCTGCAGTAGAAAAGCCTTTCTTTATGTCAGAGAGTCCTCTGACGTTCAGAAGAACAAAAGCACAAAGGACAATCTGACCCATCTCCCTTTTCCTACAGTTCTAAACTCTGCAGTGTGGATGGCTTCACTTTATTAAGCAGTGTGGTTAATGAAAGAGAAAAAACAAAAACCAACGGATCACTGGAACAGAACAAAGAGTTCAGAAATGGAACCACATATTTAAAAAAGAAACTTGTAACAAATTAAAATCATAGTGTAGTCATGTCCCTGAGGGTAGGGGAGGTCTTTAAAAAAGATGCCAAAAGCAAAAGCAATAGTAGATATGAATGGTCATTCTGATTATATCATATTGAAAAATTTCTGTACAAGGAAAGACATCATGAACAGTTCTAAAATAAGCAGTGGACTGAAAATATTTGCAACCCAACAGCCAACAAAGGATCGATGTTCAAAATATAAAATAAACACCCATGACTCTATAAGAAAATGGTAAGCAACCCAAACCCAAAAGGATCTAAACAGGCAAGTCACAAAGAAGATATTAAAATGACCGTTACACCTATGAAATGACGCTCAATCTGACTGGTTATCAGGGATATGCAGATTAACCCAACAACAAGAAAATCCAACAATAGGAAACCAACAACAAACACCCTTTTACACTGTGGGTGGAGCTATAAATTAATACAGCTATATTGGAGAACAACCAGGCATAGAAATTAAAAATAAAAATGTATACTCTACTGCTCAACAATTCTTCTTGTAGAGAAATGCTTGTAAAAAATACTCAAGGATGCTGATACAAGAATACTCCTTAGAATAGTGCTTGTTGTGAAAAACTGGAGACAACTGAATTGTTCATTCACAGGGGAATAGAAAAATAAGTAGAGGTATTTTCATAGTAGAGTAATCTCTCCTTATCCATGGGGGATATGTTCCGAGACCACCAGTGGATGTCTGAAACCACAGATTATACTGAACCTCCCCCCACACATGTGCGCACACGTGTGTGTATGTATGTGTGTATAAAATGTTTTTCCTGTACATACATACCTATGATAAGAGTTAATTTATATATTAGGCACTGTAAGTGATCAGTAATAATAACAAATAATAAAATAGAGCAATTATATGCTGTAAGAAAAGTTACGTGAATGTGACATTATTAAGTAAAATAAGGGTTACTTAAACACACACACTGCTATACCAAGATAGTCAATCTGATCATGGAGAAAGCTACTAAGTGACAAATGGGCAGGTGCATATACAGCATGGAGATGCTGGACAAAGGGATGATTCACGTCCCAGAGCAGGACAGTGTGAGATTTCATTGTGCTACTCAAAACAGTGCACAATTTAAAACTTTATTTTGGGAATTTTCCATTTAATATTTTCGGGCCTCGGTTGACTGCAGGTAACTGAAACCTCAGAAAGTGGAACCATCGATGGGGGGGTACTACAGTGGGAAACATTATGAAGCCATTAAAAGGAATGAGCCAGATCTATAGATGTCAATATGAATAGAGCTCTAAGACATACATATCCTTGAGTGAAAAAACAAAGTTGCAGAACAACAGATAGAGTGTGATGATACCTTTTATGTTATACTCCATAGTGTCTATGACAATATATAAAAGATTGGGAAAGAGACACATCAAACAATGATTACCCAGGGCTAAGATGGTGAGGTGGAAGTCATCCAGGATTTCCTACTATCACTTGTAATATTTAAATTTTTAAAAAGGAAATGTGCTTATGTATTATATAAGTAAAAACTAGTAATACAAAAAAATTATTTTAAGTCACTGAGCGCAAATCAGCACAGCCTTTAAAATGATATTCACCTCTCTGATATCAAGTGATATCACGTTTTGTTTTACTTGAGCAGTTCTCGAATGGTTTCAGAAACATACATTTTCTTCGTCCTCTCTCTCTCTAGTTTTAGTTTACAATCTAATATATCACTTAATGATTTGCATTTCTACTAATTGATCCTTTAATGTTTAGCCATTATTGTGACAAGCTTGGGAGTCCTTCAGTTACTCTTGGAAAATAATTTCATTCAAACTATGTAAGGATATGCCTTATTCTTTTCTCTTGTCATCAGGAAACCATAATGTTTCACCAGCACTAAGTTACCTTTTCTCTCATTTCTTTTGCCTTTGCTGGTTTTTGCTTCCTGTTTTGTAGCAGGGTGTGTGCGTGTGTGTGCCTATGCTTTAATGTTACCCCCTCATATTTAATGGAGACTGCATTGTGCTTGGAGCTCACTGGAAAAATATTGAGGAGGGGAGGAAAATAGGTGATTGCTTGTTCAGAGCACTGAGAAGCCAAACACAGGAACTCCACTAAGGTAATGAATGAAAAAGAAAACCTGGGCTATGTTCTTTCCATTTCAGAATTGTCCTTATTTCAGATTGGCAAAGAGCTCTAGCCCTTCCAAGTTTATATGAATTGGCTCACATTAGCAATGACAAACATCTACGTAAAATGAAAAACACAGGCAAGCATTAGCAGTTGGCTTCAGATTGGTTTCAGACATGCAGTTATGCAGTGACATGGCCCAAAGAGGAAGCTGCAACACTCGGTGGGAAGTGTCCTTTTTGAGGCCCCTGCGCTCTGCGCTTAAAAGCCAAGGGTCAGAATGCTGGTTTATCAGCAGGGGGAAACTCCTCAGAGAGGTCACTTTTCATGAGACTTTCCCAACATTTACCACATATTATCCAAAATGTGTTACAAGTACCAGTGTTAGAAAGATCTGTGTCTACTTTCATTATATCCACCAGCAAGGGGCCTTCCAGGGTGGGGAAAAACAGGGAACCATCACTTTACTGGGAAATATTTGGAGGTCTAAAAGGGGAATTTAGCTTTAGGATATTAATGACTGAATTTGTCTCCTTTCTAATATGCCCCAGTTTGGGGTCTGAGGGTAGGAGTTGAGAGTGGAGGAAGAGGTTGGCAACTTGCCCAAAGTCTAGAAGTTCATGATCAGCTGGCATAAGCTGTGAATACTCAAGCTCCCTTTCACACCATGGGCTGAGTGATGTGGAGTGTGCTTTCCCATCTCTGGTTCTTGTTTTTAAAGCAGAAGTTTAAAACAGTGCAATGCTCTCTCTTCTGCTGTTTTGCTTTAAACCACGTCAGACACGGGGAATGAAAGCAGCGTGTGACCACCAAGTCGGGAGGCATCCAACCCAGATTGTGAAGCAGGGGCTTTTTGGTGTGGTCACTCGAGCCAAGCCAGCATGGAGGAGGCCTTGAATCAGAAGGCTCCAGAAAGTTGGGGGTGGGAGGGGAGCCCCTAATAGGCCAGCTGGCTTCCTTGATAGTGGAATTTGGCATTTGGGGGCATGTGCATTTTCATTGCTATCGTATTTTCTTCAAGTTATCAGACATTCTTAGTGAAGTGCAGCCAAACCAAGCATATATTTATAAAATATTCCATTAAAACCCAGGTTTTTAAATTGGTGCTAAGAAGCTTGTTAAGGAAACCAGGCTGGCTAATGAGAGTCAGTCCTGCTTTTTAAAAGAGTCAAGTAGATACAACAAGACCCTAAGGTACTCTGGAATGACTCTGCCTGGGGCTGACCCACCCTCCCTCAGGAACTTCGCTCAAGAGTGCTGTGCCATCTTTGTGGAAGCCTTGTGCAAGAGACAGCAATTGTGATCACTGGCAAAAATGTAGCCTCGGGAACAGGAAGCCTGTTGTTATTATTATCTATCTGACATCTTTTATTCAGAGAGAGTGTTGGCAGCCATAGCTTGCCATTGAAGTTTCTGGGACTTGAGAAGACAGGAAAGAGCAATATCTGTTTTCCAATGACCAGAGGGGAATTACAAAATTTCAGTGGTATGCTAAAGGCTTAAGTACTTAATGCGATAAATCCTTTTCTATTAGAAGCTGCCCATACCCACAGTGGGGATACATTTTTGCCTGAGGATGAGTAGTAGAGACACATGCTTCCCTCTCAGGATCACCTCCTGGCACATTTATGAGAGGAAGCACAGTGGTTCGGAACCCCCCCTACCCCTTCACCCCCGCCCCCATGTGTACAAGGGTCAACTGTTCCTTCTGAAGGCTGGCTCACCTCAGTGTCCTGGTGGTTAATCTCGCTGAGATTTGACTGTTGCATCAGGACTGTTAGGAGCCTGCAAAGGAAAACAGAAGCAGCTCAAAAGAACAGAATCTGTATGAGAACACAACATTAGCAATACAGTCTGGTGGAGGTGGGCCCTTTCCAGTTATCTAAGGAAAAGATCCATGGAAAAGAAGCCAGCATGATAGGTAAGAAGGCACCTGGGAGGAATAGAATACCTCTCCCTTCTACTTCTACCTCCTCTGTATCTTAGTGCTTCTGGAAGGGCAAAAGAGAATGGAGAAAGTGAATCTTTAGGCTCATCTTATTCCCCAGCCCACTGTCCCTATGTGTGCATTTTAAGAACCAACGTCCTCTAGTGTTTTTCTTTATTCATTTACATAAACTTATAGAGTGCTTTCAAACTACTTCACCACTAGGTACATATGTCATGTCTTTTAAATCTGTAGATTATACCAGGAGGCAGTTAGCATTTACAACTTTGTTTATTCTCTGTAAAACATACACATATCTAAGCATGAAGTGACACTAATCAGTGTGAAACAACTATCAATGATTCCTAAGTTCAAATTCTTATCCCACTGGGGTCCCATACTTGGTTGACAGAAGCCAACATTCTATCTGTGGGAGAGAGGCAATTGAGTTTAGTGGTTAGGAGCCCAGACTCTGGAGCCAGACTGCCTGGGTTCACATCCCAGCAGTATCACTGATGAGCTCTGTGACTGCAGGCACATAACTTAACCTCTCTGTGCCTAAGTGTCCTCATCTGTAAAATGGGGGTGATAAAAAGTGTCTATCCTACAGTGCAGTGTGAGAACGAAATGATATAATATGTGTACAGCATTTAAAACATGCTGGAACACAGTAAATGTTATTTCCAAAACACTTAACCCTAAATGTTTTAACCCTGGCCCTGTCTCAGAATTCTCTGGGGAGATTTTTTAAAACCACAAATACATAGGTTCTATGTTTAGGGTTTCTGACTCAGTAGGTCTAGAGAGAAGCCCAGCTTCTACAGTTTAAAAGAGTTGTTCAGGAAATTCTGGTAAACCGTCAGGTTTGGAAACCACTGAGAAAGGTGCTGAATGAATTAATCAGTGGATACTCATTGTTATGACTGAATTGATTCTCCCCCAAATTTATGTGTTGAAACTCTAAACCCCAGTGCCTCAGAATGTGACCATATTTGGAGGTAGAGCCTTTGAAAAGGTAATTAAGCTAAAACAAAGCCGTTAGGGTGACCCCAATCCAATTTACTGGTGTTCTCATAAGAGCATTAGGACAAGCAGGGAAGCACCAGAGGTGTGCGCCCACACAGGAAAGACCATGTGAAGAGGCAGAAGAGCGTGACCATCTACAAGCCAAGGAGAGAAGCTGCCGAGGAAACCAACTCTGCTGACACCTTGATTGTGGACTTGCAGCCTCCAGAACTGTGGAAAAACAAATTTCTGTGGTTTAAGCCACTCGTCTGTAATATTTTGTTATGGAAGCCTCAGCAAACTAATATGCTCATTAAGGCGATAAAGGACTATCTACAGGGAGACAATGAAGGAAATTCAGAAATTATTTTTGGAAGAACTGTTTGAAGAATGAAATGGTTTTGCCTCCTCCCCAGTCAGGTTTTCATTGTCTCTCAGCTTGGATGATGTCTAAAGTCCTAAGTATTAAATTGCTACCTACAATAGAAGAGGGACTTACCAGATTTCATTCACGATAAACACAATACAAGGAGAGCTTCAACAGGTGGGCTTCTGGTTATTTGCTGTGGAGGTGAAATAACCAGGAAGCCCAAGGTTTAAATTCAGTCTTATCACTGGTCTTTTTTGGGAGCCAGGATAATAGTGTGCTTTATTTCTGGCCTCACCACTGCATGACATCTCTGAGCTTCAGTATCCTCACTTCCGTAATGGAGATAATAGCAATGGTGATGAGGGCTGAATAACGTGACAGGCACAAAACTACTAAACGGACTTTAAAGGAACAGGCTATGACTGCAAGCAGCACATCTCTTTTTTCATTTCTGAATTCTAGAATTCCTCCATCTGACGGCAAAATCCTGTAAAGATAATTGCATTTGGGGTAACACTGTTTTTATATTTGTAATTATATTCCACTACTGGATATTTTTTCCCTTATAGGTGCTTTATGAGTGGAGGGTAACTGGTCTCTCTCTCTCTCTCTCTCTCTCTCTCTCTCTCTCTCTCTCATTGCTGTCTATTGTTTACTCTCTAGGGCTCATTTACTCTGAAGCCCTGGGGGAGAGTGGGAAGGAAAGGCGAGAGGTCAGCTGCGTTCCAATCTGGTTTTCCTCGGCTAGCCCTGAGCAGACTGACGACATGTATAGCCAGACAGGATCTGCTGCAGCCACTTCAGAGCAGAAGTGGGGCTCGCACTAGATGAGAATGGGGGTGGGGACAGAAAGACCTCTTGTCACATCCTCGATGGGCCCCCAAAAGTCATGGGATAAACGCTGTACCTGGATACTTCTCTACTGGCCTCTCAAATCCATTCTCTGCCTTGAATGTCCTGCTCTGAGGCTCCCGTCCAACGACTTCATCATCCAGGCTCCCTTACCCTCTGACGTCCCACTGGGTTTGGCCGGGGAGAGAGTTGGCAGTAGGAAACAGGGAAGGTACTTCCCTTTCTGACAATGACTTTTTCCCTCAACCTGAGGCATCGGCTCCTGCCAGGTGGCCCCCTCTCCTGCAGTCACAACTACAACGACTACCACAGCAGTTTCCAATGACAGCCCCGTTCTTTACTCCTTTCAGTTTAGGGGTGGAATATTTTCCTGCTTTTTGGCGGGAGGTGGGGGTAGGGCGTTATGTCACCATCTCTTGGTTAATTTCAAACAGTCTTTCACTAAACTTTTTCAGTTACCTCTTTTAATATTCCATGTTTTCCATGCCATGACTCTGATTGATATATGCTAATCTATATCACATGATTCGATTTGATTCCTAAGTGTCTAAGACACATGGATCTCCAAAGCTGGACAGAAATTTACAGTTAAGGATCCTCTCTCTTCTTTTAGGAGAAGTAACAGCCTGAGGCGCTACATTGCTTGCCAAAGCCATCACATATTGCCTTGGTGACCCAGCCTGGACTAGAAACTAGGTGTCTAGTTTACAGCCTGGTGCTTCCATGCTGTTCTGCGTGTGATTTGCAACATACTTGTCCCACAGCTATTAATATCTTAATTACCAGAGGACTTACAGACCTCACAGGTTTTTGTTGTTGTTGTTGTCGTTCTCTTAGAATTCCTGTTTCGTGCTAAGGTGGCCCAGGAGTATTTCTCCCACAACTCCCAGCCCAGTCTTCTCTTAGCACCAGCTCACACTGTCTTGCTCTCAGGCAGGAGTATATGCAGTGCACACAGATCCTCACCAGGAGAGACCCCAGACAGGCAGGGTGGTGAGTGATAAGATGCTGCGGCCAGACTACCTCAGTCAGCATCCCTGGCTCCATTACCCACCAGCCAGTGACCTTGGGCAAGCTAGGAAACTCTCAGTGCTTACATTTTCTTATCTGTAAAACAGAGATAATAATTACACCTACTTCTCAAAGATTTGTTGTGACTTTAAATGAATCAATGCATATAAAGCACTTAGAATGACATTTACATGCCATAATAAGTTCTATATAATGATTAATTCTTTTTACCCTTTCTATTTTGGGTTTCCCTGATCACCATTAAGTGATTAGAGAGGCAGAGAGAGAGACGAGCTAGATGTATCCTGGGGGCAGTTTGTTTCTGTGGGCTTCCCTGTTTTGCTGGCCCCTTGGGCTCACAGCCCTGGATCTGGCCAATGATGAGTAGGGAAAAGGGTCCCCAAGCCAGCCACCTGCCCTCCTGTCCCTGAAGCTGCCTGGATGTGAGAGATTGCTATAGTGAAACAGGTATTCAGATTAGAATGCATCACCTGGAAACCAGAAAACAGGACCCCAAAGAAATGTTTTCCTTCCTCCTTATGGCTATAACCAAGCGAAATGAAAAGAGACAGAGCTGCTGGTGCTTTCTGTGTGTGGGGGGAGGGTAGAGGAGGGGAAAAATCTGCCCGTAACCATGGAGACTATGAAAAAGACCTTCAGAGAGCCCTGTGGCTGCTTTCAAAGGAAATAGCTGTTTGCCTTCCAAAGCTAGCATGTACAGCGCTGTACAAACACAGCTCCGTTCTCTTTGGAGCTTTGTCTTAATGATCATTCCCCCTCTTTCATAGGGGTGCCCTCTGAATGTCCCAGAGCCAAGGAAGCAAGAAAAGCCATGGGGAGCTGAAAGCGAGAAAACTTGGACCTACTGAGAAGCTAAGGGTTCAAAGCAGGAAGGAGAATCATGAGATAAATCCTACACTCCTTTGCTTTTGTCCATCCAACTTGCCTTCATCTTCATAATTATAAATCAGGTATCCTTGCATCAGTGTAGATCCCCACTGAGCTGCAGCTTAACTAAGGCTATATATGGGAACTGATTGGTTTGCTTTGAGTTGTTTCCATCAGAGAACCAAATCCCTCTGGAGGCAAAGGATTAACTGAAGTGTCCCCTTGGCTTGTTTATAAGTAGGTTCAGTTTGAGCCTCGCTCTAAGTAACCTCCAGCAAACACTGAGTGCAAGGTGCGTGCTGCTTGTAAATCTAAGAGTAGATTTAAAAAAGAGTACCAATACCTGAATATGAGGCTACAGTGTGGCCCGCACATGTGCTTATGATTAGAAGAAAAATACAGATGTATGTGCACTACCAAAGGCAGGGAGGGGAGTTTCAGGGATGTCGAATGGTTGAATTTGGTGGTTACTGGGTTCTAAAGTCTAGCTATGCTCTATGTGTGTGTCCCAGGATCGACACAAATAGGAGCACTGTTCATACCCTGACGACATTTGACGTCAATGTGTACGTATGTCAGTGGGTCCAGGACTGTACGTGCATGTACCTGTGTGTATGGACATATTTTCTGTGGACCTGTGTGTGCTAAGGTGAGGAAAGCCAGGGTGAGAGCTGGTGGGGTGGCAGTAGCAGGAATTCATTCTTTAGCACTGACCTATGGTATTTCTTTATTTCTACCTTCCATCATCATGATCATTACCCTCATCATCACCACCCCCACTTACTGAACACTGACGATTGACCGTGTTCCGTGCTTTCCACACATTTTCTCATTTTCTTCTGCCTACTTACCTAAGTACTGTATTATCCCTACGTTTTAGAAAAGAAAGTGAGCTGAGCCTTGGCATGTTAATTTGCCCTAGATCATATCGTCAGTAAGAGATGGAGTCAGATTCAAACTCAGTCAGTCTGACTCGTTAGTTGCCACTTCTGGACACTCCTTTCCTCAGTCCAAAAAGGATTTCAGGTGGATTTCAGATACATATAGTAAAATAAGATTACAAGTGAAGAAACTAGGCAAAGAGAAAACAAGGGTGGGCAAAGACAATGTAATTATGGTCACACATATGCCAGAGATTGGACACACATGGGACTTTCAGTTTTCTAAACATGCAAAGAAAGAAACATGATCATAAGTCACAGTGTCCACATAGTAAAAATAAAAAATAATTTATCAGGAGAAGTACAGCAATTCCTTCTTTAGTAAATTGTTTTTCTTGTGGATTCTCATAAAGGATTTTTGAATGCTGTAATAAATCCAATATTTTCAGTGAGATAAGTTTTATAAGGCTGTTTGTTATAAGGCCTCTCAGTGTAGGCTGAGGGTTAATGACAAAATCTGGCCATTAAAATAAATTCTGTAGGGTCCACAACAGTGACTCCTGTGAGCACAGCAGACCCACTGGCAGGTTACGTATCTTCACACATGCACTAGGCAATTAATTACTTCTTCGTACCTCAGTGTCCTCATCCATAAAATGAGGATCAAGATATTACCTACCACATAGAGGTGTGGTACGGATTAGACGAGACAGCACCTGGGAAGTCCTCAGAACATGGTAAATGTTATCATCCCTGTTGTAAGTGCAGACCATGCTTTAGTAGTTAGCCACGCTCACCTGAGGTTGTGTCCACTTGGGAAAATGAAGCAGGTTTACATGGCTTAACGGAAGGTCACTCCCTTCTGCATTATGGTTATAAAATTAAGATAAATACTTACAAGCCAGACCAAAATTTTTTTTCTCAGAAAGCCATTCTGAGTTCATGGTGACTCTCAAATGGGCAAGTGAAGGCCAACTTTCTCTTCTATGGAGCATGAAGTGGCTAGTGTCTGCTTGAAACATTTTATAGAGATGTTATCAAAGTCTGCATGGCCATCAGATTTCTCAGTAAAGCAATAATAAAATCATCTAATTTTAAGCAATGCAATGCAATGCCATAGGGAATCCTTTAAGGCAAGCTAGTTTAGAATGTTCTCTAGGTAACAAAACCAATTAATTTGCTATATGGGTTGTTAAGGTTTAACCCAATTCGTTTTTGGAGAATGCTTACCAGAAATGATGATTTTTGGTTTTGGGACAGTTAATCTCAATCTTCGGATATTACTAGTTACAGCAGCTAGCATTAGCATAACTGAAGCAAAATTTTATCTTCCAGAATTGATTAAGTGTCCCTTTAGGACAATAGAAATATTTCATCACCATACAGAAGGATGTTTATTTTTCTGACTTTAGTTTTTCCGAATGTGGTGGCTGGATCATTAGGTACAATTTTTAGAGAAGGGAAGCCACCACTCTGTTATCTCAGTTACAGTATTGTAGTATAGGTCCTAGACAGCTGAGGGTCACCAGTGGGCATAATATGAAAGAGACTAATAAGTCCACAAAAGAGGAAGTATACTTGGATTGGTTTTTAATTTATTATTGCAGTGATTTCAGATGATGAGCCTAATCTACAGACCAAATTGACCTTTAATGTGATTTTGACTGACAAGGCTTAGTTCACCCCTCAGGTGCAGAGACAAGAGAACTTGACGGCAGAGACAGCTTTTCACCGAAATTTGTGCCCTTTTTTCTTGGATTGCAGTCATTGCTGGTAGGTGGATTCTTGGTCAGGGACTATATTCCGCAACAGGCCTTATACCCAGCTGTGGCTAAATGGCTAGTGCATGTTAATGGAATATGAGCCAAAGTGAATCTTGTCATTTGCAGGCTGAGGTTTTAAAGGAATAAGTGGGACTTCTCTACTCTCCTCTTTCCCTATTTGCAGCTGAACAAAGAGGATTCTGTAATCCTAGGGGATGACAGAGCCACAAAATGGAAGACGCTTGGGTCCCTGAATTACCATGTGGAGAGGAGCCACCCCCAACCCTATCCAGGAACAACTACATTGGAATAAACTTGTATTGTGTTAAAACCCTGAAGTTTTGGGTTTTATTTTTTATAACAGCTATAATTACCATAACTAAAGTAGGAATTTATCTTCCAGAATCAGTTAGGTAGATTTTGAAACAACCACTCTGCGTGATGCAAATAAAAGCAATTAAGTAGAGCAAAACCAGCAGAATAGTCTTATAAGATACATTTACAACATGTTTTCTAAAGATTATTCTTTGGAAAACAGTATGATTTTATGACTAAATATTTTTGTGGGCTGTCTAGAAGAGACATTCTTTTTTTTTTTTCCTAATTCATCAAAAGGAGTCATCCCTTTATGATGTCTATTGATTGTTGGCTCTGAATTTGCTGTTTCTTCTCTAAACTTCCTTGTTTTATTAGGCTTTGAGTAAATCGTAGCTTTCTGTTATTCCTGGATTTAATCCAATGATAATAAGAGAAAAGGCTTGGTGGGAATAGTCCTGGAATTTCCCAAACCCTTTTATTTTAGTGTAAAACAGATTGAAATGAAGAAATCCTGTTACCTATCAATCTAAAAGAGGCCTCGGTCTCCTCAACCCCCACGGAGCTTTAGTTTTAGTTCTGGACACAAGGTATAAAGGAGAGACACCCAGTATGCACCCCGTGATGCTGGCCCGAGGCCCAGCTCTTGAGAATGCTCAATTTCTGTCAGAGTCATGTTCTATGCAGCCAAGGTTGGGGAAACATCCAGAATGTTGCTGATTCCACAGCAGGAAATGCTTGTTATCAGCTGCTGTGAGGGGCTTTCAAAAGATTGAAAAGACTGAAGCTATTTAAACACAGAAGATTGGGGAAGCTATACTTGGTCTGGGCAAAACTTTTTCCTTTGTTGCTCAATTGTTTTACAAGAATGGGGCCCAGATCATTCAACTTACTTGAATATATTTCTTCACATGGCTTCCAGCAGCACACACTCTTGGTTTTCCTTCTAACCGACTGGTCTCCCCTGTCTCTTCTTGCTGGACCTTTTCTAACCCATAAATGTTGGCATGACTCTGAACTCAGACATTAACCTTTCTGCCCACTCAGTGCTCCTTTACCTTGTGTTATTTTCGTCATAGCATTCATCACTATTTTAAATTATCCTATTTATTTGTTTATGAGTGTGCCTCTTAACTCCTTCACTAGAGTGTAAGCTCTGTGACGTCAGAGACACTGTCTTGCTTACTGTGGAACTGCTTGTGCCTAGAAGAGTGCTTGGCCCATAAAAAAGCACTCAATAAATTATTAATAATTGATTAATTGAATGAATGAATATATGAATTCAGATGATGACAAGTAGCATTTCTGCTTGAACCAGACTAGGAGAAAAGGGTTTGAATCATTGGAGTTTAAGATTATTCCAGAACATTTTGATTTACTAAGATGTAGTTCTGTCTGCTCCTACTTCAGAAAAAAAAAAAAAAAAAAAGGATGGATTTTGTTTTGATTTGCCACAGAGAGTTGGAGTAGATGACCTTCTAATCCAAGTTGGGCCCCTCCCAACCTGAATGCTCTGTAAACATGACTACTTACCTCACATCAGGTTCAGCAGTGGCAGCGTGCAGTGGCAGGCGGCCATTTTTATCTGGGATATTGTGTTTGGCTCCATTTCTGAGCAGACTCACACAGCCTTCCAGCCAACCCTGAAATACAAGAGCAACCGCTTCATTATGTAACATAACCTCGCATAGCATAGCCCAACAAACTTTCTCTAGTTTTCTTTTTCCTTTCTTCTTGGTTTAGCTATAGAAATGTTTTATTTGACTTAAGTGGTTAAAGCATAACTCCGTGTAGACACCTCAACAGAGGGCTGAAGGTCTTGATGTGTGGATTTCTGAGTTTTCTGGAGGACCTTTACACTGTCAGATGCAAAGTAATCCCGAGACTCTTTCTTCTGCCTCTCACTCTCCATTTCTAGGGCCACTCACTGGTATTTCAGTTTTATTCTCAGGTCCTAGAGCATGAGATAGGGGTGATTAATCAGTTCTAGCCTGTCATTCTACGGGCTTAGCTCCAAATTATGCTTGTCAATGGTCTGACCTGAAGGCCATGGTCTAATTCCAAAATGTGGGCTCCTGTATCATTCTTGAGCCCCAGCTTCCACTCTGTGCCTTAGTTTATCTATATCTGATAAACAGGCTTTGGTCTTCTTTTCAAGTTCCTTTTCTAGTAACCACAAGTACAATACATTGTTCATTCTAATCAGTCCCCCTCCCAACATCTAGAATCCTAACCTGAGCCCTACTATAATGGTTGGGACCCTGCCACATTGTTGACTGATTTTTCTGATGTTGAATATGGAGGTATTACCAGCACTCTCTAAAGGTTCCCCATTGCTGTGTTTTACCCACTTATGAATTCCCCAGTACATGTTGTATGAACTCCCTGCTGCCTACTAATTCTCCAGATTGAAACTGATACTGCCACATCTCATCCTTGTCCCCTCCTTGGTCAGCCCTTACAGCTGGATCAGTTCCCCACCGTCTTTCTCATTTCAAAGAACAGATATAATTGCAGGCTAGTCTCCTGTTCTGTTCCATAGTTCTTTAAGTAACTGAGCCAACGCTACTGGTAACCAAGTTTGGCTCACCTGCCAAGGAGAATGCCTCCTACATTCATCCACAACCACTTGGGTTACTTAATTATAAGTAGACTTATACGTAGATAAAACTATTATGATAAAGAGTAATACGATATCTTTCTCTCTGACCTTCCTCCATTCATGTATAGTGAAGCCTCAAGATTACCTACTAAGATGAGAAAGATGACTGACAATTGCTTCACAATATGGGAAGCAATAAAAATCAAAACGTTATTAAATGCATGGAGAAGAAGAAAGATAATGATAAGAAAAGAATCTTTTGTTTTTGAAAAGTCTGGCAAAAATCTTTCAACAAAAGTACAGCAAAATTCATAGGTTATAATATTGAACATGGTTTTGTAGAATTGACCAATATCTAAATCTTAAATGTATTTTTAAGTCCTGAGTCATAGTTTACTAAAGCATTAAGTCTGGTTTTAGTGCTAATGTCCAAGTTATCAAGTTCTATGATTAAGAAAAAATATGACCAGGAGACGCAAAAGAAAGGCATACTGAACAAATTTCAGAGTTGCCAAATTGTTATAGTTTTGAAAAACAAATCTGATGGAGGAGGGTCTGGAACATTTTTATTATTTTGCAACATTTCCTGGAACTATGTGTGTATGAGATTTTCTTTTTTTCTTCAGAAAACTACTGAATACATCTGAAACCCATGGTCACTATTCAGAACCAACAAATATTTTGTTCCTACTATATGTTGGGTGATTCTGCATGTGTTTCTCCTTCAATTGCGATAAACTTAGGATATTATTTTTTACTGCATTTTACAAATGAGGAAGGAGGCACTGGCCTTGTCTAAGGTTGTGCACCTGTGGTTAAATACGTTTATATACTGAGTTTGGAGCCGTGACTGAGACTTACTTTTTAAGTGCCCCCTTTCCCAGGTTTCTCTTTTTTACTTGAATTCAAACTTTGCGAGAAGGGAGTGATGGGCTTAAGAGTGCAATCCCAGGACACCCTCCTCCCCCCCTCCTGTGCTCTTCTCATGGAGCCTCAGAAAGCAGGGGGTTCCTGCCTTGGGTTGCCACACAGAGGTGGGGGCATCATGAAGAGGGTGATGCTATCATGCAGGCAAACTTCCCTCACATAGCTCCTCAGAATTAGTTGCTAGAGTTGTCTGCAAAGGTGGCACCTCTGTGGAGTCCCTAGTTAAGGCAACCTAGAGGAGTACTTCTTTTTAGTCCTTTAAGCAGCTGTCTAACCCAAGAAAACAGAAATTTTGAATTTTAGAATTTGGAAAGAAGTACAGCTTGGTTTCACTCTATTCTAAATGCTAGTAGCCGTCAACTTTAGAAACCATCTCTACTTCTTTCCTCCATGCCCTGATTCAAATTTTCTCTTTTCCTCAGTTCAAACACACCAAAAAAATTACTCCATAGCAAGAGTAGTTATTAGGGCATATGGTAAAAGGAAGAGGGCCTGGGAGGGCAGTCCTATGTCTCTCTGAGATATTGAACTTCACCCAGTATTCATGGACCACTGGTTTTCAAATTTGAGCAGGCATAAAAATTTCCGGGAGGTTTGTTTAACATGCAGAACCCCGTCTCCCCACAGCTGGCTTCCAGTGTCTGACACTGGAGGTCTAGGGTGTACGCCCAGAACCTACATTTGAAACAAGCACTCCAATACTTTGAAAAATTATTTCCAGATTTGTAGGTTGAGTCCTAGAGAAAGAGGAAATGCAAATAGAAAATGAAAAAGTAGTTTCTAAAGACAATCTCTGTAAGAACCGGGCAATGCCTCATCGCAATCCACGCTAGAGCTTAGCAGGAAGGTGTGGTTCTGGGGAGGGGAAGTGTTGTAGTTTAGGGGGGCAGCTTCAGGACACCGCAGGGCTGGCCCAGGCGAATCCACCTCCATCAATGGGCAGTGACAGCAGAGGTAAGGGGCTGCGTTGGCAGTAAGGTGAAGGTTTCCAGGAGCCTCATTGGAGGGGAAGGAGAGTGATGAAACCTCATGTGGCCTTAAGGACTTATTTGACATGGACTGGGGTCTCCCAGAAGGGTTTCAGGGAGGATTTGAGAGGAGAGGAGAGGGGCTTGAAGATTTTCAGTAAGCCTTACCATGCTTGCTCTAATGTTGGGAAATGCTGAACTGAAATTTCTTGTGACAAGGACTGACAATTTTTAACCTGAGCACTGATTATGGGTTGAGTCCTATGCTTGGTGTTGCCCCTTAAGAGCCTGGTATTTCTCCCTTACTCCCTACCCCCCACTCTTCCCAGTTCTCATCATTCTCCACAGTCCTCACTCTTGACCTTCCCGTCAACTAATCCTACCCACAGACGCTACCTGCAGTTTTGAGTGCTGCTGCCTCCTCAGGGTATTAATGGAGAGCCTCCTTAGAAGGAGTACCACGTGTGTCCAGAAATGCCCCAAGGGACATGCTGATGCAGTTCTATGGGAAAGACTATTTCTCTAATGGCAATATCAACTCTAACTTAGAGGATTGTTAGGGAGGTCCAAAATGACTTAAATCCACGAAACCAGCTCTAAGTGGTGATATAAACATCATAGGTGATTGCTGCAAAGCTTCAAGTTCTAATTCCACTGGACAGCTGCACCCTCCAAGAACACAAACTTCTGCAGGTAGGACCCCAGAAAGATGCATTTAGACCACCCCACTCCTTCGTGCCCGTGACAGATACAGTCAGTACCAGATAGGTTGCCAGGCATAGACTTGTGCGGCCATAAGCGTCCTGGGTGTTAATATTGGCGCCCATCTTCAACAACAGCTTTACTGTGTCCACCTGACGTCCAGAAACCGCATGCATCAACGGTGTGCATCCTGGAATGAGACATTTCAACAGTCTTTTTAAAAACATGTTTGGCTGGTAAAACTCATGAGCAGACTTTATTGGCCTGGTCATTTATTATAATAAATAAATGAACCAATAAATGAACTCCTCTCAACACAAACCCAGGTGTTGAACTGTATGGGATTGAAGTAAGACAGATGAAGGTGATTGTTGCTACGTTTATATAAACTATGTCTTTTACTGGCCTGATTTAATCTTCTGTAATTTCATAGTAATTGAATTGGTTGATTAAAACATATTGCACAGATGATTAAAATTGCTTATGAATACCTTGGGAAGCAGCATAATTTAGGAAGTAACAGACAGGTTTATCCGGACTTGGCTTGAACAATGCAGAATCTGGAAGAGTTTTTGGAAAGCAACTCCAGCCAGGCAGACAGGTCCAGTACACTTTCACTGGAAGTCTTGCGCAGTGTTGGTAGCGTGGCCTTAGGCTGCACACATTCTTGCTAAAAGGGGCCTCCTGTACTGAAATACTTCTTGTATTTGGAATCAATATAGGTCAACACATTTAGTTTTTCACGTGCTTTATTCCTGAATGAAATTACAGATAAAATTATACATGTTGATGGTGGAACAAGCCAGACTGGCGAGGCAGACTCCAGGTGCTTCACACTCCTTCTGGTGGAGAAACCAAACACAGACACAATCCCCTGCCCAGCTGAGGCTTGTTTAGAAGTCTTTTGATTGGACATTCACGTTGAGGTTGTGATTCTTCTCTGAGTGAATTACAAGCTATGATCCTTAGAGATCCCTGAGAATGGATAGATTCCAGGACTGCTGTTTTCAGTGAAAGATTGTAACCAGCAATCCAAATTTTCTCCAGATCTTTCATTCCTAATACTCTTTCAGGCATCTGTACTGGCTGAAAAACAGCAGTGAAGTGCTGTGTCTTAAATGGTGGCATCATTCCTTTCTCCTTTCCTCCCCACCCACTCCTCCTCCTCTTTTGCTTATAGGTGTCAAGTTGCTCCTGCACCATGTTTTGAAGAGGCTTTCTTCCACTGAATTACATTTGCACCTTTGTCAAAGATTGGTTGAGCACATTTGTCTCTTTTTGAGTTCTGTTCCTTTCCATTGATCTGTGTCTAGTCCTCAGCAATACCATTGATTTCTGTAGCTACCTAAGTCTTGAAATTGGGTAGACTGATTCCTCTCACTTCATTCTTTTTCACAATTGTTTTAACTATTTTAGTGTCTTTGCCTTTCTATGTAAATTTTAGATTATCTTGTCTCTCTACAAAAATGTCTTGCTGGTGTTTGATAGAAATTGCATTAAACCTATATGAATTTGGGGAGCTTTGCATGCTTATTATATTGAGGCTTACAATCTGTGACCACGATATGTCTCTCCATTTATTTAGATCTTCTCTAATTTCTTTCATTGGCATTTTATAGTTTTTGGTATACAAGTCCCACACATATTTTGTTATATTCATATCTAAGTATTTTTAATTGAGCAATTTTAAACTACAGTTTTAGAAAAAATAAATAAATGGCATTGTGGTTTTAATTTTGGTGTCCATGTGTAGCATATATAAATACAATTTGTTTTTGTGCATTGAATGTATATCTTGTGCCCTTGCTGAACTCACTTAGTAGGAATGTTTGGTAGATTCCTTAAGATTTTCTGCATCAACAATCAAACCATGAAAAAAGGAACAGTATTTTTCTTTCACTTTTCAATGTGTATGCTTCTTATTTCCGTTTCTTGCCTTTACACACAGGCTAGTACTTCTGGCATTACGCTGAATGAGTGAGAGTGGATACCTTTGCTGTGTTCCTGATCTTAGGAGCAAAGCATTCAGTCTTTCACCATTAAGTAAAAGGGGGTTTTGGTAGATACTCTTTATCAAATGGAGGCAGTTCCCCTCCATTCATATTTTTCTGAGAATATTTAATGAATGTGTGTTGAATTTTGTCAAATACTTTCTCTGCATTAATTGATATCATCATGTGACCTTTTTCCTTTAGCTGGTTAATATGATGGCTTACATTTATTGATTTTCAAATATTGAACCAGACATATGCCTAGAACAAATTCCACTTGGTCATTGTGTGTAATTTATATGTATATGAAACTGAATTCTATTTGCTAATATTTTGACAAGGATATCTATATCTATATTCAATCTATATTCATGAGGAGTATTGGTCCGTAGGCTTAGGCTTATTTTTTTATATTGTCTTTACTGGTTTTGATATCAGGGTAATATCAGCTTCATAAACATAGCTGGGAAAACTTTCCTCCTTTTATCTTTTCTGCAAGAGATTATTTAGAATTAAAATTAATTATTATGTAAAAATTTATAGAAGTCTTTAGTGAAACCATTCAGGCCTGAAGGTTTGTTTGTCTGAGACATTTAAAATTAGGAGTTTAATTTCCTTAATAGTTATACGGCTGTTCCTATTATCTATTTCCTATTGGATGAATTGTGGTTGTTTATCTTTTTTGAGGAATTAATCCATTTCATCTAAACAGTCAAATTTGTGTATGTAGTGTTTTTTGTTTTATTTACTTATTATCCTTGAGGTATCTGCAGTGTCTGTAGTGATAGCTTTGGTTTCAGTCCTGATAGTGGTAATTGGTATCTTCTTTCATTTTTCCTTTGTCAGTACTATTGCTAGAAGTTTCTCAATTTTATTGATCTTTTTAAAGAATCAGTTCCTTTTTTCATTGATTTTTCTATTGTTTTTCTGCTTTCAATACCATTGGTTTCTATTCTTTATTAATTTCTTTCCTTTTGTTTACTTTGGGTTTATTTTACTCTTCATTTTCTGGGTAGTTGAGGTGAGAACTTAGATTATCGACGAATACTTTTCCTCTTTTCTACTTTTTATTTATTTGTATTTTTAATTCTAAAAACCCCAGCTGCAAGAAGGGGTGGCAATGATGTGTGTAACTTTTCCTCTTTTCTAATCAATGTATTTTGTGCTATAAATTTCTCTCTTAGCATTGCTATAGGTGTGTCCCACAGATTTCCGATATGTTGTATCTTCCTTTCCATTCATAGTCAATACAAGTCAGGATTGAACCCAGTCTGACAGCTCTTACACTTATCACATGAGGAGTGTTTAACCTTTAACTCTCCTCATTTCCACTTCTAGCCCCAAGGCAGATGCATAAGTAAGTCTGCTCTAAAAACAAACAAAGGAACAAACACTACCATGGATGCATTAGGGAGCAACGATTCTACTTTACAAAACACTTTGTTGTCATCATAAGGGAATCCAAAGCTCCTTTTGGGACAAGTCAACTGGTTCCAAACCATTAATGACTTCCCAGAAATACTGGGATGATAAACCAATGATAGATCTTTTTTTATAGTCCTATAGTTTCCTAGGCTCTGTTCTTTTTTTGTTGTTGTTCTTTTTAAGTGTATTTTCTTTCAGTTGTTCTGATTGGCTCATTTCTGCTGCTGAGCTTATCCACGGAGTTTTAAATTGTAATTATTGTATTTTTTCAGTTCTAAAATTTTTCATTTGGTTCTTCTATATCTGTTATTTCTTTGCCGAGTCTGTGTTTTCATTTTTTTTCAAGCATGTTTGTAATTGCTCATTGAAGCCCCCTTTTTTATGGCTACTTGAAAATCTTTATCAGATAATTTGAACGTCTGTCTTCTCAGTGTTGACATCTACTGATTGTATTTTTCATTCAATTTGAAGTCTTCCATGGTGCACGACAAGTGATTTTTCTATTGAAACTCGGACATTTGGTATGTTATGTCCTGAGTCGCCTAATCTTACTTACACCCTCTATTTTATTTGGTTTCCTCTGACACCACTCCAAAGGGGAAGCGAGGGGTGGTGCCATTAGAAGTCCAGATTCCCCACTTAGCCTTCACTGACATCTGAGGGAGAAGACTCTTCATTACTGCTGGGTGACGGTGAAAGTCCTAATTCTCATACCACAACAGGTAGGGGACGGATGATCTCATTATCACCAAGTGGAGGTGGAGGTCCAGGCTCCCTCACTTGGTCTTTGCTGGAATGGGTGGGGCTGGGCCCATAATTTTTTTTGGTGGTGTTTGGCTGGAGTACAGTCATTGTTGTCTAAAATTTCTCTGTCTTGTCAGGCTGTTCCTGTCCTGGTTCTTTGGCTAGAGAGAGCAGGCTTCCGTTGGGGGTGTTTTGGTCTGTGCGTGTTGAATTTCTGGATTGCTGGCTTCTTTAGCTCTAAGTCTGGGATATACAAGGCAAAAGGAAAACCCAAGAAACTCACCACTGTGTCATTCCTTTGGTGCCACAGTGCTTGCCAGTTTGTTATTTTAACTCCACTTTCCAGAATATGTTTATTTTACATATGATATCTGGGTTTTTTTCCCATTGTGTTTAGCAAAAAGACTAGAGAAAAAAGTACATCTACTGCATTTTCCCAGAAGCAGAAGTCCTTGCTCTCTGCCTTAACAATCACACTGTCCCAATATCCATCACTACCAAAAGTCACACTGTCCCATTGTCCATTGCCTTTTCTTTCCATACCCCTTTTCTTGGCCTAGTTACTTTAGTCATTTATACAAAGAAGGGGAAAACAAACTCAAACCAAGTGGCTTCATCATAAGAGGTGATGTAAATGCATTTGAAGCTTTGTATCCAAGACCCTTATTTAAAGAAATACCAAGGGACCTGCACACAGCCCCCAGCAGGCTACTTCTTGACAATCCAATATCAAAGTGGCCTTTCAGATATAAGTTTATTAACATTGCTCACTTGTGAATCCCTCTAAAAGGATAGAGCAGAACATTCTGCAGGCTTCAAAATGCAGCCATTGCTCACCTTCACTGTCACAGCATTCTAGGATGGAAGGGTCTTCCCGAATCACTGCAGTCAGAGCATTGACATCTCCGTTAGAAGCTGCCTGATGCACCATGGTCAGGTCAATTTCCTCAGATGAATCACCTTCATGAATCAAACAGACATGTTTACTGTGTGGAGCGAATTCACTAAAAGAAGAACATCCAAATCGTCACCCACACAAGTGATTCATGAAAAGCTCTCTGCTGAATCCAGGCAGAAGGCTGAATCACCCTTTTCACATGCACTTTCACCACTTCTGAAGAAAGGTGGACTAGTCTGGGCCATATTGTAACGTCATCAGTACAACATGGGAAGAAGCATAAGGGATTAGCTGTCCCCTGAGATTTTGTGATTTCCTCTAGGCATTCAGTCTTCTGGAAATTAGTGAGACCAGATAAGGCCTGCATCTTCATTCCAGGTTTCCCTTTTATATCTGAAACACATCACTTTTCCTTTCAATGACTCAGTTTATCTAACTTTGAAAGAGACATTGTACACCTTATTATTCTCTGTCCTCTGGATGTCCTATCCATACTTTTTCTGCCCTGCTTTGTATCCTGAGGGCCAACCCTTGCTGATTGCATCACCCAGGACCCCTCCTGCTCTGGCTTGTCCATGAGGCAGTGGCAGGAGACTGGTGGGGAGAAGAGAGAGAAATTGGACATTTCTTCCTGTCTTCCCTTAGTGTAGTGTCTAGCGGTAGCTGCTTCTCTCCGACCAGGAGGTTCCTCCTCCCAAGAACCAGTTTTCATTGGGTTCCCTTTGGGAACAAACATTGTTTTCAACTCTGTATCATCTTTGCATGCAGTTTCTTCACAAAAAGCTCCTTCATTTGAACCTTTGGGGTTTCATGATTTAGTGTTTCTAGAAGGAACCGAGCTGTATGCAACTCCTTTGAATTTGGTAGCCACCTGTATTATACCTTTGTGCACAATTCAACCAGTAGTACTGCGAAAGGTGACAATAAAAGTGTGGTTCAAATAACCTTAAAGGAGCAGTGGAAGGACTGGAAGGCAAGTTCTGCTCACAGGGAGATAGGCCCCTACTGAGACGCTGTGCTGAGCCCCTCTACCTATAGGATTTCTCCCATGCACAGCCATTGTTCAGGGAAAATATGTACGTGTAAGAAAAGCTTTTTATATTGAGTTTTTCTACTAACGTGAGCATCATGCCAGAGGTACTTGAGAGTTCTAATTGATCTTTAGTTGGCAGTGGTCCTAATACTTTGGTTTGGTTTCTCTGTCCCAGTATTTCTGAGAAGTCATTAATGATTTTTTAACAGTTGACCTGTGCCAGGTGGAGCTAATTATGGAACATCATTCACTTACGACAGTAAAAGTGAATGGTTGCTTTCTAATTTATCCACGATAGGTTTGTTGTTATTGTTGTTGTTGTTGTTTTTGAAAGGGATTCTCCTATATATCTGCCCAGGAGCCGGAAGTGGGGGGTGAGAAGTGTCAAGGTCAAATGCTACTTCTGTGGTAAGTGCAAGGATTCTGGAGCTGCATCACTTGGGTTCAAATCCAGGTTTGCATTAACCAGCTGTGTGAACTTGGGCCAATTATCCTCTCTGAACCTTAGTGTCCTGTCTTTGTCATCTTTCCTTAGATTCTGATGATTATGACAACCATCTATCTTATAAGTTTATTGTAAGGAATAAATGAGTTAATATATAATCCTCTGTGCTTTTGGAACAAGGCATGACATGTAGTAAATGCTGTATATATTTTGCTACTATTACTGTTTCTTTTTTCTTGTGGGTTTAGAGATCAGTAGAAATCTGAGCCATGTAGATTAAAAAGGTCTTTCTTGGGTGATGGCTAAATGAAGAATCCATATGTTGCATACAACATTGTCTATTAGAAATCCTCCCACGAGTCTAGACATTTTGTTAAGATTGTTCAGGCATGATATTTTTTGGCACAAGAAACAGAGACCAGACTTGAGAACAAAGATAGACCTGGTATCTGGTTGTATGACCACATCTGACGGAGCTGGGGGTATCACCTTGGAAGGAAGATCCTGGTGGTGGGCTGAGGAGCTCTGTGTTTATAGCCTGTTTATGTCTTACATGTTATATAACATATATAAACATGTTTATAATGTGTTCATTACTGAGTGCAACAAAATCTATCAGGCATGTTCATCACACTGTAGAGCACATACAACTGAGAGAAAGGATATCATTGCCTGATAGAATTAGGATACCAAAATAACTTGTGAGAAGGATTCTAATAAGATTGTATTTGCTAGAGATAAACATAGGGTAATGTATCTCACTTAGTCCACAATATACCCAATTGAACTAACTGAAAGATTGTTGAAACCTATCGTTCTTGTTGCTCAACATCCCCTCACCGGTTGGTGACCTTAACCTGATTATTTTCCAGGGATTACCTCCTCTAACCTTCAACGCCTAGGCTGATTCAGTGGAGTTGACTATATCTCTGCTCAGGGGCAGAAGATGTGATCTAGAACTAAGCCTTTAACACAAGCATTACCCTGGCCACAGATTAGTTCAGGGATGTGCCCCAATAAGAACCCATGAAAGACAATGATGTCACTTTGACTGGGGTTGCTGGGAGTAGTACTGAGACAGGTTAGTTAGCATGTCGTTAGGTAGACAGGGAGGTCCCTAGTGGAATAAACAAAGACTGCCATATCCTAAACCTCCAGGTTTTGAAATCACTCCTTCGCTCCAGGACAAAATGTAACAAAGCCTTGAGATTAATCATAAAATTCCTTTTGGCCTGACAAACGGAGCAGATCTGATAGATAAGAGTGGGTTATTTTGCTAATTCCTTTAGGATGGGCAAGCAGAACAACAGCAACAAAAAATCTGGTAGATGAATTTCATTAGAAGGTGCCAGTTCCCTTCTTCAAATGGACAAGAGAAGATATAAGAATAGGAGCTTTTGCCCCACCCTGGGCACCCCTATTCGGGACCCCCTCCAGCTCAGGAGCTCTGACCCTTTGCTTTCAATAAACTATCCTCTTTTTAAAGCTCTTTGCCTCTCCTGGGTCAGTGTTTCCATTCTTCGGTCTCACGAGACAGGATCCCAGCATGCACTAACTCACTCAAAAGTCCCCTACATCATTTGGGGACTCACAGAGAACTATTCCTACTTCATTTGGGGGCTCATCGCAGGATTGAAGGAGAGGTAAATATTATCTGTGCTTTTCTACTTGCCCACCTTGTGGGCCTTCATAATTTTTGTCTCTTCCTCCTTGTCTCTTTCTCCTGGTCTCTTTCTCCTGTCACACAAATAGTGGGCCTCCGTGGGCCACTTAAATGCAAATAACACTGGTCGCCACTCTTAAGCCTCGGAGGTAAGGCTTTGCGGAAGGGCTGGGATCAATCCCCTCCAGTTGAGCCAGGGGAATGTTGTCCCCAGTCGGACCGTTTTCTCTTGTGAGGAGGAGGCTCCCTCCCCCTTTCTATTACTTTCTCCCTATTCCTCCTTTCCACGAGGAGACTGAATACTAGCGCGTGGCCAGGACTGTGGGCATTTGCAGACAACTGAGGGTTCCTGATCATGGCTAATCTACAGTGGTTCCCAAAGGTCCCTCTGGTCCCTTCCCAGCCCGATTGCCCATAAGGTTGCCAGCAGGATGACTCCTTTGTCTCTGCTGTTCTTTCATCCTGTCACCGTCTCTCCTCAGTTTTGAGATGCTGGTCTGAGGTCTCTTCCCTGCGAGACCTCCTCAACACACCCTGCCTACCTCAAGACATCTTAAGGTAAAAACATGAATCTCTTCCTTTAGAGGACATCCCTTGTCACTCAGGATAAGAGTTACTGGCATTTAATATCCTCATTCCACTTCCCCTATTGGGATCCCCTTCAGGTTTTAAAGCGCAAATGGAAGTGTCCTGGCATGCACCTCAAATCTCACTGTTGTTTCTGTGATCTTCCCACCTGTTGTAAATCCTTTGATAATTGTTTAGCAGCCCTGTTTCACTGGGGACTCCACCCATGGGGCCCCAATTATCTTGCCACTTTACTTTTCCACCTTTGCTTTTGCCAGCCAACTGGCAAAAATTTCAGAAAAAAGCAGCATATTCCAGACTCACTTTTTCTTAAGGAAGAGGCCATGTCTGAAATCTTTTGGGGCTTCCAATTCCTCTTTCTAACTCCCCTTACTTGTTGGGATTCAAAACCTCCTCCTTCCCCTTTTTGCCTGGACTGTGTGCCTTCCTTACAAGCTTTAAGTATATACTCCCTCTTTAAGTATTTTTATGTGGAAGGCCACCATTATATTAATTGCGCTACCAATTTTTGTGACGCTCAAAGTAGATGCATACACCCCTTTTATCAGCCTGTGGGCCAGCACCAAACATTCAGGCGGGGTCACACCCACCCACAGATTTGGGTAGGCACCCACTGGAGGCACGGACCAGGTAGCCCAGGTAAACACGACTAATCCCTGGCATGCCGTGTCTCCCTCACGCGCCCCAGAATTAGTAGTGCGATGTCCATGGCCCATGTTTCTAAGAGACATCCTAGACCAAGTTGTGGGAGATGAATTGGGAAGGGACGCCTCTCTGCTCTTTCTCCTTTTCAGATGGGCAATCAGCCCTCACGTGCCTACAGCCCCATGAATTACATCCTGAAACACTGGGACAAATTTGCCCCTCAGACTTTGAAGAAGTGGTGCATAGTTTTCTTTTGTTCTGACGTTTGGTCCCAATATACATTGGAAGATGGGAAAACTTGGCCTTCAGAGGGAAGTATTAATTACAATACTATTGTGCAGCTAGATCTATTTTGCAGACGGGAAGGCAAATGGTCAGAAATTCCATATGTACAGGCCTTTTTCGCACTGAGGGACAACCCAAACCTCTGTAAAAAATCTAAAGTTGATCTGGCTCTTTTGGCTGTAATTTTTAGCCTCCCTCCTCTACAGGAGTTCCCTTCTAAGGGCACCCCTTCAAAAGAGCCTCCAATGGGACGCTTCCCCAAGGAGGCCCACACAGGAGGCACCCAGTCAGAAGACCCTCCCAAACCACTATTCCCTAGTCTTCCTCCTGACCTGGCCCTTGCCCTGCTCCCTCCCATTGCCCTTTTTATCCAGGACCTCCTGTACAAAAGTGCCCTCAGCTAGGAGCAAATCTCCTTCCTTTATAAGAAATGCCAGGAAAATTTGAGCCTGCCAGAGTTCAAGTCCCTTTTCCCCTACAGGACCTTAGACAAATAAAGGGAGACCTAGGGAAGTTTTCAGATGATCCTGATAAATATACAGAAGCCTTCCAGAACCTGACCCAGATCTCTGACCTCTCTTGCAGAGATGTCATGTTAATTTTAAACTAGACTCTCATGAGTTCTGAAAAACAAGCCGCCTTGCAAGCTGCCGAAAAGTTTAGAGATGAACAGTTCTTCATATATAATGAGAACAGGATAGGACCCTGTTCAGGAGCCTTTCCCTACAGGACAATGAGCAGTACCCGCTGCAGATCCACAGTGGGAACCTGGTACAGCCATGGGAATTTGGCAAAGAAAACACTTTCTGGCATGCATTTTAGAAGGATTGAAGAGAACTAGGGCTAAACCCATTAATTATTCAAAGCTATCTACTATTAGCCAAAATTCAGAAGAAAAATCCCTCAGCCTTTTTAGAACGGCTCCGGGAAGCCCTAATCAAAGACATTCCTATAGGGCCAAACTCCCCCCGGAGGCGAAATTCTTTTAAAGGACAAATTCATAACCCAGGTTGCCTCAGATATCTGGAAGAAATTACAAAACATGGCTATTGGTCCTGAAGGCACCTTGGACCACTTATTCAAGGTGGCCAACTCTGTCTTTTACGATCGGGACTAGGAGGAAGCCCAAGATAAGGAGAGGAAAATAAGAAACAAGGCAGAAGTGCTAGTGGCTGCCTTACAGGGTGCCCGGGGAAAATCCGACTGCCACCAATGTGGACAGTCCTGTCACTGGAGAAGAGAATGCCCACGGCAACCGGAGCCAACCCAGAGATCTCCGCGGCCCTGTCCCATCTGTGAAGGGGATCACTGGAAGTCAGACTGTCCCTGGAGGCCTCTACCCCCGAAGCCAGCTTCGTCTAATCAGACTTCCACCCGGGACTGATGGGGCCCAGGGCTTCTACCAGTGGCTCCCCTGTCCCACCTAGCCTTCAGGACTCCTGAGCTCCAGGTAACCCTAGAAGTGGAAGGAAAATCTATTGATTTCCTTCTAGACACAGAAGCCACATTCTCTGTCCTCCTCTCCAATCCAGGGCCCCTCTCCAATCAATGTGTTACCGTCCATGGAGTAATGGGCAAGCTGGTTACTAAATATTTTTCTCAGCCCTTAGGTTGAATATCGGGTGACCTACTGTTCTCCCATTCATTTCTAATAATGCCAGAAAGTCCTACCCCACTACTAGGAAGAGACATTATGACTGAGATGGGAACTATTATTCTCCTAGCTCCTGGAAGTATTCCTAGTTGCCTCCCAGGGATAGAAGCCAACATCAACCCCAATATTTGGGCCATACAGGGGATAATTGGTCATGCCCTAACCAATTGCCAGTCATGCCTAAGCCACCCCGGTCCACATTCCTCTTAAGGACCTCACTCTGTTTCCTTGCCAGAAACAATACCCTCTAAAAACTGAGCCACGAAAAGGTCTAATACCAATCATTAACAATCTCAAATGTTTACTGCATCCCTTACACATATTGTCCTAGACTCGGCCCCTCCTTCCTGTCATTACTCACATTGAGCAGTTCTAGGGACAGAAATATTTTGTGTTATCTTCTTGGGCTATATTTTAATTGACCTCTGGACAATTTCTGACATCTAATACATCATGTTTTCCTATCAAGTTTTACTCCTTTTAACGGTGTTTTACAAAGGGACTCCAGAGAGACCCATACTGTTTCAGAGAAACGAAAATGTATGGATTTAGCCAAACTATAATGACTGTATCAGATTTTTGTCTTAAAGGAGGAACCTATGTTGAGCAAACTTTCACCTCCTGTCTAGTAGGAGTCTGCACCCCCTTGAATCAGAAAAAAAACCACACCATCTTTTGATTTATTAATAAGCCTATATCTCATTCTGACATCTGCAATTGGGGACCCATCCCCACTGAAAAGGACACGAGCATGTTCTATCTTTAGGTTAGAACTGTAACTCCAGCTGATCAATGTGTTATTTTCACAGGTTGCCCCAACCAGTGTTTTAATCTTTCAGTCAGTAACAGCCTAAAATGTAACACTACCACCTCTATGAGTTATGCTAATGCACATGTCAAATTGCCGGCTGAATGGTTTCTCTTTTGTGGAGAGATTGCCTATTCTTATGTCCCAGCTTGCAGCACAGGGAGACCCTGCTCTTTGGGAAGACTGTCTTTTTACCCGAAAAGCCTCATCAGACTAGACATCACAGAGAGCTTACTTCGGATTCCACCTGTGACAGCGATATACATTTATTCAGCCCAGTTGAACATGTTTTTTGTCTCTTTTTGTAGTTCCTGCTATAACCATTGCCTTAAATGTAGAAATTAATCACATAGCTTGCTCAATGGCAAAAGCCCTAAGCGCCACCTCACAGGCTATCCATGCCATGGGACAAGAGTTAGGACAGGTCAGAGAAGCAGTTCTTGAGAACAGAGCTGCCATAGATTACCTCTTTCTCAAACACAATCAAGGATGTGAGAATTTTAAGGGACTATGTTGTTTCAATCTTTCTGACAATTCTCAGCTCATCGAAAATATAGTCCAACAAATTCATAACAGTTTTCACCATTAAACAACGGACAGGATCCTTTGACTTAGATTTATCCTTCCTTACTTCTTGGCTTCCAAGCCTAACAGGACTTAAAGAAGCCTTTCTCACTTTCCTTTTATTCATTGTTGTAGAGATTACCTCCTGCTGCTGCCTACAATTTATCTCAGCTTGTCTTGCAAACCACTTGCTGTCTGGCTACCACAGCCTCAGAGACCCAGATATCCTTACCTGGATTCGCTCATCTACCAGGGACCCTTAGCTAGACCTCTGGACAAGCCCTAGCTGCCGGTCTCTCTCTACACCCTTCCTCAGCCTGAAGTAGCTAGAATGCTCCTGGTCCCTATCCCCCAATGGCAGTTAGGGATACGTCTTCACAGGGAGGACTGAGACAGGATAGTTAGCATGTCATTAGGTAGACAGGGAGGTCCCTAGTGGAATAAACAAAGACACAAAGACAGCCATATCCTAAAACTTCAGATTTTGAAATCACTCCTTCTCTCCAGGAAAAAATGTAACAATGTCTTGAGGTTAATCATAAAATTCCTTTTGGCCTGACAAACGGAGCAGATCTGATAGATAAGAGTGGGTTATTTTGCTTATTCCTTTAGGATGGGCAAGCAGAACAACAGCAACAAAAAATCTGGTAGATGAATTTCATTAGAAGGTGCCAGTTCCCTTCTTCAAATGGACAAGAGAAGATATGAGAATAGGACCTTTTGCCCCACGTTGGGCACCCCTATTCAGGACCCCCTCCTGCTCAAGATCATTGACTCTTTGCTTTCAATAAACTACCCTCTTTTTAAAACGCTTTGCCTCTCCTGGGTCTGTGTTTCCATTCTTCGGTTTCACAAGACACATCCCAGCACTCACCCTATACCATTTGGGGACTCAGAGAAATATTCCTACTTCAATACTCTTGCTTTGTTCCATTATCCATGAAACTGGGAGCTATGGGTGGAGAGCCTAAGAATAAAGACAACACAAGGAGAAGAGCAGAGCTGGGAGAAGAGAAGGAAATAATTGAGGGCTGGTGATATAATTTGAACTCCTGAATAAAACCACAGCTTATGCCAGCACCATATCTGGCACATTTATATAAGCCAATAAACTCCTTTTTTGCTTAAGTCAGCTTGCATAGATTTTATGTGTTTTTGTTTTAAATAACTGAAAGAGTTCTAACCAACAAAAGGTTTTAGCGATGACATATTAGAAAAGAAAGTAGGGTTTTAGTTGGGCAGTTAGTGCTATAGGAATAAACAGTGTGACAATAAACTAGTAGGAACTCTGGCTGCATTAATAATAGTCAGTAATTAGACTGACAGAAGTAATAGATCTTTTCCATTTTTAACTGGTTGAGGTCTATGGCCCATAGATTAAATGGGCTATAGGCGCTTAGAAAACATTCAGAGGCAAGTGACCAGAATGGGACATGAATGGACTTCATGTCACATGACGACTAATGGAAGGAAACAGATGTGTTTATTCTGGAGAATACCATGGGTCATGATGGTAACCTTTAGATATTTGAAGGCCTTTTTTTTTTTTAATGTTTAGAATAATTGTAAATATACATAACATAAAATTTTCCATTTACCATTTTTAAGGATACAGTTCAATGGCATAATGTACTTTCATAGTGTTGTGCAACCATTATCACAATCCATCTCCAGAACTCATTTCATCATTCAAACTCTACCCATTAGACAAAAAGTCCCCATTCTTCACTCTACCTCACCACCTGTAAACCAGCATTCTACTTTTTGTCTTTGTGAATTTGACTAATCTAGGTACTTCATATATAAGTGGAATTAACAGTATTTGTGCTTTTGTGACTGACTTATTTCACTTAGCATAATGTCTGAATGTCATCAATGTTGCTGCATGTGCCAGAATTTCCTTCTTTTTAAAGTTTGAATAATATCCCATTGTACTATGTATATGCTATGTTTCATTTATCCATTCATCCACTGATGGACACGGGTTGTTTCCATTTTTTGGCTATTGTGAATAATGCTGTCACAAACATGGTCATACAAATATCTCTTTCGGAGTCTGCTTTCAGCTCTTTTTGGGTATACACTTAGAAGTGAAATTGCTGGGTCATATGTTTTCCATAGAGGCTGTGCCATTTTATATTCCTACCAACAGTACACAAGGGTTCCAATTTCCCCATATCCTTACCAACACTTGTTATTTCTTGTTTTTGTTTCATGTATTTGTTTTAATAATAGCTAGACTAATAGGTATAAAGTGATAGTTCATGATTTTGATTTGTATTTTCCTATGATTAGTGATGTGGAACATCTTCTCATATTCTTCTTGGTCATTTGTATATCTTCTTTGAAGAAATGTCTATTTAAGTTCTTTGCTTATTTTTTAAAAAAACTTTTATTTATTTGTGCTTTTTCCATGACCCATCAGCTCCAAATCAAGTAGTTATTTCAATCTAGTTGTGGAGGGTGCAGCTCACAGTGGCCCATGTGGGGATTGAACCGGCAACCTTGCTGTTAAGAGAACTGCACTCTAACCAACTGAGCTAATTGGCCACCCCTTTGCTCATTTTTTGATTGGGTTGTTTGGGTTTTGTTTTTGTTTTTGCTGTTGTTGTGGTTAAGTTGTAAGTTGTAAAAATTCTTTTATGTATTCTGGATATTAACTCCTTATCAGATATATGATTTGCATATATTTTCTCCCATTCTGTTGGTTGCCTTGTCACTCTGTGGATAATGTCTTTTGATGCACAATGCTTTAACTTTGATGTAATTCAATTTGTCTATTTTTTCTTTTGTTGTGTATACTTTTGTCATCATATTCAAGAAATCATTGCCAAATTCAGTGACATGAAGCTGTTTTCTTCTAAGAGTTTTATAGTTTTGGGTCTTATGCTTAGATCTTTGATCCATTTTGAGTTATTGTTTGTATGTATGTTAAGGTAAGGGTCTGAATTCATTGTTTTGCCATGTGGCTGTCCAGTTTTTCCAGCACTATTTGTTGAAAGATAATTCTTCCCCATTGAATGGTCTTGGCACCCTTACTGAAAATCAGTTGACCAAAGATATATGAGATTATTTACAGACTCTCAGTTCTATTTCATAGATCTATATTTCTGCCTTTACGCCAGTACTATACTGTTTTGATTACTACAGCTTTGTAGTATATTTTAAAATCAGGAAGTGTGAGACTTCCAACTTTGTTCTTCTTTTGTATCATTGTTTGGCTATTTGGGGTCCCTTGAGAGTCCACATGACTATTAAGACAGATTTTTATATTTTTGGAAAAACGTTATTGAGATTTTGATAGGGATCATATGGACTCTCCTTGGGTAATATTAACATCTCAACAATATTGTCTTCTAATCCATGAAATAAAGGGTGTCTTTCCATTTATTGGTATCTTCTTTAATTTCTTTCAGCAATGCTTTGTAGTGTTCAGTGTTCAAGTCTTTCATCTCCTTGTTAAGTTTATTCTAAGTATTCTATTCTTTTCTATACTATGGTAAATAGAATTGTTTTTCAAAAAGCTTTTAAGTAGACAATTTTATGGTTAAATTGTTCTGTGACACTCCAGCAGTTAAAAATAGTAGGGGAAAGTGACAGACAGAAGAGTATTTTAATTGTTAGAGCATTGTACAAATGTTCTGGGTCACCTCAAGAAGCAGTGAGCTTCCTGTTATTGAAGATGGCCAATTTTGGCTCAATGGCCAACAACGAAGTCTATTGCCAAAGGAATTCAGACACAGAGTGAAGCACAGGGTAAGGGGAAAGGAAGATGTGTGAGGCAAAACAGAATGTACTTTAGAGTTCCTTCTATTCCTGAGCTATCACACTAACCACAGAGTGATTAGGAAATAGGAAATGAAGGGGCATCTGTAAAGGTTTTGTAGAAACAGTCAATTTAAATTGCAGTCAGTGCAAATTATTAGGCCTAAACTTGAAACAGTCCAAACAATGTGTGTAAAAATGAGTAAGAGATGTATAAATAATGGTACAAGGAGATGAATGACTAATGGTCCTTATGAAATCTAAAATGGAGGCAAGAAATAAATTTTTCTACCAAAGGTCACAAAAGCATTTAAGACTTGCAGAAGATCGACATCAAGAAATAATATGTAAATTCTTCCTTCTCTCCTTATCTGTCTGTCTGTCTGTCTGTCGAGTATCTCTAGTATCTCTCTTTTTGGTATCATCTATCATCTTTCTTTCCATTCAGCTTAGAAAAGGAGCACAGTTTGAATGGCTCTTGCTTCTCTAACTGTGTGAACGTTAAACAGATAGACTTACGTATGGATACATAAAGAAAACTTCCAGAATTCACACAGAGGAAGAGAGACTGAAAGTAGAGAAAATGGAAAAGAGACACAAAGAAATAGGAAGAAAGAAGCGTGTGAACAGATGTAGATTATATTTCATAAAATATCATCTATGTATGTATATATATATATATATATGAAATATGTAAAAGACTGAAAGTACATGCATCAAAACATCAATAGAGATAATCTCTTGGATATTCTTTAGCACTTTCTTATATTTTCTAAATTCTCTATAATGATTTCATATTTTTATAGTTATCAAAGTAAACCAAGTTTTTTTCTTAAATAGTGAAAGAGGAGTATCTTACTAGCTTTACATGCTACCACTAAAAGGTAGACAGAGCCTAGTGAGTCTATAACTGAGAAAACAAGTCCTTGATATTTGACAAAGCTATGAAAAAGAAAAAATACACATGTATTTTTCTAATTCTGACCTTTATAAATATCTTAATAGACTAAAAAAATGAAATAAGTGCATATTTAAAATTTTTATCTGAAAATTGGAAGGATAGATGTTATTTCCCATCATTACAAACCTTAACAGGTTTCTGGGTGTATCATAAATTATCCACCTTATCCCTAAGGCCTAGCTCTTTAATAGCAGGATTTCAGACATATGACAGGCTGCTAGAAACATTTTTGATTAGATGACCTTCAGAGCTTCTCAGATTTTACACAAATGTGAGCCCCTTTTCTAGAGCTTCACACAGTGACTCTGCCTGGGGATTTTGTGGAATTTCATGAGAAAGCCCTTGATGCACCAATTACTGGGCTCACTTTGTTGAATCTACGCAGAGGTCAGCTTGACATCTATTCTTCTTAAGCTTTGACTGTTTTGTAGAAGGGCCAGGTCAATGCAAGGACAGATTGGGTATTGTAGTTTCAAGAGTCCAGACCAGGATGGTCTTGAGAGGCTTTCTTTGGTTCATTCTATTCTGAGGATACTTGGGTGGCTGAACTCACCCTAGCATCAACAGTGAAGTTTGGATTCATTTTGGGCAACTACGAAGAAGTCTGCAGATCTTCCTTAGATTGTTTCCTGGAGTAGAATTGATGACTTCTGAAGAACTAAAGTTTAATCATTCATCCATTTACTCAACGTCTACCATAGGCAAGTGAAACTGCAGGTTCAAAGGTTGTAGAATCTCTGCCCCTAAGAAAGACAAGCCCTAATGGGAAGACTAGTATGTAATTTACAATTGCAATACACCAGGGATATTGTTGCAAGACAGAGGGAGAATCACTTAAATGAATAGTTTCCTGGGCATTCTCCTAATTCAGATCCTTTCTCCTCCGGCAGGATTATCCTGGGTACTTTGGGGACAGTAGAGAAATTGTATTTTGGGGGCTGCCTAGAATGACCTATCGGTAAGGTGGTGAGGCATTCCTCCACTTTCAAGGAGGATTCCAGGCTTTCACGGAACCCAGATGGCTCCATGTGACAATATTGCCACCCACTGGTGATAAAAAATCTCTGTGGGCCTTGACCTGGACCCTGAACCAGGATTGGTACCGGTTTTGCTGGGTAGAAGTAAAAGCTAGTCTGGAACACTCTAGTCATGCAGGAACAAGTTTAAGGTCATTGATACAGTTGGCTGGCATTAAACCAAATTAGTTTCATGTGACTCATCACATGTATCGGACATGAAAGCAATACAGGAAAATGGCAAAAGCATAGACCCCACCTCCAGAGTTTGAATCCTGGCACTGCCACTTCCCTGCTAGATGTGTGACTTTGGTGAGTAGCTTAACCTCTCTTTTCCCGCTTGTCAAATGGGATAAGAATAAGATTTACCTAGGGCTGTACTGAGAGCTAAATGAGTTAATCCATCTGAAGTGCTTAGAGTAATACCTTGCATAGAGTAAGTATTCAGACCATGTCAATTATTGTTATCAATATTACTTCTTTGACATGGAGAGGAACTTCTGTTTTCTTTCCCCTTAATGAGACCCTTCTCCTTGCTTAGCAGGCAGCAGAGATTTTTGTGAGCTGAACCATTTTACTATTTCTTCTGTTTTTTCCTCCAGTCCCTCAGGGTGCTTTGACTGAGGCTTTAAGAGTGTTTTTATAAAGTGCCAGTCATATAGACGGAGGAAAAAGAGTTTCGTTGTAACATTTTAAAGAGAAAAATAGCTCCAAGCTTTCTGCGTGTACTGCTGAGAGCACAAATGCTCAAAGCAACCTTCATGCCATAGGAGTGACAAAAAAGGAATTTCTTTCTTTGGGGAGGAAGTCTCCCAACAATATTATCTCAAGGGTAAATATCTGGTCACAATCAGACCTTTCTTCATAACCAGATTTGTGATGCAACACATGTTGCATGTCTTTGAATCTCAGCATTGTTCCTCCGGGTGATTCTCCTGACCTGTGAATGCCATTCCAGTTAGCATCTCTACCGGAAGGAGGAGGTGGGCAGGAGGGGGCTGGGGAATGGAATTTGCTGTTTTAAGAAGCATGTCTGTGTTGAATTTCGGTAATGATGCCTCTCTAGAATGCACGCAGAATGCACTTTCATTTTAATGATACTAATTCTTAAAAAGTAAGACCTCAATCTTTAGTGCATAGGGGAGGGCTTTCAGTATGTGTACAATAGATTGATTGATTTAGTTTGCATGTTCAGTGAATTGTCTCACCCATTGGAGTCTTGTGGAAATCTCCTTAATGTTAAACTATTGTGTCAAGTAGTTTTTTGGTAATTAGGAAGGTGTGAGTCTTAAATAAATTTTATGAAGGATTGTGCTGGCCTAGCTGGCCTTTGGAAATTGAAAAGTAAGTCAAGTATTGTTATTTCGACCACCCTTTCTCTGATCTCCCTTGCTTTCTTCTGGATCAAATGTATGACTCCACCTAGCTTTTTAACTTTCCAGAAATACCCTAGGTATTTACCATTATTTTTTAACTTTTATTTATTTTAAGGGTGTTTTTCCAGGACCCATCAGCTCCAAGTCAAGTAGTTGTTTCAATCTAGTTGTGGAGGGTGCAGCTCACAGTGGCCCATGTGGGGATTGAACTGGCAACCTTGTTAAGAGCACCGTACTCTAACCCACTGAGCTAATCAGCTGCCCCAGTATTTGCCATTTTAACTGGGGACTTTGGAAGGTGAGGAATAAGTGAAAAAGCAGGACTTGTTTAGTTTGAAGAAGAGCAGACTCAGTTGTACATGACAGCTGTTTTCAAATATTTAAAAAGTTGAAAGAGAGTTTAGACTTGTTTTTCGTAGAGCCAGAGGGCAGAACCAGTTCTGGTGGGTAGACATTGGCATAAATAAATTTTTGAATGACTAGAGCTGTTCAGAACTAGAAGGGACTACCTTATGAGCTAGCGTGCTCCTTATCACTAGTCATGTTTAAGCAGGTTCCGACCAAACACGTCTCCCGACCAAACACGTCTCAGGATGCTCTTGAAGGAAGAGATAACCTGGGTTGAGTAGAGGCTGGCCTCTAAGGTTCCTTTCCTGCTTGGCATTCTGTCTTTCTCACATCTATGAGAACCAAATAATGAATCACCTATTGTTGTGAACAATGACTATTGGGCTGGGAGGGATTTGGGGAAGGAGGGGTCTTCCTTGGGTCTTTTAAACAGCATCTGCCTAGTGGCCCTCTATTGTGGCTACTTGTAAAACTGCCCCTAGTGCCTTGATCTCCTGAAAATAGTTTAAGAAAGCGAATGTAATTGCGGCGGCTGGTCCAAGTGTCAGAGATCAAACAAGTTTATCTCTCTGCCGTCCTTCAGCTTTGCATTGCTCCTAAAGCTCCAGTGCGTCCACATTCTATCAGCCGGCCTTCCACGGATGTCCTTGTTGTCTGCACTCTCCTGTCTGCCTCTTGGTCACCAATTCATTCCTAAATTGGATAGGATCTCTCCTTTCTTTACATTTTCTTTAAAATTGTGTTGAGCCTGTAAAGTATTTATGCGTGCCTTCTGTTCACAGTCAGATGGACAGTCGCTGCTGGAAGGCTGTCTCATGGGTTCCTAAAGATGCTTGAACACACTGCAAATGGATTCACGTCTCATGACACTGGGGCTGTTGCTGGAATCTGCCTTGGATTCATTGCTGCTTTATAAAGGCAGAGAATAAAACCCAACCTAGTGAATAATCAACTGTCACGTGACCACACGAGAATTTTGGCAGCATGGCTTTGCCTTTATTACAGAAAAAAAAATCTTAACATTAGATGATAGAAGCTAGAGTAGTGTGGGATATGTGATAGATATTTGATAGATATGTGTTTGTTGACTTGATTTTGCACATTCTTTTCCAAATGGCAAATTGAAGATATATGAAATGAAGGCTTGTTCCTCATAATCCTTGGGAGTAGAGTTAGGAAAAGTGATGGAAGAAGAAGTCTTCTGTTACTTTAGACAATTTTATAAGGAATATCACTAGCATTTTAAATAGAGTTGAAGTAAGTGAACAGTTTCCCTCAACTCTCAAGTATTATGGATATATGGTTTAAGTAAGGCTGATTTAAACTATATCACCAGCACTCTGAGCATTTAATATTGTGAGGTCTAAAAGAGTGACAATAGAAATGAGTCATGGGGGTGTAATGTACAGCATAGAGAATAGTCAATAATATTGTAACAATGTTGTACGGTGTCAGATGGTTACTAGACTTACAGTGATCACTTCTTTAGGTATATAAATATTGAATAACTATGGTGTACACCTGAAACTAATAAAATATTGTATATTAGCTACATTTTAATAAAAATCTTTAAAAAGTGACAATAGAAATGACTTTTCAGAAACTAAGAGATTTGACTTATATCTGAATCTCATAAAGAATTCTCTTTATGAACAATGAAGAAGTTAGCTAAGTGTTTTACTGTGAACCACTCTAGATTCAGTTGTCTATTTTGTAAAATGAGAGGTTGACTACATCCCTGGATCTCAACTTTGGCTATATATTAGAATCACCTTGGGTGCTTAAAGAAACTGACGCACTGAGTGCTATCCCCTAATATTTTGATGTACTTGATCTGTCATCATATATATTATTTTATATACTCCTTTGGATTATAAAAATTATGAGAATACAGATAAGAAGAAAATATATACTCAAAGGTAATCACCATCAAGATGCTGGTGTATTGTATGCACTTGACTTATGTGGCAGGACGGGCTTCCTTTCTACCCAACTTCTGTCCTGGAGCCTCTGTTCCCCACCCACCTGTGGAACATGATGCAGGAGTGGAGAGAGGTGCTGGCAGCAGGGGCAGCTTGGAAGCCTGAAGGGTCTAGTTGCTTCAGAGTGTGTAGTTGTGAGCCTCTGCCCTTTCCATTTTCCTCCTCAAAATCTTAACTGTCTCCTGATCCCATCCTGTGCCCAGAATGGACATGGCTGAAAATGAGTGGTAACCCAACCCACAGGTCATGTAAAAGAGAAGGTAAGTTTCCAAGGAACAAACAAAGGGATGAAAAGGTCCAAACATCCTGGAGGCCAGGAGGCAAAGAAGAGGAGGGAGAAAATTCTGGAAGGTGCTACAGCCTGAGGTGGGTAGTACCCTCGGGTATTAGGACAATGGTCTCATGCCTGTGGCTACAATTTATGGGCAGTGGCTGCTGCTGGGACAGGACCAAGGTAGTGATACAAATCCCAAATCTCCCACACTGTGATCTTTCTATGGATTGGAGCACATGATAGAAACTGAAGAAAATGACTACAATTTTCTGAGATCCAGTGTGATGTTTGCTAACACCAAGGCCAATTTATTACTCATTTATTAAGCACATCTCAGTTCCCTGCTGCCCTGCCCTGAAATCCCCTTCCATAATAATATCAAGGGTGATATCAGTGGGATACAATAACTGGTTTGTCAGAGGCCCCATCGGGATGGAGGGAGGCCTAACAGCTGAGGTGGGGCCAATAATTTTTAGCTACTGGATTGTGGATAGTGTGTGTATTCCTGGGAAATCATCTGTGGGGTGAGGATCAGGAAATTCCTACTGATTGGAAGGTTTGAAGAGGTTTTAATGCTGTAACAGCTAATCACAGTTCTGAGTGTTATGCTGGTGTTACACCTACATATTTGTTCTTTACAAAAATAAGATCATGCTGTACATATTTTCTTTTTTTTTTTTTTTTTTTTGGTTTTTTGTTGTTGAGAGCCCACTGGCCCATGTGGGAATCGAACCGGCAGCCTTCGGAGTTAGGAGCATGGAGCTCCAACCGCCTGCGCCACCCGGCCCACCCCATATTTTCATTTTTGCTCTTTTTCTCTTAACATTAGATCATAAATAATGTCCCACATCATAAGGTAAATTTGAAAATGTTATTATATTTATATTAATAGAATGTGGCATTAAATCCTAGTGACTGAACTTAGCACAACTGATTTAATCAATTCTCTTATTATTGGACACTTACATTGTTTCTCTTTTTGGAGGAATTATAAATTCTGTTGCTATTCTAAATAATACTATAACATTCTTGCATATATGTCCTTTGGTGCATTTGTGATTATTTCCTTTGGACACGTTCCTAAAAGTGAACTTGGGAGTTAATGGATTTGATTCTGTCAAATTGCCCTCCAGAGAGGTTGACCCCTTCCCAACCAGTGCTTGAGAGTACAAATGTCACCCCATCCTTAATGACACTGTGCATTAAGTTTTTTAAAATTAATACTGATGTGAAAGGAGCATAGTATATTGTTTTCAATGGCCATTTCTTTTATTGTTTATTGTTCCAGGGAGAGAACTTTTTTCATATGTTTATGGCCCTTTGATGAATTATTTATTGGTGTCCTTTACGTTTTATTATGTCAAGGTATTTGTCTTTATCTAATTGATTTGAAAGTGTTTTCTATACAGGAAGTACATCAATTCTTTATCCAATATCCATGTCACAGTTACTTTTCCTTGTTTGCCACTTACAGTCTCAGTTTGTTTTAGTTGGTTTTTGAAAAATACATTTTCAAAGTTTATATAGTCAAAATCTATCGATATTGAATATAAAATATGTATTTCATTGTTTTTATAATCAGAAAGGTCATCCCCATGGAACCTTATAATTATTTATTTGTTAACATTTAATTATAATTAATACAGAATTTTAACTGATTTTTGTATGTCGTAATTAATTTTATTTGAAATAGTCAATCCTTGGATTTTCTCTCTTTCCTTGCAAATTTGTCATGGCAGCCTTACCAGGAGGCTCCTTCTACAGACCATTCACTGAAACTGTGGCTCAGGGAGCAAAGACCTCAAGACTACCCTCTCTATAGTACTGTACACATGAATTTGGGGAGGTGGCCAAAGTGCACCTCAGTCACATTCCATAGAGTCTTGTGGTCTGTCCACAGTCGAGGTTCTTAGTTAGCTTTTTTGTGTTTCCTGCACAGTTTTGAATTCTAGAATTTTTAGTAGTACGTTTGAAGCAGTACGTTTAGAATAACCCTGAAGTTAGTAAAAACTGCCACACACACAATCACTTCTACACCTATGAAAGCATTAGCACACTGCTCACAGGGGTCTCTTCAGCATTGTGTCACTGTCTGAATAACCATCATTAAGGACGGTCAACACTTACGTTCTGCTTATTGTGCACCAGGCACTGTGTGTGCTAAGCTCTTTCTATAAATCAGCTCATTTAATTGTCACCTTGTGAGGTAGGCGCTAATAAGCACTACAATTACTCCCATTTTATGGATGGGGCAGGAAAACGGCTTACCCAAAGCCACACAGGTAGAAATTGGTGAAACTCAGATAAGGCTGTAGGCTGTCAGGCCTCAGATTCTACCTTCTGACCCACTTGCAGTTGTCTACAACTACCTGCTCACTCAGGGGCAAAGCTTTTAGTGAACTTGTGACCCTTTATGGTGCTGGACAGACATTCCACATTCCACTCTCTCTTCCTCACAGCAGGCTGTCCCCCTCTCTCCACTTTATTGCACATGTGTTTGGCTCAACATTCTGCCTGGCAGACATCACTGTGCTAGAGTTTATAGTCATTTATGGCAAAAGTAAACTTTACACATTAATCCAAAATGTGAAACACATCCGTGAAAAGTTGGTTACACACCAGGGAGAATAAAAAGTTCGTAGTAATAGCATAAGATTCTTAAGTGAGGTTGAGTGAGTTCTTTTAAAGTGCTCTTTTAAAAGCATAGAAAAAGAGTGAAGTGTTTCTAATTTATTTTCTAAGGCTAGCATAAACTGTAAAGACACACACAGGGGGAACTACAGACAAGTTCAATTTGTGAATTCTAAGTTTTAAATTAAATTCTGTCAGATTGTAAGGATGTTTGATTTTAGGATATCCATTAATAAAATACATTATACCAATAGAGCAAAGGGAAAATACATGATTATAAGAGTAAAGAATAAAAAGGTATTTGATAAAATTTGATTTATCTCTTGCTAGAACATGTTAAATGTCTAAGAATAAAAGATGACATTCTTAATATAATTAAGTACATTTATTTCAAATCAACTGCAAATATCACACCTAATAGCAAAGCAACACAGAAAGAAATAAGAGAAACTTTAACACAATAAGATATGAGGCAAAAAGAAATGAGATGATATTCATAAAGAAAGAGCAAAATTATTATAATAATAGTTAACGTTTACAGATGACTTATGTTCCATTCACTGCCCTAACTGGTTCATTTGAGTTGGCTATCTATTTGTTTCAACAATTTTATAAAGTAGGTGATATCTTTTGCCCCATTCACAGAGGAGGAAATTGAGGTTTTATAAACTGAGAGTAATTTCCCCAATTTTGCACAGCTATTAAGTAACAGAGCAGAATTTGAAACTAGTCCATCTGACCAAGATGACACAGGTGAATTAACCACAGAATAATTAGAAGTAATAAAATCTAATTAAGTTAGTCAGTTCTAAATATAATACTAGATAGTTCTATATTAAATAATATAAGGAAGAAGGTAACTCCTCCTTACATTGGAAATAACTCATTACAGTGAAAATATAAAATACCCAGGAATATATATTCAGAATCTTTTTTTTTTTTTATATATATTCAGAATCTTAATGAGGAAAACTACAGAACTTTATTGAAGGATATAACAGAAGAAAGTGTCTGAATGTATTATCATTCCAAAAACAAAAACAAAAAGAGGAAACAAAAAATGGGTAAGAATATCTAATAACATTGAAAAAAATAAAAAATAAAACAGAGCACTTAAAAGAGGTTTCTTCTATCAAATAGTAAAACATTATGAAACTAACAATTTAAAAAGTGAGGTTCTGTCTCAAAACTAGATATATTCCTAGAACAGCTTAGAATCTAGAAATCTGTCTGGTACCAGCACGGAGAGTGGAAGCTAACAGTTGTGCAAAAGGAAGACTTTGATCTAGAAGGCAAATCTTAGAAGACAAATACCAGAAACAGAGGAAAGGGAAAGTAGAAGCACGCTAAGGCCTATGAGCTTTCCTGGAAAATTATTTTCCTTCTGATGTGGTTTTCTTGCTCAGGCAAATTTGGCCCCTTCCCATCTCCAGATTAAAAAAGGGGTGCTATGCCATGAATTCAGTACAGAGGGGTGCACAGCTTGAGGGGAGGATATCTTCATCTGGAAAGACTCATGGCCCATGTGACCTTAGGTAAGTCATTGGTAAGAATCATTAGCACTTGCTAAGTGATGACTCTGGGCCAGGCATGGTTCCAAGTGCTTTGTATGTATTACTTCATTAGATCTTTACAAAAAATCCTCTGAGGACTGTTATCACCATCTTCATAACAATCCTACGACCACGGCTAGCACTTACTGAGTGATTACTATGGGCCGGGCATGGTTGCAGGTGCTTCGTATGTATTCATTAATTCAATCTTTACAAGCAATCCTTTGTAGTGGCAGCATCTTAATGTACAAGCTAGGAAAGTGAGGTATGGAGTTGTTAAAGAGCTGGGTTACATAGCAAGTGGCAGCACTGGGACTTCAACCTCACAGTTTGGCTCTAGCAGCCATCATAGTTCACTACACTATATCACCGCTAACCCCTCTATGTTCCACTTTCACATATAAAAAGGGAGGGAGTTGGATTACATTTCACTGGGATTCCTTCCAATTCTATAAGTACCACTATTCTGAGGCAAAACACCCAGAATTGATCCTTAAATTACTTTCTGCTGTGACCACCTAAAACCAGACTCCTCTGAGCCCATCTCCACTCCTTTCTATGTTCAGGGGTCCATGCTGAGTCAGCAGAGTTGCGGCCAAAACTCTAGGGCCCCATTTTTGAATAGCACTAAGTAATCAGAAGGATAAAAGTGTCAATGTAGGTGAATTTCAGATGTCCTTCTCATGGTTCTTAAAAATAATTTTATTTTTATTTTTAAATACCAGACTGTGTTCCGATTTACTGTGTTGAGTTAGAGAGCAAAGGAATGATCTCAAGGTTACTCATGATCAAAGCACAGGATGTCAAAGTTAAACTAATTCTTTTCCCTTTTTATCAACTGCCATTTATGTGTGACCTTTGTTACAGGGTTGGGGTTCTCTGAACTCTCTCTTGGAAAAACATCAATTTGTTGCTACATAGAACAAACGGACTGAATAGGAAAATGCTAAAGAACCTGCCTTTGGAAGCTTCTGTGATGGAACCCAAGCCCTGACTTTGCAAATTTCCAGTTCCCATCGCATCAATTCCAGAGGTCACATTCCAGTGCAATCCCACCCTTTTAACCTATTCCTCCTCTTAGGATGCTGGTGCCCTTCTTTGTTCCAAAGGCACGCTGCCATGGAGATTGGATCCTCCCCTACTCTGGAAGAGGCCAGTTTTCACTGAGCTGAGCCCATTGGGCAGAGTTCACTTCAAATGAAAGCCCAGCTCAGGGGAGCTGGCCCAGCCTGAGTAAATATAACCACAATTGCTTTTCTTTTCCTTCTTGTGCCGGGGGTCATAAAGATATTGAAGGGGTGGACTATAAGAATCCAGAAAGTATAACTCGATCGTTAAGAAGAGTTTGAGGAGTGCTGGGGAGTCAGAAGCAAGAGTTAAAAAGGCAGCTTTGCCCTTAACCTGTATAGCCCTGGGCAAATCATATAAACTCAGATGAACTGGAAATTGGATGTATTTCATAGGCTATGTTGAGGATCAAGTGAGATAATAGGAATAGTGTTTAGCACAGTGCCTGGCACATGGGAGCTGCTTAATAAACCAGAATTATTGCTTTTCTTCTGGTTTTTGATACTGGTTAATATTCTTGGTTTGAACTCTCTGTTTCCTTTTGGAAGCTACCCCCAGCCCTAGGGTGGAAGGTGAGTTTTCATGGGCCCATCTTAGCAGCCAAGAGGGTAGGTACAGGCTGGGGCTTAGAGACTCTGAAGAACAGAACCTTTTGCTAGTTAAGCGAATATAACACTTTCCATACTGAATTCATTTTCTTATCACTTGAATATTTTGGAGAAGGTGATGTTAATGAGGAAAAAGAATTCCAATATTTTAAAAGCTCTGTAAGAACTGGTCAACATCTAATAGTGTTAACATCAGTAGCTTCAAATTACCATTTTAAAAAATTTCAACAATATTGTACTAACTTGAGATGAATGCATCACCCATGTGGTATTCTGGCTGGGAATGCATACTCTAAATCTAATCATAAGGAAGCATCAGACAAACTCAGTAGTTAGCAGGCGGAATTAAGTATTTAAAAAAAAAAGAGAGAGTATAATTTTTAAAATGTTAATGTCATAAAAGACAAAGATAGTCGTGGAAATGTTCTAGAATTAAAGGATACTAAGATATGACAATGAAATATAATACCTAATTCTAGACTGAATCCTATACCGGAAGAAAAATGCTGTGAAAGACATTTTTGAGTCAACAGACAAAATTGAAATGCAGACAGATTAAAGAATACACATAGATAAGGATATCTGTCTATCTATCTATCTATCTATCTATCTATCTATCTATCTATCTATCATCTATCTATCTATCTATCTATCTATCTATCTATCTATCTATCTATCTATCATCTATCATCTCTATGTATTCACATAAATACATATGTGTATATAGAGGGTGCCAAAAAATGTATACACATTTTAAGAAAGGAAAAAACTGTATTAAAATTGTAATACTCAATATATACCGGTAACAAAAGATAAATACAAGTCATGTTTGACTTCTGCAATTACAAGGTGTGCTTAAAGTGGTTACCATCAGTGTAATTTTAATACAGTTGTTTCCTTTCTTAAAATGTATATACATTTTTTTGGCACCCTCTGTATATACACACACATATAGAGAGAGAGGAAGAGAGAGACACAGATAGAGAAAGAGCAAACAATAAACCAAATAGAGTAAAATGTTAATATTAGGTAAATGTGGGTAAAAAATACACAAGTGTTCTGTATATGATTCTTATATTTCTTTAAGTTCAAAATTATTTTCAAACAAAAAATTAAAAAAGAATTAGAATACTATTAAATATTATGTATGTGTATTTTAAAATTCTGAGGACATGTTTAGAAATGGAAGTATTTCCTTTGTAGTGTGGGACATTTTTCCTTCATTCCCTACCCCAATACAACCAATAAAATAAGAATACTCTCATCAATGAGCAAGTGCTATTTTCAAGTTTTACAAAGAGAAAACAAACTAAGAGCCCTTACTAAGTACACAAACCTATTTACAAGTTTAAAATTAATGTTAGGGTAAAACCGCCATGATTTTAAGAGATAAATCAGAAAATCTGAGCTCATTCATGATATAAGTGAATTCTCAGAATCAGCAAGCACTTTGCACTGAATGATCGACAGACTTCTTGAGAGTTATAGGTGTGCTCAACATGTGACTCCTAGCTGGATGTGGTCTTTCTGCAAGATGGTGTCTAGCTCATAACCATCTTTTACACCAACCTTGGACCTTAATGCATCTAGACCCTCACCTTGTCCCATATTTGAAGATGGGTGAGATGTTTGTTTCACACTTGCTTGATAACAAAAACAGCTACAAATTGAGTGGCTTTTATTTAAAATATCTTTGTATCCAAATGGATGTATCAAAGGGAAAAATCTATGGATATCAGTTATCCAACATAGTTGCTTAATAATTGTTAAAGAAATGTGGAATTTATGAATAGAGATGATAGGAATAACTCAGTGTGGTAACCCAGATGACTTTGGGACAAGGGGCTGAGTTGAGGGTTTGCCTTCTGAAGCTTCTGAAGGTGATCTGACCATGTTGTGGGATATAACATCAGGTTGACTCTGGAGATCTGATTGACTAGGTGGGCCCTCATTCCCTCTGCATACCACTCCCACATCCTCCTCCTTGGGATACATACTTGGGCAAGGGGCCCCATTCCCAACAGTAGAGCTGTCGAAGGCTGTGAATGGTAGCTGTTTGGATAAGATCAGTCTGAAGCTTAGCTCTAGCTAGGTCCACAAGAGGGGCCAGGAGTGAACTGGTTTGTCACAAGCTTTCCCAGAAGATGGTTGATGAGAGGGAGGTTCCTGTGTGCCGGAAAAGGGCAGCACAAAAAAGAGGCAGAGAAAGGGGAGGGATAGGATTCCAGCAAACATGTTTGCCTAGGCGTGATTTTGAGTGGGCAAGAGCATTGGAGAAAGAATTCTTCTCCCATCTCTCTTTTGCCCTCTCTTCTTTTTCTTGGCCAAGAGAGGGAGAAGGCTGCGCTTTTGACCAGAAACAATAGTTAATATACTTCCAAATCTGTGGATTGGTCAGCTGCCAGCTAGTCTTCCTCTAGCTGGACCATCAATCTGAAAATCAACCACAGAAATCTCAGTGTTCCTGTGAACTTAAAATCACCCACTGGGCCGACATCATTCCCTCTTTTCGAGCTCCTTTGCCTGCCTTTTTTCTGCTCTCTTCCCAAGCCCCTTTCAAAACCTGATTATTCTTCCTTTGGAGGCATCTGGTTGGCACACCAGAATTCTAACTTTTGTCTTTTCAGCAAAGAGCAAATTGGTTCATAGTCAATTCTTTTTGTCTAGCGTTTCCATTTTAGATGAAAAGTTGGAGATTAAAACCAGTATGTTTGCATACGGGAGCTTTAAAAATCCATAACACGATGAAATAACAGCCTGATTGTGAAAAAATATCCTCATTAATTTGAGTTTTTGTTGATGTCTTATTTCTTCATTAAAATTTATGGTTGATCAAGGAAGAGTACTGTAATAGGAAGAATACAGGTTTTGAAGTCAAGCAGGTTAAAGCTTAAATCTCAGGTTTGCCATTTTGTCCTGTGGTAACCTTGGGTGAGTCACAACCTTTTTGAATTTCCTCACTGGTAAAAGGGTAGAAATAATAGTGGGACGGATGTGAGAATTAAATGAGCTAGACTATGTACAGTCCTCAGCACAAAGCCTCGCTCTATTTAGTACTCGGTAAACATTAGTTCTTGTCACGATATAATCTATGTCTGCACAGAGTCTGCACCAAATAGATACCCTCTCCACCCCATTCCCAAATACCAAATTTCCTTCCAGCTTAAATAAGTGGATTTTACCAAAAACTAAGTCACAAGGCTGCATGCTTTCTGAGAAAGGATTTGACCTTTTTTCATGCCATGTAGCAGCCTGAATGGTAACCCTGAAGACATATCCACGCCCTAATCCCCTGAAACAGTTATTACCTTATATGGTAAAAGAGTGAATATCACCTTATATGTCAAAAGATGAGATTAAGTTAAGGATCTTGAGAATAGCTATTTATCCTGGATTATTTGGGCAGGCCCTAAATGTAATCACATATATCATTCTAACAGAGAGGTAAAGGGAGTTTTGAGGACACACAGAATTCAGAGATGCACAGAAGAGAAGGCAGAGACTGGAGTAATAAGGCCAGAAGCAGCCAGAAGCTGGACGAGGCAAAGAAGGATTCTTCCTTAGAGCCTCCAGAAGAAGCACACCCACTACTGACATCTTGATTTTATACTTCTGGCCTCCAGACTAGTGAGAGAATACATTTCTGTTGTTTTAAACACCCAGTTTGTGGTAATTTCTTACAGCACCTAGGACACCAATGCTTGGTATTAATCTGGGCTGAAGGGTTGAGCCCCTACTCTTATTCTCTCAACAACTCTACCTGAGAAAAACCGGTGAGGGTGGGCTCAGCAAACACATTTTTCACAGAATCTGGGCAGAGCCAGGGTGGGTGAGGCCCTTCGGACCACACTTCTCACTCCATTTTCTCTGAGGCCTGGTGTTCTTCCTCAGGCACAGTAAAGCTTGTCTTTCCATAACGGGAGACAAAGCTCAAAATGCAAATCTCTTCAGTTACAGAACATCTCAGTTTCAGTAAGAACCTCCATGTTCTGTAGTAAACGATTTTACTACAGGTCCTTTCCTGCTTGCGGGCTTTGAGAGGGAAGAAAGCCAGGAAGAACACGTGGGACCAGAAGGGACGTTGCTATGGTGAAAGCAAAGAGCACCAGGCGGGAATGGAGATCGCTAAGGAGTCAGGGTTCCTCCCTCATAATTTCACCAAGTGAGCCAGAGACATGGTCCTAAGCCCCTCGGCCAGTCAGAAAAGCCGATCTTTAAGCCTCCCAGCAGCCCTGCGCATACATAATATTATCCACATTTTACAGATGAAGAGATCAGTTTGTATAAGTTCATGCAACGGGGAAGAGGACAGACAGGACTTGAGCAAATGTCTATGGATCCCTAAGCCGGATATCTTGTTACCTAGATGCACAACGTAGAGAGAAATACAGAAAAAGGAAGGTAGAGGGATGCAGACTTACCAAATCCACCTTGTTTGGGCCCTGAAGGTCATTATGCGTCATATTAGGGTGGTGCAAAAGTAATTACGGTTTAAAAGGTTAAAAATAATTGCAAAAATCGCAATTACTTTGACACCAACATAATATTTTTCAAGTGTCCAATGCTAACCATTCTCTAGAGCTGCCTGACCCCCACACCCACCCCGAGTAGCTGTTAGGGCCAGAAATCGCCCAGGAAAAGAAGCTTACTATTGTTCTGCTAAATTCAAGTTGGAAATTGAAAGGCAAATACCTTTTGCACTTGAACTCACAGTCCAGGATGGTAATAATTATAATAGCAATAACAATAACAAGAGAGCTCTGGGGTCTCAGGCTCCTCTTACTAATTAGCTGCATGTTATTATTATTAAACCCCAGCTTTTAACCTGTCTGGGCTTTACTTTCCCCACCTGAGATGTTAGGGGGATGGATTGGATGAGTGGTCTTCCGTATTTGCTGTTCATTAGAACTTCCTGAGATGCTTTTGTCAGGTCATGGCCCAGCAATTAAATGGAAATCTCCAGGGGTGAGGCCCGTGCATCAGCATTTTCAGAATCTGTCCAGGTGATTCTGATGTGTACCCAAGTTTGCGAACCAGTGGATTACATGACTTCTAAGGTTCTTCCTGATGTAATGTTTTTTGTCAACATCTGCATAAAAAGCCAGTTTTGATTCCCCAGACACTCAGAATTCATGGAAAACTCTCTATTAAAGCCCCCCACTCAACTTTTTGAAAGAAAAGTCATGGTTTGCCCAACAATATGGTATTTCCAGTCTACATAATGGTCTAAATCTATTAAGGCCTTTCATGATTTTAACAAGGTAGAAGGGTTAGTGAGGTAATAGAGCTATTCAGATATCGTTTAGTTAATTATTATTCTAGGGGTTGCTCTAAGTGGTACCCTGGAGATCTAAAATAAAAAAAAATAATGTAATCCAGTCAACCAGCATTAACTAAGACCTCATTTGTTCTGAGAACTGCTAAATTCAAGCTGGAAATTGAAAGGTGAATACCTTTTGCACTTGAGGAACTCACAGTCCAGGATGGTAATAATTATAATAGCAATAACAATAACAAAAGCAGCCACAGTTTGAAAGTACATTGCACATTAGGCAATGTGACAAGTGCTTTTTAAAAATATATTATTTTAGATTCTCACAACAACCCTGCTAGGTAAGCATCATTTCCTCCATTTTATTGTTGAGGAAACTAAGGCTCAGAGAGTTTAGGTAACTTGCTAAGATCACACAGCTTAGAAATAGCTGATCTTCCATTCCAACCTATGTGGCCCATGCTATTGCCACCACACCACAACACCTCTAGAGAGAAAGGACTGAGAACTAGAGACAGAAATGTCAGGAAAAGGGTTAACTTACTTGGGAAAGAATCAAGCCTAGAATGGAGGAATTGCTGTGTGAATTGTTTATATGAAAGGTACTAGAGGAAAATAAATATTGTACATTAATATTTTAACTATGTTTGGGCTCAGTTTTGTTAGGAGATACACACAGGAACAGATGAATTCATTATGAAGGACTAGTTCTCTGCAGTCAATTCCCGCTCCCCCAAATTAGTCTTAAAAAATAGACCCATTGTGTTCCTCTTTGGATTGCACAGCTCAACAATGCCATTTTTTTAAAGGCAGTATGAGGTCTTTGGATGTAGGCATATTTTCACTTTTGCTGATTGCCATCAGTGATACAAAATGTACAAAGGGGAGAGGATGGTGGTGGGCACAGCTGTAACAATCACTTTCTCCACGGTGTTCATATCCAAACACAGTGTGAACCAGCACATTTGGAAGGCACACACAAACACACACGTGCGCGCACACACTGTTCAAAATGAGAGGAAATCAAATTGTTGGACATCAAATATAATACACACATACATATAGTTACTCAGAAATCTAAATGTAAATCTATTATTTGAGAAAACGCTGAGCTACAATAATTCACTCATGAAAGCAGATGCAGCTTAAAGGGTAGAAAACACGCTATGGTCTAGAGCAAGACAAGGGAAAAATAAGGAAGCAGTGAATTTTCTTAATGAGGCTTTTACAAACCACCATTTTTATGTTGTAGCCAAAACAAGTAAATGACCAAAGGACCTTAGGATCCTGAAGAATACTAAGAGATTATAGAAAGTGGTTGAGATATCAGATATTTAAAAATATATTTTAAAAATATTTATTACACCTACAGAATAGGAATTTCCTGTACATGCATAGAAAAAATGCATAATTACACATAGGTACTATGTATATGTATATATACACACTTCATATGCAAAATGAGACTATGGCTGAATACATGTTTTCTATAAGGATGGGTCAATTTCACAGCAATTTTTTCATGGGGAAAATTACCTCTACTCTGGATATTATGATTAAGAAAGATATATCCTGTCATTGCAAATGATAACATAGTGATAGGCCATTATACAACCACAGATGAGATAATATCTCAACTACAGAGTAAATTTGAGCAACATCTATTTGTGAAGGAAATCAAGAGATATTTATGAAACCATAGCAATGAGATATTAGATCAATAGATTGAAAAGAGATACATGATTTGTTCTTTTTGTATTACTGATTCTAATGTTTTTTAAAAGACTTGAAAAGAAAAAAACCAAATGCGAATAAAGATAATACTATCTGAAATGGCTGGTGTGCTTGAAATCCAATTTTCAAAATTTGTAAATAGGAGCACTTTAACAAGAAAAACAGACAATAAGCTTATTTAGAACAGGTTTGTTTTCTATGTGAAATCCTCTTTCCCCATCTCACACACACACACACACACACACACACACACACACACACACACACACACACACACACCCTCTCATCTCCCCTTACAACTGCAAAATCCCTACTGTTGGACTAAAGATGTGAAAAAACAAAGGCTATGTTAAAGCAGCATTTTTACCTTTTTGCTGATCAAACACAGATGGAGTGCTGAAATCCATGGTTGCCTGTCTCATCATTTACCATCAGAATGGAAAAAAGCATCCAGGTCTCTAGAGAAAAGAAAACACCATCTCACACATTATAGTCAACACAACCGTCAGATAACAGCATCACTTGCCAAGACCCCTGTTTCAGAATTAAAAGTGCACTAGGGCTGCAGCTTGTTGTCAAGGCAAATGATTGAACTAGGTAAATATTATTCATGTAATACCTGCCAGGAAAATAGTTACTTCTCATGGTCTCATTCATCAGCTATACCTGTGTGTAAGTATTGTGCACCTTCCATCCTTAAACAAATATACAAAAAAGCTTATGCCCTAAAAAAAACAGTATTTGGGGGTGGGGAGGCGATGGGCACCTGCCTTGGATCTTGGCCAGGAAAACACTCAAGGTCACAGAGCTTCAGCAGCTGGAATGTTGCTTTAAACCAAAAGAAATCTCAATGGGTGAGGATTCACAGGGCCAGACAGAGCATGTGCGAAGCTGCCAATGCAGCTCGGATTCGGCTGTGTTCTTGGTGGAGTGAGAACTGCATTTGGGTCATGTGAGCACAGAGTGCCATCTCAATGGAATAGGACGTAAATATTGTAGCAGGAGGCTGCTGGCCATGTGCTATATGGAGTCATTATAGGCTTTTACAGCTCATCTTTATTCTCCCTTCAGTCCCGTTCTCCCAATGACAGGGAGAATGAGGGGAAGGAAGTGGCATTTGAACGGTTATATTTCAAGGCTCAGATATCCATGACTATAAAATTAAAACAGTCTGCAATCACAAGGATGTTTAGTGCAGTATTATATTGGGTGGCGAAAACCTGGTGGAATTAATGATAGTAAATTCATACTCTAGATTAAAAAATCGGAGGTGAATCTATATATATTTATCTGGTGGGCTGTCTCTAATCTATTGTTAAGTGAAAAAAAAACCAAGTTACATATTTTATTTGTTTACAATTTTTATAAAACCAGCCACCACCCACTGTGTTTATAAACATGTTTATATATGTTCATAGGAACACTGAAGAAGTTATAGAAAGATACACACGGGACTGTGAATATTGGTTACCTCCGAGGATTGCAATTAATGTAGGAAATTTCTAACTTGTTCTTTATCTACCTCAGTAGTTTTAGGCTTATTATAACAAGTGTCTATTATTTTATATTTGTAATTACAAATCTGATCAATTCAAAATAAACTAACAAAGCTCTACATTCAAGACACAATCAGATTTTTGGGTAAGTCAAACAGCCATATAACAGATGCTCTAATAAATGCTGTTGATAATAGTAATAACTGTTCTCTTCTTTAACTTAATTAGTGTGTGAATGTGGAAATGAAAGTAGAAACCATTTTTTTCATATGTAGCCACATTTTTTTTTGATATGGATGGACATAATTTATAAATTGTATTCTTTGATAGACACGTTTCTTCCCTCTCATATTTTCTCAGTGCACCATCATTTATTTTCCAACACATTGTCCAGCCTCATTTCTTTATGACAAGTATGTACTCACTTACCTTCCCCATATGGGCTCCTCCCCCAAACGTGCCCTGTGTTCTTTTTATTTAAAACACAGACAGAACCTACTTCTTATAAATTATTACCAAAAATGTATTCCATAGTTAAATCTCTTACATGTCTCAGTGCCAATTTTTTACATTAACCATGAAAGTCAAACTGAGAGGGCTGAAAGTGGAGTGGGGAAGAAACTGACTTACTCTAGCAGATATGCAGCTAAGGAGAGATGGCTGAAGCTCATCCAATTGATGGAAGTAAAAGGAGTTGTGGCCACTTGGTCCTAAACAAGAGGAAAATTCAGGATTTAGATTAACTTCCTTTTTCATTCATTCATTCATTAATTCATCAGTTGCTATGGAAGGATTGCTACGCTCCATTCATTTCTATAGGCAATGGTGGTGCAACTGTGAGCAAGACAGAAAAAGGTCTCTACACTCAATGAACTTACACTCGTGGGTGCAACTTCTACTTCTAGGCATACTGGAGAAATAGGGACTGGATTTACTCTCCTGCTTAAACAACTAGAAAATTGGGTAAAATATTTGAAACAATGGTTTTCAGACAGTAGTCAGTGTAGGTCAACAATCTCTGGGAGGAGAAAAGCAAATGAGCTGAGCCCGATGAGTGCCCAGCTGACCAACCACTAGGGGAGAGTTTCCAGGCTTAAGCTCAGGGAGGGTGCAATGGGCTCAGTGGAGACCCCTGAAAAATATTTATCCACATCCTAATCCTCAGAACCTGTGAATATAACCTTATTTGGAAAAGGGGTCTTTGCATATGTAAATAAGTTAAGGATCTTGAGTTGACATCATCCTGGATTATCCCAGTGGACCTAAATTCAATGACAAGTGTCCTTATAAGAGACACAAAGATAATAAAATAGGTATAGAAGGAAAATGCCTTAACATAATAAAAGCCACATATGACAAGCCCTCAGCTAATCTCATAATTAATTGTAAAAAACTGAAGCCCTTTCCTCTACGTTCAGGAACACGATAGGGCTGTCCCCTATCACCTCTGCTTTTCAACACAGTGTTGGAAGTCTTTGCTAGAGCCATCAGGCAAGAGAAAGAAATAAAAGGCATCCAGATTGGGAATGAAGAAGTTAAATTGTCCCTCTTTGCAGATGACATGATGCTATATATAGAAAACCCTAAAGACTCTACCAAAAAGCTATTAGAAACAATCAACGAATACAGTAAAGTTGCTGGCTACAAAATCAACAAACAAAAGTCCATTGCATTCCTATATACTAACAATGAAATCTCAGAAAAAGAAATACAAAAAACAATTCCTTTTGCATTGCAGCAAAAAGAATAAAATACCTAGGAATAAACTTAACCAAGGATGTGAAGGACCTATATGCTGAAAACTATAAGACATTTTTGAAAGAAATTGAAGAAGACACAAAAAGATGGAAAGACGTTCCGTGCTCATGGATTAGAAGAATCAATAGTTAAAATGGCCATATTACCCAAAGCAATATACAGATTTAATGCAATCCCCATCAAAATCCCAATGGCATTTTTTAAAGAAATAGAACAAAAAATCATCAGATTTGTTTGGAACTACAAAAGACCCTGAATAGCCAAAGCAATCTTAAGAAAAAAAAAAAATACTGGAGGTATCACACTCCCTGACTTCAGCTTGTACTACAGGGCTACAATAATCAAAACAGTATGGTATTGGCAGAAAAACAGACACAGAAACCGGTGGAACAGAATTGAGAACTCAGAAATAAAACCACATAAAAATGGACAGATAATTTTTGACAAAGAAGCTAAAAACATACAATGGAGGAAAGACAGCCTCTTCAATAAATGGTGCTGGGAGAATTTGATAGCCACGTGCAAAAGAATGAAACTGGACTGCTGTCTGTAACCATGTACAAAAATTAATTCAAAATGGATCAGACTTAAGCATAAGACCTGACACAATAAACTGCATAGAAGAAAACATAGGTACTAAACTTATGGACCTTGGGTTCAAAGAGCATTTTATGAATTTGACTCCAAAGGCAAGGGAAGTAAAAGCTAAAATAAACGAATGGGACTATATGAAACTTAAAAGCTTCTGCACAGCAAAAGAAACCATCGACAAAATAAAAAGGCAACCAACTGAATGGGAGAAGATTTTTGCAAACAGTGCCTCCGATAAGGGGCTAATATCCAAAATATACAGGAACTCATGAAACTCAACAACAAAAAAACAAACAACCCATTTGAAAAATGGGCAGAGGACCTGAAGAGACATTTCTCCAAAGAGGACTTACAAATGGCAAATAGACATATGAAAAAATGCTCAACATCACTAATCATCAGAGAAATGCAAATAAAAACCACAATGAGATATCACCTTACCCCAGTCAGAATGGCTATCATCATCAACAAGACAAATAGTCACAAATGTTGGAGAGGCTGTGGAGAAAAAGGAACCCTCATACACTGTTGGTGGGAATGCAGACTGGTGCAGCCGCTATGGAAGGCAGTGTGGAGGTTCCTCAAAAAATTACGAATAGAATTACCATGTGACCCAGCAATCCCTCTCCTGGGTATCTACCCCCAAAAATTGAAAACATTTATACAAAGACACGTGTGCTCCAATGTTCATTGCAGCTTTGTTTACAGTGGCCAAGACATGGAAACAACCAAAATGTCCTTCGATAGATGAATGGATAAAGAAGTTGTGGTATATACACAATGGAATACTATTCGGCAGTAAGAAAAGATGATATAGGAACATTTGTGACAACATGGATGGATCTTGAGAGTATAATGCTAAGCGAAATAAGTCAGACAGAAAAAGCAGAGAACCATATGATTTCACTGATATGTGGTATATAAACCAAAAACAACAAAAGAACAAGACAAACGAGAAACAAAAACTCATAGACACAGACAATAGTTTAGTGGTTACCAGAGGGTAAGGGGAGTGGGGGGTGGGAGATGAGGGTAAAGGGGGATCAAATATATGGTAATGGAAAGAGAACTGACTCTGGGTGGTGAACACACAATGGGATTTATAGATGATGTAATACAGAATTTTACACCTGAAATCTATGTAATTTTACTAACAATTGTCACCCAATAAATAAATTTTAAAAAATTCAAAAAAAAAGTTAATTTTATGGTAACTGACACATACTTTTTTCTAACCTTATTTTCAAATCTACTTAAAGGCTAATAACTAACCAGCACTTTGTATTTTCAAAGTATTTTGATCAACACCTGCTTTATTTAAAACTTTTTGTTGAGATTCATGATGTATAATATCAGTTATAATTTTAATCAATACTAACTTAAATAATTCAGGTTTTTCATAATTATTTCCACAGTGCTTGCTATAGACTGAATGTTTGTGCTCCCCTCACTCCAATTCATATATCGAAACCTAATGCCCAAGATGATAGTATTTGGAGGTGGGGCTTTTGGGAGGTGATTAGGTTGTAAGCGTGGTGCCCTCATAAATAGGATTTGCTCTCTTACAAAGACTTAGTTTTTTTTTTTTTTTGAGACTTTAATTCGATCTTTATAAGTCATCATTTGAGAGCTTCTAAAGCTGCACTGCCCAATATGGTAGCTGGCAGTTAATATATGTGGCTACTGAGCATTTAAAATGTGGCTAGTTCAAATTGAGATGTGCTGGAAGTGTAAAATACATACTGGATTTTGAAGACTTAGTATGAAATAATGTAAAATATCCCCCTGATAATTTCTTAATTATATATTGTTATAATATTTTAGATATATTGGGTTAAATACAATGTATCACTACAGTTAAAAAATTTTCCTTTTGCTTACTTTTGAATATGTCTTGCCTACTAGAGAAATTAATATTAATCTGTGGCTTACATTTTGTTTCTGTTGGACAGTGCTGTTTTATAGGATCTTGTAGTGATCTTAAGGAAAGGCTGTTTAACTGGTTCATCCATATTCCTTATTTTGAGCAGGAATGATGGGTCACAATTTAAAGGAGGGCAGAGGAAGAGGAAAGGAAACCTGGCTACATTGAAGAACATAGAACACTGAAGAGCCCAGACAAGCTGAAAGATCATCATTATCACCATCATTGTTATTATATAACCCAAGAGCCACTCATCAAGCATCAATCATTGTCTTCCTTTGTATCCATCTACAGTCTGCTTTAGCTTATATCCCTTTGGAACTGGGCTTGCTTCATTGGTGATATGTTCTTTCCCACAACTCCCAGAAGCTTGGCTCACTCTCATCCCCTCTGACCTCACACTACTTCTCACCTTGATACTGCCCCTCAACCTGACCCATGGTTAGATGTTTCTATGAGACCAACACAGTTGGCAAATGAAGAAGCAGTGGCTGCTCAAAATCATTATCCACCATGGAAAAAGAACTGTGGACCACATGACAAAAGAGTGGTTGCTGCTATCCTTGGAGTCAAGGTTTATAAACTACATCTAAGGTCATTCCTTCAAAATCAACACACAGTGTTCATAAGCTAATTTGGACCTTTTCTGAGGATAACCCATATGCTTAAGAGTTCCACTATTTTATTTAGAGCTACCATATTTTGTCATGTATAATGGACCTTTTTTGCCCAAATTTGTGAGGGAAAATTAAGGATGTGCAATATACATGTGCATTATACATGCACATTTATATAGATACTAATTCCGTATCTATATAAATGTTTTTAATTCTTTTACTTATGCATATAAGTTAAAAGTGTAACTCTAGAAATCAACAACGATATCCATATGCAAAATAATGCCCTGGGATATAATAATTGGTTTTATTGAACTTACGACAAACTTGCAATGCGAAGAGTTCTTGGCCTTCTATGATGCGTAAATATCATAAATTTGTTACCGGTACATAAAATTTCTTGTACCTTGTATCTGTTCTTGTGTTTTGTAATATTTGATACATAAAATTTCTTATACCATAATATGTTAAAAAATAAACGCTAAAATTCCTTTATAATACAAAAAATAAGTACCTAAATGTAAACAAATAAAAATTTGAATTAAGAAATTAAAATAAAAGATTTTTCCCCCTGAAAGTCTGGGTCAAAAATGTGGAGGTGCATTATATGTGGGAGATCATATACGGTAAAATATGGTAGATTCTTGTCTAAAATTCTGGAGGAACACTGTTGAAAATTTATGCTGTCATTTTAGATTTCCAACTATTTATTTGTATTATGCTCAGCCATTTCATGAAGCAACAAAATTAACTTTCTCCCTGGAAAATATGCTGTATTATATATATATATATATATATATATATATATATACATATATTATACATACATATATATACTCTATATGTATATGTACATATGCCTTAATACATATTATCCTTAAGGCAATTTTTATATTGCTTTGGTCTTATAACTCCCACTTTTTAACATTCATCCATTATTCACTCATACAAGCAAGCAAGCATACAAACAAACAAACATTTAGCACTTATTATGTGTCAGAGACTTTTATAGCTCAAAATATATCCCCTTTATAAAGATTTCTCTGCCCATTTCAACGTTCATTACCGTATTTGGTACTTAATCATAAATTATACTGGGACACCTTTCCTGCTGATACTTTGCATTGTGTTTTCTCATTTGTTATGTAATCATGTTATTCTTACACTCTCAACTAAATTCTGAGCGCCCAGAAGGTATGAGCTGAATGATAGGCCTTCTGTCTCTCACAGTGTCCAAACAGTGCTATGCATGTAGTCAGTAGCCAGCAATAGGTACTGGTTTGTTAAATGCTAAGCATGAAGTATCCAAGGAGACAAATCCAACTTTTGGCAAAATGGTGAAGTAGGTGATAGAAGCCTTCTGACTCCACTGTTAGTTTTTCTCTCTTCCTGCCCTTCCAAGTCTGCACAACCCCATTCCAAGTTAGTGCAGACACCCCATTTCTGACTTTCCCCTATGTTTTCCTTTTATTTTCAGTTTGCAGGCTCTTATAAACTTTTACTTTTATGCACATCATTATGGGAAGCTAGTGAGTATTTATCAGGCATCTCTAGCATTCAGGTTAATCTGGAGCAATGACTTTATTCATTAATCATAAATATTATTCATAAATATTTATTGAGCACTAACTACGTATCAGGTAATGGTCACGGTGCTGGAGATAAGGTGGTTACCAAACTAGGTATGTGGTCCCCAGTCACAGAAAGTTTTCAATTTGGGGATGATTTAGGAGGTCATCTTCTGTGGTCTCCTGGCATCTCAGTGTCTTTGGATGCCATTGTTAGTCACCAGAAGCCTGAGGAAATATCTCTGAATGACCAGCTTCTGCAAGAATACATAACTGGGTGGACAGAATGCTCTTCCTTCTAGCCCTCTATCCCATTGACAAAAGCTGCTCTTCTGCTTTCTAAGAAGCAGGTTTGCTAACCTACCTTGTCTAGATGAAAAATGTGAAGGGTCTTCTCGGCTGTTATCCCAGTTAGGTCTGTTTAGGCTAGTACTGTACTGGCTGGTATAGGGATTGCTATTTCCATGGGTGTCCACACATTAGAATAACTTTAAACATCTCAAGTTGATATTTTTGAATTTTTCTTTCTCTGGATTGCATTTGTTTCATTTCTAGATTTCTATCTCAACTGGAAATCTTGGGGATTTACGAATATGTTCAATTGCAGTTCCTCATTTGGGAAAAGACAGAAATACAGTATAACACAAACCCAATCCAAATGCTTTTAGATGTCTGTGTGGATGGTGAATTTGCTGAACATCTCAAACTTTTTTTTGTTTTAAGTTCTAACTTTGGCCATATATTTTTGCCTTCTATTTTCAACACATGAGTTATTGGCCAAGTTCAAATGAAGTCTTGTGGTTTGAATTAAGTTAGCACGCCATAAAGGTCTGGCTCCAGGAATCTCACTCCTCCTCTCCTCCCCTTCCTGGCAGACTCTGGTATTTTTAAAAGGTATTTTTCTTTACATTAATTTCTCTGAGAGGAAATCTTTGGGAGGAAACTAGTTGAACTCAGTTTTCCAAAGTTTCTTGTACAGTTAGAAAAACAAAATTTGAGGTTACTAAGTAGGTTAATGGAAGAGAAACCTAGGGCTGTTTGCTTAGAATAGTTGCTTATGAGGCCAAGTCTCACTCTGTAGAGTTGCTGTTTTGTGACCACAAACTCTACCCCTGACAGCCACCAAGGGGACAGGAAAAGATGGGTTGTGTTATTGTATTAGTGCCAGTCCCTGCTAACGGCGAGAAGAACATACAGTATGAGACACTCTTTGTTCCTGAACACCCCAATATGATTATTGCAGGCTAATGCCATGCTGCCTAAATTTTAATGAGCACACATATCACTTGGGGATTGTCTTTAAGTAGATTCTGATTTAGTAGATCTGGGTAGGGATCAGAGATTCTGGATTTCGAGGAAGTTCCCAGATGATGCTGGTAGTTGGTCCATCCTTTGTGTAACAAGGGGTCAGAATATCTTTCAAATGCTAAGTGAAATATACACTTACAGGTTTTTACACAGAAGCTTTCTATTGTATAGTAAAAGTCCTAGAAATATAAACTAAGCTCCAAGGGGCCTCAGAAAATTTATCTGTAACAGAAGGGAGTCAGAGCTGGAGATTAGTCAGTGACTGGCAACCGTTACCACTCTACTGCTGTTTTCAGGGTAAAGAAGGAGTGGGCCCATGGCTAGATGTTATTAGGGTCATGTAGCCTGAATTTCCCTCAGAGCTTTGCTCCATTCTAGTTCTGTGCATTTGGGAAAATTATTAAAACTCTCTAAATATTTCTTCTAATATGTACACTGGAGGTAATAATGGTAACCCACCTTAAAAGGTTGTTTTAAAGATGAAATGAGATAACAAATCAGTGGCGTGCTGGAACTAGCGCCTGCTGGCTCTCTAGTGCTAACTACCTGTTAAGTATTCAGGAAATTTGTGAGGTAGTTTGGTAGCTTGAAACAGGCAATGTTGGGAGTATTTGCACCACAAAAATTGGCAAATTTCAGTCAGGGTTTTTTTTGTTTGTTTTAGAGCAGATTTACCACCACACCACTCCATGTAAAGTACATGGTGCCGAAAAGTGCTCAATGAATGTGAATTACTCTTACTTAGCTATCTTTTCTGAATTCTTCCAGCACTTGTAGCTTGAGACACATCATTTAGCACTGGGTATTCCATACCAGTTTCCTGCTCAAGGAATTCTATAATGAGGTTCTTTTAAAGAGCCTCTCAAAACTGGCTGCTGGCTGCAAAGGTGTGGCCATATTCTACCATATTCCATGACTGATCAATGCTCCTTTGTCTCTCCAAAGAAATGGCTGTGCATAATTTCAGAATTTTTGGAGTTCTGAAATAGCTTTGATCCCTTCTACAGGAAACATCAGAGTCCAAGCTGAACAATGTCAGGACAGATTCTAGGGTAGTAACTTTCTCCAAAGTTTGTCCAATGATAAGCATGCTTAAATCAGAGCAGGTAGGAAGAAAACACATATGAGTGCCATAGAATAGGTCTTTGGCCCAGTCACAAGTTTTCACTCATTTATCTAAATAACTATAGCTGGTAGATTAACTGGAAAATGGAACCTGCCATAGCAAGTAGGGAGGTAATATCCCTCTGTGTATTTGTTCTGACAACATGGTTTTGAATTTAATGGACCTTAAGAATCAGCCTAGCCATCCAATGTAAATGCCCTCAACTTTTCTCTCCTATCCTCTAAATTTCTCAGTTCCTACCCCTAGACTCTCCTTATCCCCATCTATTAGAAAAACAGAAGTGTCTTTTCTCCCTGAGAATGCTAGGCTACCATTAGTGTACCTCATCCTACACAAATATTTTTCCTAGAGAAGCAGACTTGCATAGCCATTAAGAGCATGGTCTCTGGAGCCTGACTGGCTAGGTTCAAATCCCAGTCTCATAACCTGACTGTTTAAGCTATGCCTCATTTTCCTTATCTGTAAAATCAGAATAACATCAGTGCCTTCCTCATAAGTTTTTTGAGTGAATTAAGTTGATTTAGATATGTCAAGCTTTTAGAGCAATGCCTTACACATAGTAATTCTAATATATATTTACGAATTATTCCATCTCTTTGGAAACGTCATCCTTTTCTCTCCTCAAGATCCTTTTCCTTAGCCTACATGCATGCTCACATATTTTAATCATGAAAACAAAATAAAACAAAATTGTGATGTTTCTTTAGATGGGTCTGCTCTCCCTTTCCTGACATGATTTTGGGGAGAAAAAGTCTGCATGTGCTCTTTCCTTCCTGAGCACCCAACCACTCCTTGATCCATTGCAATTTCAGCTCTAAGAGTTGTTGGGCGCAGGTGCTGCTGTGCAGATACCCTGATGGAAACCTATTCCAACGGAACTGTTAGGATCCACTTCGCCTATGGCTGTGCTTAGGTTTTTAATGGCTGGGGGAGTTGCTCGGTAATACCTGCTATGAAATACATGCACGTTTAAACAACATCTTCCGCAAATCTCAGGGCTTCTGTCACTTAAGAATACAGCATTATTTGGGTAGTAACAGTGGGACCTTGCCAGTTTAGCCTAGGTAGTGTGGTATGGTGGAAAGAAAGGTGGAGTTGATGTCACAAGACTGGGCTCAAGTTCTCATCAATACTTGTTTAACTGAAATGAATTATTTTGCCCAGCAAATCACTCAGAACTCTTGCCTTTTTATTTTTATGCTAATAAAAATAGCATATTTTTATTATCCAGTTATCCAGGTTGGGCTGACTCCGCAGAGCCTGAACAAATGTCATGTTCTGGACTTGTCATGATCTAGGCCTCTATGTGCAGGAGTTAATAAGCCCAGGAGTTTGGAAAGGATTTTCTCTCTGAAGGAAGATTAAGGCAGGAAGATGAAAGGGTTAATGAAACTAACCACAGGACCCAGATCTGACCCCTTAAATAGAGAAGTGGGACTCCATCATTGTACTCTCCTGCTTGCAGTCTGGTAGTTCTCTGGTATCATCTATCTCTTCTCTTTCTAGTTCTTTTTCAAATCTCTTTTTTCCCTCTCAGGAAATTCGTAACCTCTGAATTCCTCCTGTCCTATGTCTTGAGACAAAGTCCCAACATTTAGAGAATCATAAACCATACTAGAACAAAAAGCTGTCTTAACTACCCTCATTTTATAAACAGACTCAGAGAGTTGCTAACTAAACCAATAATCATCAGAGAAAATAATTGTCTTTTATTTATAGGAAGAAAAATAAGGAAATTTGGAGTATTGCTTGGCTGGTTGAGGCAGCATTCCCATTGCATGAATACATCGTCAACAATTTAATGACATGAAGGGATTTGGGGGTTTCCTTTACACGCTGTCCAAAAGGATGTTTTCACATGTGTTTGTGCCAGATAACAGTTTTGAAATGCTGAATGATACCAGCAATCTCTTTGTGATTTCACAATCTCTTTGTAAGACACAATTAAAAAAAAAATCTATTTACTTCCCCTTGAAAATGATGTTGAAACAAACAGATTTACATTAAGCTTACAAAGCAGGAAATTAAAAAGTGAGTCAAACTGTTATGTATTTTACTTGGTCTGCATTATGCTAAACAACTCGTTTGATAGGCTTTGGGTCCCTAACGTGACCATCTTTTTGGTGTCATATTGACCCAGCATATGTTTCTTGGTGAAACAACGCCTGAATCCTTCTTTGACGTAATTTGTCCTATTTGTGAGTGATTTGCTATTGGAGTTACTCATGCAGCAATGTGTCAGCCTTTAGGTGAGTTTAGCTTGATGGAATATTTCACCTCTCTGTAGGATTTAAGCTTCCAGAGCTTATTTTTCTGACATTTCCCCCACTTTCCCGCAGGGAAAGAAATTCTATTGAAATTCAAATTGAGAAATGGGGAGGAAAAAGAGATCTCAATTTGCAGCGTGAAATTTTTGGTATGAATAGGTTTAGGAAGATAAAACAATAATTTTCAAGAGCTAAATTTGAATTAACCTCTGACTCTCCAATTAGACAACAAGCTAAAACTTTCCTTTATCCAGTTAAACAAACAAACTGAAATTCTGTGGGTATAGGAACATAGTTGTCATTTTATTATAATATCCTCTTTGTTATAATTCAAGATACAAAGAACATATTGAAAAAAAAGTTTTGGCTATTTGTTTGATACACTGATATGTGAGAGAAATGATTTTCAGCATCAGTTTACTAATAACATTTGATGGGAACAAAAAGGTGGCTGTGGTGATTTCTGAACCCCTTTTTGGCAATGATAGACTCCACAAGAGGAAATCAGTTTGTTTAAGTACTTGAACAAATGATCACACAATTTTGCTTGTGTGGGACAGACTCCTGTGTATTAAATTCTATGCTTACCATAACAAATAGGATCCAAAACAGAATTCTTAAGTTTTTCTCCTAGTGAAAAGCCAAATAGCTAAGTTAGGATGGTGTATTCGAGGAGATCATTCATTAACTACTGATCAAGAAGTATGTAATGGACACTCATTGAATGCTTTGACCAATGCTTGCTGCCATTGTTCATGATCTTAACATGCTTCATAAATAAGCTACCTATTCTCAGACCTCCTGTACTCCTAACCTCCCAATAATCAAAAAAGAGAAGTATTATCTTTTAAAAAAATCCAATTTCCTGTGCCTGAATAGGTATAAACTAAGTATTGTCTCTGGTGCCCCTGTCCATCTTGCATCTTCTGCTGTCCCATTTTCCTTTTCTGATGGCTCATGGGTCTTATATTATGACCTCCTTAGACCACTTTTCAAAACAAGTCCTGTGTGCTCAGAACCTTTCCTGCCCCTTGGTCAATTATATGTACCCTCCAAGGCTAGTACCTCTAAGTCAGGTGGCAGCGCTTAGCTACTCTAAGACCCAGCTATGCGGATATAACATATCATCTCAAATAAACACAAATTCCTTCAGAGCATCTCAGAGGTTTAGAGTTGAAGAGCTTTTAGAGGACATCCAGTCAACACGATGCTTTTACAAAAGAGAAGACAAAAGCCACAGAGGTGTGTTGGCCCAACCCAGCTCTTTGTCTACTGCTCTATGCTGCCTCTTGCTCTGTAAGTGGAAATCAGCATTGGTTTATTATCACAGGTACCTTCTGGGAATGATACATTAGCCCAGTACCTGCAACTTTGAGAGTTGAGAGGAGGCAGGAATCATTTATTAAACTTTTCAATACACATAGCTCTCTACCACTAGGAGTGTCAGCGTGGTAAGGCTTAATTGCTCCATTCGATTCCCTGATTATATTCTCTGAAGCAGCCAACCCACCCCCTTCTCTCCCCTACCCTCTCAGCTCCCTTTAATTTCAGTGATCCTTGCTTGTTATTCTGCCTTTAATGTTTCATTCAAAACTCACATGGATAATATGTTCATAATTAACAGTTAATTTTTATTAAGAGTTTACTATGCGGCAGATGCTATGCTAGTCTCTTTAAGTGTTTTTTTTTTTTCCATTTAATTCTCACAAAAGCCCCATGAGATAGGTAGTATTAATAGCTCCATTTACAGATGAGGTAATTAAGGCTTGGAGAGGTTAAGTCACTTGCCCAAGCTAGATTTTGAACAGGGATAGTCGAACTCCAGGCCTAAGCATTGAATCATACTATTAATAAATCAACAAAAACATCTGGAGCATTGAATATATGCAAGACATTCAGCCAGACTCTATGAAAGCTGTGGCTTCTAGCCTAAATGAGGTGTCTGGCCATCTACATAACATATTATAGGATGAGCATGACAGAATAATAATAATAAGTTAGCATGGGGGTCATAATCTCTCTCTCTCTCTCTCTCTCTCTCTCTCTCTCTCTCTCCCTCCCTCCCTCCCTCCCTCCCTCCCTCCCTCCCTCCTTCCTTCCTTCTTTCTTTTGGTGGTACCAGAGACCTCTTTGACAGTCTGGTAAAACCTATGGACTTCTTATCAGGATAAATGCATAAAATAAAAAACATAAAATTGCAAAGGAAACCGATTACACAGCAATATAATAAAAATTTTTTTGAATGTTATTATGTACTATTATATACACGTAAGCTTCTGTATTAACATATTACATAGCAAGATTTAGTGGTAGCGTTGATAACTACAGTAATTTTGAAGTAGGCTGATCATAAACAATATTTGGAGATATCTACGATATATATATTATATATATGATACGAAAATATATGTGATTTCTGTTGATGACAAAGTTATATTACATCTAATGCCACTGTGAGTTGTGACTGAGGAAAATGCTACATTTAGTTAGAGGTTAATGGAAAGAAACATGCAATTTTTTCCCATTCAAGTTTTATGGATCCCTGAATTTATCCATAAACACCTTAAGGGGTTTGTGGACCTTAAGTTAAGAAGCTCAAATGGTTTAAAGGAAGGAACAATCACTTGTGGTCTGGAGACCGCAGGGAGTAGATTTTATTTTTATCACATCTTTATTTTTAATTGTGGAAAAAAGCACATAACATAAAATTTACCATTGTAACCCTTAACCATTTTCAAATATACAGGTTCAGTACTATTAAGTATATTTCCATCACTGTGCGACAGACCTCCAGACTACACCCTTTAAACACTAACTCCCACTTCCCCTTCCCATCAGACCTTGGCAACCACCATTCCACTTTCTGTTTCTGTGAATTTGACTACTTTGGATACCTCATATAAGCGGATTAAGGTATTATATGATAGTGTTTGTCGTTTTGTGACTGGCTTATTTCACTTAGTGTAATATCCTCAAAGTTCATCTATGTTGCAGAATGTAACAGGAGGGAGAAGATATTAATAAGCCATTTTACAGTAGGGTAGAGAGAGCAAGGGCTTGCTAAATAATGCACAATTTTAACCCATGCTTCCACTGGTTCTTCAGTTTCTCAGTTCCATACATCTTCCCTTATACAACATTAATAAGCATAGAAAATAGCCTTCAACCACACGGTAATGGAAAAAGTCTTCTTTTGAAATAATCAGATCATAGATTTCATAAAGATCGCCATTTTGAGAACCAGTGACATGGAGCAGAGCAGTGAGTACTGAATGGCCAGTGATGGAAGAAACCAAGTGGATGTAGGCCTAAACTACAGGCTCACCCAACCCAATGTCTCATTCCCAGAGTGTAAATTGTACACGTTTTCATTGTGTTGTGCATTTCCATGTACAAGACTTTCTCATTGTTCACTTAAACAGACACATTCTTGCAATGTTATCACATCTGTTGGGCTAAATCCCATATCTTGAAGAGGTTATTTTGAAATATTGTGCAATCTTGTTTCTCTGATGTTTCCTCATGGAAAAGCAATTGTAAAACCACCGTTTTGAAAATCAGAAAGTGCATTTGGGTAGATTTCAATAATTGTGAACAGCCATGCTTAATTTCAAGAATGAGGTTTCTGTTGTAGCATTTCATTTTTTGTACTAGGTTGGCAAGAGTAACTTACGTAACTACAATGGGGAATTAAAATTTATTTCACTGCAAGATGAAAACTTTTAACAGAAACCTCACTCTTTGAATTAAACTAGGCTGTTTATAATTATTGACACCTATTTTAATTTACTTTCTGGTATTCAGAGCTGTGGTTTTGCAATTGCTTTTTCAAGGAGAAATATTGGCATTTCTGGAGTCTAAGCAACATATGGTATCAAGATGTGGTTTTAATTTGCATTTCCCTCATGAGTAATGATGCTGAACACCTTTTCATTTGCTTATTGGCCATTTTTATATCCTCCTTTTGTGATGTGCCTGCTCAGAATTCTTGTCCAATTTTTAAAATTCTTTTTCTTATCAATTTATAGAATTAAAAATATATATATTCTAGATATAAATCCTTTGTTAGGGTGTGTGTGTGTCTGTGTACATACGCGCGAATGCATGCACAACTCTAAGGTTTGCTTTTGTCATTCTTTTAGCAGTGTTATTTGTAGAATTGAAGTTCTTAATTAAAATCAATTTATCAGTATTTCCTTGTATCCTGTTTTAGAAACTGTGGCCTACCCTGAGGTCTTAAAGACAGTTTCTGTGTTTACATCCAGACGTGTTATTGTTTCATTTTTCACCTTTAGGCATGTGAACCATCATGAGTTAATTTCTGGGTATGGTGTAAGAAAGGTCAAGCGTTCTTTCTTTTCCGTTTAGGACAGCACCACTTATTGAAAAGATCGTCCTTCTTCCACTGAAGTGTTTTGGTGTCTTTGTCATAAATCAAGTGATTGATTGTATAGGTGTGGATCTGTTTCTAAATTCTATTCTATCCCATGGTGTACTACCTATTCTTGTACCAACTTACATATTTTAATTGTTCTAGCTTTGATATCTGATATTGTTTTTCTTTTTCAAGATTGCCTTAGTCATTCTACTCATAGGTCCTTTCCTTTGTATTTCTATATAAATCTTACAAATAGCTTATCAATTTCCACCAATAAAAAAATACGCTGGGATTTTTATTGGGATTGCCTTGAATCAAAAGATGAATTTGGAGAGAATATCTCAACAATGTTACATCTTTGAATTCCATATTCATGGTATATTCTTTCACTTCTCTCAGTGATTTTCTTTAGTTTTCAGTGTAGAAGTCTTGCACATCTTTCATTAGATTTATTCTAGATGAGTAATGTATTTGGTGATTTTAAAAATTTACTATTTATTTGTTTGCTCTTTTAAAAAACTAGATTTACTTCTCTGTTGAAATTCTCCAACTTTTCTTCCATTTTGATTACCATTTCCTACATATTCTTGAACATATTAACCACAGTTATTTTAAACTACCTGTCAGTTAATATCAATATCTGAATCACCTATACATCTTTTTTTCTATTAAACATATTTTTCACTTGGATTTCAGTAATTGTATCCTTTTAATTTTTTTAAATTATATTTTTACATGCATTGTAATTTTTGGTTAAATGTCAGATATGATATATATATATATATATACACACACACACACACACACATATATATATATATATATATATATATATATATGAAAAATTATAGAGACTTTAGATGGTGTTCTCTTCTTCCAAGGTTAAGTTTTCTTCTGGCAGGCAGATAGTTGAGATCTTGTGAAAACTTGCTTTTTTGGGCTAGTCTACTTCAGTTTTCCCTTATTCCTATGGAATGCTCCTTATTGCTAGAGCATGGCTGTTACTCTTAAGGCATGACCTTTCTAAAGTTTCAGTTCAAAGCCTGGGATGTTTAGCAAGCCACCTTTACCTTAGTAAGGATGTCATTATGACTTTTGCCTCCCTAGTACTGCTGGAATCTCTGATATCAGTTCTTTAGCTATCCAGCTGTTTTTTTCCCTCCTGTGCATACTCAGCTCAGGAATTTAGCTTAGGGAATGTGTATGCAGAATCTTAGTCTCTTTCTCCATTATTCTCCCTTTTCCAGGACTTTGCTTCCCAAGTAGCAAAATTCCAAACTACTCCAAACTCTGACTTTGGCCTCTTTAGCCCAGTAAGACTATTGTTTTATAGATCTTTGTCCTGCAATTTGTAAATGTCTTCAGAAAAATATCTGAGATGTATGAAGAAGTCATGTCATGAGCTTTCCTTGAATTCTTGTCTGTGCTTGTCTCCGATGCCTTTAGAAAATTGCTTTATGTATTTTGTCCAATGTTTATAGTTGTTTTTGAAGTCAGAGTTAGCACGATGCAAGCTATTATGTCATGGCTGTGTAGTGCAGAAGTATTTTTTTGGGGAAATAAAACAAAACTTGCTCTAAATCCCTTTCTCAGGTGGTATTAACTCATCTAAGATCTGAGGTCAGTGTGGGATGTAGGAGGTAATAAGAAAAGATCAATTATTACTCTCTCAGGTTGAACTGCACTAGAAGGTGGAGCTGAGGCAAAGCATAAATGACTTTCTAACATTTGAAAACATTATGAAAATTGTACTCAAAGAATTAACCCTATTAACTTAATGAATCAAACTCAAGCTGTTTTGCATTCATTTTCAACAGAAAAAAGATTAAACTACATATGGCTCCAGAACTTTCTGCTGAAAATTATTTTTAAAAAAATAGGTGGTCATGATTTTAGTTGGACGGATCTATAGAACTCAACCACTGTTCAAAAGGAAAAGCACATGTAACCATAATTGTCCTAGAACTTTTAGATAAAAGTAAAACGGAACTATTAACTCTTAATAACTCAGAGGTATGTCAAGAAAGTTTATGCAAGCAATGTAGGGAGCATGAGGTAGAGAGGAAAAGAGTAAATAAGAAATTCTCAAGGAAGTGGATTTCTCAGATCTGGAAAGCTCTGATAAATGGAATAAGAGTGGCTACAAATTCATCCCAGGGATGATCCTGTCCAGTGTTCTGTGTCTCCTCCCCTTCTGTTCAGTGACTCTCCAGAGTCACCCAGGGTCCTCATGCTGCTCAGCGTTCCCACTCTTGTAGTCTCAGGCCTGTCATTAGCCAGGGGCCCTGGACTGAGGGTGAGGAGTTTAAGAGCTGGATCTGCCATTTGCTGGATTGTGACCCTTACTAAATTACTTAATGAATCCACTAAGAACCTTTTCATTGCAAGTAACAAGGAACCAAGTTTCAAAGGTTTAAGTAAGAAGCATAATGTATTATCCATATATTAAGAAGCCTAAGGTACAATTTCTTTAGGGTTGGTTAAATCAATGGCTCGATAATATCAGGAAGAACCCAGGTTCTTCCCATCTTTCTACACTGCCGTCTTCTATGTATTGATATTGTCTTTAGCTACTTTTCTTGGTTCCCTGAGTCACATCCAGACACATCTGATGGAAGAAAAGAAATTTCCCATGTATATCTTTTTATTAGCTACTAATCCTTTCCTAGGAGCCCCCTGCAGACCTCATCTTATGAATTATTAAATATAACTTGGTCACTTGTTCCTGCCTAAGCCAATCCCCAGCAAGGAGAGTGGGGTTCCCAAATATGTATATAGATCAGAGACACCTGAGGAAGGATGGACATCTGAATAAAATTGAACTCTGCCAACAAGGAAGGAAAGTGGGTATTGGGTAGACAACCGCTGGTGTCTGCTACACTTAAACTTGCTGAGTCTCATTTTCTCTATCTGCAAAATGGGGGAATAATAGTATCTGGTTTATAGGGTTTCCATAAGGATTAAGTGCAATAATTCATGAATTATTCCTCCAAAATTTGTTTTTAAAATCTCTGAATATCTCACAGACACACATTAATGGATAACAAGTCCTACCAAAGTGTATACAGTCAAATGCATAACCTCTCTTCCTCTATATAACTTCTACTCTATTGAAAATACCTCATAGCTATCATTTATTTTTTTGTCTTGGTGTCATATGCTATAAGTGTTTAACATATATTTTTTCCTAATCCAACCAACAAAAATGTATTCATGTTTTCTCTTCATTCACTCATTCAGTCACCATATATTTGATTTGTAGAAATCTCATTTTAAGGACAATAAAACTGAGCTTTAGAGAAGTTGAATAACGTGTTCAAAGTGATAGCTAGTTAAGTGGCCTAGTTAGATATGTGCTTAGGCCTGATTCCACTGCTTGCAAATCCTCTATGACTTGCTTTCCTGAAAGATTCCTCAGAGTTTCATTTCACCAAGCTCAACCTATTAAAAAGAGGGTGGCTGGGAGCAGTTGCAGGGTGTCAATTCACACTCTAAGATTTGAAGGAGAGAACAGTCTTTTTAGATGGCCCATACATAGTCGACATCATGCGTCCCTGGAACTTTGGGTTAGTTCTGCTTGGCTCCAGAAGGTGGCAGGCTGGTATCATTCAGGGCTTGCCTCCTTTACTTAGAAAGAAGCGAATAAATTGATGAGTGATTTTTCTTGGCAAACTGTAGAAATCAAACTCATCACTTTATGGCCCCACTATCTAGGAAAGGCAGTTGACCCCTTTCAGCTACCCTCATGCATAAGTGAGAGATGAAATAAACTGCATTTGAATTAACCTTTTTACTTTTGAAAAGTGCTCTCACTATTTAAAACACATTCCTCCCAATTACAAATGTTGAAACTTAAGACAGGTGTTGTCACCTATCATTATCAATTCTACTTTTTTATTCATACAATTGCCATGACCTCCCTAAAGTGACAAGGTTATTTGTCACACAAGATCTGGCACAGTGCTTGATGTACTATGACTGCTCAGTCAGTATTTGTAGAGTGCATTTGTGATTTGGCGTAAGATCATGTGGGTTTGAGTTTTGTCATGGTCATTTCTTATTTGGGAGGCTCTTAGTAAATCATTTGCTCTCTGAGTCTCAGTTTCCTTATCGGTAACACGATGATGATATTAATTTCTAAACTCACGTGTTGTGAGAATAAAAGGTACACTTGTATATGAAAAGAACTTGGTAAAGTACCTGCCACAGACAGTTATTATTTTTAGGTGACTAGGCCAAAGTTGAAAAATATAATAGTAGTTGATACTTTCTGATAGGGATTAGAATTAAAAGTGCCTGAGGCCATAATTTAGCTAGACCCCACCGGGGACATCTCCTCTCTGGTAGGCATTTCCAACCTACAGCTCAGGTACTTACTCTGTCACCTCACATGGGAATCACTGAAGTGATCTACTCATTGTCTGTCCTGGCTCCAATTCTACCTTCTTCAACCTCAATTTCTAAAGGTGTTATTCAAGGAGGTCCTTCCATAACCTGGCTTCAATCTGCTTTTCCCATTGGACTACCATTTTCCATCCACTTGTGTCCATGCACAAAATATCTGCAGCAGGCAGCAGGTTTATTCTTGGAACCCCAACATGCCTTGCACATTTTCACTTCTCCACCTGTGTGTGCTGTCACCCCCTTCTTCTCTTCCCCATGAACCACACACACTCTCGATGATCCTTCTTCCAAGAAGGCCTCCTCCAGCACACGCTGATCTGCCACCTTAGAACTTCTGTTGCTCTGATGAGCAGTATAGATCGCTGGATATTTAAGGGCATGGTCTTGGGTGTCAGACAGCCTGGAATCAAATCCTGGCAAGTTAGTTTGTATGCCTCAGTTTCCTTATCCTTAAAAAGAGAAGTATAATTGTACCTATCTCATAAAGTTGTTTCGAGGATTTAATGAGATAATGCATAGAAAGCATTTAGCACAGTGCCGAGAACAGGATAAGGACTCCGTGCACAGTAGCTAATATCATTACCATTATTATCATTAATGGATTATTTGATACTTCCTTATTGCTTGTTTTGGATTATGCCTCACCTTCTTAAGAAGACAGCTTGGATTCAGGGACCAGCTTTTATGTTTGATTGTGGCCCTTGCATTGCCCTATACACCCCCTTTACATGATAGGTATACTACATTTATAGACACTGACATTTAAAGTTCACAGAGTGGTTTACATGACGGTTATATACATTTTATTATATTAAGACAAAAATTGTTTTCTACACAACTGGGGCATTATCCATAGGATAGGGAAGAAAAAAAAAAACAGGAGAAAAATGTGATAAGTGACAAAATAATATCAATGAAGAATAGGACATTTATAAAGTTGATTGGCCAAGAGAGCATGATGAGCTTGAGTTGGTCCCTGATCTCCGCATCTCCTCTCCCCACACCCCAGCTATGGGGCTTTGTGGTGTCAATGATGAATAATGGCGTAGGTCCAGGATTCCGCTGCTTTTCATGATTTAGTTTTCATGATTCTCAAAAGATGCACTAAATGCTTTCTCTCTCCCTGCCAGGGGGAGATGTGGTTGCAAAGCTCTTCTCAGCCCCAAATAGAGATTATTGTACCTATGGTCCCAGGAGACATTAGCTCTATTTCTCCAGCCTTTTGTATGTGTGCTGGGAAACCCTAGGGTGAAATGGCACTTCTCTAGAGAGTTAGGGGATCTTTCATCACAACAAAGTAGCCTAATCTCCTCACACTCAGTCGGAGCCTTACCTTGGGGTCCCTCTGCTGGCTGTGAGAAACAAGAGCAGAAAGCTGTTCCGTAGGATAAGAAACCCTGAATTTGGTCTTTGAAAGTAATACTTAGAGAGGCAAACAGTAAGGGCAGTCATACTTGGGTTATGATATAAGATAGTGAGAGAAGACTAAGATAGCAATAGTGATATAAGCCTCCCTTTGTAAAGTGTGTTAACAATTAGATTCAAGCATTGATCTAAAAGCAAAATTAATTTCACCTGGAGTACTGAAAAACAAATTTCCTTTAGAAAATACCTGTGACTTACAACTGTTGTTTTGTTTTCAAACGCGAGGTTAGAAATCAGTGGAGTTTGCTAAATCCATTCGAGCAAACCCCCTGGAAGGCATGCTCCTCATCCACAAACACGCTGCCTTTCTCCCAGCTTGCTTTAGTCCAGTGCAACTCATGAGTCAGATTACCAAGGTACTGTGGTGAGAGATACCATAGAAATACGGAAATGAGGGATGGAATCAGACACCTCAAGGCTCTAAGATGGAGCATCTTGATTAGAGACTAGGCTTTATTGCCCACGGGCCCAAGGCTGCATTAACTGCCCTGGATCCTCGTGGGATCCTTAGGGCCTGCCCTATGCCCACTGCATTGCTGTGGCTGGTGCTTTTGCTCTACCAGATGGACCACAAGACAGATGGGCTTCCGGTGCCAACCCATAATAGGTCACTGAAGGACTTCATGTAAACAAAGAAGCATCCCTGGTTATTGTCACCAAAAGGACCAGAACAAGAGAAATCAAAATGAACCACATGTGTAACAACATAAGACCTTCTCCTGGCTTATTGTCAGATCAAACAAAATCCATATATAACATAATGGCAGTAGAAATGTCTGCCACTCCAGAGGAGAAACAGATGAAGAGTTTAAAATTTTTTAAAAAATCAATGAAAAATAGATGGCAACCAGATAAAAAATGTTGACCATACAGCAAGAGAAACTGGTCAAGGAACTCCTGAGGAAGACTCACATACAGTTAGGGAAATGCAGTGCTCTGAAGGGGCCTTGACTATCCCTGAGATGCAACAATCCCAGCAGCCAGTGGGGGTCAGAGGTACTCTATGTCTTAGAAAGAGTGCAGGCTACATTTACTGTGTGGCATCTTTAACCCTAAGACCTACAAATCCTGCATACAGGAGCCCAGCTGGAATTTTCTCGAAGTTTGCACTTCTCTCCAGGAAAAACAGAACCATGAAGACATAGGAGATGGCCAATCCCAGATGCTTTACCACAAAGGTTGGTTTTGACTTCAAAACAATTTGCTTACAAAACATTATTTTCTTTCACCTGTACTCTTCCCATCCCACTTGCTCCCAGCAAGAATCCCTCAGTTGGTCATGGATACAGGACAGTCATCTGAAAGTGTGTGAACACTCTGAAAAAAGGACTCTAGTCTATTTCCTCAACCATTATCTCCTCAGAGCACAGAATTTTCTTTTTAAGTTAGCGGCAGTTTGAAGACAATGCTTAAGTAGGTGGGTCTAATTGGCTTATAGATACACACAAGCATCCAGACCAGAGGTGCTCATACAAACTCACGAGAGACAACTGTTTACACCTCTTCCTACCACCTAGTCAAGTGACGTCATGTTGGTGGCTTGACATGGGCCATGGCAGGAGTATTTACACTACAGAAATGAGCAAATACTGCAAATCAGGGCTCATGAAAACATGACTAGAAAACATGTGAGTAAACACAACAGTGATTCCAGGGTAGGTTTAAAAATAAATCACTTAGCACCATCATGTTCAGACCAGAAGAGAAAAAGGAACAATATCTGATTAGCCAAGAAGATCTTCCAGTATGAACCATTTCTGAAACTATAGCCAACAGGCTCATAAAATCGTCTTTTCTATCAAGGACTAGCAAGAAATTAAACATTTTCCTAAGTAATTTTTAACTGTTGAATTACAATACTGAGCGGCCCATGAAGCCATGCACCTTTTCTAACTTTGGACTTTGGGGAAATGTGACCCTCCTTATAAAGTCTATAACATCAGTCCTATTGTTGCTACAAAGTGAAAATCTAAAAGAAGACAGTATCCACCTTTCTCTTTGGGGGCACACCAGGAGCCATGAACAATGTTATATATTTGTTGTACAACTCACAGATTTAAATCCATAAAGTAGTTAGCTTTCCTAAAAGCAAACACTATTTCACAGCCACAGACTAACCTTCAGCCTAGTCAGTCCATCAAAATTGCTGGAAGAAACACACTCAAAAGTGTCTGCTATACATACCAGAATGTTTGTAGCATCTTCTCCGTAGGAACAGTGTTCAGGCTATTAGTTCACAATCTACATTTTAATCATTGTAATAAAATGTTTAAAATAGAGTATTGGCCTAGGAGGGTTCCAGCAACACAAGGAAGATGGCCAATTGGAGTGGTAGCTTACTGGGCTTGGGAGATAGATTAAAAGCAGGGGACCAGGAGGGCTGAGGAATAAGTCAATAATATGAAGCGATGGGAGCCAGATTTCTCACTGTAAGAGATGAGAATAATGACTAGAAAGGTAGAAAGCTAGAATGAACCATGTAATGTAGAATTAAAATTGGAATCTTTGGTGTAAACTTAAGAGTTTTCAATATGCAGAGTCAGAAAGAAAGAAATATTGATACACATGTATGCATATATCCTATCTCTTCATAAGTACGCATGTGCATACGCACACATACATAAATACATATATTTTCTAGCTCTGTCCCTGAGAGAGCTTGGGAGTAGTGAAACCCCAGTAACACTGAGCCTACCTGGAGTCCAGAACTTGATTTCTAAATACCATTCTCCACTTAAAGGAAACAGGGTTCTTTGGAGAAATGGTTGATTCCAGGGCAGGAATGGAAAAAATATAAGTTTAGAACATCTCGTTAATCTAGATAATAAGCAAGTAATCAAAGAATAATGGAGATATGCCCAAAGGACACAGAAGACAGATCAAAAGGTGCCAACTAGTCCAATCTGGGATGGTTTGAGTATCAAAATAATCATATCATATCCTACTGACTAAAACAGGCATCCATGAGTGTATCCTGATATAAATAGGTAAATGAACACATAATGGAAGACAATACTCTTCCCTATAGTATAATGCCAGCTAATAAATGTTGAAGGAATCATGGAATTAGAAAAGTACAATTTGAGATCCATAGTGATAATTATTTTAGGCCAAAAAAATATACACTACAACTTGGGGTAAAAGTTGGATGAAGGATGGGGTATTTACATAGTCTCAAAATATCTTTCCACAAAACACTTACTAATTGAAAGAGAAACAAGAGTAGCTTTATAGTGGAGAACCTTGGTAGACACCATACTACCCAAGAGCTCAAAGTTTAGAATTGGATAAACCAGTGACAGAATAAACTAAGATCATATGTCATATGAGGTCTGACAATTAAGTTCATGAACTCACCCTAGAAAAAGCGCTACATACCTCATCGCTGAATATCACTATGATCACCTTCCAAGTACTCCCCTTGGGAAGCTGTGCACTGACATCAGTGCCTAGTCAACACTGCAAAGCAATTTTGGAACTCTTTTTTTTCTGGAATGGCCATCAGAGCTGTCATCGTATTACCCTTGATGTCCTGAATGTCATCAGAATGTCTTCCTTTCACTATTTCCTTTATCTTTGGGTAAAGAAAGAAGTCATTGGGGGCCAGATCAGGTGAGTAGGGAGGGTGTTCCAATACAGTTATTTGTTAACTGGCTAAAAACTCCTTCACAGACAGCGCCGTGAGAGCTGGTGCTTTGTCGTGATGCAAGAGCCACAAATTGTTGGCGAAAAGTTCACGTCGTCTAACTTTTACATGCAGCCTTTTCAGCACTTCCAAATAGTAAACTTGGCTAACGGTTTGTCCAGTTAGTACAAATTCATAATGAATAATTCCTCTGGTATCAAAAAAGGTTAGCAACATCACTGCAACAAGTTCGTGAACTTAATTGTCACACATCATATAGTAGGATGGAATGAGAAGACCACAGCATCACATCTGTGATATTCCTGCCAAAAATGCACAATCTCATCCGAATCTAATCATGAGGAAGAAGCAAAAAAAATCCAAATTGAGCCAATTTCTTGTAGCAAATCTGTTATTATACGTGCGTGTGTATGTATACACACACACACACACACACACACACACACACACACACACGCATATGTTGTATTGGTTCTACTTCTCTGGAGAATCCTGACTGATTCAGTAGCAATTCTGGATTCAGAAGATTTTGGACATTCAGCTTGGTAATTTCAAGTTTTTGCTCAAATATCACATTTTCAGAGAGGCCTATTCTGATCACTATATCAAAAATAAAAATTACTCGTAATTATGTCTCCATTCCATATCTCTGATCTCTTGACCCCACTCTACTCTTGTCCTGTAGCAATGCCACTTTTCACATACTGTGCTACTATTTATTGTGTTTATTTTTAATCTCCCTCCTCTGGTATATTAACTTCATAATGACAGGTGTTGTAGGACGAGCTCCCTGGGGAAAAACTCTGAGATGGAGATTTGTGTGCAGGAGGCTTACTGGTGGGAGTGGGGGTGCGAAGGGGGTTTGCTCTCGGGACAGCAGTCATAAGGGATTGAGTCCTCTGCAGGACTGGGCAGAATGGAGCTGCATTTGCAACAGATTACAAGGGGAGCTCTGAAGCTGGCGTAGTGCTTTAGGGATGTCCCGAGTGGAGACAAAGGGGGATGGGCCTCTGTATCCAGCAGCCAGTCATGGGATGCAGGCTGCACCAGGAAAGGGCCACTGCCTTGGGTGACACAGTTCCCTTCAGTCAAGGACAATCTCTGGTAGAACTCATAGTGAGTCATCAGCCAGCAGCACACCTGGCCGCTGGGGAATGAGCGGAGTGGTCCTGAGTGGGGGATCTGGGTGCTGCACCCCAGCAGCAGCCACTAGAGTCGGATCTTTGTCTCTTGCTGTATCCCAGCTCCCAGAAGAGGGTCAGGATTGTTGACTGGATGGGTGAATGAATGAATGAATAAGTGAATGAATGAATTCCTTTCCAAAAAGGTCAGCATGCACAGACAGGATGTGGCCACTGTTCTCAGTTGACAAGCAGAATGGCCAGAATGTAATAATAGAAAACAGGCCAATGTAATCACAGAAACATTTAAGACAATTCAGTATCACAAAAAACAAAAGGTAGCAAATGGGAGAAAAGAGGCTGTTGGAGGGAGTGGCATGGTTGGATACGGCATCATCAAATAAATTTATATTGCAAGGAGTTTGCAAGTCTTACACGCAGATCCTGCGCATTTCGTTGTAGGACGAGGGTGTGCTGTTACAGGCCTGAGGGGCCTGGGGTTAAAGAAAGCATCCTGCTAACACAAGGAACAACTGGCTCCCGTGACAGAACTTTTAACAAGCCTTTTCTCATATCTGTTGACTTAACGCAGGCCAGGGAATTCTTTGAAAGGCAACGTGGCTATAAATCAGCAAGTCCCATAACGTGCATTCCAGGGGCTTGGAGGGAAGGGCTGCACACAAAGGCTCTTCTTCTAAGTCTTTAGGAATGCCGTGGTGAGTGGCCCTGGCAGTTTCGGGGTTAGATTCTGGGGCTGGGAATGGAAAACATCCAGAAGAGAAGAGCAGGGAAGCAGCACAGCATGTTTCTAATAAAACTTTGGGCACCCAACGCCCAGAATGGTGCCTAGTGAGCAATCAGCTCTCAAAGACTATCTGACGAATGACTGACTAAACAATAGTCCGGCGCCTTGGTTCTGGCCCTGGTTCTGTCATTCACTGGCTGTGTGACTTTGAGGAAGTCTCTTCAAAATCATTGAAAGAGGTGCCTAAAGCTGTGAAAAGGCTAGAAACTGAGAAATACAAAAAGCCTGCATGGCAGAGAGAACACTGCCGATTCCTGAGCTAACATGAGCACCTGAGATGCTCAGAACCTGCTAAAGGAAGTGAACAATTCCTGCCATGGCTGCCCCTCCCACCCCAGTGGGATTTGCAGGGGTAGCCAGAGGCTGTTGTGTCCACCACGCCTCTTCCACAATGCCCAACGACGAGTGCCTAAAACACAACAGATCCCCCTCTGGGCAGCCTGATGTCAGGCAGAAGAGGGAAGAGGCAAATGCTGTCTGATGCCCATTGCAACTGCCATTATAACTGGGGCAGACCATCTCCTAAAGGCCCTGAGGCAGGCAGAATCAATTTCAGTCAATTGACTGCTCACGTCCATCAGTGGCCCGATGTTGTGAAAAGGACAATAGACTCTAAGAATATAACAGCAGGCCCAGTAGCTCAGGTGGTTGGAGCGCCATGCTCCTAACACCGAGGTCACCAATTGGATTCCCACATGGGCCAATGAACTGCGCCCTCTACAGTAAGACTATGAACAACGGCTCTCCCTGGAGCTGGGCTGGGGCGAGCTGCTGTGCACTGCCATGAGTGGCGGGCAGCCAGCGTGAGCGGCCGACCAGCAACCAACTGCCTCAGCCGGGGGTGGGGGGCGGAACATAAGGCTCATAACACCAGCTTGGGCCAGGGAGCTGTGTCCTACACAACCAGACTGAGAAACAATGGCTTGAACCGGAGTAAGGGGCGGGGGACGGAGGCGGATAAAGGGGAGTAAAATAAAGAGAATATAAGAGTTAACTAACATTTCAGGTTTTCTGACGCTTGCAGACTTGGCCAGTGCCCTGATTTTTCTGGATCTATAAAAAGGGCATGATCATCCCAACATCATGGGTATGATCATATGGTAGAAGATTTATGAAATGAGCATGTTTGTTTTCCTTTTCTTCCTATATCTCTTTCTCCCTTCTTCATTCTCTCCTCTTCTGTGCAAGTCATTCCAGCTAGTTGGAACAGAGCATAAGCAAGGCCAAGGGCATGCGTTTGATGCCCACATAGGACCAGAGTCCTGCTCCTCATCCTGGCCTTGTCAGTCCTGAACAGGCAACATGCAAATTGTGTGCTCACACCTCATCACAGAGCAAAGACAGTTTGCCACTGACCAGTATCGCTGTGGACAAATACTATTTGCTCAGCAAGGATGCCAAGCATTTCTAATCCCTGACTCATCAGGAAGAAGAATATGCAAAAGGGGGAATGGAGGTGGGGAATGAATGAGATGAAACTGAGTGAGGCAAGAATGTAATTATGAGGATCATATTCTGCCATTCTGGGGCACAGAAGAAAAGGCGGGGAAATGGCCCTTTCTCTTAGAAGAGTTAACATAATAACCCCAATTCAACCTTTGTAAAACTGGAAGAAGAGGGCCTAGATAGATGTGTGGGGTTTTCCCTCTCTCTCGGAGTTGTGCCTTACACTGAACCAGGGGTTCCAAATCCATGGGCTGGATCTCTGCAGAATGCTGACGTCATTGAAAGGTGCCCTCAAAATCTTCATTGGCATTTAGCAGCATGTGTGCGCCATGCAACTGTAAGTTCAACAGCTCTCATGGAGGAGGCATGTCACTTTGACTTATATCTCGATCCTTATATTCAAATCAGTTGGAATTTAGACCGTCATTACAGTCAGCCTGATAGTTGGAATCCTCATTTCTCCAGTCTCATTTCTCTGTCTCTTCTCACACTCGGAGCTTAGCAGGTCAGCCATGGGAATAAACCTCATAGCAGCTCTTTCCTTTCCCCCTGGGCCTGGGTACCACCCCTGCAGTGTTAACCTTCGTGTGGGCTGAGTCTGAGGTGACACGAGTAGCTTCCTCAGCACTGAGGGACCGTACTCACATGGGACAGTCCCCTGGCTTTCTCTGTTTCAGTTGATTGCCTTGCTAGGCCTGCTCCTTTCTTTCCCTCTGAGCCCTTTCTTCCCCATCACTGCACCTTATTATTATTTTCTCTTCCCCTTTCTAAGGTACAAAAGATGGTCTGTTGGTACCTTTCCACCTCTCTTCCTTTCCCAAGATCCTTGCTTCCTTTTCCAAGTCTTTCACTCCATACTTAAGCCACGAGGATTTCCTCCCCTGCAGTGCTGCAAGATACTCTACCACGCTGCAAGGTGCAATACCAGATGGCACTCCAGTGGGCCCAGTGCATCACCCCAGGCGGGCATGGACACCAAGATGGTCCCGAAAAGTGAACAAGTCTAAAGTGGCATCAGCTGAGCTCTAATTATGTGCCAGGGAATTGACATGAATATGTATTTTGTCCTCACAGCATTCTTCTGTTACTTTTACTCCCATTTTATGGATGAGCAAATTGAAGCTCAGAGAAGTTGAGTACTTAAGCTGAGGTCTCAGTTAGCAAATGATGGTCATAACCTGTCCCAGGTCTGTCTGACTCTGGAGCTCACTCTCATTTCTACACTTTACCCCTCACTGACTGCACAGTGATTTTCACATCCACCTTGGACTAATGCAATTCCATCTTGATTCTCAGAAAAATCTGATGTGTCAGGTTCAAATGTAATCACAGAATCCTATAAATTATATTTGGAGAAGCAGAAATAAATGTGTCAGGATGATTTGTAGGATAACGAGACATAAGCTCCAATAATTTGGCTTGAGTTGAAAGATGCCAAGTCTGTGTGTGTGTTTCAAGTTGTGTGTGTGTGTGTGTGTGTGTGTGTGCACGCGCGTGCACATGCATTAAAATGCATCAGTCTAGGACCACTGGTCCCAATGCTGGGACATAATGAGAGACCAGCTCAGGAAATGATTTTAATGAATGGAGACTATGACCTGGGGGGAATCTGTTACCCAGGATCAGGAAAACCTTAAACTCTTCTCAGCTAGTGTTTTATGCTAAAGAAATACTGCATATAGTTCCTTATTGTAAGAAATATATATTGAATAAGGTGTCTTTAAACAGGAACACACATAAAACAAGACTATGTATTAATCGGTCGTGGACAGTGTTGTGTGTAGATGGCAGCTTAAGGTTAGTAGAGTACCCGGACTTAAGAAGATCCAGGTATTGTAAGATCAATGATCCAGCTAGTCTTGTATTAGCATAGCTGATCGTTTCTTGAATAAACTTCTTACTTGTGGCTTAAGGGCTTAGCTAGGCAGAGTGAAGCAAAATATGGTGAGGTTTATTAAGCATTACGCCTATGACAAAATGGAAATATTAATTTCACTAAGTCAGACAAATATAACATAGTCATCCCTTTCTCCATACATGTCATAGACCCTAATGGATTAACTGTCCCGACCGGCAGGACAATGCAACGTGGGACGAGGGGAAGAAACCTGTTGAGGATGAAAAAAAAAGGGGAGACAGGAGACGCGAAGAATGGAGGCAAGACAGGGATCTGATCAAGCCTCAAAATTTTATTACGATGGCGGGTTATATATATAGCTATGTCAGATGGGGGTGGGATATGCTATGTCATAGGGTGGCGAGGTACTTGTCGCGGGCTGATAGGCTAGGACAGGGCGATGCCATATGAGGTACAAGGAAATGGGCAGGCTCTGGGTTTGGCGCGCGCGGGCTCTGGGTTTGGCGCGCGCGGGCTTTGGGCTTGGCGCGCGCGGGCTTTGGGCTTTGTGACCAGGAAGTTCTGCCTAGGCAAGGCCTGGGGATTTCTATGGCTCCCGACATCTCCTCCCTTTTTGTTTGTTTTAAGGAGGTGGGCCTTGACCGAGTGAGGGAACAGAGGCCTGGTTCCTCCAACGAGCAGAGCTCGTTATTGGATGGTTTTGGGTATCTTTTGTGGAGGAGAGGTAGAGATTTTTTGATACCAACCTCTATGCAAACCAGGTATGTTCTCAGGAAAGTTAAAGGGAGCCGACCGTTGTGAGTCGAGCCCTTTCCTTGCAAATGCTTTGCTTTGCACTCACCTCGGTGCCCATACCCCTCCCCAACTCGTGGGGGGAGTAGACATACCCTTAGTATTATGTCGTCCCCGTGGGGAGGAAGCCAAGATAGCCTTCTTCGAGGCCGTCCCCTGTTGCTAGCCGCTGATAATGGATTTGGATTGGTTTGGCCAAAACAGCATCGATTTGGTTTTTAATGAGGTCAGTAATGCGCCTAAAAGCCCATGGCCCGAAGGCTATTAAGAGAAGGATGCATAGGAGGGGGCCAAGGGTGGGGAGCAGGTAGGGGAGAAGTCCGTTGAGACCCGTCCAGAGTGGGTTTTCGAAGAGTTCTTTGCGTCTTTTTACTAGGTCCTCTTGTAGTTTTTTGATCTTGTCTCGGACGATCCCAGACTTGTTAGCATAGAAGCAGCAGCGTTCCTGTAAAGCTAAGCAGATACCTCCCTGTTCTGCAGTGAGAAGATCTAGGCCTCGACGGTTTTGTAAGACTACTTCAGCTAAAGAGTCAATCTGATCTTGGAGATCATTGATGGTCCCAGAAAGTGTTTGGACATCATCTATCAGCTGGCGTGATAGTTTATTGTAGGACTGGACTGCAACACCTACTCCCGCGGTACCCGAGGCTATTCCAGCAGTAATTCCTAGCCCTACGAGTAAGGGAATGGCTGTAATAGCACGCTTGTGGCGCCCGGTGGCAAATTCCAGGCTGGGGAGAGGGACAGGTGTGTCTCCTGGGATAATAGAGATATCAGGGAGGAGACTAGCTGAGACACAAAGTCCAGTCCAGTTGGTGGGTAACGTGGTGTAAGCGAGGCTGTTCCCACATATGAAAACTTGTCCAGGGCTAGAACACAAGGTTCCGTTAACTTGAATGATGTTAGAACAGTTAGTAAAAGTGACAAACCCTAGATCTACATCAAAAGTGTTGTTTTGAAATCGTCCCTGATAGCAGGGGGAGGTATTAAATCCTACAGGTTGAACTCTAAGAGGAAGGGAGAGACGGGAACAGTTAGAGATTTGTGTGTTTACTGTGATATTGGAGGGGATTGCAGTAGGTATGGGAGTTCCCATAGTCATGCAAAGCCAGCAGTCCTGGGCAAGAGAAGGGTTGGAATGATTTAAGGCCCAGAAGGTGGATTCGAGAATGTTGTTGGTTTGTGTGTCTAAATCCATATCCCGGGATTTTGGGAGAGCCAAGGGGTGGTAAGTTAAAGGGGGGAATAGGTGGTAGCGGAGCCTCTTGGAGGTAGGTGGCGCCACGCCTTGAGACCAGCGTTCTGAATTTGAGCTAACAGCCCCGGGGGAAAAGTTGCCTGGATTTCATTGGTATGATAGGGTTTTTCTCCTAGTAATTTATCCCGAGTCCATGATCTTGTTGTTCTATTTTCACTATTGCGCTGTGCTATCTCTCGGCAGTTTTCTTTAAACTCTGTGTGCCAGAGGACGTGGTCCCCCCCAGAAAGGGTGGCACGAGCTAATTTAAACCAATCATTGGGTGTGAGCCAACGGTCACTGAGACCTTCAAGAATTGCCAAGGTGTAGGGCGCTGTCGGGCCATAAGAGCTTACTGCACCTTTTAAATCTTTAATATGTTTGATGCCTAGCCGGTGATATTTTTGGCCAGTGGGATCATTGGAGTTGGGAGTGTTATCTTCTGTGTCTTCTGTGTCAGAGGCCTCATCGGCCGAGGGGGGATTTGGAGAGTCGGGGGGTTCATTGTCAGTCTCTTCCATTGTATCCTCTTGAGAGGGTGGGCCACGGTTTTGGCTGCGGGTAACTGGAAAGGTCATTAGGGTCTTTTTATTAAGTATTGGGCCTTTTTGAGGTTTTTCAGGGTTTTGGTTAGGCATTAAGGTTTTAAGTTCTTTTTCAAGGGCATGCAGCTCCTTTAGGAGTTGCATATGTTCGCGTTTTTGTTGGAGTGTCTCTCTAAGAGAAGAAATTTCTTGGGTTAAAGATATTTTTGCCTGCCTAATGGGATCGGTTAAGGATGGGGTGTTTTGAACTAGGGTGTCTTGAGGGAATAGGGGTGGGTTTGGGTTTAAGACTGGGTCATAGAATGTTGGGAGTTCCTGAGGGGGGACATAAGGGGGAGGGGTATGTATTTTTTGTGAAGGGGCGCGCAAGGTTGGCGCGGCGAGGCCCCAGGGATCCTCTTTTTTATTATAGCGGGCAGCTTGTTCCTCTAAATCTATCTGGTCTCTTGGGGAGAGCTGGTCCTGATTATTAAAGGCCAAAAGGGAAGGGTAGATTTTAGGGGGGTCTTTTAATGGGTGATTCTCTAAGGCAGAGGCTTCCTGATTATCAGCTTGTTTTTTAGGTTCCTCTGGCATGTCTATTGAAACAGATTGGCAGACAGAAGGGGGGCGGGAACTCTCTTTTAGGACTGTTTCCCCTGTCTGTAAGATCTCTCTAACATCTGGGTCTGAGGAATGTATTTTTAGGATATCATTAATCAGATTCCAATATGAGAATGCCGATACAGGGACCTTGTTGGGTCCAAAAACCCGATAGTAATCATTAAAACAGTCTCCAACTCTCTTCCAATATTTTTGATCAATCGTTCCTTCTTGGGGGAACCAGGGGCAGATATCAGAGACAAAACTGAAAAACTCACGTAAATCTTTTTTTCTAGCCTTAACTCTCCGCATCTTGAGAGATTCCTTAATACCCTTAAGGAAGAGTTCATGTGAACTCAACTCCTGTCCCATGTCAATCACCTACTCACCAATCTCTCGTCCTTCGCTGGGCGGCTACTCCAACGTCGGGCAAACTTGGAGTCTTTTCTTACGGGTGAATACCTCGTGAACTCCAAACGAGCCTTTTTACTGCCGAGGGGGCTGTCGAGTCTTGTCCCTTACGGGCTCGAAACAAGCCACACTCGCGCCGGGGAGGCCCTCGAGTCTTGTCCCACGAGTGAAAACTGCGTGGGCTCGAAAGAAGCCAGTCCGTGGAGGCTCAGGGAGGGGGGGGGGCCGCGGCGGTTTCCAGAGTAGGTGTCCTCATAGAATCTTCGTACCTCGGGCCCCACGTTGGGCGCCAAAATGTCCCGACCGGCAGGACAATGCAACGTGGGACGAGGGGAAGAAACCTGTTGAGGATGAAAAAAAAAAAAAAGGGGGAGACAGGAGACGCGAAGAATGGAGGCAAGACAGGGATCTGATCAAGCCTCAAAATTTTATTAAGATGGCGGGTTATATATATAGCTATGTCAGATGGGGGTGGGATATGCTATGTCATAGGGTGGCGAGGTACTTGTCGCGGGCTGATAGGCTAGGACAGGGCGATGCCATATGAGGTACAAGGAAATGGGCAGGCTCTGGGTTTGGCGCGCGCGGGCTCTGGGTTTGGCGCGCGCGGGCTTTGGGTTTTGTGACCAGGAAGTTCTGCCTAGGCAAGGCCTGGGGATTTCTATGGCTTCCGACAATTAACTATTTAAAAGTAAGATGAAAAAAGTTTTACATATACGGAAATAGTGTGGTATGAAAAAAAACAAGTCTGGACTCAAGAGTTAATATCTCCAAGGATTTGTCCTGGCTCTGTCACTAACTAGTCTTACGATGCTGGGCAGGCTTACTACTCAGGCCCCAGTCCCTGTAACTGCAAAACTGGGTGGGTTTTGATATCTAAAGTTATTTCTGGTTCTGAAAAATCATAGCACTTTATGATTCTCTAAAGAAGTGGTACTTGGACCTGAATTGACACTTTTCCAAAGAAGACATACAAATGGCCAACAGGTATACGGAAAAGTACTCAATGTCACTAATTATCAGGGGAATGCAAATCAAAACCACAATGAGAGATCACCTCATATCTGATAAGATGACTGTTATCAAAAGACAAGAGATAAGTGTTGGAGAGGATGTGGAGAAAAGGGAAGTCTGCACTGTTGGTGGGAATATAAATTGGTGCAGCCACTATGGAAAATAGTATGGAGATTCCTCAAAAAATTAAAAATAGAATTACCATATGATCCAGCAATCTCTTTTTCAGGTACATATCCAAAGGAAATGAAATCAGTACCTTGAAGAGATATCTTCACTCTCATATTCATTGCAGCGCTATTTATCATAGCCAAGATATAGAAACAACGTGAGTTTCCATTGATAGATGAATAAATAGAAAAATTGGGGATAAAGAAATTAGAGAAATATACACAGACATACTATTTGGCCTTCAAAAAAGAAGATATCTTGCCATTTGCAACAACATGGATGAACTCAGAGCACATATGCTAAAAAATAAGTCAGACACAGAAAGAATAAAACCTGTCTGACCTCACTTATATGTGAAATGTAAAAAAAAAAGTTGAATACTTAGAAGCAGAGAGCAGAATGGTGGTTACCAGATGCAGAATGTAGGAAATGGAGAGACGTTGGTCAAGGGGTACAAACTTGCAGTTATGTAAGATGAATAAGTCTAAAGAGCTCATGTACAGCCTGATGACTATAGTTTTAGTACTGTATTGAATACTGGAAATCTGCTAAGAGTAAATTTCATGTGTTCTCATCTTACACACAGAAAAGGTAACTATATGAGGAGATGCTATGTTAATTAGCTTGGTTGTAGGAATCATTTCACTATATATATCAAATCATCATGCCCATCTTAAATATATAATGTTATGAAAATAATTAAATAACAAAGAAGTGGTACTTGATGGAGGCCAGAAACAGAACGTGATGGGCTGATAGGCCTCAGGGGCTCAGCCGGGTGCAGTGTTTATGGGTGGTTGCTTTTTAAGTTATCCCACCACTTGGTGCCCTTGATGCTGGCTTCCCACCACATTCTAGGACCTCATCTGCACAACTATCCCCTCTACCTAAGGCCCCTTTCCTGCAGTCTGAAAAAATGCCCAAGTCTGCCCCATGCAAAAATTACCTCTTCTTGAGACCTCTTCTTCTTTTCTATCCTTCCTTTCCTCTTCTTGTTTGACACACCAGATTCTTAAAAAGAGAAACCCACTCTTGTTGCCTCCAGATCTGTTCTTCCCACTCCTACTTCTCCATCCTCTGTGTTCAGGTTTTCATCCCTCGAGTGTCATACCTGACCCTTGAGGGTCACCAGATGATCCAATCCAGTGGCTTCTTACTGGTTCCTAATCTTGATTTCAAGAAGAATGGCACTTGGTACCATGGGCCATCCCCTCCTCAGACCTCTTCTCAACTTTGCCTTCAGAAACACCACCTTTGAGGTTCTCTGACTCATTGCTTATATATCCTTCTCTGGCTGCTCCTTTTCTGCTGCACCCACACGTAGTTGACCCCAAGCATCTGCTCTTAGCTCTCTCCCCCTTCTCTTTACACACTTTCTTCCTTGGAACTGTCTGGGTTGCATAGTTTGAGCCATTACCTTCCCCCAAGGGATTTCGTTCTTTATCTTTAGCTCTGACTCGTGTGCCCTGCACTCGTCTACATTTCTGCCTCTAAAGATGTCTCTAGACATCTCTGCCAGTACATAAATTCATTATGGCAAACCAAGATGCAAAATGTTTCCTTCTTCTCCCACTGGGTTCTGTACTTTTGTCCATTAGACCATCATACGCCTTGTCACTCAAGGTATTTTCTCTTCCTTGCAAGTAACAATTACTATAAATGAATTATAGGACCTTGGGGTGTTGGATCTTGAAGGGATCCAGAGGTGGTATCTCAGAGTAGGAGGTATTGTGGCGAAGAACAGGTGTGGCCTTTGGATTCGAGTTAATCTAGATTTAAATGCTGGTTTAGTCTCTTGCTTGCTGAGTGACCTTAGGAAAGTTATTTAACTTCTTTGTGCCAGTTCCACATCTATAAGATAGAGCTAATACCCTGAAAGATTATTGTCAGAATCAATTAGATGATGTGTGTAAAGTTCTTGGTAGAAGGCCTAGCACTTATTAAATGCTGAATGAGTGATATTATCAAAGATTCCACCCCGTAATTTTTCAGATGCTGAAACTAAGGACTGGCAAGATGATATAATTCAGTAATAGCAAAAGAGCTGGGACTAGAAACCATTCTGATGATCATTCTGGTAACGATTGGAAACAAGAAGAAAACTGTCTTTGAAGAAGCTTATTTTTAGCTTGTTACTGGGGGATGGGATCGTGTCTCTTTAGCTTGCTGTCAAGTCTTAATTATTTATGCTCAGTGGAAACAAGAAAACTTGGTGAAGTGAAAGGTACACATAGTCTCCAAACGCCATTTAAATAACAGCTTCAACCTTTTCCTCAGTTATTGTTTATCAATTTATTAGAATTACTACATTCGGTGTGGAAATAGAACATGAAGAACAAACAGCACAATGCTTGAATTACAGATTCCTAACTTGGTTTCAAAACAGTCAAAATATCATAAATAACTTCATCTCAAAAGAAATCTTGAAGGAAATCTTGAAAAAATAGAAATGGAACAAAGACATTGTGGTAAATAAAAACAGACAAGTGAAATTTCATATCTGTTGTTATCAATGTCTGAGAGAACTCCATGCTTGAGAGGAAATTATTTCCTGCTTCCTAATGCTATTTTTCACATTTACTTATCTTGTTAACTTTATTAAACCCAACAGGAAATAATTTCAGCATCACAGCTAATTTGTTTTGACGTGTCTCTAGAGAGCTATTTTTTTTTTCTTTTAAATAGTGCCTGCTGCTTTCTATCAAACCATGCCCCAATTGAAGGGGCATCTGTTATTGGAATGCCTTTTCAAAAATAACAGTGGAGTCTGAACGTCTGGAAGGTTTACAATAAAATCTTCTATTTGAAGCCTATGTGTGCAATGGGATGCTTGTGTATATTTTTATTTATTTTTTAAGTCTTCCCAGACTTTTGAGAAAGTCATCATGTGTGATTGTTTCTTTAGCTGAACTTCATCAATTAAATCTGGCTCACTGAGTGCTGAATAAGGGGCGTCCCCTCTGGAGGTGTGAAGTATGTTCTGGATGTATCTAAAACCAACAGGATAGTGTTCCTATTGAGTTGCACGATTTTTAAAGGAAACTCTTCACTTCTACCTAAAGTCAATTTCTAGTGGCATCTGTTTTGAATGGACTTACACCAATTTTGTCATTCAACAAATACCTAATGTTCTTTTGATACACATTAATGCTATAACAGCATCCAGTGGTGATAACTAGGTATGAGGAAGACTATATGATTCTTTATTCACAACTTGACTATCAGAGTGTATGGCATGTTAAAATGAAAATGAGTCTTGGATCAAATTTTGGCAGATGTATTAATATTTATCTATGCATGAAAAACAAACACAAATATATTTCAAAGGCAGAATGGGCCAACCTTGTAAGAAGGTCAAGTTCTTCATAAAGATAAAAGATGCAGGACCAGTGGAACTTGGTTAGCTGAAGCTGGACAGGCCAGATTCTTACTCCTAAATCATCACTTATCCCTTATGCTAGGTAACAAACCCCAGGGGTAGATTTACACAAACTATGTGAGGTGCCAAGTAACCACCTCTGAAACGTATTGATTTACGACTGAGATTCCCAACAGGTAATTAAGTAGATTCCTAATCAAGATACTTTACATGTTAACTAACTGCTGCTAAATTGCTAGATTGACATTAAGTTTTATACATACATCATACTGTTTACAGCCAAATACGGCATCATTATTCTCCCAAGCTCCCAAACTAGACATCACAGAGGCACGCTTGTCTCAGCCAACTGCCTTGCCCATCAACAGATTCTGACAAGCCTAACTAAATAATCGTCTCTCACATTGGCGTCTCCTTATATCTCCAGAGCCATTGGCTTAGTTTCAGTCCTTATCAGGAACTCTCCTTGGATGACTGTTAACAGCCTCCTAATTTCTCATCTCAACCTTTTTCTCTTCTTAGCATTCATTCTATATTCCAGAGGTCTCACCCTGAAAAGCAAGTCTGACCATGTTACTTCCCAGCATAAAATCTTCTGAGGATCTATTGTATAATATCCAACCTCCTTAGACGACCTCAAGCCTCTTATCCATACGGATCCTTGTGCTGCAGCTTCCATCAACTTTTCGCAATTTCCCAAACATTCTGACCTAGATTATCCTTCAGGCCACTGTAGATGGAAGGCCGTCCTGGTTTCGTTACCTGGCAAACACTGTTTTTTATTTTAAGCCCTCCTTTATGTTGCCTCTTCTATGAAGGGAAGAGGCACTGTTTGTTCAGGCCTTTGTGCTCCCATAGCCCTTTCTGTTTGTATTCATTGGTAGCAGCTATTGTGTTGTGCAAATTAGGATTGTCAGATACAATACAGCAAGCAGGCCCAGTTACACATGAAATTCAGATAAATAATGAATAATTTTAGTTATACGAAGGTCCCATGCAATATTTGGAACATGCTTACACCAATTATTTGTTGTTTATATGAATTTCAAATTTAACTGAGCATCTGGATTTTTATTTGCTAAGTCAGGCAAGCCGAGCAGTGCTGTAATGAAACTGTTTACACGTCTGTCACTTAAGCTGCTCTGAGAACATCTTGAAGGTCCTAGTACCCAAGTGAGCAACCCGATTCCAGGCCTGGCACCACGCTCTTATTGAATAAATGTTTCTTAAATGGAAGAAAGAAAAAAGAAAGAATGGAAGGAAGGGAGGGAGGAAAAGAGGGAGGGAGGGAGAGAGGGAGGGAGGGAAGGAAGGAAGGAAGGAAGGCAGACAGGCAGGAAGGAAGACCAAAAAAGAAATGAATATCACTGCTTGCTTTTTTCCACTTGGGAAAATTAAAAAATGAGACTTTTTGGCTACTCCATAGGTACAGGTGACAGTGTTCCTTATAGCTGGCAGTATTTTGGAAGGCAAAAACTGTTTTAAAATAAGGGATGAAGAAACAGGGGCAGAGTAGATGAGTATTTTCTAGTGTGGAATCCAAATGTGTTATCTAACCGCAGGATAATAATAATGACAATGAAACATTAGCTATTGTGAACCCATATCAATACAACTTAAGGACACCCCCATGGTATCCTCACAAACCCTATGAGGCAGGTGCGCACTGCAAGGAGCTAGACTATTTCACTCCCCAGCTTTGTGCAATGTTAGCCTTGGTTCCAAACACTATTACACTTCCTTCCCAAAGACCCTGGGGGAGCTGACTCGATAGAGACTTGTTCAAAGCCCCACCTTGTAAAAGGAAAATAATGCATGAAGTTGCCAGGTTTTTGCGAGAGCTTTGGACTCGGTCCCATTTCTTCTTTGGGAAGCTTTCTATGCCTATAAGGGATTCTCAGACTTCCACTTTTGTCTCAGTCTTGTGGTCATAAAACTGCCTTGACTAAAAGTTTGTTTTTAGAGCTTATGGCTCTCTAGGACATAAAGAAATGTTTGAAGAAGGGAAAGGGGATAACAGCATGCAAGATTCTGTATGGAACAGACTGTACAGTGCACCCCCTAGACTTCCTCTCCTTGAGCCCATGGTGGGAGACCATTCAAAAAGCCAACAACTTGGGTAACAGCCCTTAAATTGACATTGTTTGGATGTGAATAGATCCAATTGGCTTTAAATGTTTTGTTCCCACGTAATTCCTATTTTAGGCAGATTGGTTACTATAGAGACTAGAGCTGCCTTCATTACGGATGGGCAAGAGAGGACATGCTGACAAATGGTTAGAGCAGGGTCTAAGGTCCAAGGTCCTAGTCTTTGCCCAATCACAGATTCACTGTGAGCCCATCCAGAACTTACTCCCTGTGTTACGATCCTACCCTAAATAGGCAGGAGTGAAAAATATCTTTGCTGGGGAGCAATGGGGAGTGACACTCCTGCATTTTGTTATTGGGAGTGGGTTAGATGTAAGAAATGGAAATGAGAGAGAGAGAGAGAGATTCTAACGTAAAGTGAATTTAAGAAAATATTGAACGTAGAAGGCTGTTGTTGACCTGGTAATTAATCACCTGGCAAATGGGAAGTGACTGCCTATCACTGCATTGCCTTTGGGCTGGGATATAGGCAATAGTGTCTTGGGATATTTTTTAAAAATGTGTGTGTGTATGCGCCAAACTTCAAACTCCTAAAGGTAAGATATAAAGGGGACTACAATTTACAACTCTACATAAATGATTTATCCCTATCCTTTAGAAAGAATTGTTTTACTCTTTAGCACTCTTCTGTGTGCATTTTAATTTTTTTAAATGCTCATTATGAAGATTTTTGGACATAGAGCTGAAATGCTCATATACTCATTATCCAGCTTCAACATTTATCCACATTCTGTCGTTGTTTCATCTCGTTCATCTTTTCTTTCCTTTCCTTTCCTTTCCTTTCCTTTCCTTTCCTTTCCTTTCCTTTTCTTTTCTTTTCTTTTCTCTTTTCTTTTCTTTTCTGGACTGTTAGAACAAATCCCTGGCAATCATTTTTCTTGTAAAATATGATAGGGTTTGATTTCTTTAACAGATAAAGGCTAACCCCCAACCCCCGCCATAAATACAACATGCCATTATCACACCCAACAGAATTAACAATTCCTTAATATTATGTAATACCTAATCCAGGTTCAATTTTCCCAGATCATCTCAAAAATATCCTTTTTATAATTGGTTTGTCTAATTAGGATTCAGACGTGACCCAAGCACTACATTTGTTTATGTCTCTTAAGTGTCTTATAATCTATAAAAATTACCCTTTCCCTTCCCTCCTTATTTTATTTGGAAACATTTAAAACAAAGAAAAGTTGCAGGACAAATGAAATTTACCTTCATGTTTTACACATTTGCTTAATAGTCTCTCTCTCTTATTAATATCATTATTGCTATTATTTTGCCGAACTGTTTGAGAGTTATTTGCAGACATTGTTAACTTTTCCCCTTAAATACTTCTGTGCATTTCCCCTAAGGACAAGATCATTCTCTGACAGTCACATTATAAGGAAATTTAACACTATTATCTATTATTCATTATGTATTCAAGTTTCCTCAATTGTCCTACTAATAATGACCTTTGTAGGTGTTTTTTTTAAAGTCCAGGAGTGAATATAGAATCAAACATTGCATCTAGTTGTCATTTCTCTTTAGTGTGTTTTAATCTAGAATACTCCCTAGACACTTTTGTTGTCTGTAACATTGACATTTTTTGAAGTGTCTAGGCCAGTTGTTGGGCAGAATGTCTCAGTTTGATTTGCCTGATTATTTCTATTTTCAGTTCTTAAAAGAACTCTGAAACTACTCTAAGACTAGTATACTTTGTTCTAATTTAGAGGAAATTTTCCACATGTTGAAGCTGAATTTTGTTCCTTATCTTGCTGATTTGCATTCTCTGCTCACTAGGTTTTGGAAATGTTTGTTTTCAGAGAGGTATTTATGTCTTACATTTTTTATGTCCCTATGTGAAATAACACAAGTTTATTTTCACGGGCTTCTGCATGGTCTTAAGGAAGCACCTGAAGCATTTCTTTTTGGTCTTGCTCTTGAGATTCTCCCTTGTCTCAGTTCAAGGAAGGACAGAAAATGTGTCCTAACCCTAGTAGGGAGACACAGGAGGTAGGTCACAGATGTCACTATCTCTCCTTGAAACATGGCCTCTCCCACCTGGAAAGACGGAGCTTCCCAAACTTCCCTCACTGTGGGAACAGAAGGCACAGCAGTCACGTGTGGACTTCCTGCCAGCGGGGCTGTCCGCATGTGACCTGGTCCCTGGTGTAGACCCTGCCCTAGCCAAGAGAACTGGCTTGTACTGGTTCCTGGTAGCTACGTATGGCTGGTGTGAATGAAGCATAGAGGAGCATATTATACACTTTCTTCCCAGATGCCCTAGAACCCTTAGCAGATACTGAATTAGGATTCCCTAAAAGACTGCTGGAGGTTTGCAGCAGGGCATCTCTAGTGAGGTCTGCCATCTCCACAAGCATCTTTGTATCCATGCCAGCAGCCTCTTTCCTCCCCTTGCCATGGGTATGCATTTTGTTGGCACCTCGTCCCATCACAAGGGTACTGCTGGGGCTGGCATGGAGGAATGCAGATGGTACCTAGCTCAGTGCCTGCTATAAGTCGGCTTATTTGTTGCTCACAGTGCTGTACCTCCCCTACCAGGCAATTTAATGGAAACAATATGGGAAGGAGGAGGATACGATAGGAAAAAATGCTCTCCGGTAGCACAAATAGTGAATGGTTTTGAATCACTAGGAGATCCTACCTTCCCATCCAGTCTACCTCAAGTATCATTCCATACGAGACTCTGACAGACAACAACGCAGAGAGGGCTTTGTTCCTCCAAAGCAAACTGAGCACTTGGCGTAGGATCTAAGAGCAAATCTGCACTGTTTATGCTTTTCAGAGTTTTATACGGGAAATGGAAAGGAACAATAGGGGAACAATGCTACCCCTAGTGACCCGGCATGAAATACTATTCATCATTATAATAAGGATCATAGCTGCCATACAATGGTTTTCCTATTTAATTCTCCCAACACAGTACCAAGTAGAGATTGTAGTTCCCATTTAAAAGGTGAAGGTGCTAAATCTCAGGAAGTAACGTTAAGGAGCTTGTCCACGGCCATTCAGATGGGGTGTAGTGAGCTAGGATTCTGACCCAATTTTCTTCAGCTTAAAAGTAAGTGCTTCTACCATTACTCCCCACTGCTTCCTTGAGGTGCTTTGCTCAGCTGTCTTGAGGAATGTCACAATGAGTTTTCTATAATTTCTGTACCTGGTCTTTCCACCACCAACTTCATTATATCAAATGAGACCTCAGAGCCAAAGGGCTTTTTCAGAGGGCAGAGCACTCACTTGGCCCAAGATTGTTGATACATATCTAAATACAAGGAAATGTGTATCTCCACATAGACTTGGATTGTGTGTGTGTGTGTGTGTGTGTGTGTGTGTGTGTGTGTTTTACAGGTATGTATCTCAATATCTCATGCTAATGAGTCTAGATGGTAGGATGGGGGTAGAGAAAGATGAAATACAGCAATAATTGTTTTTAGCATCAATGCTTTCCCCAAATAACTCACTTCTAGAGCCAGGTCTGCTGAATAGCTTCAGCTACTGGTGAGTTGAAGGTTATACCACATAGAGTCAGAAGATGGGACTGAAAGAGGAGGTAACATAAGACAGAAGGATTCTCCCAAGCATGTGATGGGCAGCCAGAAAGGCCAGGTCTGCTTCTGTTCCTGGCTTTATGACTCCCAGTTCAGCAGAGCTCTGGCTCCTGGCTTTATATGGGAAGAGGGGGCCCGAAACTGGACCAATCAGAGACTGAACCTCTTAAGTGATAAGGCAAAGAGTTTCGTTGAAGTTGGAGCCTAGGAAGTTTGTTTGGATGGACTTCAGTATCGGAAAGGGCTCTTCAGGGCTATCTTCATTCATCTTAGGCCTGGATATTATATTCCTGGATATTATATTCCTATGTTCTAATCTTCGTGGCCAAAATATTAAAAATGTCATGTCTTGGCTTGCTACAAAATTCTGGGACAGTGGTTTTACCCCAGTGATCATCATCTACGTGTTACTGCTAGAAACACTGAGACAATTTGAAACCTACAGCAGAAGTAGCAGGATGGACTCTGCCCTTTCCATGCCTTTTTCCAAACCATCCTAGGTGGACAAAACATCAAGTTGCTATGGAAAGAGGCTCTGGACTCAGAGAGACAATTCACATTTCTGATTTTTCATTTATAAGCCATGTGACCTTCGTCAAATTTCTCAGCCTCTCTGAGCCTCAATTGCCTCATCTGTAAAAATGTAAAAAATAATTCTTCCATTCCAGGCTTGCGAGGTTGATACGACATAATATTGGCCAAATGTGTAGGCCTGTTCCCAGCATCGAGTGACAGTTGACTTCTTTCTCTCTCACCTATCCTTCCCTTATTCTGCTTTTTATTTCTTCTGAAAAAGCTTTGTAAATATAGCATCTTGATTTGATGATGGTTATGAGAATTGTGCCAAGGAATGAGACCGTCTCATCCTATCTAAACAGTTGCTGCAGCACAGAAAAGGGTGCAGGTATACACAGGTATGCTCCAGGCCAAGGGAGACGAAAGGCACTAAGGGAAGCCAAGCAATTTCCCCCAGGCAGAACCAAGGGGCCCAAAGTTAAAGTAGAATTTGTTTCCCAGACATTTGTTCCTCTTGGGGCTTGTAGCCCTGATCATTGCTTCAAGGATCTGAATGCCTAATTGCTGGAGGCAACTCAAAAGAAATTTAATGAATGGAGGCCGAAGAAAATCAGCAGACAAGCTGGCCCAGATGAGATGCCCTGCACGTGAATTCTGTAATTGCCTGAGTTGGAGTCCCATCAGACAAGATACCCAATGAGATAGTGGAAAGCTTTTTATATCTGGAATGAATAGGGATCCAGTGTAGGAAAACTGCTCGGAAATTGAGGAAAGCCAAAACAATGCTGAACATTCTCATGGAGCCCTAGGGTGAATTTTTGTTTCTTTTCCAAGCTGTGTTTCCCTCAATAAACCTGTAATAATTTTGCAAAAGGATGACGATAACAATGAGTGGTGGAGCAAAGAGGGAGGTAAGTAAGAGAAGTAAAATGTGTTCTGAGTTAGACCTATATGTGTCATGATGTAAATCCGGAACTACTTTGTGGTTTTAAGAAGTAACTGCCCTAAAGTAATACAACCATTCGGGGGGAGGGGATGGCGCAGTAAGTGGGTTTGAAGGCAATTCCAAAAGAAGGCATGTAAAAGACTTTTTTTCTGCAAAGCAGAGCCCCTGAACAAATGTATAAAACCTACTCTGAGCTAGACCTTTGCCTGAATGTATAAATTTGGTGTGAAGATTCAGAGCTCTGGAATCAGAAAGGCCATACCCTAATCATCCGATTTACATACTATGTGGCTTTGGGTAAGATTCTTAGTCTCTCTGAGTTCTGATCTGTAAAATGTGGAAAATAATCCTTACCTCACAGGATTGTTTTGAGGTTTAAATAGATAATGTTTTTATTTGAAGCTTTATCTTATTCAGAGAACTAGACCGGTTATTTTCGAACATTTTTCTCCATGTCTCTCAACACCTCAAATCACCTTTTTTGTTCATTCCTTTTAGATCAATCATCAAATATCGACCAAGCACCCATTGTACATTCTAACCCCCACATAACCTTCCTGAAATTAAAGTAAACATCAAATCTGTGTTCCTGTTCTAAAGTGAAGAAGTCATTGGGAAATATCAGGGGGTGGGTGGCAGGTGTGGACCTGGCTCAAATTGAGGCATAAGTGAAAGTGCGCTTTGAGATACTGCTGCCTCCCTTACAAGTATGAATGGGTTTCTTCCTGGGGCAGGCACTGTTTATGGTCTACGCAATGCTGTTCACGTCACATTTCACTCCCTCATTTTGCAATGGGTGGATTTACCTTATCGGGAAGGGAAGGCCCCTCCCTAACCTCAGGAGAGTGAATCATCCTTGCTCTAAGCCCAGTATAACCTCTTCCCATTTGCCTTGATTTGTTTAAGGGGAGGTAAGTTATCCAGTTCTGACAATCAGATGCAAGGACAAGTCTGCTTGAAGCTTCTGCTAAGAATTTCACTTTCCTTGTAAAAGGTACATATCTGGCTTGCAAAGCTCCTTCCTTTTCCTTCCATTTTCAAAGTAGAAATGATGCCCCAAACTGCAGTAGCTATTTTGGGGCCATAAGGCAATAAGCATAAGGATAAAAAGCCAATAACCCCAAATGGAGAATCTGGGGGATAGAGGACAGAAAGAGCCTGGATCATTGATGATATGATAGAGTCCTGAAGTGCTAAACTTATTAGGTGAGACACATAAACATCTTTATTGCTTACATCACTTTTAATCAGGTTTTATGTTACTGGCAACTAAAAGCATTTCTATCAGTATTCCTTCCCTTTGAACATCACCCCTTCCTGAAGTGTCATACTGCAGCCTTCCTCATAGCCCAACTTTAATGTTTATTTCCAGCTGGCTGCAAGGGATCCCTGCTAAGGATGATCACGGCATTCGTTAGACTTAAGGTGTGATTTCATCAAAGAGTATTTGCATTTCAACAAAGGATTCCTGTGACCAGAAAAATTTCCCAGAGACAAAGACATAAAAGCATGATGGTGGAATGACAGGTTGTGGTATCGATATTTTCAGAGAACTGAGAACGTTAATTTCTGCCCCTTCAAGCCCAGCACGTAAGTGACCACCTGGTGTACCTGTGCATGTTCACCAGAGCCTCCTACTCACAGTGTGTTCCATTGACACGACGAGCCTCACTTGAGGACTTTCAAAATGTAAAATCTCATGCCGCAGCGCAGGCCTACTGAATCAGAACTTGCATTTTAACAAAAATCTCCCAGTGACTCATATGTAGTCGTATTAGAGTTTGAAAAGCACTTCCTCAGAGGACACAAAATTGTAAGAGTTAAAAAAAAAAAAAAGCTCAGTTTTCTAGTATGTGGTGAACAGTTGGCAAGGCACAATATTACAAGGAAAAACTCTCATATTGTCCTTTTATCTGGGTGTAGAGATCTGGGGTAGATCAGATTTGTTGAATAAATAAACAATTCCTCTGAACATGGAAACGAGAGCCATCTAGCACCCCTCACGTGTTTCAAGATCATATTATTTCTAAAAGAGACATAAGTTATGAAATAGAGAGACAGAGATGGAAATAGTATTCATGTGGTCTCAGAAAGACCCACTGGAGCTGAACATGTCATCACATTCCAGGCCTTCATGATGTCAATTCATGTGAGGATCCACCTGCTTCCTCAAAGACTCAGAATTTCATTACTGGCAGGGCCTGGTGATTAGGCTGTAAGGGTTATCCTCGCCAATGAACATAAACATTAGTTTGCATGAGACCCACGGAAGTCAAAATATTAATTTACATGAAATATATAGCCTTCGCATGGACAGAAAAGCTCCCCTTGGCCTGGTGCAGAGAATTTTCTCCTGGTAAGAAGATTCATGGGATCCCAAGTCATAATCAGAAGTCATCTCACTGATTTATCAGGAGGCATCCCTATCTCAGGGACCAGAATACTTGAAAGTCCCTACAATCAGATCATTTTTCCCCTTAAGACAGACTTACATGGGGGGGTACAATCAAAATGAGAGGATGCTGTGTGTGCATAGAATCAAGATAAGGATGTTCATACGAATATGCACTAGGAGCACGAGGCCGAGATACTCAGCAATAGCCATTTCGCCATTGGGAGAGGATTGATAAAGGGAGAAACTGAAGGCTAATAGCAAAGACTCCCCATCCCTGAATAGTTACAGCTGACACCATTTTCTGGATTCCTATGCTGATGAGTCATTATTTCTTTACATCTTCTATGCTTTTAGTCACGTTATAATCAACAATGTTTCCTCAGCAACATGCTATATTTTTCAAGTGAGTTCTATATCCTTCTTCTGGCCTAATATATATTGATCTTACCATTTAATGTGCGGAAGGCAACATCATTTCACTCATTTCCCAGTTTTTAGTAGGCATCTCATGGTTGCCCTCATAGACTAGTATAGCATACATGTAGTCACAGTTCCACTCACTGCCATTAATGGACGCAGTGAGTACAGCATCACGGATCCGAACTCGTGTGCCTCCATAGGAGGTGCCCAAGTAATCCATCCCCTCAACCCTAGGGAATGCAGGCAGATTCTGAGCGGTTGGAGCCTTTGGGTCGTTCCCTCCCCACAACAGTGTGTTCTTCCCTATCGTAACTTCCATGCATATCAGAATACAAAAAAGGCTGGACAAAAATGGCTAGCACAGTAGAATGGCCCTGGAAGTCAGGGTACCACCAGCTATGTGGGTAACATTGGGCAGGTCACTACACTCTCTGAATCTCACTATCCGAGACAGGTGGACCAAACCTTACTTGATGCTGAATTAACAAGGTTAATTACATTCACTTGGAGTCTTAGTCCATTCAGGCTGTTATAACAAAAATACCATAAACTGGGTGGCTTGTAAGCAACAGAAATTTGTTCTCACCGTTCTGTAGGCTGTAAAGTCCAAGATTATTGGCAGATTCGGGTTCTGGTGAGGGCCTGCCTCCTTGTTCATAGACACCCATCTTGTCACTGCAACTTAACGTGGAGGAAGGGGATTAGGAAGATCTGTGGAGTTTTGTTTTTGTTTTTGTTTTTTAACAGCACCGTTTTTTCCTCAACTGGCCCCTCTATTTGCTCACCGTCATCTTCCTGGAAATCCCACTTTCTCGAAATTTCTATTTTCTCGCCCTGCTACTTTCACTCTGTCTCTTTGAAAGTCCTTCACTCATTCTCCACTTTGGCATCTGTTCTCCCTCATTCTTTTCTCCTTGCTTCTTCTATTTCTCTCTCGGGGCTCTCTCTCTGTTTCTCCTGACCCCTTGGCCTACACATTCAAAAGGAGTGGGGTGGAATAATACGCCTGCCTCCCCCAAAAGCACACTTTCCAGTAGGTAGAATTTGGGACAGAAGAACACTGTCACAAGACAGGTCTACATTACCCCCCAAACGTGGGGTGAGGGGAAGGGAGATATGACGAGGAGGCCTGAGCTGGAGGCAAGGACAGGGGACAGGGAGGGTGGCTCAGGAGAGAGATGGGGTTTCCAGAATCCCAGGACCAGGGAGGGGGTGTGTCCTCTCCTGGACCAGGATGGCAGACAACGCCCCAGGGAATGCAAGGGTGAGGGAAGGGTGGCCAATCCACCTTACGGAATACTTTAATGGTGCCTCACGGGCGGAGAGGTAAATAAAGGGTTTTAAGAAGGAAAATGAGGCAAAATGAGGGTCTACATGGTCCAAAGACAGAAAAGTGAAGTTCAGGGAGCAGCTTGGATGCTATTTCAAATCCCAAGGAAAGTGCCCAGGCCCCCTACATGGACAACTGAATTTAAAGACAGAAGGTCTGGTTGGGACTTAAGGTCCATTGCCACCCCAGGCCCCTGTATAAAGAAGGCAGGTTGTGAAACAGGTTTAAACTAGACAGATAGAAACTCACACTCCGCACTCTGATTTCTCCTAGGTTTCTGCTTGTGGGTCTTGTGGCATCTTTTATAAGAGCCTAAATCCCATTCACAAGGGCTCAACCCTCATGACCTAATCACCTCCCAAAGGCTCTATCTCTTAATACCATCACGTTAGGCATTAGGTTTCAACATATGAATTTTTCTTGGGGTGGGGAGGAGGTGTAGGACACAAATATTCAGACCATACAACCTCGGCTCAAAGTATGCTTCACCCTTGAGTGAGGGCAGTACTGAGCTTGTAGGTGGGAGCTATGCAGTCCCAGCTGTGGGCTGGCTGACTGTGGGGAACAAGGAGCGGAAGCTCTGAAATTACTCAGTGCTTTCCTTGCTTGCCGTCAAAAACCTTCCTGGAAAGCCTTATTTTAATGTAACTGTCCTGGTTTGCTCAGGCTGCCATAACAAAGGTCGCTTAAACAATAGAAAATTGTTTATTTCCTCACAATTCTGGAGGCTCGACATCTGAGATCAAGGTGTTGGCAGTGTTGGTTTCTTCTGAGGCCTCTCTCCTTGGCTTGCAAACGGCCATCTTCCCACTGTGTTCTCACATGCTTGGCCCTCAGTCTGTGGGTTTATATGTGTCCTAATTTCCTCTTCTTACAAGGACACCTGTTATAATGGATTGAGGCCCACCCATATGAACTTAGTTTATCTTAATCACTTCTTTAAAGACCCTATCTCCAAATACAGTCACATGCTGAGGTACTAGGGGTTAGGGCTTCAACATATTAATTTGGGGGGGAAGGACACAATTCAGCCTATAACAGTCACCAATAACACTAAGATTAATATGTGATTAATAATCAGTCCTGGTGGGGGGAGGAAAGAGAGAGAGAGAGAGAGAGAGAGAGAGAGAGAGAGAGAGAGAGAGAGAGAAGGATGTAGCAAATTCCCCTTTTTTAAAAAAATTATTTTCAATTATAGTTGACATGCAATATTATATTAGTTTTAGGTGTACAACATATGATTAGACATTTATATACCTTGCAAAGTGATCACCCTGATAAGCCTAGTACCCATCTGACACCATACATAGTTATTACAATATCATTAACTATATTCCTTATGTTGTAGTCACATCCCTGTGACAATTTTTATAACTGGCAATTTGTGCTTCTTAATCCCTTTCACCATTTTGCCCGCCCCCAAACCCCCTCCCACCTGGCGACAATCAGTTTGTTCTCTGTATCTATGAGTTTGCTTCTGTTTTGTTTGTTATTTTGTTTTTAGATTCCACATATAAGTGAAATCATGTGGTATTTGTTTTTCTCTGATTTATTTCACTTAGTATAATACTCTCTAGGTCCATCCACATTGCAAATGGCACGATTTCATTCTTTTTCATGGCTGAGTAATATTCCATTGCATATATGTACCACAACTTCTTTAGCCACTCATCATCTATCAGTAGGTACTTAGGCTGCTTCCATATCGTGACTATTGTAAATAATACTGCAATGAACACAGGGGTGCTTATATCTTCTCCATTGGTGTTTTGGATTTTAGTTTTCCTTAGATTAATACCCAGAAGTAGAATAGCTGGGTCATATGGTAGTTCTATTTTCAATTTTTTTGAAGAACATCCATACTGTTTTCAATAGTGGCTGCGCCAATTTACAGTCCCACCAACAGTGCATGAGGGTTCCCTTTTCTCCACATCCTCATCAACGCGTGTTTGCTGATTTGTTGGTAAAAGCCATTTTGACAAGTGTCAAGTGAGATCTTCTTGTTGTTTGATTTGCATTTCTCTGATGACTAGTGATGTTGAGAATCTTTTTATGTTTCTGTTGACAATCTATATTTCCTCTTTGGAGAAATGTATATTCATGACCTCTGCCCACTTTTTAATTGGATTTTTTAAACGTTGAGCTGTATGAATTCTTTATCATTTTTGAATATGGACCCTTTCCCAGATATATCATTTGCAAATATCTTCTCCCATTCAATAGGTTACCTTTTTGTTTTGTTGATGGTTTCCTTTGTAGTGCAAAAGCTTTTTTAGTTTGATGTAGTCCCATTTGTATATTTTTGATTTTGTTGTCTTTGCCCTAGGAGAGACATATCCAAAAAATATTGTTAAGACCAATGTCAAAGAATTTATTTCCTTTTTTTATAGGAGTTTTATGGTTTTAGGCCTTACATTTAAGCATTTAATCCATTTTGAGTTTATTTTTGTATATGGTATAAAAAAGTGGTCTAGTTCCATTTTGTTTGTTTGTTTGTTTTTGCTTGTATCTGTCCAGTTTCCCCAACACCATTTATTGAAGAGACTGCTTTTACACCATTGAATATTCTTGTCTCCTTTTGTAGATCCTTGGTTTTAATTACAGGATGTCTAGAACACTGACTCTTTTTGTAAATACAATTTTATTGGAACACAGCCACATTCATTTATTTATATATTGTCTATGGCTACTTTTTTGTTACATTGGCAGAGTTGAGTAATTGCATCAGAGACCATGCAGCCTTCATAGCTGAAAATATTTCCCATCTGGCCTTTTACAGAAAATGTTTACTGACTCCTGATCTGAAGATGACATTTTCCAGCCTCCCTTGAAGCTAGGTGAGATCATGTGACTAGCTATGGTCCAAAGAGATGTGAGTGAAAGTGACAGGCTACCGCAAAACTTTGGTCTTAAAATATTGGATGTGTATTCTTCCACCCCTCTTCTTTCTTTTGTTAGCTTGGCAAACTTTTTCTGTGAAAGAGCAGATAGTAAATATTTTCAATTTTGTGGGCTGTAAAGTCTCTGTTGGAACTACTCAGCTCCACACTTGGAACATGAAAGAAGCCACAGACAATACATAAACAAACAAACAAAAAATACATAGACAATAGAAAAAAATGAGCATGGCTGTGTTACAATAAGGCTTTATTCACAGAAGCAGGTGGTAGCCCAGATTTGACTGGCAGGCTGTAGGCTGCTGAACTCTACCCTAAGAGATGGCTCAGTAACACAAAGAAGGAACTTGAGTTCCTGAATGACCACATGGAAAAAACCACCAACCTGGACTGTTTATTTCAAGATTAGTTCATGATAAAAATAAACAAGCAAGCAAACAAACGAACAATCTGACTTATTTAAGCCACTGTATGTTTGGGTTTCTTGGTTATGCATGTTAGGCTTATATACTGCTTCTTGGACTTGTAAATGATACCAAAACTAGGGAGATATTTTCTAACGTTTGCTCAACATCTTGCTTCTAACATTGACAATTGAATGTCACATGAGTAACTACTGTGAGCCAATCCCTGTGCAAAGCATAGCAGGAGATGAAAAGATGAGAAAGATATAGCAGGGCTGCCAATAAAATGTATACACATGACTTGTATTCATCTTTTGTTATTGGTATAATTGATTATTACGATTTTAGTAGTTTTTTTCCTTCCTTAAAATGTGTGTACTATTTTTTTTGGCACCCTTTGTATTTTCTCTCCTCACAAAGTACAATCACAATCCATGTGTTAGGACTCGCCGGTAGGTTGTACTTAGCTGTGAAGTAATGACTAGCAATTTATAACTTTAAATTTTATTAAAAGTAAAGTTTTGAAGTTTGTAAATGATGTGTTGTTTGGGCTGTCCACAAGACCACCCTCAGGCTCAATGATTTGCTAGGACTTACATAACTCAGAAACTGTGATGCTCACAGTTATGGTTTGTTAAAGTGAAAGGCCACCAATTACAATCAACAAAGGAAAGGACACATGCAGTAAAGTCCAGGAGAAACCAGGTACAAGCTTCCAGATGTCCTCTCCCAGTGGAGTCGCATGGGGACGTTCTTCATTTCTCGGCAATGCTATATGACAACACACATGAAATGCTGGCAGACAGGGAAGCTCCCCTGAGCCTTGCAATCTGGGTTTTTTTAAACATGAACAGTGTTTGAAGTAGGAGTACCAGTAACGAGACTATTGTGAGACAAAATAATGGTGAGAGCCCGAATTATATTTGTGGATGTGGAAAGGAGAAGAGACTTACCAGAAACAATTCAGACTCTATAGGAGTGAACTTCAAGAACTTGGTAAATAGTGACATATCAGAGAGAGAGGGATGGAAAAGAGGTTGGGAGTCACACATATTCCAGGAGTTAGAATGCAAGGTGACTGGTGAACTGGTGCTCCTATGGGAAATGAGAAGTAGGCATGGGAGTTTATTTGAAAAGGAGATGGGTGGGGTAGGTCAGAGACAATCCATTAGATATGGAAATGGTGAGTGAAAAACCAGGAAAATGTCCAAATGCTGTCTACCAGGGCATTTAAGAAATGAGTCTGTAGCTTAAGAGAGGGTTGTAGGCTTGGGAGCCCTTGGCATCGAGGTTCTGTGGACACTGGTCAATGCCATTGTCAATGAAGAGAATGAGAGGCAGAAGAGAAGCTGACTTGAGAAAGCGGTTAGGGGATACCAGTGCTAAAGTGACAAGCACAAAAGAGGCATCAGAGAAAGTCAGAGAAGAGAAGCAGAGGTGATCCAGTTTGGAAGCCAAGATGGCAAAGGGAATCCAGCAGTCGGACATGCCTGTGGGAAGTCAGGCAGGATAGGGGGAGAGAGACTGCTGAGCCTGGTTGGCAGCAAAGAAAGTCAGTGCTTCACGGCCTTGAGGGAATTGGCCCAATTTCAGGGTTAGGGAAGAAGTGAGTACTGGGAAAGTAGAAGATAGAATCTCTCTTCCTCATGCCTCAGGGATATACAGGAACTCTTGTGGATGGGGGCAGTTGGGAGGGAGGTGCATGGGTCTGACACAGGGGTAGGCCACCGAGAGCAAAATGCTGACTGAGTGAGCACCTCAAAACTTCGAAGCAATCTTAGAAAAGCAAGTCCCCCAAAGGCCTCAGATGATGACAAGCTTTTCTTTCTCATGAAGCTGGGGCAGCTACTTTGATAAGGCCCCTCTAAATGTTGGTGATACTGTGAATGTCCCACAGAGACAACAGGGAAAATGATCCCACAATCAATTATCATCTGGGCACTCTTCACTTGTCAGGGAATTTGGCAGGTCCTAGGATGCTGTGTTCCAGCTCAGGCTCTCTACTCTTCAGATTAAAAAGTTATTACAACTCTGTTTATTTTAGAAAAGATTAATGATTCCCCCTCCTCATTTCTCAAGAACAGACTTTCCTCTGTCTAGAGTGAGTCATTAAATCTATCAGCTCAACCACTCTGGCTGCAAAATTACAGATATAAAATCATTTGATTTTGACAAAGAACAGCTGTAGCTATTCTTATTATATTCAGTCTATAATCATGTATAGATAAGAGACAAATAGGAAGTGTGACTGGTAGAGGTTCCATGATAGTCAGAAAGACACAAAGCCTCTACCCTAATCAGCAATCTTCCCAAGACCCTCAAATTTGTCACCTTCACCAAGATGTCTCTTAATTAATTCATGTCAAGTGAATTTAACTCAATTCATCCAACTCTCATGAGCTACTCCCATGAATACTATGGAATATAAAGATGAACAAGAAGGAATATTTAAGTGCAGGAAGTTTGCAGCCCACCAGTGGTGAGTTAAACAAAACCCACCAAGAATGAACACTGATTGTGGTAATTGTTATTGATAGAAGTGTTTGAAGAAAAAGAATATAGAAAGGCAAGCTCAGTCCTCAGGCAAGACTTCCTAGAGGAAGCAGTGTTACAGCTAATCTTGAAGGATCTTGGGGTGTGTGTGTGTGTGTGTGTGTGTGTGTGTGTGTGTGTGTGTCTACACAAGTGTTCAGGGGTTGACTAGAAGGAAAGTGAGACATTCCAGGAAACATACCTTAACACATGGAGGCAGAGAATTGCAGTGTATGGATAATGTGTGGGAAAATCAGAGCTGGAGTGGCTTTTAGGTCCAGATGTTCACAAATTTTTATGTGTGTTAGATTCACCTGGGCAACTGGTGAAAAATTCATCAGCCTAGCCTGGCCCCTGGATTTTACAAGCTAGGCTGCTGGAACTTGGAGATGTTAATGATTAAACATGGTCATACTACTCATTAATTAGCAGTTGAACCAGCTGGAGAAGCTGTTTTCAGGGAAAGACAGTATCTTTTTTTCTGTTTTTTTGAAAGGCCCTGAGGAGTAAGATTTGTGAAGGGAATTATACAAGAAAGACTAGAAAAGTAAGTTGGACTCAAATTATAAATAGATTAGAAGAAAGACTAAGCAAATTGGAATATTTCTATCAGCATACAGAGCTATGGAAGGTTTCAGAGGGAGAAGTGACATTGTTAAAGTAATCAGAGATGTGATCTAAGAACAAAACTTGTGAATCAGCCTGTTGACTGGAGATAGAATTACAAGTGGTTTATAGGTTCTGTATCTTCCCAGACAGCTAGGCTTTCCCACACTTATCTGTAGCATGTTCTCCTTTAAGCCCATAAGGCAAATTTCTCCCCCTCATATATGAGTACATGATAAAATATCTATGAGAAAATATCACTTCATCAAGCATGTTTCAAAATAGCTCATTAAACCCCAAGGATGCAGATCACAGCGAGGGATACAAATGATCATCTAGCTTCTGGCCCAAGGACAATGTATGCCAGTCCTCTCACGTCCACATCTGTGCTACCATAGATGTAGCAGCAGCCCCAAGTCTACCACAGCAGACTGGGTACCACAGCAGCAGCCCCAAGTCTACACTTGAAGATAAGGGAGGGTGTAGATGGGTGACTGCAGTGCTTCACCACGGCCAGAACAACAAATCAGGAGTCGAGTCTATAAATGGTTGCTCTCTCAACGGCTTCTGATAGATAGAGAGCCAGAGAATCAGAAGTGTGTTGCTGCTGGGGGTCTGGGAGCCCTGGGCCCTGGGCCCTATTTAGGGCTAACTTGCGTATTACAACCTGCGCGGGAGGGATGAGAAAGACGCTTGAAACCTGCCCTGCCTTTAGCTCAACAGCTATTTATACAAATCAGTTCTGGCCTTGGGAAGAAAGCTATTGTGGCCTGAATACATCATGCATACATTACCTCCTCCCTTGTACCTTCGCCATGAGGAAAATTCCCCCAGTCTTTATCCCATAATTTCTCCTCCTTTTTGTCTTTTGGAAGGTAGAATAGTTTCAACTGAAAAATTAAAAAAAGATACTCGAAATGGAAGCACTCCTTATAGGAGAAAGCTCAAGATTATAATTAAAATGTCGGCAGCATTATCAGATGGCAGCCAGAGAAACTATCACCTTAGAACAAAAAGTTGGACTAAAATAATCCACAATGTGGATAATTTTTTAAAAGAATTATCTACACCAGATATCTATAAATTTATCTGCATTTTCTGTGAAAAGTAGGTCAGAAATAACCTATCTTTCACTTATACTGTGCTCAAATGCAGTGTTTCTCCAAACAGAACTGCTATTGGTAATTTGGGAGTTTTGTGCTATGCACAATTTCCCCACATTGCAAGACACCCAGCATCACTGACCCCTCCCCTACACGCCAGTAACACTGCAGTCATTATAAAGCTGAAGTGTCCTGAGAATGACTGCTCTAATGTTTCAGAGTGCATTCCATAAATTATTTCATTTAATCAGCATCATGATCCAAAATATTAGTAACATCTTTAGATGATGAACTGAGGTTCAAAATGGCTTTTTTCTCATGGCTAATGAGGGGTGCTGCTGGCTCTCAAACCCCAATAGGCTAACTCTAGATTCAGCTCCTTTTCTAACATAGTATGCTGCTTTTCAATGGAAGCGGAGACTCAGACTTGATTTCAATCAACTAATGAATACATGCAACTGAACTTTTGTTGTTGTTATTTATATGTCTAGCTATCTTCTAAGGAGCATGGGTCTGTTAAACAGAGGACACTTTGTTTTGTGGGGTCTTTGATGGAAAGGTAGAGATAAGAGCTCAGGGGAACTGGGTTAGTTCCCCTTACCCAGGAACTGGGTTAGTTCCTAACAGAGGGAGATAATAATGAAGCTCCCAGAGACAATAAGAGAGGGAGGGGACGAGGAGATAGAGCCACTAAGACCTTATGAAAGCTTGAGTTATAGGACATGACGTATCCATGAGTCCCAAATCTTCACTGTATTACTCATGAAATGCTTAGAGAATTAAAAAAAGAAAAAGGCATACAGTGGCAAAGGGCTGAATATTAGACTTGGGTTTAGAGAGAGGTGATGCAGGGAGAACATACTTGGACCCAGAAGCCAGAGGCAGGAAGGACCATGGCAGTAGAAGCCCCTCAGAGCAGAAGTCAAGGACAAGGCCTGGGATTTTCACAGATATGGAACCAGTTAATTTACCTAGACATTTGAGACTGGAGGAGTAGCAGTTCACATTTGAATTGTAGGCAATTCAAGTGAGGGCTGAAACATTGCTGACTTCTATATACTTTCCAGGTATTACAAGGAGAAGAACCAGTTTTCCCAAAGGCAATCTAAAGATGTCTTCTAATGTAAGAAATTGCACACAGTATTTCAAATGACTGTTCATTTACTTCTCAGCCAGGTTAAGCCCATAAGAGGAATCCTCTGAATAAAGTTAAAATTGGTGAATGTGGGATGTAATGAAAACCCAGAAATAAATGCCTGGAAGCCTTATTCAGCTAGTGGCCCCAGAACTGTCACTTCCATAAGCAGGGAGAAGCCAACCATTCCAGATCATTCGGTAAGCACAGGATATTTAGTTACGTAAATCCAAATTTCATGAAAACGACAAAATGACAGAAAATGACTGAATACATATATGAAATGAGGATCCAATGTTAGGTACAATTATCCACTTCTGACTACCATACACTAGGATTATCATATAAACACCCAGTTCGGTCTCAATAAAAACTTGGTGAAACCTGGCTTGTATTCCTTTAAACACACCAGTCTGTTTTTGTTTTCTTGTTGTTCTGCTCTGGTTTGCTGCTTTCTTGTAATCAAATCCTTATTACTGCTTGGAAATGTTCCTGATCTTTGCACCTGAACTATTCTTTATGTCAAAGCAGGAGATGGTGTCCCTTGGGTGCCTGCTGAGCCCCGCAGCTGGGAATCTCACTGAGACCTGCGTCTGAGTGCTGCCCCCTAGGGGTTGTCTTATGCACTGCCCTGCAGCTCGGAGGCGGCGTCTCATGCATTCTAGGCCACTCATTGTACCTCCAAGGCTCCCAGTGTTCCAAAGAGTTCAGAGAGGAGGATAAAAGAAAAACCATTAGTGATGTCAAATATTGTGTTATGCTGATGCTTCCACAGGAGGTCTCGACTCACAGTCCCAGCCATCTTGTCCAATCTCTTGCTTCAAAGAAGGCTTTGGCCTGACATGTCCCAGACACAATTAGTCAGTGGTTGACTCTCATTCAAATAATAATAAAAAATCAGAAGAGCATTGTGTTCTTTAAAGATGAATTTGATAGGCATGAAATCTCAAAAGAAATCCTGCAGGCATGAATCCTGAGATCCTCAGTGGGCCTCTCCCTGATTCCTGGGCCGAGCTTGCCTGTCACAGCACAGAAGGAAGGGACTCTGCACAGCTTTCACTCTTCCCTTCTCTGGATTTCTACTGCAACCCATTTAGAATCCAGTGCTTTATAAGAAAATGCCACAGCACAGCACAGCTACTGCTCAAGGAGGCAACTCTCAGGGTCCCAGAATTTAAAGGGGTACAGAAAATAGCCTAGAAATCATAGTAACAGGGTGTTCAGGGACATGTATAAGGCCCACCAAACAGCTCTTTTAGTTGAATGATATTTATGGAATGCAATCAGAGTCCCAAAATTCCAAGAAAAAAAAACAAAACACAACCTCAAGCTAAACATCTTTATCTAAATAAACCCTCTATATTTTAAAGTGAGTCCTTTCCAGACTTTGAAGCATGGGTTTGAAATTTACATGGCATGGCAATCCACCAAAACCAAACTGGACTTTTAGCAAAAATGAAGTTTTTCTAGTAAATGTCAATAGCTTCCAACCATTAGAAGTGGGGGAGACTGGGGAAGCCTATATGTTCCTTTACCTACAACCTCTCTACCAGGGGTTGTATTATAACGAAAACAAGTTTTAGACAATATTCTGACAACACCTAGACATTTATTCACATTAGCATAAAAAACAGCCTTAAGCCTGTACTGTTTCTGGGAAGTCCCACCGTTTACCCTGGGGCCTTCTCTTTCCCTTGTGTCTTCTGTTCAGCATTTTTCATAAAAGGTTTAACTGAATTTGAGACAAGCATGTTCTGATGGCGGGTGTGGCCAGCTTCGTGTTGGGTCGGGCACAGGGAGCTCTGTGGAATGGATGGATGTAGGGCCAAGTAAAAGACCTAGACCAGAAGCTTGACCCATTTGTTTCGAGCAAGCTGGGTTTGCCAGGTGCTTATACTTCTTTCAGGTAAGGGCAGGGGTTCCAGTATGACACTACTAACCATCAACTTGTTTTGAATACTACTCATTTCAGTAAGCCTTCTGATTAAGTTTAGTGAATTCTATTTAAAATGCCAAGTGACCATCACAGAAGATGCTGATTCTGGCCAGAAGTTGGTTAACCACTTCTGGAGGATAGATCCCCTAAATGGGGTATTTTAATGCGACTACATTGCTATGTTCATATTGAAGTGTTTTAAAATAAAATCCCACACAGACAATATAACACATGGGAACAGTGAAAAGGCAACAAAGAGTAAATTAGAGTTGGAAGCAAGAGAAAGAGTCTTAATTGATTAGCAGACTTTCTGCTTTGCCTTCAAGAACATGAATCCTGCCTCAGCAGGTGCTGTTCCGTGTAAGGACAAGCCCTCTTTGCTGGAGATTGATTTATTTTACAAGAAATAAACCTTAATTGGGCTCTTTCCTAAACTTTTTTTTTTGAGGGCTAGAATTTCACTAGCCCAGAAGTATCCAGAATAAATCAGACAAAAGCTTTCAGAACTTTAGAAAGAGAATTTGAGGCAAGGGTCACAGAAATGAGTCTGTTCTATCTAATGCTGCATCTCCAGTCTCCTCTATTGATGTTGAAAAGCAATAATAATAATAATAATAATAATAATAATAATAAAAACTCTAGTAGAGAAATATCTAGAGGTAAAATCATATTCCAAGTGTGTTATCAAAATTCCATTGATCAACAGAAAAAATCTTACTGGTAATCTTGGCTAAAAGGTAAAACTTTACCTGTATTTTAGACATTCTCCCTATAGCTCTTGCTGCCTCAAATCCTTTATAAGGTACCTCAAATCCTTTACAGAAAAATGTGGAATATAAATGTGGAATATAAAAACACATTTCTAGGCACATGTGTGAACACATACACACAAAACTGTAACTGTTTTGATATTTATATTTTATTTTAATACAAGTTTTAAAATTAGAATCAGGCAATTGAAATCTTAAAATAATCTCACACTAAACCTTCATAGTTTTGAAATGATGTCATTCGTTGAATATCAAGTAAACGTAAACTTTGAAATTAAATCTCTGTAGAGCAGAATTCAATGAGTCTTTCCCATTTTGAGTCCTTTTTGGAACAAGGCCCTGGGACAAGGTGGAGATACATATAATAATAGCAACAGAATAATATAATACTAATAATACATAAACTAATGCTTCAATCTTATGAAAGAGCTCAGCTAACCTATAAGCGCTTCGTTTTGCAAGGCTTTCTTTCAGAAGCTTTGTTTTCTTAGATGTTGAATGGCTTCTGAAAAATGGCAGAAATAAATCAAGCGCAATACAAAAGGTAGCAAAGGCAAGACCAGTGATTGTGCTTGTGGTTTCACTGAGCTAAGACATTAACAGACACTGGCATTAATTTACCCTAACACCCCAGTATTAGGATAATTTTTTTCAAGCATCAGAGTTTTTAAAGAAACAAAACTATAGCTGGAGGGTCGGGATGTGCACAGATTATGTGCAGGGCCCGTAGGGAGGTCTGTATGGAGAAGACATGTTGCCTGAATGATATGGTCAAAGGTACCAGAAATCCTGTCTGTTCTCAGTACCCTGTCATGGTTGCCCAAGTTTCTACCATTGAAGATTTTATTTATGGGATTTAAGATAGTGATTTTCTAACTCATTTAAGCTGCAACACTCTTCCTTTTAATAAAATGTTATTCAGAGATCTAATAACTGAAGCAGGGGAAAGCAGAGAGCTATAGCTGAAGTAGGTGACCCACTGGATCAGCCTCTTCATCCCTCTGAAGCGCATCTGCAAATGGCTCCGGCTCACTGAGTTTTTCATTTGAAAAACCGCTGAGTCAAGACAGCTTCCCAGTTGGTATGCACAAAAGGTTTACAGAAGTTGAGAGATATCAATCCCTTAGCCCTCAGTGCTGGGGGCTGGGTGAGTGGAGTTGTGGTCAAGCTCACCCTCTGTGGCCTATTGTCTCTCACTCACACTTATCACAGTGGATGGTAAAGTTATTGTCATTTTCTCTATGTGCCAGACATGAAAAAATGTCAAGGAGCACTAGGCTAGGGCATTATTTTCTGATAGAGGTTAGCATACTACATTACTATTGGTGTTAACACCTGTCATCAACTTTTCTGATGAGCTTTTTCCTGCCAATTCTCTATGGAAAGGAACTATACCGAGCACATCTTGATGGGGGAGACGATGAAGGTAGGGTTATAATAAGCCAGCCCTCTCAGGAAGGAAAGAATTGAAGGGGAGGCCAGGGGAGAAGGCCAGAAGCAGGATTCTGGATGGCCTGGAGCCAAAAGGTACAACACTAAGACAGGAGACAAAGGACCTTCTGAGAAGAATGGGGAGGGCTCTGAAGTGAAAGCCCTGCTCTCCCACCTGATGAGGGAAGCCTGCCTCGGGCCTCAGGTCTGCCTGTGTTGAAATTACACATGCAAACAGATTTTATCTCTGAGAGAGACTTTTCAGTGTAAGCGCTCTCTTGGGAGACCCAGATATATGAATTATGCACCTAGAAGAAGGCAGACTTGAATTCCGACAGGGTAGATGAGTAATTCCAAGTGGGGACTCATCACAGAAGGAGACAGGCCCTGACAGTCTCCCCGTGAAGAAACAAAGCGTCTTCCAACCTCTTCCCTCCCCAGTGTCCTGTCCTCTTCCTCTGTTTCTCAACTTCTTTTCCCATGGTTCTGACTCACAAGTGTCAGCCACTGGAGTGGCCCCCGTTCTCCCAGCCCTCGGAGATCTCATTGTGAGCATTTTCTTCTCAGCCCCATCCACTCAGTGCCGGGCACCCATCCAGACACGATCCACTTTTCCAAAGGCGCCCCCTGAGGTGCAGCTTCCTGGCAGGCACCTTCCACAGGCAAAAATGATTTGCCTCTGAGGACTGATGCGCCAGACTGACAATCCGAGGTTTATGGTTTTCCAGCAAGGGGTTGCACAAAGCGTTGCCAATTCCCCTCTCGCCATTGGCCAATTCCCTTTCACTGGCTCTCCCTGCCTGTCATCTGCTTTGTCAGCCAAATCTCTTTTCATTTTTCTCAGCTTCATCTTGGACTCAGGCCTAGTGAGGCCTGTCAAGAAGATTCCTGACGTATGAAGTTTTATGTCTCTTCCACTACCATCCTAAGAGGCACTGCTCATTCTTCACCTCCGTGATGTTTCAGAGGCGTGCATGCTCAGGTCTAAAGTAGAGTATATTCGACCCAAACACCAAGAGAATAAGAGCACACACAATTATAATTATTTTCAAATCAGAATTTAAATCAAAAGATGGAACAATGGAAATAGAATCTTCAGGAGAGATTTGGGGGAAGGGAGAAACAAGTGGAAGGAAAACTAAAATAGAGAATGTCCTTATAAAAAACCGAAAAATCTTTAGAGAGAGTCCAAAATTACACTCCAAATGGCATAGTCGTTTTGGAATCAGGAAGCCGTGGTTCTTGTCTAAATCCACTCTTCTTCCAAGTGCTTCTTCTGAATATTCTGGGCCTGTCCCAAACTCACTTTCCCCCCCCCCCCCAAATTGCTCATTATTTCTCAGCACAATCTCTCAGTGTTCCTGAAGTGTGCTGCTCGCTATAGCTTGTACACAACTTGCTATATCCATCCCAGGGACTTGCCAAATGCAGTTCTCTTCCCATGGGATGACCCTGGTGCCTATTTGGGTTTTTATTTATTTGTTTAATCTAATATTTGTTGAAGCTTACTGGGTACCAAGCACTTTACACGCACTCTCTCATTTAATTCTCATAACAACCCTATGAGGTAGATATCATTATTGTCCCTATTTGAGGATGATAACAGATGAGGAAATGCGCTGAAAAAGTTTAAGCCATTTGCTCAAGGACACACAGCTATTCCTAAGTGATAGAAACAGAATTGTAGTTCAGGTATGTCTGACCACAGAGCCTAAGCTCTGATCCACTTATGCGCTCATTATCTCCTTTGTTGAATGGGTTTAACAAGTTTAACTTTAAACTACTTTGCAGTTTAGGGATAAAAATGCCCACCACATAGACTCGGCAAATACAACTCTCAAGACCACTCCTATACAGATCAGCAGAAAAACCAATCTCTCTCTTAGCGAAGCCCCTTGAGGCAGGGATATCTTTAGCTCTCAGGCACAGGTGCTTCTGTAGAAGCTGGAGGCAGTTGAAGCCCAGGGTCTACAGAGGTTTGCTCCTTGAGCAGCCAAGAGTGCTTCCCAGAGGTGTTGTGTCTGGGCTCTGCATCTAGGCCATCAGGATTCAATGCAGATACCCCTTCAGGCTGCAACAGTTCTTTAGGAGGAAAGGAGGACACTCCTTCACCCCTCACCCCCAACCGTTGGTGCTGCTCTCAGTTGGGAGGGTTTCACGCCAACCCTAGACTGACTCACAGTGATACCATCTTAGATGTGCTCATGGTCACATCCCAAGACTCCAGACTGCTTAGAGGAGAGGTTCCGCTATGGTTCTTGAAACCAGCTGGCTCAGAGCAGGGGCCTGCCCTCCCACCTGTCTGGCTCATTCTTTCCTCAAAGCATATACTGCAGTTTTATTTCAGGGGCTTCCTTGTCTCCCTGGTCCCTGGGTCATGGCTGTGGTCACCCACTGACCCTTAGTTCACCTCAACAGATTTCAGTAACTCTGAAGTATTGGGGTGTTAGTCCCTTCCCTCTCTGAAGACGCTTAGGGTTCTAAGGCAAGTGTGCACCCCCCACTCTCAGAAAAGTTCAAGTCATGCTTTTTAATAGTCTTAAAAAAAAATTCAAGCTTCGCCTCACTCTGCCAGCATCATAACTTAATTCTCAGGGTAAGTCTTTGCTTCTACCACTTAGCTCATAGGTTAATTTTGGCCCCACAAGCAAATTGGCGACTGGAAATTTGTGAGCCTTTCACTGCTGATTGTACTTCTCAGAGCCCAGTAACTGGTGTTCACAGACTTGAGCCCAGGAACAGTCTCTCTGTTCATTTGTCCCTTTTTTTTTTCTTAGCAATGTTGGGAGCAAGGATGAGTATTATTGGCAAGGCTGTTTGGACTTTTCAAAAGAGAGATGTCAAAGGAAGGATCGTGTGGGGCTTATAATTATTTTATTCTCAACTACCCTGTAGCCTTTCCGTACCAGACCTCTAATCTGTAATATTATAATGTAGCTGAGTCATACGTCTAACTATTCTGTCTTCATCTGCATCCCCCAGGGACACAGGGAATACAGACTGGAGACGTAGGGTGAGACTGGAAAGACTCAGAGTCTTTAAAAGGAGCTGATTAGCATAGCGTTTGGGAAAGAGTCCCTTCCCCTCTCTGCTCTCCTTTTATCTGGTCCCAGTTGGCCGCAGAGCCAGCCAGCTCCCAGCCTCCTGGCCCAACTGCTGTTCCCGGCCTGGGCAAGTAGGGCCATTGTGCTAGGGGTGGGGGATGTACTAAATTTCTGTGTGACTTTTGTATTCATCCTGTTCTTACCATATCCACCGTGGTAGCTTTTGCATTGCCAAGGCTACAGTATATGAGAATGTTCTTTCCCCTTTGGGTACTGTATTTTGAACTCAGCAAACCATCCTGAAGAAGCACAGATAATAAAAGTTACCATTTTTTAAATGACTTCAGTTGCCAAGTACTTTATATACAGTATCTTATTTAATCCTCACAAAAACACTGCAACGATTTAATTCCATTTCCCTATGTAGGAAGTTAAGGATGAACAAGGTGCACCTAGTAAATCACTTACCTAGCACATGATGGAACAGGAATTTGAATGTGAAGTCCATGGTCCTTCCACTGCCGTCCCTCCCTAAGCGGTCATGGCTTGTGGCCCGGGCAGTGGTCTTCCCTTGGGGAAATCAGGCAAGGCAAAATCAGCATGCTTTTCTATTTGATGATTCTTTATATTTATAAAAAATAATGAAAAAGGTACACCTAAGTATTATATAATATTAAAAATGTCCCTTCAATTGATGATACAAATTTTAAAATACAACTACGTACTTCTCAATGGAATTAACTCCCTCACTTTCCCTAAGTATGGTTTTCTCTCACACATGAGTAAAACCTGGATTTCTAACTCACTCTCACATTTTTGGTTTGGAACCGCCTCCAGTTTGTCTATAGCGCTAGAATGTTCTGCAGTTTCAGTATCACCATCGCACTGTCAGCATCACTATAAGAGCTCGTCTATGGTGGTAAAAGATACAGACTAAAGGCCCAAACTGTGGGCCCCAAGCCTGACTCTGCCACCTACTGAGGGCAACTCACCTCATCGAATTATTCTAGAGATTAAATGAGTTACTAGATTCAGAGTGTTTGGAATAGTGAGACCATTCATTACTTTAAATAATGTTTTCAACAATTACTTTAAATAATGTTTTCAACTGTTCTAGAAAGTTATTCGTGATTGCTTTCTAATACTGTTACTCAGCTGCGAGTAGAAGACAACCATGTCTCATCCACTTGAGGGAACTATGTCAGATCTGGGCAGACAGCTGAAAAGTCCCATCTTCAGGTAGAGAACAGAATTAGGGTGGGTAATAGCTGAGTTGTTGCTTAGCATGACAATGAGATAGGACTCAAAGGAAATGGAGACCCTTTTGATCCATCTGTCTTCTATAACAAAAGTTATCTTATTTTAATAAAAAAGAATCAAAGTACTCTCTTTCTAGAGTGAGGGGGCATTTCTAATTTCAGCAGCATGGTTCTAACCACGGAAAAGAAACTGCATTTTATATTATATTGGAAGAAAATAAATAAAAAATATTAGCAGTGGTTACCTCTGGATAGCAAGACTCCTATAAATAGTTTTATACTTTTGGGAGCACTTTTTCACAATTTCCGAAATCTTTGATGAATACATTTTACTTTCAAAAACAAAAGTTACAGGAATTGTATAAGGTAATACCCAAGGTTTCTTCCAGCTTGTCTATTCTCTGTTAACAATTATTTTGATGACAGCCCTGCTGTTTTCCCATCAGTTTCTTTTGGATACTCTCATGAGATTGCCAAACTTAATGTGTGTCCTAATAAACCTAATTTTAGCAGCAAAATTCATCATCCTTCACTTCTCTTCTGCCATTGTACCTTCAGCTGGGGCTAAAGTCGGGGAAAATCAGACAAATTCTAGGGAAAACAGAATTTAATGTAAATAAAACACCAAAAGAAACACAGTAGTACTCAGCCCTAACCTAGGCAACCTGTTTTGTTTGAAGCAAACAAGTGACTTGATCTGACCTCATCTTGATTTGTAACATTTTGCTCAAACACCTTTTCCTTATTAAAAACCACTGCATTCTATTAAAACTTCTCTACTTAATATTTTAAATACTTGCCAGCCTGTATAATTCTTCCAAATACATGTAAGACTAACTGAAGTTTTAGATTGAATGAAGAGCTCTAAAGACTTCAGAACCTTCAAGATCAAATGAGAAGCTAGGAAGATTTTAAAACAATGGTCCCTTCTCACTGCATGTAGTTTTGTGTTTTTTTTTTCTTCCATGCACACTATTTAGAATGTTATTTTTCAGAAAACATACCTAGGAATGCTTAGGATTAGGGAACGATTCAGGAGTGCTTCTCCAAAGGAGAAAGTCCATTCGTCATTTATCCAAAGTATTATTTAATGATAAACAGGGAAGGTGAGAGAATTTAGCATTAGTCATGGTTCCAGCCAAGGAATAATTATAGTTAACATTTCTGTAGTGTAGATGCTGGTCTAAGCACTTCACACATAGTTAAATCATTGGATCCTCGCAACAGCCTTATGGGAGAGGACTTTGTTACCTTCATGTTACAGGGGAAGAAATGGAGACCCAGAGAGGCTAAAGATGCTGTTCAAAGCCACATAGTCATCAGGTAGCAGAACTAGTGTTGGAACCTTAGGCAGGTTGGCTCTAGCATCTGTGTTCTTAACTAGTAGGCTATGTTACCCCAGCTTGATTGCTAGAGCTGGAAGAAAGTGAGTCATGTGGGCTAGGGGACAGTGCCAGCGCTCTGCCACACCATCATCATCACCATCACCATCATCAGCAGCAACAGCCTTACATCCTGTACATATATGTCCATGTCACAATCCCTGAACTTCAAATGTTACCTTATTTTGAAAAGGGGTCTTTGAAGATGTAATTAAACTGAGGATCTTGAGATGAGGAGATGATCTTGGATTAGACAGGTAGACTCTAAATCCAATGACAAGTATCCTTCTAAATGCAAGGCAAAAGGAAATTTGAGACAGATAGAAGAAGAAGAAGATAGATAGAAGAAGAAGAGGACACACAGAGCAGAGGAAGAAGCAACATGACAACAAGGCAGAGATCAGAGTGATGTGGCCTCATATAAAGAAATAGTACAAACCACCAGAAGCTGGAAATGGCAAAGAACAGGTTTCCCCTTCAAATTGCCCAGAAGGAGAGAGGCCCTGATGATTTCAGATGTCTGGCTCCCAGAACTGTGAGAGAATAAGCTTGGTATTTTAAGCACTCATTCGGTGGCAATTTATTACTGCGGCCTCGACAAGCTAATACAAATAAAATACCATACATTGATATAGTACTTTCCAATTTTCAAAGTGCTTTGACACTCATGATCTCATTTGATCCACACGCTCCTGCACCTACAGTAGTTTAGTTTGGGGACCCAGCTCCACCATGAAATGGCTGTGGGGCCATGTCCAAGTCATTAGGGTCTCTGCTCTATCCTTTATCTGTAAAATGTGGCTAAACACAATGCCTGTCCTGGGCCCCTCCCTCACAAGTATCATGAAGATCAAAGGGAAAGAATGCGTGAATGTCCTTTCTATGCTGAGCTACTTGTACCTTCTTCCCTTTAGGTGACAGCTAAATCATTGCCTGGATGGGGATGGGCACCGTGAACACACACCGGGAGGGGCATGGCGTGCTGCTGCACCTGCGTCACCAGGACCGCCTGCAGTCTGAACCCTCTCGAGACTGGGCGTGAAGCCTGGGTGTGGAAAGACAGGGAATCAGTCATTGGGAAATGAGGACAGGGAAGACAAAGAACAAGACTGAGCTGTGCCAGGAGTTCCGTCAGGTCGTAAGCTGAGGATTGGTGTCCTAAGGCTGACTGCTCCAAAGGCAGGAAGCTCCGTTCCCTACTGGCCCTTCTTCTCTGCACCATCAGAAGCCAGGGACCACCCCAGAAGGTAGAAGTGGAAGTTCATTTTCCTGCTGACCTTTCAATCCTGAGCCTTTGGGTGATGATGGCTCTGAAAGGTAGTAATTAGTGCCAATCTAGGTGATGCTTTTGTGAAGCTGACACCTCTCCATTAGGAAATGGACTGAGTCCAATGGACCAGCCACTCAATCAGGGGACAAATAACTAAAAAAATACAAATGCCTCATAAACCCTGCACAATTAGTGTCTTTCTCCAACCATGCTCTAGTGCCCAAAAGGAACCCTTGCAAGGGGGGACAATGGGAGCACCAAGGTTGAATGCCACCCTAAGCATTGGAATAGAGACACAAACAATGACAAGGAAGAAGAAACACAACGGGAGAGAGAATAGGAATGGGGGCAGGGTAGCTCAGTGTGATTTTCTGGGGACAGAATAAACCAAGGTGGAGAGAATAGCACGTATTAAGTCAAAGGCACTCATCGAAGTTCAGTACAAAGCAATTTCCTGATTTTTCATGGGTTATGTCACTTGCATTCTGTCAAACTTCATGTCTCCTTTTCTGTTCCTCTACTCTATTTCGTCTCCACAGGTAGCCAAATTCTGCTAAAATTTGGCATCATCACGGTGCACAAGCTTCACTCAGATTATTATAATAAACCAACCATTCTCCTCTTTTTCCTTAGCCCCAACCAAACATTTCTCCACACTTAAAGACAGTGACCTTTTAAAAGCAAATCTGAATGTATACCCCCCTGCTTAAACCCTTCGCTGGCTTGCTATGCTGTTGTACAAGATAAAATCTAAAGTGCTCAGCATGACCTATCTATCACATGCTCTGGCCGCTGCTGAGCTCCCCACCCAGCCTGCTGTCTCTCTCCCCCCGTAGCTCCGCACCCTCCTTTTCACCTCTCGTTTTGGGCTTGAGGTCTTCAAACAAGTCATTCATAAATATATGTATATATATCAGACAACCAAGTTTTATATATATATCTAACCAAGTAGGATACATTTATTCCCTTTGACTAGAAAGCTCTTTTCCTTGCACGGTGCCTGGCTAACTCCCACTTCCTGTTCTTCCAACACAGAGAAAGGTCTTCCAGATACCCCACTCTCTCCACTTTTATCATGTTCTCCTTAATACTGTCTCACAACACTATTCTTTCCCTTAATAGCACTTACCACAAGTACTATCTATTTCTTTTCTTCTTTCCTTCCTTTTCTTTCCTTTCCTTTCCTTTCCTCTCCTCTCCCATCTCCTCCCTTCTACTCCTCTCCCCTCCCCTCCCCTCCCCCTTTTTCTTCCCCTCCCTTTCTCTCTCTCTCCCCTGTCTCCCTCTCTCTGTCTCCCTCTCTCCCTTCCTCCCTTCCATCCCCCTTCTTTCCTTCCTTCCTTCTTTTCCTTATTACTTCCCCTTTACCTTTTTTTCTTTTCTTAATACAGGTGTAAATATAAAATGGAGATGTGCATCAGAAGGTCTAGCAATCGCTAAAGCACTAAAATGCCTTTTTTTTAACCAGCAATCATTACTGTCTGTCACCTTAAAATGTCACCCAGACATCTCTAGGTAGTGTATTTTGCTCTGTCAAGCGAAAGCGTTTCATGGTGCTCAATCATTAAGCAGCTATTTAAAACAACTCTCAGGGCTTCTCCTTCCCTTGGGCATCCATGCTTGTAATGCTGTCAAAATGCTTATTTCCGGGAGTCTGGCTTCAGCAGACTTCCTAGATGTTGTTATGCCAGACTAATCATTTTTCTAAAGCAGCAATGGTGTTCTTGGGATCCTGTTTGACTTTGATCCATGTGGGAGCTCTGGGAATTGCAAAATGATAGTTATGTGGAACTTAGGCCATTGATATTTATTCGTTTATTATTTGTACAGGCCAACCAAAAGATGAATTTGGGGGCAACTCCAAACATGGTAAATGGAGTGTTCATTTAGTCTTGCCTCATTAGCATTGTCTATCTTTATGTCTTTAAGTAAATCCATATTAGAAACAATGGTTCATTTGTAGAACTGTGAACTAAGCAGAAATGCAGAAAAATCAGAGAATTTTCAAGGATAATACTTTGAAGATTACTTCATCCAAACCCCTTGAGACTATTGTTCATTAATACTGTATTAATGTAATATTTTGCAATCTACCAGGAAAGCCCTCTAATATTATCATTGCCCATCAAATGGTAACAAGAGGATTTAGGGAAGGAAAGCAGCTGCAGATTTTGATAGAGGAGGGCAGCAGCTAGGTGAGCAGGAATAGATATTGTGTAGTGACATGACAGGGAGAGGCTTCGCAAGTAAGGGACAGTCCAGGGTGATTGGTAATCAGTAAAACTTAATATTCTCCAAAGCCACAAAAAAAAAAAAAAGAATGAGCTATTTTCATATACATCAACAGAAATGAATATCAAAATAATTTTGTTGAAAGAAGCCAGACAAAAGAGTATATACTGCATTCCATTTATATACAATTCTATAAAATAAAAAGGAATCTATAGTGACAGGTAGCAGATCAGTAGTTGCTTGTGACTCAATAGATTCCTCAAATAACTTGGCATCACTCCTGAACGCTGCTTCTCCCACCCAATCCCTGCCCCCATGACTCAGTAGCCAGGTCCTAGAGAGTCTACCTTTTTCATATTGTTCATAATCACCTATTTCTCTCTATTCTTATGGCCCCTCTTTTAGGTCAGAGCTTCAAGTATCTTATCTATACATTATTTTTAGTAGCCTCAACGGGTCTCCTTTCCTCTATTTTCTGCCTGCTCTAATTTATCCTCCATACTGTTGTCAGAGAAACTATTAAATTTTTTTATTTTATTTTTTAACATTAAAAAATTAATATAAAACATTTAAAAAATAATTTTAAAATGTAGATAGCATTTATAAACATCTATGTGTCTATCATCCAGAATTAAGAACTGCTCACATTTTGGAATTTCTACTTGGTATATTTTAAAAAGAAGAAAAATTACAATGAAATCATTTTTGTTCTTCTCATCTTTTACCCCACCAATGCCTCCCAGTTTCTAACACTGTCATATATCTGTACGTATCTATTCAGCTCATGCTTCTATAATTTTACTAAATATATGTATTTCTGTATTAAAAATTAAGTAAATGGTATCTGCAACTTGCTTTATTACAAGTCTTTGAGATCTATGTGTTTTGATAGATATAAAGATGAAATCGACTATATTGCTATGTAATATCTATTGTATGAACAAATCACACTTTATCCACTATCATATGGGTGGGGCATTTACGTTGTTTCTAAGTTTTTGCTATTAATATTATAGCAATTCTTAATAAACATCATTACATATGTCCCTGGGGTAGGATGAGTGGTGGCCCCAAATGTATATCCATGTTCTAATCCCTTGAATCTGTGAATATTACCTGATATAGCAAAAGATGTGATTAAATTCAAGGTCTTGAGAGAATGCCCTTTTCCTGGATTATCCAGGTGGGCTTTAAATGCAATTACATCATTTTTGTATGAAAGAGACAGAGGAAGAGTCAACATCACAGACAGAGAGGCGAAGGCAATGTAACAGTGGAGGGGAGAGAGAAAGAGGGGAAAACAGAGAGACAGAGAGAGAGACAGAGAGAGAGAGAGAGAGAGAGCGACACGGCCATAAGCCAAGGGAATGCCAACAGCCACCAGAACCTGGTAAAGGAAAGGATGGGATGCTTTCCAACATCTGGCCTCCAGAACTGTGAGAGAATAAACTTCTGTTGCTTTAAACCTCTAAGTTTGTGGCAATTTGTTATGGTAGCCAAATGAAACCAACACAGTCCCCTATTACATTATAGAATCATTTCTAGGATTTAAATGTAGGAGTCACCAGCATGTACATATTCTACTTTATTTAGATTCTTCGAGGGTGCTTTAATTTACACTCATTATAGCAGTATATGATGTTTTTGATTTCCCACATCATTGCCAATTGTTGATATTGCTGGATTTCAAAATATTTGCCAATCCAAAAGGTGTGAAATAGTATTATGTTGTTATTTTATTTATGTTACCCTGAGGTTGAGAATATTTTTGCGTGATTCTTGACCATTTGGATTTCCACCTCGGTGGGGTTCCTGTTCATAGTTTCCACTCATGTTTATTGGGTTGTTTATATTTTCCTTATTATTTCAGTAGTTCTTTAGATTTCTGAATACTAATTCTTGTTCTGTCACCTATGCCCCAAATATTTATATAAGTTTTTGGATTTTTTTTTAACAATATTGTATATTGAGGGAGAGAAGCTTTCAATTTTAAAGATTATCAAATTTTAAAGATTTACTAAACTTGTTTTTTATGAGTCACATTTTTTGTATCTTGCCTAAGAAGTCTTTCCTTAGCTCCAAAACTACAGTCACTTTTCTATACATTATTTTTTACAATTGTCTTAAAGTTCTATTTTTCACATTTGATCTTCCATCTATTTAGAACACATTTTTTGAAAAGTTGGAATACAACTTCATTTTTTCCCATATGAAAGTCACTTGCACCATGTCCCCTTTGTTTAGTAATGCCACCTCAATCACATACAAATGCCATAACTTATCATTTCTGGGTCTCTCTTAATTTCCCAATCAACGAATCTACATGCTCACCTCAGTACCAGACTGTCTCAATTATTTACATTTGTAATATGTCTAGACAAGCCCCCTTTTTATTGTTATCCTTTTTGCAAAATTGTCATTTCTGTTCTTGGAACTTGAAAGTTTCGAATGAATTTTAGAATTGTTTAGCTTTATAACATATTCTGTTACTACGTTTATTGGAAATTCATTGAATTTAGAGATTAATTTGGGGGAAACTTATAGGTTTACAGCACTGAGTCTTCCTATCATTATTTTAAGAGGCTTTTTGTCCTCTGGTTCAATGGCTGGTCCACTAGCTGCAGACCATTTCCTGATGGAGAGGTATCACCTGACACTTTGTCCAATAAGGTCACCCATATGACTGGAGGGAGCCTGGCAGCAAGAAGCTAAAGGTGAATGCTGAGTTCCTAAGGGCTCAGGAATGAATTGCAAATGATCATCAATCAGAACAGAGATTTACCTGCCTGGGTCAAGAAAACCCAGGGAGAGATCTCCAAGGATGTAATTTCTTAGGAACCCGTGAAAATGCCCCATGGGGAAGAGTCAGCTTTAATCATCTGCTGAACCCAAAAGTGCAATGCTACCTGGCAAACTAAGAATTGTCCCTTCCTTTTACTTCTCTCTTGTACCCTTTTCTGTCCTTGCTGAGCCCGAAATAGAAGCTAGTAAATGAGGGAGGAGATGGAAGCAGAGAGAGCTGCAGCCAATCACACCCGTGTCACCAGAGTCCAGCAGACACTAACCAGGTCTTAGCATGGTGAGTGGAGACAGGAAGTCCCACCTTTCAATGCATTTTAAAGCCTTTTTGAATTGTATCCTGGACTAAACATTCTAATTTACTAAAAGAGGCTGTAACGAGGAACTTAAAGTGACTTTAAGATTATCCTTTGCCTAGGAATGAGCAGGCAATGAAATCATGATTTCAGACCTTATGTGCTTCATGAGCAGGAGAAAAATTACCCTGCTAAGTAAATGTAGAAGGGTCACTGGTAGGGAAAAATAAAGTTGTACTGATCACCTCCCACAAATCATGCTGTCATACACCAGTTCCATGTTATCCTCATCTCCTTCTACTCCTTAAATCTCTTCATTCAATCATATAGTCACTTACAGTTTCTCAAACCTGCCCCACTGGTTGGTGCCTCCAGGCTTTGGCACAGACTGATCTCCCAGCCTGCAAAGTGTTCCATCCTTCTCCCTCTTCTCTATCTGGCTAATTCCTAAGTATCTTTCAAAGCATTGCCTTTCAAACACCACTTTCTCTGAGACACATTCCTTTAACCTCCTCCTTCCCAGCCATATTTAGACACACACTCCTCCATAACAAACTTCATCACATTATTATCGTTGTTGAATTCATGTGTGCCTCCCACCTTTCCCGAATATGTCTTATCATATCCTTCGTACTCAGTATAAAGCCTCCAACATTGTTGGCATTCAATACGTAACTGCCAATAGTGGGTGGTGGGGGTAAAGAATAGATGAAGAGCCAACTCTCAGGATTCTTCTGGGAAAGCCCCAAAATTCTGGAGGAGAGTAAAAGACCCTGCAAGGTGTAGAGCAGCCCATGAGTCAAAAGAAACAGCACTTCTATCTGAGAACAGCAGAAGATGGAGCTACTCACAAACCACGAAGGCATGGCATGCTCAGAAATGCCATCTTTGAATCCTGAAGAATTTTTCCTGCTGTGAGGGGCTTGGAGATGACCATCTTTTTTTTGTGTGGAGGGTCTCTGGAAATTTGAGTTCAGGTGTGGAAAAAGCTAGCATTTTGTAGTCATTGTCAAAAGTTTTGTTGATTTGCACCTGAGTATGTATGAGATGAAATTTGGATACCAAAAGGATATTTTCCCCAGGTTCCTAGAGGGATGTTCAAGTCAACATAATTAAATTAAAAAAAACACAAATAAATAAATGTATAGGATATGTCAGGCACTGTGCTTGGCGCACAACTTGATTTAGGAAATAACTCTGAGAGTTCTAAAGAAGCAGCAGGCATCTCCAATTGAAATTTTACACAAAGAAATCCATTAACCTAGAACATGCAAAGGCAGACACAGAAAGATGTGAAAACTTGTGCGCACACACACACACACACACACACACACACACGAAAGTTTATATCAGCATTTCATCACTGCATCTCATGAATAAGTGCATTTCATCACTATCTCTCATGAGTAAAGTGCTACTTTCTTTTCCTCTGTAAATGATCCTGCTCATAATGTTTATAATAAAATACAGCAGTAATAAAATACGATGAAAGATAAATGGATGTATTTTAAAAAGTAGTTGTACAAAAGATTGTTTATGTTGCATGACAGGCCATTTTTCATACTAAAAGTGGCTAAATTTATCTGCATAAAACATGATCTTGTTCACTGCTTTTTCTGTAAAGACTTTATTGAAAACGCACTGCCTTCCCTATACTCTTTCAGATTTAACCTCCAGTCTTGTATGTTGGACACTGGATATTAACAATTGGCTTACTGTTGGTCTTATCTGATGGTGAATAACTTCTCTCTGGGGGAATCCTAATTCCTGGGAAGCCCACTGAGCTGTATTTTTAAGGAAAACTCCTGGTCTTCATTTTGGGCCTTGACATAAAACAGAGAATATGGTTTTATGTGGGTTTGGGATCTAAAAGACCAGAAGCGAAGGACCTCAAAAGAGATTCTGTTTCTTTTTACTGTTGTAGAATAGAAAGAATCTCAGGACTGGCCTTTATTACTCTTTTTTGGGCCTTTTTTTCTCAGGTTGAAGTCCAAAGAGGAAGAATAATTGTTTGCTTTCACACCATTAATCTCTCCCAACTCTCCCCATTTATCCCCTTGCCAGGTGATTACTGAAATCTAAAGACATCAGATATATATATATATATATATATATATATATATATATATATATATATATATATATATATATATTTGCTTCAACAAAGGTCTTGTGGGTGAAATCAGAACAAACTTGTCATACACATAAGCTTTGTAACAATCATCATCTTCATAAAAAAGAACATTGTAATAGTCTATCTTTTACTAATCATTTACTGTGATCCTGGCACTGTCTGAAGAATTTTTCACACATTATCTCATTCAATATTCACCACAATTTTATGGGTAAGTAATAAATTATTTGCATTTTATACACGAGGAAGCTGGAACTTAGAAGGCTCAAAAGGCTTGTTCAAAGTCCCAGAGAGTGGAAGTAGCAGAGCCAGGACTGAAAGCAGGGCGCTCTGACTCCACACCCATGTTTTTACCACTGTATCATACACATGGACACCGCACAAAGCACTCTGCATTGTTTATGGCTTTTTACTTTGGGAATTTTGAGTGGCAACATCTTGATCCCAGACTTAATTTCATGGCCACCCAGAAGTGTATACATATCCTACAAACTCATCTTAAGGTTGTTCTAAGCAAAACATAATTACAATGACAAATCTGTTTCTTTGTTTTTTTAAGTACACTGTTCAAAATAAAACATGCAGCAGTTCTCACCCTCCCTATGTGTGACTTGTGGAGAGCTGATGCTTTGTAATTTTAATTCTACATTTTCTGTTCCTTAGTTGCTTTTTTCCAAAGTCTTTATTTGGAAGCACTAAATCAAAGAGGGGAAAAAATGTGATTTTAAGGAGAGATTGCTCCAGACGGATTTTTAATTTTATTTCATTTCTATGTTTGAACATCACTTAGTAACCAAAATAGTAGTATTTTCTTCTTGACAATAAAGAATAAATCATGAGTTCCTATGCTGCTTGAAATAGATTTCACAGAAAGAAACTTACTTTGTACAAGTCAATTTAAATCCATTAACAATAACAAAATATTTATAAAGTATGCATATATTTAACAAAAATGTACAATACTGTACACTGAAAACAACAAAATATTGCTGACTCAAAATAAAGAAGATCAAATTCTATGGGAGAGCTAGATTGTGTTTATGGATTGGAAAACTCAACATTGTTCAATGCCAATTGACCTATAATGAGGTGAAGAGGTTCAGAGTATGCTACCCCAAAATTTGCCACGCTGGCATAAGGATTATTTTGAGCTGAAGGCAATTAAGTGGACATAGGATAAGCTCTCTGCTCTTCCCCTATCTATCTGAAAGCCGAACATCAATTCCCCTTATGAAGGTGCCTCCTCGCCCTCCACATCCCGTATAAGGAAGAGGGAGCGATTTTATCCCCAGAGATGAAATGGCACTACACAAAGAAACCTGACCAAATATCCCTTATCATTTGTTTCCCTATTTATTTACCTCTCTACAGTTTGCCACCCGACAGCCTAAATTTCTTTTCCTTTGTCTTGTCACTTCTCTACAAATTTACTGTCTTTTGTGAAAATGCTATCTAAGCCCCAAGTTCTAATCACTCTTTGAGTTATTCATCACTGAGTTTCTCCCACATGTATATACACTATACATATTAACAAACTTCTGTTTGTTTTTCTCTTGTTAACCTATCTTTTGTTAGTCTACATTTTTAGGTCCCCAGATGCAGAACATAGAAGGGTAGAAGGAAAAAGTTTTTCCTCTTACAGGGTCAAAAACTATGGCTCAAGGGTCAAATCCTTTGGCCTGCTTTTATAAATAAAGTTTTATTGGAATACGACCATGCCTATTCATGTACCTATTGTATGGCTAGTTTGCCCCCCCACATCTAAAATATTTACTAACTGACCCTATAGAGAAAGTTTGCCAACTTCTGATCTATAGATTTAGCACAGTCTCAGTCAAAATCCATCAGAATTATTTTGTACATAGAAATTGACAAGCTGATTCTAAAATTTGCATAGAAGTGTAAAGGACCTAGAACAGTTGACAATCTTGAAAAATGACAACATTAGAGGATTAATACCACCTGATTTTAAAGTTAACTAGATTGCTCAGGGTTCTAACATCCTGTTGGTGTTTTTTCTAAACTTTGAGTTTCCTTCTTGATCCTGACCTTAGAGGAAGTCATTGTTTGGGAGGACGCATTTCCTGGGTGGGTCTCTACAAGGAGAGATGAATTTCATTCCATAGCTCCTATGACATAATTCAGTTCTGGTCAAGACTGAGTGTGGGCAAAGGTAAAATGGAACAACTTTCCCTATCAAAACTCATGTCTTCCAAGGTTTGGACAGATGAGTGCCACTCCAGGGGGAAAGTCTTTCATGCAATGATCTGTGGGTCAAGCAGCCCCTGACTTGAGTGTCTCCCATAACCTTGGGATTCTCCCACTTTGACTTCGTCTGCTACAACCACTTATAAACCTACTTACTGCTTCTCTTTTCCCTCTATGACTCAAGTATGGACAAAACCCAAATCTTCTTTTTCTCGTTCCTTTTCCTTCCTGCATCATCTAGGATCCTCTACCCCTTAGCCCTCAAAACGAGCCAGTTCATTAAGGAAATTTCTTATTTTCTATTGGCAAAAGGCTTCTTCTAAAGCTATCAATACCAAAAGAAGAATCAAAGAAATAATAAACCCCACAATTGATTGACTTATAGAGCTTGGCTTTTTTGATTTATTTATAAGATACTCATTTTCTGTTTGGTCCCATGCTTAGTCTCTGATCTGTCATCTTCAGGGTATTTCCAAGTACTTGGAAACTTATCTAGATCTTCCTGGACATTTCTTGATATTTCACCTAGTCCAAGGACTGATGACCAATGCTTTAAAAACTTTCATGGTTCAGCCTCCTCTATTTATAGGAGTCTCCCATTCAACGTCTGGGAGAGATAAGCCTAGTTCACAAATGACCACAAAAGTACAGTGCAGGTTGACATTTTCCATTCCTAATAACTATGTAGCCTGTCAATATGGCATAGTACTTAAAATGAAATAATTTTAAAATCGCACTGCTTCATTTTAACTTCTAGCTCCAACTTTGCTAGCTATATAACTTTAGGAGAGTTACTTGACCTCTCCGTGCCTCAGTTTCCTCATCAGTAAAATGAGTATAATGGTGCTTTCTATGAAGCCCTACCTTGTAAGGTCATGCTGAGTATGCATTGGGATGATAAACAAAATATATTTAGGAATCATGAAATATTTGACACTTACTGACTATCATTAATTCTTTCCAGGCTTAGGATATCAGTTCTGCACACCTCTGAGTTAACACTGACCAGGTGGGGAGGTAACTCCCTTCTCATAATATCCAACTATCTAGGGAAAGGGGCATATTTCTAGAAGTAGAGAATAATCTGAATTAGGAGGTGGGTGGCATGACAAACAGAGAGCAGTACGATCATATCATTAGAGATCTATGCTTCAGAGTTGGGCAGGAACATTGCAGAAATGCTTCTCCAGCACTCTTTAGCCCCCTAAGTCAAGTCTGCAAAGAGTGGAAATAGTCACTCTTTTTTTTGTTTTTCCTCCCCAAAGAAAGGAAGCAAAGCCCTTTATATACTTGGAAACCATAGCTTAATTATTTTCAGGTTTTCTTTCTCCAGGTAGGTCTTGTTATTGTTCCCTTTAATCAAATATGGGATTCTCATCTAAACTCTCTCCAAGTATTGTGTTTTCATTTGCATGATGGACCAGAGCAAGATATGACATTCTACCAACTGTCTACTTACAGTCACTGTGATAAGAAGACTATTGCTGCTGTGTGCTACTCTTCTCACATCTCATTTGGCCCACAATCTAACCACAAGACTACATCACTACTAAATTTTCAAATTTTATTTTCTGATTCTGTTTAGATATATATGTACATGGCCAGTATACTGAGCCATATGAAAAATGTCTACATGACAAAGGTTGTTTTGCTTTGTTCCTTTATTTTACTGTTTTTCAATGGACTTATCCACTATTGAGAATGGAGTTCTCCATTCTGAGAATTAACCAGAGGGGTTGTAAAACTGCATGCTGCCATATTTTCCCTATTTGCTATGCATGCATGCCTTACTGATTTAAAAATCATTCAAGTTTCCAAAAGAGGAAATGATTTTAAATAGGAATAGTTTTAAAATTTCGAATGCATTAGTATTTCTATCTGGGGTGAACGTTAATAATAAGAGTTTCAAGCTTCCTAAAGTTATGAAAGTGAAGACAGAAAAACTAAATGTAGGAGGGAGTGGGAGAAATCACTATAACTTCTGCTCAACACGTGGCCATTCAGGCTATTCAAGAAGTATTGGGCATTTAGGTCAACCATGATATTAATGACAGCCTGATGGAGAAAAGGGCCTGCGGATATGGTTGTGGAATGAGTCATCTCGAACTCACCCTATCTTTGCTGTTGATGTGCTTTTTGCAGGGGGAAGCAGTAAAACTTCTCAATGAAAGCAGTCTGTATACAAAAATATATGCCGATTTGCGATCTCAAAACACAAAGAGGGCATAAAATCTTAGTGTTATTTCTTTCCTACCATTTCAGTATGACAAAAAATTATATTTTTGGGGGGGGGCATTTAGAGTTTATTTTCAATAAAAAGAGAGAAAACACTAGTCATTCTTATAATTAACTATTTTTTATGTTCTTTTTTTAAATTAAAAAATCTTTTTTTTGTTAGTTTCAGGTGCACAAGACAAAGTAATACTTAGATGTTTATCATTTATATCCCTCACACTGTGTGAACCCCTCGCCCCCATCCACTATCCTTCTGACATTGCACAGAGCCATTACATTTCCACTGTCTCTATTCCTAATGCTGTACTCCGCTTCTTGTAAGTATATACATACATATAAATATACATATATATATATATAAAATTATAGTTGGCATTCATTATTGTTCAGCTTCAGCTTCAGGTGTACAGTGCAGTGATCAGGCATCTACATCATCCCTGAGGTGGTCTCCCAAATGGGACACGTGTCCATCGGATACCCTACAAAATCTTTACAACATTATTGATTACGTTCCCCAAATTAATTTTCAAAACCCCGTGGCCATCTTGTGGTTACCGACTATTTTCTAATCCCCTCACCTTCCCCCGTTTCCCCACCCCCCTCCCATCTAGCAACCCTCAGTTTTTCCACTGTTTCCAAAACTGTTTCTGATTAGTTCATTCACTTATTCTTTTCTTTAGATTCCACATATAAGTGAGATCATATGGTATTTGTCTTTCTCTGTCTGACTTATTTCACTTAACATAATGTTCTCTAGGTCCATCCATGTTGTTGCGAATGGTAAGATTTCTTTCTTCTTTATGGCTGCGTAATACTCCATTGTATAAATGTACCACAGTTTTTTAATCCAGTCATCTACCAGTGGGCATTTCGGTTGTTTCCATGTCTTGGCTATTGTGTATAATGCTGCAATAAACATAGGAGTACATAAAGATTTTTGAAATAGAGTTTTGGATTTCTCCAGATACATACCTAGGAGTGGAATTGCTGGATCATAAGGTAGTTCCATTTTCAGATTTTTGAGATACCTCCATACTGTTTTCCATAGTGGCTGTACCAATCTGCAATCCCACCAGCAGTGCACAAGCGTTCCCTTTTGTCCACATCCACACCAGCATTTGCTGTTTGTTGATTTATTGATGATAGCCATTTTGACTAGGGTGAGGTGATACCTCATTGTGGTTTTTATTTGCATTTCTCTGATGGTTAGTGAGAATGAGCATTTCTTCATATGTCTGTTTGCCATCTGTATGTCCTTTTTAGAAAAATGTCTCTTCATGTCCTCTGCCCATTTTTTAATTGGGTTGTTTGATTTTTTGGAGTTGAGTGAGTTTTTTATAAATTTGTGATATTAACCCCTTATCAGATATATCATTGGCAAATATCTTTTCCCATTTAGTAGAATCCCTTTTTGTTTTATTGATGGTTTCCTTTGCCGTGAAAAAACTTTTTAGTTTGATGTAATCCCACATGTTTATTTTTTTCTCTTACTTCCATCACGGGAAGGGATATATCAGTAAAAATCTTACTCCAGGTAGTGTCTGTGAAGTTTCTTTCTATATTTTCTTCTAGGTATTTATGGTTTCAGATCTTACATTTAAATCTTTAAGCCATTTTGAATTTATTTTTGTATATGGTGTAAGGAGGTGGTCCAGCTTCATTTTTTTGCATGTGTCTGTCCAGGTTTCCCAGCACCACTTGTTGAATAGACTATCTTTACCCCACTGTACATTCTTGCTTCCATTGTCATAGATTAAATGGCCATATAGGCATGGATTTATTTCTGGACTCTCTATTCTGTTCCATTGATCTATGTGTCTGTTTTTATGCCAGTACCATGCTGTTTTGATTACTGTAGCCTTGTAGTATAATTTGATGTCAGGTATTGTTATACCTCCCACTTTGTTCTTGTTTCGCAAGATTGCTGAGGCTATCTGGGGTCTTTTATGGTCCCATATAAATTTTAGGATTATATGTTCTATTTCTGTGAAAAACGTCTTTGGTAGTTTGATAGGAATTGCATTGAATATGTGTATTGCCTTAGGCAGTATGGACATTTTAACTATATTAATTCTTCCTTTCCATGAACATGGTATGTGTCTCCATCTATTTGTGTCTTCTTTCATTTCTTTCTTCGTGTCTTATAATTTTCTGAGTACAGATCTTTTACTTCTTTGGTTAAATTTATTCCCAGGTATTTTGTAGTCTTTAGAGCAATTGTAAATGGGATTGTTTTTTTAATTTCTCCTTCTGATGTTTTATTATCGGTATTTACAAATGCAACTGATTTCTGAATATTAATTTTGTATCCTGCTACTTTACTAAATTCATCTATCAGCTCTAATAGTTTCCTGGTGGAGTCTTTAGGGTTCTCTCTATATAGTATCATGTCATCTGCATATAATGACAATTTTACTTCCTCCTTACCAATTTAGATGCCTTTTATTTCTTTTTCTTGTCTGATTGCTGTGACTAGAACTTCCAGTACTACGTTGAATAGAAGTGGAGATAGTGGTCAACCTTGCCTTGTTCCTGATCTTAGGGGGGATGGTTTTAGCTTTTCCCCATTGAGTATGATGTTAGCTGTGGGTTTGTCATATGTGGCCTTTATTATGTTGAGATATGATCCCTCTATTCCCAGTTTCTTAAGGGTTTTTTTTAAATCATAAATGGCTGCTGGATTTTATCAAATGTTTTTTCTGTATCTATTGATATGATCATGCTTGCTGGGTTGATAATTTTAAGATCCTTTTTATAGACTAAGATCCTTCACAGAAAAGCAGGCCTGAAGCAACAGAATGGTTCTTAGGTTGACAGCAAAAGAGTTTACAGAAATATAATCTACTTCATGGTTGTTGATCGTTGGCTACTTGGGGGTGGGGTGAGGTGGGATAGATTTCATATAGCTATAAGAAAACCCGCCTTAAATAACAGATAGATCTCAATATAACTCACCTGTAGTTTTTTCGGCTGAACTTGAAATTGTCCCACAACTGAAATTTGAAAAATCAAGTTATATGAAGGGGGCAGTGGCGGTGAGTAAATTTTAAATGACCGATATAACTGCTTTTTTCCTTTGTAGAATCGTGCTATAAATATCTAGGAGTTGAGTGTTAGAAGTTTTCCATTCTAAAAAGAAAGAGATAGTTTATCAAACTTAAAATTGAACAAACTGTGTGCAGATAAAATACCTCTTAATACCCTAGACAAGTGGGAAAAATACATGTAAACACACCTAAGGCCAATTAACACTTACAGAATGAAAGCACATTATATTGAGAGTTTTATCTTTTTTGTTTGTGTTTTTCTTAACTGAGCAGAGATTAAAGTATTATTTTTAAAAATCACCTGAGGGCATTTTAATGTTTCTGGTAAAATTACCTATGTACACAACGCCAGCCTTTCGATCACTTCTCAGTTCACATGTCTGGATTTATATATAAGTTACATAAATTCCTTGGAGAGAAGTTTTAAGTGGACTTGTAAAAAAGACTAACCGAAGAACTGACTTTGTTTTTCATTATTATTACTGATTTGGATGAGGGGAATAAACTGCTAGTGCAATTCTGCAGATGAAGCAGCCCTGGGTATCAGAGATTTAAGAAACAATCCTGGTGAAGACAGAGGGAAAAAGAAGCTCTCAAGTGAGAGTAAACATAATTGGAAAAAAGTTTTTAGAAAAATCACCTTAAGTGCAGAGGGGTTGTCCCGGGAGAAAAAGAGGTTATTGGATGATGTGCCTGAGAGAGGCCCCCTGAAGAGGACCAGCTACCGAATTGTTTACGCAGCTCAAAATCCTTACACAATGGTAAGAAATGGGACTTATTATTCCCTTGTCCCAGATGAGGAAACTGAGACTCAGACAGATTGATCAACTTGTCCCAAACCCACAAACTAAGTAATTGGGGCTGAAGGAATTCAAGTTCAAGGCCCTCAGGCACTAATGTCTGAGCTGAGAAAAACAAGGAGCAAATGCAGAGAAACAGTACACTGAGACTCAGGTTGAAAGAAAAAGGACAGTGAGCTTAGGTTTTAAATGTGGTTCACTGACTGAAGACTAAAAGGAGGAACTTTCAAAATGTCCGTGGCAAAGGGGGCTGAGGGATGTAACAATTCTCTGTCCAACTCCTGGAGCCTGAGTCCAAAAGTGTGGCCTTAACTAGGGTGCTTTGGGACCAGAAGGAGACATGCTGAACAGATTCCAATACAGCAATAAAAACAATAAAGGGAACGGAGATTTATCTGTTGGAAAGATACATGAATCTAAGTACCTCTAGCTTGCTGGAATGTGGAGGAGGGTACCAGGACGTTTACTCTTTGAAGTTAAGAATGATTAGCCTGAAGCGGGGGTGTACCTGGGAGTTGAAAGTGATGAAATGTGGACAATAAACGTCCAAGCTGATAGCAGAAAATGCTTTTTGGAAAAGTTACAAAGTAATTCCTTGAGGCTTGGATGTTTCTCACTTTCCCTGATTTACTCCTTTTCTGGGAGTCCCAATATCTCCTGAAAAAACCATTTTCCTATACAGCCAGCTGCTACAGCTGCTGAGACTGGCCCTTGGGGATACTGCTGTCAGGAGCACAGCAGGCAGAAGATCCAAATGGGTTGGGCAAGTTGATTCACTTGCTTTTCCTTCCTTGGTCATGTCTATGAGTCATATACACTTTCATCCCATTCAAAATATGGGAAATCAACATAAAAAAGCCTAAGATGTTGTTATCAAATATCTAATGAAGATGAAAAATCCCCTCTCATATGATCCTTCCAGAACATATTTATTCAGTCTTTTCATTTTGTTACCATTTCTTTGAATTATCAGTATCCTGAAGGTAGGGTGAGGAGGAGAGAAGCTATAAGCAAAACAGAGAAAGATTAAGGTGGCTCAGTGTTGCTGCTCTGAGGAAGTGATTCAAGTTGCTCACCCACGAAGAGAAAGGGTGAATGGTCCTGCTCCTTCCAATAAGCAGGGACACTTTCCTTGAGTAAGTTAGGAGTTCTAGTCAACTGAGTATTCTGCAGCTCTGTGACTGTAAGCGTGTGGTGCCCATGTCCAGATGGCTGGAGACAGGATAAGGTGGTAGGTGATTTGATAGCGTGGACTTGGACATCACATGGATCTGGGTTTGAACCCTGGATCTGTCACTTACTAGCTATGTGATCTTAGGTAGAATCCTTGATTGCTCTGAGACTTAGCTTTCAGATCTGAAAAGTAACAATTATAATAAAAATAATAGTAATGATAATGCTAACATGTCTACCGTTGATTGAGGTTCTACTCTGTGCCAGACAGTCTTTGGACTTTACACATACAATCTCCTGTAATCTTCAAAACAACCCAAATATAGGTACTAATATTGTCCTTATTTTACAGGTGTGGAACCTGAGGTACGGAGAGTTTAAGGAACTTGCCCAAGGCTATAGGATTAGAAAATGGCAGGGGCAGCATATCTGCCTCCTCAGGTTGTTGTGAGGTTATTAGAGGTAAAATAGCTAAAAGTATTGGTTCTCAGGAAATGTACAATATTTTGCTTATTTTTAAACTAAAAGCAAAGAAGAAAGAACTCCTTTTTCAATTGCCCCAATTATCTCTTTCTTTTTTAAATAAATAAATGATTCTCTTTACTGTCAACATCGTAAGGGTAATCCACAGTATTTCTTATTTTTTTTTTTATCCCAAACTATCTAAAGTCCATAAAGATAATTTGGGAAAGAGCTGTGAGCAACACCTGATACTAGGCTAGTACATACTCCCCAGCTCTATTCAAGAAAATGCTCCATTCTGCCAATCAAGCAAAATAAGCATACAGAAACCATTGAAAGTTTACTTTCAGCAAACATGTTTACAAATCCAGGAACATACTTCAGAGCAAAATATAATATCTGCTCTATATACACACCACACAGACATGTATGTATATGTGCACATATACACACACACACTCACATACACACCTCTAATTTGATGTTCAAGACCAGTTTTTTAATTAAATTTATTGGGGTGACATTGGTTAGTAAAATTATATAGGCTTCAAGTGTACAATTCTATAATATATCATCTACATATTGCATTGTGTGCTCACCACCCAGAATTAGTTTTCCTTCCATTACCATGTATTTTACCCCCTTTTCCCTCTTCTACTTCCCCACTCCCCCCTTACCTTCTGGTAACCACTAAATTGTTGTCTGTGTCTAAGGGTTTTTGTTTGTTTATCTTGTTCATTTGTTGCTTTCAATTTCATATGTCACATATGTGTGAAATCATATGGTTTTCAACTTTTTCTGACTTATTTCACTTAGCATGATAATTTCAAGATCCATCCATGTTGTCACAAATGGCAGTATTTCATCTTTTCTATGGCCAAGTAATATTCCATTGTGTATATGTACCACATCTTCTTTATCCAATCATCTATCGAAGAACACCTTGATTATTTCCATGTCTTAGATGATGCTGCAATGAACATAGGGGAACATGTATCTTTATAAATAAATGCTTTCAGATTTTTAGGGTAGATACCCATAAGAGGGATTGCTGGGTCATATGGTAGTTCTAGTCTTAATTTTTTGAGGAACCTTCATACTGCCTTTCATAGTGGCTGTACCAATTTACATTCCCACCAGCGATGTATGAGGATTCCTTTTTCTCCACAGCCTCGCCAACATTTGTTATCACTTGTCTTGTTGATAATAGCCATTCAAACACATGTGAGGTGGTATCTCATTGCGGTTTTGACTTGCATTTCCCTAATAGCTAGTGAAGTTCAGCATCTTTTCATATATCTGTTGGATGTTTGTATGTCAAGACCATTTTTGAAGCATTCTTACTATTCACCTTGGTTAGTGTATTAGTCTGTTCAGCTGCCATAAAATACCATACACTGGGTAGCTTAAACAACAGAAATTTATTTTCTCACAGTACTGGAGGCTGGAAAGTTTAAGATCAAGTTTCTGTCAGGGTTTAGTTTCTGGTGAGAACTCTCTTTCTGACTTGCAGATGGACACCTTTTCACTGTGTCCTCACATGGCCTTTCCTTGGTGTGTGTGGAGGAGAGAAAGAGATTCTCTCTTTCTCTTTTTAAAAGGCTACCAATTCTATTGGATTAGCACCCTACCCTTGTAACCTCACTTAACCTTAATCACATCCAAAATCCCTGTCTCCAAATATAGTTACACTGAGAGTTAGGGCTTCAACATATGAATTAGAGTGGGGGACACGGTTCAGTCCAAAGCAGTTGGCTAGTCTGGACTGAATTCTACCCTGGGCCCAACGTATCTCAGAGATTCATTCATGATTTATTCACATTTTCTTTGGATTGTAGTCATCTCTAAACCAGTAGCTGCCAAAGGGCTGTGAATCATGTGTTTGTATAGCCCATGAACAGGTAATAGATAAGATTTTTTGATAAAGCAGAGTGAAGAGTCTTGGAATATAGGGTGGTAGTGTTCTTTCTAAAAATAAGTCTTGGAGGTTATTGTGCTCCTAAAACTGAAGTCATTTTGGAACATAAACAAGGGACTGAAAGTAAAAGTTAGATCTGGAAAGGAAAGGGCCCATTCTGCCGAACGAAGATGTTCTTTCCAAACGGTTTACATAATTTCCTATGTTGCTTTCATGCTACAAAAAACAAACATTTAGGTGTTTTGGAGGATGATGTAGACCAAATTTCCATATAATCTCTGAAATCTTATTGGATCTAGATTAGTTTATTTAAGATAGCTTGTTAACTTTTCTTCCATATGAACTTTAAAATTTTGGAAAATATGAATGTGCTCTTTTCTTGACTTTGAACTTCATTACTTTTTCCTTTTGGCCATACGTATGCTCAAGTGGTGATGCTATCTTTGTATAGGTGTTGATGGGGGAGTGGGGAGATGGGAGCAGTTGGATAAAATAATTAGAATTTTCCAATTATAAATGCCCAGATACTATTTAGCATCTAGTGTTCAAAATAGGACTTTTCTAAGGCTCCTCTCTTGAGAGAAGATTTTTAAGGAAAAAGAATTTTAATTCCTCCTTTAAGAAACCAAGACTAGAGTCCTACTGGTCCTTTCCACAGGGTAGGAAAGACTCGTTGTTCCAGGACAGTAAGGCCATGGATTAGTCACTAAATGGTGACAGGATGCAGGTTAAAACTAAGTTTTAAATCAGATAGGACTAAATGTTAAATTGTCTTAACTGTGCACTAGGAAGGGTAGCAAGTCAGATTAGTAAAGCAGTGACATCTTACATTCTCGCTGTAGTTCTGGAATATAGTGTGTGTGTGGATTTCGCTTCATTTGCTTCCTGTATTGTGAATGGTCGTGTGTGTGTGTCTGTCTGTGTGTGTGTGTGTGTGTCTTGGGTGTGGCAGGGAAAGGAAAGATGTATAGTTTTCATTGGGAACATGCTTGCAACACATTCATCCATTAAAATGGAATTTCAGGAAACAAAAAATATCTAAAAACAAAACACTACAGAAGGTCCAAAACAAACATGTATACAATTATATCAGATATTTCAGCACTGAATATCCTACTTCTCATTGGATCCTCATGGCAGAATCACAGTAGAGCTCCCTGACCTGTGCTCTGTTGAATACAGCAGCCCACCTCCCAAAGTGAGATTTGCAAATGTAATGTAAGGCAAATCTCTCCAACACCATCACTATCCCCACCAGTACTCACAGCCAGCATCTGCTGAACTCTTACTCTATGCCAAGTTCTTGCTATTCTCTGCTAAATGCATTACATGATTATATTAGTCAATTTCTGCAGCAACCCCATGAGATGGTGCTAATATCATCCCCATTTGAAAGATGGGTAATGGAGGCTCCCAGATGAACTCATAAGTAGTTAAGGCAGGGCTCAAGACCACGTGGCACTCGTCCCAAAGTCCATGCATGTTTTCCCCACTATGCCATGCTATTTTTCACACTTCATTTGAAACAACATTTTTAGAAAACTCTTTAGTATCTCTGAAGTGCAATTTTTGGGATTTACATTCTCTCGGCTCCACATTGATGGGACTCATAGCCAGCGGAGTGGGTGCAGATGATACTTTGTTCACTTCATTTTCCATGCTATTTCAGCCAAGTCTTGCAAAGCATATTGTACTTGTTGGAGGGAAAGTGAAGTGGCTCATTAGCTCCAACATAATGATTTGCTGCATGCCGGGCTTAGTGCTAAGCCAGTATGTGTATTATGTTCTTTACTCACTCCAACAACCTTATGAGGTGCGAACTACTCTTATTCCCATTTTATAGATCAAAAAATAGAGGTTCACGTAACGTTGCCCAAAGTGACTTCTTAGATTTAACTGTTCCAATGCTACCCCTTATGCTTCATTTATACATAAGAATCATGCCTGGTCACTCACGGTGATGCCTACATGATTCCTCAGGGATGATCACTTCCTTTGAAAAAGTTTAGCCCTACTCAAGACCAAATGGGCCTGAACTGCTTGCCTTTACCTGGTGTGATAGCATGCCTTTGTCCTTGATGGGGGTGAGGACAAAGGTGACCCCCACCAACCCCCAGGAAGAGTTACGAAGTTTTTGACAAGGACCCTCCTTGCTCAGCCTCCACTTTCCACAAGCATTTGCCTTTCTTGTGGGGCTCCCTTCTTCCCCTTCAGAGACTCACATACACTCATCATCTCACTCCTTCTTGCTAGGACAGGCTCCAACATCAGACATTTTGTGGGGACTGTCTATATTTTGCCTTATTCACACTGAAAGACCACATGAATTTATTCACGTACTCATATTGTGTGTGTGTGTGTGTGTGTGTGTGTGTGTGTATGTGTGTGTGTGTGTTTTATAGTGATTGTATTGTATAAGGGATTTTTGGCATCCTTAAATACCCAGGGGATTCTGAGGGATAGTCTAAGGGGAGTTCTCTCTTCTGCTTGAGAGGTCACCTGATTAAGTCTGTTCATGTGAAAATTGAGGCTTTATTGCAGAGCCCCTGACACTTCCAGCACATGACGAAGGCTGTGGAGACTATTCCAGGCCACCCCTCCCTTTGCCCGGGATACCTACTGGAGGCTCCTCTATGACCTCCTGCTTCTACTTAGCACAGGTCTTCCTCTTTCCCATTGGCCCTATTGCAATCCCGCATCTCTCCTCTCCTACCTCTGCTTCAAGATTGAAAGAGGCATATTTTAATAGTTTTGCCATATTCATCTTAATGTCAGTTGGTAAAGTATTGAATGAATTTTCTTCTCTAACATCCTGAAACACATCTCTATACCTCTGTCTTACTTTTATCTGTCTCTGGTTATAAAGTTCCCAACAAAGAAAAGTGTCCTTAGGCACTACCTCCTCCGTAGCAATGGTTTACAGCATTTTAATAGTTTCTCTCTGAGAATATTTTACAAATTTCAGTTTTGCTAATCAATTCCAAATATATGCAACCCAGCAAAGAGACGGCAAATGTCACCAACTCTCTTCGTCTGGTCTGGCCAAAACTCTCAGATGGGGTAAAGTAGGAATGGATCAAAACACATTGGGAAAAATGCCTGCTGACTTCTGTGAAGCCCAGTGCTTCCAGCCGAACACTGACAGTTCTGCGCTTCTCCTATTACCAAAGCAAAAGATTTTGCCTTGGAAGCTCAGCTTTATGTGCTTTTTTCTTTCTCAGCCTAAGTTATCCAAATTTTGCTTAGCCTGTTGTGAATACATGATATGTTCAGTTGTGCTTCCTGACTAGAAAGCCGATCTGCTCCCTAGTTCACTGTGCAACTAATCACTTAATCATTAAGAATGTGCACTTAATCATTCTTTAAATCCTAGATTTTAGTCCAGTCTTCTATGAATCTTCTGAGACCTCGCTGGGTCCCATTCCTTCTCTTTTTTGGGAACCTCACAACATCCATGAAGTGAGTGACTTGTTTTTGCATATAATCGTGTACTGCCGGGACGGATTACTTCCACGTATGGGTCACTTCTCTTTTCAGTAATGCTGCTTGTTTCTTACACGAAGTTACTTTTGTTTTCCAACGTGTAAATTCCTATATGCAGCAGACATTTAAAAAATGCAAACTGAATGGATGAGGTGCACGTGAACTGTCGCAAAGGGATGACTCTAGAGTTGATTTGATTCAGAAGAATGTACAGCTGAAAGGAATGTCTTTTTAGTTTTTTCAGTTTTTTTTTTTGTTTTTTTTTTTTGCCATTTCCTGGTAGTGGAAAGTCCCAGCCAGTTATCAATTAATAGTGAGTATCAACAACAATTTATCTAGTGCTTACCAGGGGGTGACTGCTGGAGATAACTCTACAGACAGACAGTACTGTGAGACAGGCTGAGTTCTGCCACAATTTACTCCCTCTTTGGTTTCAGACTAATCACTTAACTCCTGCAATGCCACACATGGAAATATACGCTTTCATCAGTCTTGTATGATTTAACAAGCCTGTGTTCCACATTTTATAGGCACAGCAGGCTGATACAAATGTCATTGGACTCCTGGCTTTGTGAGTTTGTGTGTTTAAGGTCTTTGGGTGAAAAGCAATGATATAACACAAAAGAACCATTATTAGGATCATCATATTGACATTCCCATATTGTTATCAGGTCAGGGGCGGATGAGACAAGGGCAGGACTTGGGCAAGTGACAAGACATATTAGCAGTGGGAGCAACAGTGCTGGGTAAACAGCTGTAAATCCCCAATACTGAACCTTGCTAACATTTTACGAATGCTTTGTTCCTTTCAAGCAAGCTACAAAACAAGAATGAATTCACACAGCTTCCTTGGAGGTCAGTGAGATGTCTCTGTTTCTGTGGAAGATTACTAATTAATCACAAGCTAATTTGATGTTCACCAAGCTGAATTTAGAACGAGGAACCACTTTGCTTAGCAGCTTGGAGGAGCCAGCTATAGACAGAGATACCAGACAAAAACAGTGCCTGGTTTTCCCAGGGCTTAAAAGAAAACTGTAGTTGGGCTTAGGGAAGCTACCCATTTCTCTTTTTGGTGTCCTTTTGGTGACTTATTTTTGTTCTTTCTGCCCCCTTTAGCACTAGGTTTCCAAGTCTCTGATGGTATCTTCCCAGAAAAGAAGCACACTGTGGGTCATTTCTCAATGGGGGTAATTGAGGAAGTAGGCTTCTTCTCTAAAAGCAGTAGCAAGGATATGATTTGGGAGCTGAAGCCAAAAATATTAACATAATATTAACATAAATGGCCAAGGAGCTGAGTTCCGTAAGAAGTTTCAGGGAGAAGTGTCAAATTGTCATGACTGCCAAGCAGTAAGGGACAAGATGCCACTAATTCCCTGTGGAATAAAAGCAGCACTAATTTTTCTTAGGGACATTTCAATTTTGGAAAGGTTGTCAATTTAGAAAGATAAATTAAATATTGTCTCTGAGATGAAATGAAGCCTTAAGGAATTAAACAACTGGCCATTGAGTAGAATTTTTCTCAAATAATTCTTGGACTATGTGTTCTAGAAAGAACTGTGTGTACATGGTGGAGGGAGAGGGATAAAAGGGAGAGGAATGGAGGAGGAGGACACATCTTTGAAGAATGTGGCCTCAGGATACTCAGACAAATTGCTACAAAGGAGGAATCTGACAGAAGAACTGAAGAAATGAACTCAGCCTCTTGAGGTGTCTGGGCCAAAATGCGTTTTATGACTTTGATGATTAAAAAAACCCCGATGTATTTTGAATGTTAAGATAATGATGATCAAAGCTACAAAATTTGAGGAAAAGAAGATTACTGGTATGTTTCAAGTTTTCAAAAAGAAATGCTAGAATGACCTTTGGATCACATGGCTGAAAGTGGATATTGGATACCTCGAAGAGGAAAAAATAAGAATTGCAAATCTGTATTCAGAAAATTCATCATAATAATGTAGAAAAAGCACATGAATTCATGTTGTACAAAAGTAGTTTAAAGTAAGTAAACTAAAGTAAGTTTACCATTAATGAAATAGCCACTCTAAGTAGGACTGTTTACCCACTGGTTACAAATCCATGAAATTATTAGATGAAAAATATACCACCATAAATATATAGGATGCTTTTTAAGCCATTTACTTAAAGAACTACTGTAAGAATGATTGTTTAATTATTTTCCCATTACTCCTGAAATAATGGTTAGAGCAGGTTTCATCCCCATTTTATAGTTTGGGACGGCAGAGCACAGGTTGGTTAAGTAGCTTCCTAGGGTCAAGTCTAGTTGATTTTGGCCTTTGGACAAGTCTTTGGACAAATCTAGTTGATTTTGGCCCTACCATGGCCTGGGACTCCCTACCAGACCATGAATTGCCCCCAAACCAGCTCTTACTAATGGATAATATCAAAATGAAACTTGAAAGAAACTCAAGTGCAAAGGAAATGGAGAAATACAATCTACAGTCACATGCAAGTTTTCTCCAGGGTGGCTTCAGGTTGTTCAAATGAAAATCTATGAAGAGAGGCATTCCTATGAATTGCTAAGGGTCTGGGAGGGGTAGCACATTAACTTATTGTCTGCTGGGTCTTATTGTACATTCATTTGGCTTCAGAAAGCAGGGCCTTGAGGGTGTGGGATGGAGGTTTTGGAGAAGTGTGGGTGAGACACCCCAGCATACTAGACCACTGAGACCAAGGCCCTGAGGAGGATTCTAGACAGCCCAAGGGCTCCTGTGGTGGTGGTCAGAGTTTATGGTAGAAATGGTACCCCAAAATGGGGGTGGGTACAGAAGGAGGGAGTTAGAAAAACCCTGAAAAGGGTGTGTTTTGTTTTGTTTACATCTGCCAGTCCTTGGGGACAGTGAGACTGTAACCGAACAAGGTTTGAGGACAGCTGGGTTGGGATTTGAAAGACCTGTGTGACTTCAGACAAGTTATATAACCTCCCTGAGCATCCGTATAAATGAAGAGGCAGTGACGTCCTTCCTACTCTAGTATGTTACGGTTTCATGAAGCAAATCTTCATCTAGCACCTAGAAGGATCCTTAGCCTACACCAAGTAACTCCATTAAGAAGGAAATTGCCTTTAGTTTTTTGGGGGATTTGTTTAGGGATTTACCACAACAGTTAGGGTTGGACTTTGTTGGTTGCCAATTGTCTGGAGAGTCCCAGAGTTGATGTTGGCATTGTTCTCAGCTGGACAAGTCAGGAAAGAGCCACAGACGCAAAGGAGGGACACGGTGGGAGAAAAAAACCTCAGAAATGACACTGTTCTCTCCATTCAACTCTCAGTCCCCAAAGCAGGCTCCTATAGTGGAAATTAGACCTTTGAGCGGTGTTCCATGTGTTTATTCTACTTGTATCAAAGAGGCTTTCATCTCCCTAGAGCAAATTATTAACACATTCCACCAAAGATGTGAGGGTGGAGGCTGGCCTTGGAGAAAGAAATAATCACATAGTAATAAAGAGTTTCCCGAAACGTGAACTTTAGAAAAACTAACATAAAAACCCCCACTTTTAATGACAGTGGTTGGCCAGATGCCAAGGTCCTTGTGCCCAGGGGAGCATGGCTGGCTGATTCCTTATCCGTAGGCTGACCCTTCTGTGCCCAGGAATTTTCCATTTGAAGGCTGGGGATGTGGGAGGTGGGAGCCTTTGCAGGTTCAGCAGGTTGAGGCACTTAACAGCCGATTGCCTTTACCCTTAGCTGGAAACCAGATTTTGTTGGCTGAGTGAGCAGTGACTCTCGGTTTCAGGCAGTAAATCTTTGCTTCTCAAAATTATTTGGTTGGAAAGAGGTGGGGAGGAAAAAAAAAACAACCCAACAACTCTCAGATATATCCAAGAGGAGAATTAGACATACAATAAGCAGAGCCATGTTTCAATTTCACTAATGGATTACTCCCCAAGGCAAAGGGCTGCGGAGAATATTTTCTAGATAGAGATTACACCATTTTCTACACCAACTTCGCTTGATTTACAGGAGCTATTTGGTGCTCAGGCACCTCCTTTGAGATACAGCTTAAGTGTATGTGGTAAAAAGGCCTAGTGTGAAAGAGAATACACGGAATTATTTATTGCTGTTGAAAACCAGGACCCAACATCTGACTTTGTTTTTGTTTGCTTTTTAAAAAATGTTTCCAAGTAACACCAAAATATATGATACCACACATCTCATACTCAACAATTGTAACAGCCAAGATTCATGAATAGACATGAAAATGTCATTTGACATCAGCGTCAGTTTTCTCCTTTTGGGAATAGAGGAGGAGCAGAAGGAACAGAGAAACTGAGAATACAAGTGGGACTTGAAATACTTTATCCAGCTAAACAGCCAGAGGATCCTATGTAAAAACACTTTAGGATTTTTGCGCCATCTGAAAACAAGGCTTTGCCCATTGTGTGTGTGAGAAGTGACTGCTAACACTAGAGAAGATGACTGAATATCTTTAGTAATGACCAAAAACACTTCCCTAATGAGAGGGGGTCTCAAAATTCCCATCCTTTTATCTGTTTCATATGTAGATTTCTAAACTTTGGTTAATCATGATAAGTACCATCTGATCTGCACTTCACTGCTTCATAGTACTTCTCACAATACCTGTGCTACTGCTATAATTATTTACAATTAATGTATTCAGAAACAGACGCTCAGCATGTGTATAATCTATAGCACTGTATTTGTTTCGTAATAGGCACCCAAATAGTCACAAAAGAATAGAAAATGACTGTTTCTCTTTCTACTCTTTCCAAAGCAAAGTTACTTTGCAAATATAATATTTTCCAGTGAAAGCAGCTTCATGAACATCTCATTCCTACCTCAAGGCAACTGACCAAAAGTTAATGCTTGAATATGGGTATACAAAGGTGACCTTCTTTAAAATACATTGACTATACACTATGCTAAGTGAAATAAGTCAGTTGGAGAAAGACAAATGCCATACGATCTCACTTATATGTGGAATCTAAAGAACTGAATAAATGAGCAAAGTAAACAAATAGTCTTAGAGATATAGAGGAAAAACTGATGGTTGCTAGTTGGTATGGGGGAGTGGGGATGAGGGAGAAAGGGAAGGGATTAGACAGCATAAATTGGTAACTACAGTATTGCCAAGGGGATATGAAAGACAGTTTTGGGAATATAATCAATAATTTGTAAAGATTTTGTAGGATGTCAGATGGGCACATGTCTTATTAGGGAGACCACTTCATGGGCTGTGTAGATGCTTGATCACTGCACTGTACACCCGAAGCTGAAGCTGAATAATATTGTATGTCAACTATCATTAATATATATATATATATAGTCATAGGATATGGAGTACAACATAGGGTATAGAACCAATGGAATTGTAATAGATATATACGATGTCAGAGGAGCAATAGATTGGGGGGGCTACCACTTTGTGAGGGGTGAAATGTCTAACTATTACATCCTTTTGTACACCTGAAAATAATAACAATAATAAAATATATTGACTATAGCACACATACACACACACATATACACAAACACTCACACAGAAGATCTGACAATTAGGTTCACGAACTTGTTGCAACGTTGCTAACCTTTTTTGATATCAGAGGGATTATTCATTATGAATTTGTGCCAACTGGAGAAACAATTAAACAAGTTTACTATCTGGAAGTGCTGAAAAGGCTGCATAGAAAAGTTAGATGACTTGAACTTTTCACCAACAATTCATGGCTCTTGCATCACGACAAAGTACCAACTCACACAGCATTGACTGTGAGGGCATTTTTAGCCAGTAAACAAATAACTGTATTGGAACACCCTCCCTACTCACCTGATCTGGCCCCCAATGACTTCTTTCTTTACCTGAAGATAAAGAAAATATTGAAAGGAAGACATTTTGATGACATTCAGGACATCAAGGGTAATAGGACGACTGCTCTGATGGCCATTTCAGAGGAAGAGTTCCAAAATTGCCTTGAAGGGTGGACTAGGCGCTGGCATCGGTGCATAGCTTCCTAAGCAGAGTACTTTGAAGGTGACTGTAGTGATATTCAGCAATGCGGTATGTAGCACTTTTTCTAGGATGAGTTCATGAACTTCATTGTCCGACCTGGCGCACCCACACGTGTACGTGTGTGTGTGTGTGTGTGTGTGTGTTTGTGTGTGTGTGTGTGTGTATGATTGACTATGATTCAAAGGGGAGACATCAGCAGTGTTCTGAAGAGCACTGAACACTTATATTGTTTGTTAATGGTGCATTATACATTTGTATATTTGGTACATTTAACATTTAACAATGTTAAATTTCTGCCTCAATTTGAAAATAAACCTCTTTGGCCTGGCCGTCCTATTTGGGAGACCACCTCAGGGATACTGTGGATGCCTGATCATGGCATTGTACACCAGAAGCTAAACAATAATGAATGCCAACTATAATTTTATATATATAATGTGATGGCTCCGTGCGAGGTTGGAGGGATAGTGGATGGGGGGAGGGAGTTTCACAGTGTGAGGGATATAAATGATGAACGTCTAAGTATTACCTTGTCTTGTACACCTGAAACTAATAAATTAAAAATAAATTTGTAACAAACGAGTGATTTGCTTCAAATAATTCATTTCAGAGTGTAGAAGAAATTCAAAAGATATTTACATTGGAAAGTTTACCCCAAGTTCACATTATCTGAACAACTTTCCTCTGCCCCTCCCCTGTCACCCAATACCAAATATATTTGAAGTAAAGACACAACATGATGCAAAGCTTTAGCGTCATTCCAACTTCTATTTTCATCATGACTTCCATAAGGCATATGAGAGACAAATGTTTCCTGGCAAACATAATTTTTGTCATCAACAGAGATAGAAAATATATAGTGTAGAAAAAAATTTCTTTGGAAAGACCATAAAGTCTTTATGCTCAGAAACAAAATCTGTTTATCCCCTGCTCCAGAACCTTAAGCAAGTGGAAGACAAGGACAAAAGCTGAAGATAAACAAATGATGTTTAGAACCAGGGGAAAGGAGATGTGAGCATCAATCAAACTGAGCCCCAGACATGATTTAATGTGAACAAAGCCGTGTTCAGCAGCCGTGAGGGTTAAAATGATTACTGAGATATGCTTTCTGCTCCTCAGACGACGGGGAAAGTGTAATGAAGATCATTCTTTCCTGTAGGTTTTTAGTAACATAAGGATCAAATCCTGCATTGTTTTTGTTAACACGACATTTTCTATCTCTTTTTTAACAAAATTGGGTAACTCTTCAGGATGAACATTTTTATGTGATAGTTCCAGTATTCTGTCTCCAAAGGATCCTAGCTTTGTCTCTGAAAATCCATATAAAGTCCAGGTGGCAGAATTATATTCATGAGCACTCTGTCTGAGGGGTCCCAAGGTGTGGATAATTTAGTTCCAAACACAGCAGTGACATGTGAAAAACTGCAAACCAAATCTGTATCTACCCAAGGAGGTGAAGAGACCTAGTCCTTTTGTTATCTATGGACCCAGTCATTCCCATGGCATTGCCAACTCTGTTAGATGATGGGTTTTCTTTCCCATAACTTTGTAGGAAATCAGGAAGTAACTGTTCTTTGGGGCACAATTCCTCCACCCTAAAGAACAGCTAAAATGGCTACAGAGGCTGTTCTCTTGGCTTTCTAAAACCAGGACTTCTCATATTAGTATGTCTTTCATGGCTACTCCCTTTGCCTGGAATGTTCCTTCACCCCACTTTTCTACCACCCACTTCATCTATTTCACTATTATACCAATCTCAGTTTAAACTCACTGCATTTCAGTGGCCTAATAGATAGATTAGGTTAGAGGTTTTGGTTAGACCCAGCTACACATTAGAACCACTTGGAGTAGCTTCTAAAGACTATTAATAATCAAGGCTTCCCTGGATTGATTAAATCCAATTATATAGGGTGAGTATGAATATCAGTACTTTTTAAAATATCTCCAGGTGATATTAATGTGTAGCCAGTGTTGAGAACCTCTGTTTTAGAGCATAATTCCCTCTATACCTTCATAGTAGTGGTTCACTGTCTCTCTTTATCACTGTATCATATAATGTAGTGGGGAATTTTGTTCCGCAGGAAATCTCCACGTGAGAGAAGGAAGAACTCATTTTTCAGGTGTGTGGTCCCTCTCAAGAAGAAAGTTTTGTGTGTGTGTTTGTGTGTGTGTGTGTGTGTGTGTGTGTGTGTGTGTGTGTGTGGTAGGAGGAGGGTGCTGCAGGAATCTTCTGAGTTTTCTTTAATCAAAAATAAAGATTGGTTCATTTTTAAGTTTAGTTTTCTTGCTAACCTGTGCTTATTTGAAAGTAACTCCATAAAGAGATTGAGTCACATAGATATTAAGAAAATGAATGAATGAATGAGGGAAGGAGTAATTGAGAAATACTTTTTCCATCTCATTCAAGCTTTAATTCTCATGTAGGGTTGTCATCATTGAGACTAGTTTTAACAGACAATTTTTTTCATCCCTTACAGGCATTGGGACATATATCTAACTGCCTACGGACTCCATTTGGAAGTTTAAAAGATGTTTCAGATGTAAAGTCCAAAACTGAGCTTCTGATCCATCGCCAAACCTGCTCCCACCTGAAGTTTCCCCACCTCAGCTGCTCAGACTAGAGACCTTAGAGCCATCCTTAATTTCTCCGCTACACCCCTCCCCTTATATTATATAACCCAGTTGCTAATGCTGCCAGCTCCACCTTCAAAATGCATCGCACATCTAAATCCTTCCGGCCACCTTCACGGCACTGACCTTGCTCGAAATCACTGTCATCTCTCACCTGCAGTACGGCAACAGCCTCACCGTTGGTCTTTCTGCTCCTGCCCCACTTCAGTCAATTCTCTACCTTGCAGCCAGAATGATCCTGTTGAAATGTAAGTCAGGCCACATCACGCTACTTCAAACCCTCAGGGGTCCCCTATTTCACGCAGAATAGAAGCCAAGCACAGTCAAAAGCTTGGAAGACTGTACAAACTGATTCTTCACTATTTCTCTGTCCTTATCTACTACCCGGCTCCCCCCTGATCCTGGTGCCTTGACTTAGCCACGCTGCTCTCCTTGCCGATCCTCAAATGCCGTCACACTCCTGCCTCAGGTTCTTTGCACTTCCGCTTTCCGCTGCCTGGATATTCTATCCCAAATATTCACACAGCTCACTCCTTCACTTCGCTGGGGTATTTACTCAACTGTCACCTTCTCACTCAGGTCTACCCTGCCAACCCTAAGTAAAACGGCAATGGCCCAAATATTCCCCATCTCTTGTTCCTGCTGTGTGTTCTCCACAGTACTTCGACTACACTATATATTTTGCTGATGTGTTTATTTTCTACTTGCTTCAGTTAAAATGTTTGATCGAGGAGGGGAGGGAGGATGCTGCTATATCCCCAGGGCTTCTAACAGAGCCTGGACTTTGGAAGACTCTCAGAAATATTGAACTAGATTAAAGAACAGCGGGTTTTTTTCTTGCATGAACATACAGAGGTATAGAGCATTATATATGCTTTCCTTCCCTCGTCCCTTACCTTCATTCCCTTCTAAAGTTTACATTTGCTGCTTATTTCTTAAACTGGATGCTTCTCAGGCATGGCATAACCAAGGACCATATTCTATTTTCAGGGTGCTGTGATCGTTACTGGATTAGAAGTGCACCTAGTCTTGCAGGACACTGCTTTTCACTCGTGGTGAATCCACTCCAACTCTTTTCTGTGTCCTGAGCATGTTTGTATGGCGGCATGCTTGGCTCACGTTAGATCTCTGCTTGAGAAGCCATAACTGAAATCTGGGATTCAGTGTTCTGAAAGTCCATGACAAATACCGAAGAAAATCCATTTGGATTTTTCTAAGTATTTTGAAATGATTGCTATTCACTCAGTGAAGCACTGTGATCATAATAATGTAGATGCATGGTTCTCAAAGACACAATTCTCAACAATGCAGTATTACTTGTTATATCCTGATTTGCTTATCTGGATAACCCATTGACAGGTAGCATAGTAAGGGGGAAAAACACAGATGCTAAGTAACTAGAATGGTTTGAGTAACACCCTGAAGGAATGGGACACAGGATGAATATGTTTTGAAGGGAAGGTAGGGGCTAGTCACAAGCTCAGTGTGTAGATCAAGCCTGTTGGAATAGCCAGTCAGTAGTTAGCACTGGATACCCAGCCAGGTACTTCCCAAATGTCATGGGTCACATGATGTGCAAAGAACTTCACAAGAGACTTAGTCAACTTCTTCACTGAGGAAACAAGCCCTCAAAAGGGGAAGTAGCTGGGCAGCAGGATGGGCACTGAAATGAAAGTCTTCTGAGTTTTGCTCAGGGCCAACTAATCCAGAGTGGAGACAACTAATCCAGAGTGGAGCCCCCGGAAAGTGAACGTAGGGCCAGCCATTGGTGTTGTGGTGGGACCGCAGAATCCTGGGGGGCCAACCACTTCAGGGAAAGAAAAGAGCCCATATTTCAGAGGGCTCTGAGTAAGTCCCCCTGAGCGAAGCTGTCAGCCATGTCTGGGGCTGCGGTTCCCTCCTTAAGGCTAAGAGTAAGGATGAGGACGTGATGATGCAGCTCTCGTTTGGGAAGGTTGAGGACCTTGAGGTGAAACCATGGATTGGGTGGAAACTCTCCCCAAGCCAGAGGTGCCTATGGTGACTGTTCCTTCTGCAGCTGTTCTAGACCAGGGTGCTAAGGGGCTGAGCGTGAGTGTGTTCTTTCTTGCCAATGACTTATGATAAAGGCCCACTGTTTTAAACGTTTGGGACTATGTCATCACTCCTTGCCCATTAACATTTTTGAATCTTCAATTTTTGGTGACTTCCAGCCAACAACAAGCCCTCCCATTTCTGCACAATTGCTTCACGGCTTGGTTTGGAATCCTTCACAGCCGAGACAGGGAGGAGACTTGCTTCACAAGGGCTGATCTGCCCTTGCAGCTTCCTTCAGGGCTTGCCTCTCAGCTACTCCAGCCTCCTGGTCCGGCACTGTTATTTGGGATCCTGCTATCAACTGAATTACAACTAATATATTATTCTGGTTAAAGCAGCCCTCTTTCATATGTATCTGTATTTTTTCCCCTCAAACCTTAGTGCCTGAAATTACCCTATATATTTACTTATGCTTTTATTTATGATTTTATTACCTATCTCCTCCTCCACCTCCCCTCCCAGAATGTAAAGTCCTTGAGCCCAGGGATTATCTGATGTTCATACTGTAACCCTATTCCCTGGAAGAGTGCTTGGCACATAATAGGTGCTTAAAAAATTTTGTTGAATGGAAAAAAAATGTAAAATGGGACGAGAGTAAGGATCCTGTGGCTTTATGGATGAGGAAAGATCAAAGGCTTTGTTAAGAGAGTCTCCACAAGTCTAGGTCTACTCGTCTCACCATTCCCCTTTGCAGCCCAATGACTTTCAAAGCCCAAAGCTGTCAAGAAGCTTCTCCAGGGAGACAAAGCAAGCCTGTGCAAGGGCAGGATTAGCACAAATAAGTTTGGCATTCTCAGGATGCTGTCTAGGAACATAACAGAACCTTAGCTGGATTTGCTGTAGCTCTTCCCACATTGTCCTCCTTTTCAAAGGTCTCAAATCAAGGCAAAACAGCAATGAAGAAGAAATGCTGCTAGTGGGCTTCACAGTGATATGTTAACATCTTTTGTGACCTACTGCAGCAAAATCCAAGGGAAACCCAAAGGTGACCAAAAGCAAAAGGACAGGTTTTTTTAAAATTTAAATTTATTTATTGGGGTGACAATTGTTAATAAAATTACATAATTTCAGGTGTACAATTCTGTATTACATCAACTATAAATCCCATTGTGTGTTCACCACCCAGAGTCAGTTCTCCGTCCATCACCATATATTTGATCCCCCTTACCCTCATCTCCCTCCCCCCACGCCCCTTTCCCTCTGGTAACCACTAAACTATTGTCTGTGTCTATGAGTTTTTGTTTCTCATTTGTTTGTCTTGTTTTTGGTTTATATACCACATATCAGTGAAATCATAGGGTTCTCTGCTTTTTCTGTCTGACTTACTTCGCTTAGCATTATACTCTCAAGATCCATCCATGTTGTCACAAATGTTCCTATATCATCTTTAAAAGGACAGGTTTTTAATAACACACAAAAGAAACTGAGATAAATCATGTCAAACAAAAAAGCTAAAAGTCAATTTAGGAAAATTCCCGAAGTCCATGAAGGAAAGTAACCACAGTTTAGAGACAATGAGAAAAGAAAATGGCTTATATTAGTAAAATGATCAAATATTGAAGGGCATGTTTAATATTATTAGAGAAGTTTCTGTGAGAGACTGGTGGAATCCTGCCTTTAGTGATATATTTATGCATAGAACGAATGTAATCTAAGAATAGGTAGCAATCTTGAAAATGAGGAACAAAGTTGGAAAACTCACACCTTCTGATTTCAAAATTTACTGCAGAGCTATCGAGATTGTGGAGTACTGATGTAAGGACAGACTTATAAATCAATGGAACATAATTGAGAATCCAGAAATAAACCCTTACATTTATATTATAATTTGTTTATCGATCCATCTGTTAACGGATATTTGGGTTGTTGCTGGTTTCTGGCTATAACAAATAAGGATGCTATGAACATTTGTACACAAGTCTTTATGAAGACATGCACTGTCATTTCTCATGAGTAAATACCTAGGAATGGAATGGCTTTATCATATAGTAAGTACATGCTTAAATCTTATTTAGCATTTTTCGTATTGTGGTACCAATATACAACATAAAATTTACCATTGTAACCATTTTTAAGTGTATAGTTCAGTAGTGTTAAGTATATTCACATTGTTATGAAACAGATCTCCAGAAGTTTTTCATCTTGCAAATCTGAAACTCTATATCCATTAAACAACCAAGGATAACCACCTCTCCCCACAACCCAGGGTAACCACCATGCTGCTTTCTGTTTCTATAAATTTGACTGCTTTAAATAGCTCAAATAAGTGAAATCATGCAGTATTTGTCGTTTTGTGACTAGCTTATTTCACTTAGCACAGTGTGCTCAGGTTTCATTCATGTTGTAGCTTGTGACAGGATTTCCTTCCTTTTTGAGACTGAATAATATTTCATTGTGTGGATATATCACACTTTGTTTATCCATTCACCTGTCGTTGGACATTGGGTTGCTTCCACCTTTTGGCTATTATGAATAGTGCCGCTATAAACATAAGTGTGCAAATATCTCTTAGTATTTGTTTGCTTTTTAAGAAATTGCCAAAATATTTCCTAAAGTAATTATTCCAAATATTCTAATCAGCGGTGTGTGAAAACTCTCAGTTCTTCCACATCGTTATCAATGTTTGTTATGGGCAGCCTTATCAATTTTAGCTGTTCTTCTAGGTGTACAGTGGTATCTCAGTGTGGTTTTATTTTGCACTTTCCAAATGACAAATGATTTTGAGCTTTTGAGCCTTTTCCATGTGCTTACTGATATCTTTGTATCTTTTTGGGGGGGAAGTTATTGAAGATCTTGAGGTGAAACCATGGATTGGGTGAAACTCTCCCAAAGTCAGAGCTGCTTGCTGTTCCTGTTCCTCTTCCTGCTATAGCTGTCGTAGACAATGACACTAAGGGGCTGAATGTGGCATATATATATATATATAAACACTAACTGTAATAATGGTCTTCTTTTTAAATATTTTGGATTTAATCATCTATTCAAATCTGTGCATTTTTGAAATTGTGTGTTTTATTTTCTTATTATTGAGTTTGAGAGTTCTTTATATGGTTTTGATACAAATCCTGTATTAGGTATAAGATATCTGATACGATTTCAAGTATTTTTTCTCCCAATTGGTGGCTTGTCTATTCATTTTCTTAATCATGTCTTTAAAGAGCGCAAGTTCTGACTTTTATGGAAGTTTCAGTTTTTCATTTTATTAATTGATCATATCTTTGGTGTCATATACAAGACATCTTTGCCTAACCCAAGGTCACAAAGATTTTTTTCCCTGTATTTTCTTCTAGAAATTTTGTATTTGTAGGTTTTATTTTTAGTACTATGATTCACTGGAGGTAACTTATTATGTGAAATGTGGATCAAATTTCATACTTTCTCCTGTGGATATCCAATTATTCCAGTACTTGTTGTTGGAAAAAATTATCTTTCTCTACTTAATTGTCTTATATCTTTGTGGAAAATCAGTTGTACATATGTGAGTGGGTCTATTTCTGGACTCTCTACTCTTTTTTATTGACCTATCTTTACACTGTTGCCACAATATATTCATACCATGGCTTTGTAAGTCTTGAAATCAGGTAGCATTAATGCTCCAACTCTGTTCATTTTCAAAGTCTCCAGCTTTGGTTATTCTAGGTCCTTTGTACTATCATGTGAATTTTAGAATCAGCTTGTCAATTTCTACAACAAAGTCTACTTGGATTTTGATTAGGATTGCATTGAATCCATATATCATTTTAGAGAGAACTGACATCCTAACAATATTGAATCATCTGATGCATGAACATGATATATCTTTCAATTTATTTTGATCTTCTTTAGTTTCTGTTCAGTGATGTTTTGTAGTTTTATTGCACAGGTCTTGCACATCTTTTGTCAGCTTCATCTCTACTATTTCATATTTTTAATGGTTTTTTAAAAAAATTTCAATTTCCAATTATTCATTGCTAAGCTTGTCTGTTTTTTCACTCTTAGAGTTATGTTACTAGATACTTCTGTCTCTTTTCTCATTACTAAATGTGTGAGCAGCTCAAAGTTTGTTTATTTGGAAAAAACCTACTTGTGCAGGTCTGGAAAAGGAAAGATTCACCCTGAGCTTCTTTTTACTACCTTGGTACAAGCAGAATCCTTTCCCTGCATTTTTGAATAAGAAAAACACTTCTCTGTGGTTCTTTTCTGGACCTTCCTGATTCTCTGTCACTGCAAACAAAACCCACAGAGACCGAGCTCCTGGCAAGAATACTACCAGTTTTCTAATCACTTGGCTTTGGCTGCTGAAGGTCACAGAGTTTCCTGGCAGGAAGTGGGGCACAGACGGCAGGTGGCTCTGCCAGAGCAGCTGAAAAGAGCTCTATTCATAGCAGATTGTATATCACCAACTCTCTGTGACAGCACCACATACCTGCCAGCCTCAGGATGGGCTGATTAGGGTAATTTAGGTTTTGTCTTCAAGCATAATCATTAGAGCTGTCAGTAGCATCTGTGATGTTAAAATGAAGAATTGTGTCCAGGGAATGGCAGAGCAGATCCAAATGGTGGCCATGTAGGCATAGAAGGGTAAGAGACTATGGATTCATTTCAACCCCAGGACAATCTAATTTGGGAATATCGAAAAGGAAAATGTGATCCTGTTCAGTGGAGTTCATGGTGTCCTGAAGACATACAGAGCTAACACACAGATGAGAGCTCAGAGGTAATGTTCTGAGTCCTAGAGATGAACCTCAACAAAACAGCCCATTTCCCAAAAGCATCTGAACGACAGACTGTTTAAGAACAGAACATGTTAAGATTTCATTACTAATATGCTTGTCATGGTGTCTGCCCACAAGGGCCGCAGAAGCTTACTAGAAAGTTTCACAGAGGCATGCCAACGTAAGAAACGTCCAAACATGTAGAGAATTTTTATGAGGTTAGTTGAGCCAAACTGAAGACAACTGCTGAGAAGCAAAATTTCAACAGATTAAGAAAACGCTCCAGAGAACATCAGTTTTGCAGTTTATTTTATACACTAGAATCACAGGAAGAGACTTAAGGAGGGTTACATGAAATCCATAAGGGGGCGGGAGAAAGCAAAGTGGGGAAATCTCTGGGATTGGAGAAAAAGTGAAACAGAGACACATACTTCTTTTACATTGACTGGGCACAGGATAGTTAATAATTAACATTTATAGCACATAGAAATGATATTCGGGGAATAAGATAACAATGAGGGGTTCTGTGGTCTTGTGCTCTGATGTGGTAGGTTGTGCCCAGAGGGGTCTGGAAAAGATCACTCTGACATTTCAAAAGTATGTTATCTTAGATACAAAAAGACAACAGAGAGGCTTACTTAAGGTAAAGATTTACCTTTGTCAAGGAAGCTACAGGCCAAGGACATGACTAACCGCCACGACCCACTTTTAGTTAGGAATTTCTATGTTCAGACCACGTGGTTACTTGTTGTCTCTAAGTTTGTAGGGTCCACCATCCTGGCCTTCCCTGAGCTTGTCAGGTTCAGTACGTAGCCCCCTTTTCATCCACAGGCATCACTGGCTTTTGTAAGATTTTAGATCCAGGACTAGAACCTTTATTTTAAGTAGAATTGGAGGTGTTAAGGAGCCACAGAAAGGCATCCCATCCTCCCAGCCCACTATCCTCATCAATCCCTGAAATTTCATGAATTCCTTTGCTTCCTTTTTACCTACTGAGATGCTGATACCTTTAGTAGGAGAGTAAGTCATTAGGCCTTATCAGTCATTTAAACCCCAGGGTGAATGAATTTATCAGAAAGCATTTTTTCCCCCCTGGCCCTTACAGAGTATAGTATAAAAGAAACAAAGGGACTGAAGTCTGACTACAGATAGCACTTCAAATTTGTAAAAGCCACATATAAATATCAAAGGACATTAGCAAGAAAGTGAAAAGACAACCCACAAATAGGGAGAAATATTTACAAATCGCATACCTGTTAAGGGTACAGTGTCCAGAATATATAAACAGCACTTACAACTCAACAACAAAAGAACAAAAACTCAAATAAAACAATGGATAAAGGACTTGAATACATAGTGCTCCAAAGAAGTTACACAAATGGTCAATAAACACATGAAAAAGATGCCTAACATTGCTAATCATCAGAGAGATGCAAATCAAAAGCATAATAAGATACCACTTTATAGCCACTAAAATGACTATAATCAAAAAATTAAAAGTAACATTGTTGGCAAGGAAGTGGAGAAATTGGAACTTTCATATATTTCTGGTGAGAATATAAAACAGTGCAGCTGCTATGGAACACAGCTTGGAGATTCCTCAGAAAGTTAAAAATAGAATTACCATATAGCACAGCAATTCTAGTCCTGAGTATATACACAAACGAATTAAAAATAGATGTACAAATAAAAACTTGTTCACGAATGTACACAGCAGTACTATTCACAATAACTAAAATAGCCAAAAGGTCTAAACAGCCCAAATGTCCATCTACTGAAGAATGGATAGACAAAATGTGGAATATCCATTCAATGCAATATTATACAGCCATACAAAGGAATGGTGTACCAATACATGCTACAACATAGATACACCTTGAAAACAATATGGTAAGAGAAAGAAGCCAGACACAAAGGTCACATTTATATGAAATGTCCAGAATAGGTAAGTCCATGGAGCCAGAAAGCAGATTAGTGGTCTCCAGGGTCTGGGGTGAAGGGGAAACAGGAAGCAACTGCTTAAGGTACTTGAGGCTTCCTTATGGAGTAATGAAAATGTTCTGGAACTAGATAGTGGTCATGGTTGCACAATGTTGTAAATGAACTAAAAGCATTTGAATGATGTTTACAAAGAAAAGCTACTTTCAAATGGTTAAAATGGTGAATATTATGTATATGAACTTTACCTAAATAAAAAAATAACATAAGTCAAATAGAAACTCCATGCAACTTTTGGCTAATACTAGTAGGTAAATTAATTTTTTGCAAGTGACCATACATGGCAAGACAATCTTGTGTTATGGGTGATGTCCAGAGAACATGTCACCAGCCCAGTTTCTGCAAAGCCTAGTTAAGCAACAGAACTTCAAAAGTCTAACTCTTTTCATTCTTCCTGCTGTAGTGGCAGGCTGCAACACAGGAATTAGAACCAGAGTGAAGGAAGATGGGCAAACGAAACAGATTTTCAACACAAGAAACATAAAAGCTCTGAAGCATAAAAGCCTGAGCCATTGGTATTTGTCATAGTTGAGGGAAGTGCCAGAAACCAGACCTCAATACAGAATAAGCAGAGAGAGCCTTGTTGTCTATGCCTGAAATAAATGCTTTCTTTTTTATTATCTCCAGCTCTAAGTCCCCAGGCTTTAAAGTATATACATACCTACTTACACAGAAATCAAGCCAGCTACATACATATAATTTAAGAATATAATCTGAAAAGTTATTTCAGGTTTTTCCAGATATTAGGAAGGTTCAATGGTTGATTTACCCCCTCTTTCCTTTTCAAGTCATGGTTGAAACATTTTTTTTAATTGGAAAGAAATGGAATTCAGTGCTGCTGAATCAGAGAAAGTTCACTGCAAGTGCTTTGACTAAATTTGGTGATGCAGCTAGTTATTCCATAATTTAATCTTTACCATAGTTAAAGACACGGTATAAAGGGTTGTATTTTTTTCCAAGAAAACTCATTTGACTGGGTCATGATGAGTCAAGTGTCAAGGGTTTGGGGTTGTATAGATCAATCAGTTTCTCTCTTTCACGGCCTCCATCTGCCTCCTGAGCAGCCATCTTGAAAATGGCACCAGGTGAGTTTACCAGGAAGGCATGCAAAACATACATTGTAGATCTTGATGACAAACTAATAACTGTCTGCCATCTTTGTTAAGAAACACCTAAATTTCCAGGCAGCAATTGTGATACACTTGCTATTATTTGTGGTAAATGAATGATTCAGGATACAAAGAAGATGTTCCAAGTTCTGCATCAGGAATAACATTATTTTTCCCCAAATCAGCCCCGTACTTTAGTCCACTTCTGGCATAAAGATATGTGGATAACAACAGGACCAATTTACAGTTATCAGATTATAATAAATCTGATGAAAGTTGAAAAACAGTGGCATGCAACCATTGGTTTAAAAGATCATCCATGTTAAGAAAACTTCTCCCCAAATTATTTCAGTCCAAAGGATAGTTAAAAAATCTTGTCCTCATGAAGAAGGTAAGAATAAGATATGTAAGATATGTATATAACCTAATTTTACAAATAAAGTGAAAATAATTCCATTTTATGACACAGTTTTTAAAATACCTTAAGTCCCCTCTCTAGGGGTCACCCTTAAGCAAGTGACCCCTGGTTATTTATGGTATTACAACAACACAAAATCACTTTTCAAAAATCACAGAGGCACATCACTGTTTGCCAGTTAGAGTTACTTACACATAAAATTTCTTGCTCTTATTTGCATTCATCAGCCTGCAACCTTCAGGGACAAAGGCCCCTTTGCTGGTCACCAAGCAAACGCCTTGGGGGGTGTGGGAGGGAGAGAGAGGAGGGAACTGCGTGGATCTGAATTCTGCTGATGTTGCCTTCCTTGAAGGCTGTGGCAAGTTGTTTTAGCTCTGGGCCCCGTGGATGGTTCTGGTTATGCACTTACTGGAGCCCTAGTTTTTTCATCAACCAAACAGACTTCCAATTTACTCTTCCTTCTCAATTCTGTGATTTTAGACATTTCCAAAACTAAAAAAATACAGCATGATTGCAAATTATTTCCATACATGGGAACCACGTTTGTCAAATGAATTCTAAACCAGGAAACTTAGTGAGAAGACGCTTAGGTGTCCCTGTACCGAGCGCACCTGGCATCACACGTGAAGAATCCAAGGCTGTGGCTTGCTCCTAGATGGGGTGGGTCCAGTCAGCATGCAAGAAAATTCTGGTCTAAAACTTTTTCACAGACAATGCTCATGGGACAACTCATTGTGAAGGTGAATTTATTTGTAAGTCTGCATACAATTAAAACTCAAAATAAACTCCTTAGAATCATGTTTGTTTTCTTAGTGTTGACTTGATGGTCAACAAGAAAGCCCCCCAAATCCTAGGAAAACCTCTCCATTTTTATTGAAGCTACAAATGGTCTAACTAACTTATAACAATGCACTTTCAAAGCAACATAAATAAAGCAAAACATTTAAAGAGCCATATATGATGATTTCAGAGAGGACAAGATTTTGAGGCCATGAAGACAGCAATGTATTTCTACTGAGTTTGCCTTTCCCACTGTCTTCCCACTCCAGGCGGAAGGACTACAGAAGTATCTTCTCATCCTTAAGTGTTGGTTGAATGAACTACAGTGACCAGAAATACAGAAAACCTTAGGCACTGAGTGATGCTAAAGGAACCTAAAGAGTTTCTTAGGTGAGAATACTGCAGCTCATTGGGAAGATTTGAGAATATGCTTGCTCTAAAAATGTAAACACAGCCCCAGAGAATTTTTAGAGTCAACTTTTAAAATGGGGGTGTGGGGGAAGAGTACTGAGTTAGGAAAGATGGTCTTGGATGTTCTCACCTTCCATTGCTGGCAGTTCCTCAGCATTCACTGCTTTATAGACCACTCTAAACTTCTCTATCAAAGCCTGATTTCAGGAAAAGATCTGGCAAATTCATTCTCCCTGAATTTTAGTATCGGAAAGAGTTTACTATGAAAACATTAATCTATTTTTCAATTGATAGAAAAAGTTTAACATATTGCAATAGCTCTTCTGTTAACTTTTTAATAGGAATTAATGTCTTAACCCAAGGTAATATATTTCTAACTGTAGATTTAAAGACATCACTTAGAGCATGGAAACAGGTAATTGTGTAGAAGAAGAAATACTTTCTCAAGGAATTAGACTGTTACTACACCTATTTTAGTTTAAGGCCTGGCAATTGATCATCCAGTAGTATTTTGGCCTTCCTACATATTAAGAATAGCAAGTACTAACAAAGTAAAGGGATGCCTATCATCAAAACAGGCAATCCCTAACGGACACAGTAATTTCACCAAGCAAATCTCTCAGCATCTTGCTTAGGACTCAGGCTAAACCAGGTACTCAGATACCAATATATGTTTTCAAAGAGGTAAAGTTGAATTGTCTTTGTTGAAATAAAAATAGCCATTCTGCATTCATGGTACTTCACAGGTTCTTTCTGAGAGTAAAATGTAAGTTCTATACTTTTACAACAACCCTTGGGCTGTGTTCTCATTAATATTTCCATTAAATCATTACCTAATGGCGATCAAAAAGATCACTTGTACTTTTTATAACTGTGTTTATGAATACATTCTCCATGCTTCCCCTTTGCCATTTCTCTCTAAATTGCTTGTATCTAAGCAACTCAATACCCTGTCAATATATGTTTAATTCATTTCAAGATATGTGTCCAGAAATGTGTGTGTTAGAAACAGACTGACGCTTTGAATACTGAGAACTGGCCCCATTTCTACATATTTTCCCTTTTGATGCCTTGTGCATAATCTGTGCTGTAGATGCACAAGCTGCCTGCTGCATACAAGCGTGATTGCCTCGTTTTGTTTTAGATTCAAAATTCCCAACAGGAAAGCAACCATTCCAGTAACCAATCTCAGAGGCTTGTTTACTTTGCTTTACAAATTCCTAACGTTTTTCCCAATGTAGCAGAAAGTATGCAAGGCTCAGGTTAGGTCAACAACAGAGTCAAGGTTAACTGTGGGAGAGTGACATGGGAAAAATTCCAACTAGTCCAAACACTAAAACAGCAATAGGCAACTTAGACTAACTCAAATAGGAGCCATCACCTCAGTACATATGCACTTCATTTATTTTGTTCACAGATCCTCAGACTCTTAATATCTGCTTTTTCCTTTTGCTACAGAGAGGGGATTTCATTGTTCTTAAAACACTATATCTTCTGCGGGAGACAATTCTGTTCTTGGCCTCTGGAACAGCTCATAAATTATATCTCCTGAATTATAGAGTACAGCAGTGAACAAAATGGTTTCCTATCCCCTTGGGAAGCCCAGGTAGGAACAGCTACTTAAAGAAATGATTAAGTGCAAAACTTTTGCTTTAGGCACAGAGCAGCAGTGGACTCAGGAGCTTTTTCATTTACATTTGGAGTTTTGTTTATCTTGGCTCTGTCAATTCATACATCTGAGAAAAACACAGCCTCAAGCTTATTTCATCATGGCTAACTGGGAAAGAAAGAGATGGAGGCAAGCTTTAGGGGCCACAACATCTTTTAGCCGTATATCCATCTGACAGAACCAGTCTGCTATTCCAAGTCTATTCCTCTGTTTGAAGGAAGAATACATGTGGGATAGAGTTTTGTAAGACTATACTTGGCCTCACTTCCACACATGATTTCCTCCTCACAGTTTGTCAGGTCAACTTAACCTTAGAGGATTCCAATGCTTCCAAAGTAGGGAAACAATTTTTGATCAAACAATTTTGGGAACCATTGTGCTGAACAAAAAGGTAAATAATGCTCTTTATTGAAGAGCCATTAATAAATATGCTAGTGTCCTTTGTGATTCTTCAAGAGCAGAGGATCACTTCCAAAGATATTTCACATTAAAAGACTTTGCTTCATTCAAAATATCTCTAAAAATCTCATGTTCTGCAAGGAATCAAGCCACAGTCCAATTTTAATTGAAAGCTTGTTTCAGTCATTCACATTCACTCCAACACAAATCAGAACCTTGATTTTACTGACTTGGTTGAATTCCATGAGCGATATCATTTTGGACCAGATTCATAGCTAGTTCCAGTATCCTGTAAAGTATCCAGTATCCACTATCATGAAAAGACTATCACCAGTTTATGAGATAAGTTGCGCACATGTGCTTTTTAAAATTTAAAGCTCATAAAGTAATCTCAAAAGAGCTATTGTTATTTTATTATTAAGAACTTTATTAAGTCCCAGCAGAATTGAGGATTCATGGGAGAAAAAGAAGTCTGTGGAAAGCATAGCAATTGACCACAGTGACAAACTCCTTGAAATAGTAAGGGTGCGACTCTTATTCCCCGGCTTCCCTGAAGATCTCCTTATGAATCTGTTACCCAGAAAGAAACCTAAATTTTGGTTCAATATCTCAGGAGTACTATAGTGTTACTATTATAATGTTTTAAAAAAATTATTCTGCTTATTTGAACAAAAATAATATTATTAAATCTTTAAGGGATGCTAGAATATTAAGGTTGATGTTTCCTAGTAAAAGAGGTTCAAATTAGAAGAGAGTAATTGATACTTCCTGATTTCACTCTGGTCTGGCAAGGCCTTTTATTGGCAGAACTTGGGGGGTGGTTCCTATTCTGTATCCACACGGCTAGAAGAAAAAATAGGTTATAGAAGGATGGGACAACTCACCGGTCTAAGACAAGGTCAGGCCAATTCTACGCATAGGTCCAGCCAAGTCAGGGTGACTTTTAAAGGGCAATGGCATGCATTATTTTGGTCAATTTTATTGACTCAGTCATCTGAAATTCCTTTAAGAGGATCTTGAGATACCTATATCTGGTTTAGAACTGGAAGACATTTAGAGATCATATAGGACAAACCCCCATATTAGAAACCACTGAGACCTAGAAAGGTTTTGTGAGATGCCCTAAGGGTAGCTTCAGGACCAGAGTAGAGTATCTTTGAGAAGTAGACACTCAATCTGTTTTTTTCTACTACAGCAATAAACATCTGTTTCTGATAGAGCAGAGACACAGCTCTGCAGATTTCCCATGGGCTTTTATAATTAGGTAAACCTGTGTACTTATTATAAATCATCTTGCTTTAAAAATCAGAGAGTGGTTAGAGGAAGGAAAAATATGGAAAAGTAGCTTTGGCCAGAGGTGCAAACCAGAGAGGAGAAAGCTTGCAGTAATATTCTGCTCTGTACACAGACATAATGGCTCCCTGCTGAGAGTAGAAGGTCTTCCCAAATGAGTGCCTCTCAGTCACCTGCGTCACACAGTGATGTGACGAAAGACGGTCATTCCTTTGGTAACACCAACAAAAAACCCAGACAGAATAAAAATTATACTTTTCTACAGGTCAGAGGTAGAGGGATGGATGCAATGAAGCCTTGATGCACTTAATTCCAAGAGAAATAAGCTTTTCATAGGTGAATAGAGACAGCTTCTGTACATGGGGCATGCATCTGGTCTGGGTACAGGCCGAAACTGGGTATAGATGGAGGTACTTTTCAGGGATGGAGGAAAATTGGCCAAGCTTTGTAAGACAATATGGTCTGGCTAGAAGCATTAGAGTCTGGAAGAGGTCCAAAACCAAGGGCAGAACATGTGGACCAATAATTCTTCTCCTGATTCTATCCACCCACAGGCCACCATGAGGTTTGCTGAGAAAAACAGCAGTGGGAGGAATGATTGGTAAACAGAAAAATTGTACAACTCTACAATCTGAAGCCCTGCCAGAAATTAATCCAAAGACAAACCAAAAATATCTGAAACTTCAGCCAATCCTCACCCAGCTCAACTACTGACAAAGTCAAACTGTCATCAATTTGGTATTAGGGAGGTTGGGCACAATGCAGGTGAACTTAATATACATAAAGCTATAGTTAAAGCAAATCAAACACAACTCAACACAGGAAGAAATCTGAATTATCAACTCCTCCTCCTAAACACCAGGAAAAGGAAACTCTTGCACCCTTGGAAATACAGAAAACAAAGTTATATTTGGGTATTCACTGTTCATTCATAAATAATGTCCAAAAATCAATTAAAAAATTTCATTACTTGCAAGAAGGCAAAAATGTATATAAATTTTTAAGAAAAAATACATTTAAGAAAAAAGTCATTAGCAATAGATTTACAGGTGACAAAATTATGGGGAAAAGCAGACAAGGGTTTTAAAACAACTATTATAAATATATTAAATTATTTACTGAAAAAGGTGATTATGTTGGGTAAAGAGATGGATAAAAACTCTTAAAAAAGGACCCAATGGAATTCTAGAGCCAAAACACTACGCTCACTGGATGAAATTAACACTAAATGGAAAATTGCCAGAAAAAGGATCAGTAAAGCTGAAAGCTAAAAAGTGTTCAAAGTAAAAATGAAAGAGAAAGAAATGGAAAGAAAAAAAGAGAACGTCAGTAATCTGTGGGGAAACATCAAGAGATTTAATATATATGCAATTGAAGTTCCAACAAGAGTGGTGACAAAGAAATGAGCGGAACAGCTATTTGAAGAAACAATGTCTGAAAATTTTTTAAATTTAAAAAATTATCAACACACAGATGTAAGAATGAAGACCAAGAAACTCAACAACTCTCTAATGGGATGATGCAAAGGAAAAAAAACATATTATAGTCCAATTTCTGAAACCAAAGATAAGAGAAAATTTAGAAAACATTCAGAAAAAAAGTGGACATATTTAATACACCGTAATATCAGTGTAAATCACCATTAACTTCTCACTGCAAACAATGCGACTCAGAATACAATGAAATAACATTTTTAAGGGTCTAAGAAGAAAAAAAATAAAATCTGTCAACCCAAAATTTCATATCCAGGGAATATACTGTTCAAAAGTGAGGGTGAGATTGAAGATATTTTCAGATAAATGAAATCTCAGATGATTTGTCACAACATACCTGCACTATTTAAAAAAAAACAACTAAAAGGTCTTTAGGCTCAAAAGAAAATGACACCAGATAAAAATTCAGATCTACAGAAAGGAATGAAAAGTGCCAGAAATGATGATTATGTGAGTAAATATAAATAATGTTGTTTTTTTCTCTTAATTATTTGAAAGACAACTATTTTTTAAAGCAATTTTTAAAAATGTATTGAAGGATTTATAAAATATGTAGAAGTAAAATATGTGACACAGTAACAAAAAATGGAAAGGAATAATGGAAGTAGACTGTTGTAAATTCTTATATGTGAAGTACCGTATTACGAATTCAAGGCCAAGCGAAGACAGTTACTGTTTCTGTTTACATACATAAGAAAGCTGAAGCTCAAAGGGGCTCTTTGACCTGACCAAGATAGCAAAGCAAGGTAGTGGCCAAGCTTTGCCTAGAAACCACGTCTGCAGATTCTAGTCTATCGCTTTTTTTAAAGCAAAGTTTGGATTCAGGTAACTATACTGCATATATGCCTGATGGTTAATCCAAGGCTTTATGTAACTACACATAAATGAATTTTATTTCATAGTCTAAGGTTTCTGCCTGTAATGGCTCATTTTATTTATCTAAAAGTACCCTTATTCTCCTATGAGTTGGCATATTATTTATAAAATGTATAAGGGAAAAGGAAACATGCATGGTTCTGTTTACAATTTCCCTTCTCTGTTCAGTTTCTCTCTAAAGCAATTTACCGCCCCCCCACCCCCACTAAGTCTGGTTATCACTTCCCTTGTCAATCAAAAACAAATGAAGAAAAGTAATGTGGGGATAGGGGAGATTAAACAGAGGATCTGTGGAGGCGTGTTCATTCAACCAGATGTTGTAAAAAACAACAAAAGCCCATTAAGAGTAAGAAAATTGTGTCCCTTTATTTTTCACTAACTGTAATATAAGCATTTCACCTCTTGGTTTGCACCTAGTATACCTTAACTATGATGGAGTATTATGTCATCCTGTCTCAGCAAGTCCAAGTTTAGCACAGAACAGGGTGACCTTCAATAATCAATGGCAAAGAGTAAGTGAAATTCTTCTATCCCTGCTGCTCCTCTACTGACACCAAAGTTGCCCCAGAGTCTCTCAGCCACTGTAAAAACAGAGGACCCAGGTCTGTTTTGGAGGGGAGAAAGTACGTTTGAGAAATAAAGAGATCTAAAAGAGCCAGTAATAAAATTAAACATGGTATTAGAATCAATATTCTGTGTCAGGCATCATGCTACCATTTTATCTATAGTTTATTCAACCAAGGACTGAACAGATACCTATTGGTCTGACTCTGAGAAGAATTCTTATCTAATACCTTAAGTCCTTGCAACTAACATGGTTAACCTGCTCCAGAAGTAGCAAATATGTGTTGGTGAGACTGAGAGTCAGTTGGTGGTGACACAGATATTAACGTCCTTGTAGCTCACTTTCTCAAACTTTGAATCTTAAGAGTCTTTTAAAAGGAATAAAACTTTCTCCTACCCCTAAGAATAAACCATTGTTTAAGAAACTGACTTAAGCGATTGAAGCCTTCTTCCATGAAACTGCCGTGCAACTGCGAATTATCACTGCAGAAGGGAAGTTTTGTCTTTCTAACTGATAAAAATATCACTGTAATGAAAGACCAAATTAAAAATTTTAAAATTTTCTTGTAATTGGTGGCTTCCCCTATCCCTTGAAGAGTATGCATAGGAACCTACCTGTTTGAAAAATATTTTCCTCAGAAATTTTGAGAGCCTCTGACAACCATGATTGATGGGGGTAGAGGGGAAACAGGACCAAAAAAATGAAAGATTTTGGTGGTGGTGGTATTCCTCAACAAAAACAAATTATTTTTAGATGAATTTGCTTCACAAAATAGGAAGTAGGGTTAGGAAATAAGTATGCAGACATACGGAGGGAGGAATAATTTTTAAGTAGCTATTTTATTTTCAGTAGATAGTAGGTGGCTTGATCTAGCACATTCAGCTATTTTAGGGAATGGTGCCTAGTGAAAATATTCTTCAGCAACAAAACTTGTGGCATCTCCATCTGAGCTTCCCCCATTTTTCTGAAACAATTTGATTTGGGGTGACCTGTTTTGGAAATTTAGAGAAAACTGCCTTTAATGTGAGCAGATTTTGTTTTCCCCTTGGGCTGTACATCTGCCAGCCATTTATTGCCTGCTTGGTCCATGGGCAGGTTTTTTGTTTTTGTTTTTTTTTTTTTCCTTTCCCCTCTTGGGGTTCCTACAACAGAAATAATCTTTTTTTTTTTTTTTAATGAAAAGGAACCAACTCCTTTTTCATAATCTCAGCTACAGATCTGCTTTTGATTCTGCATGTTTCATTTTGTTCCCTGAAGGATAATTTGGAGATTTGAGTAATTAACCCAAGACTCATAGGAGGCCATCTTTCGAAGGCAGGCGATTTTGCTGTGGTGGAGTCGGCCGCTGTCAAGCATTAACTTCTTAATAATGAAGCCTTTCAGACCCTGGGCTACAGGCACAAAGATGCACTTGAAGCTGGTGGCTTGGCAGAATGTAAGCGGACCATTTCTATTCTTTCCTTGGACAAAACAGTCCTCTTGATCTCTGGATTGGAGCTATTTTTATTTTAGTTCAGTTCTTTTTTGCTGTTTAACATAGTGGGCAAGTCTTTCACTTATATTTTGATCCACTGCTTAATCTGTTGCCTTTTTTCGAAAGACCTGCAAAAAAGATACCCTTCCCAATATCTAGCAACTAGCTTCCCCTTCTAGTATATTTAGAATCCCCATTTTTAGAAGAGCAGTGACTCAACTCCTGGACCAAATGGGAGTTTGCTCTTCTGATCACAGCACACTTCCTGCTATTAACATGTAATGCCCATGGCACAACACTGGGGACAATCACACCTGCAATTAACAACCAAATTAGGATGTATCTTTTCTTGGCCAATGGGACCCAGCACAAATTCAAGGACAGCTGCTGCCCTTCCCCTCCCATTCTCATTCTCCTTTTTATGCCACCTCTCAGGCTCTTAGCAGAGACATAAACTAGACATTTTTGTTATCTATTAGATAAATCAGTGTATTTCAATTGATTCTGCAAATACCTACTGAGTGCTCATTACATAACAGCACAGACGCTGGCAGTGATCTTTTATCCGACTGTCACCAGGGGTACTGAGCCTGAGATCTACAAGCTTTGAAAATTATTATAAACTAGCCCTGATATATTTATATTTTAATGCATATAGCAATTATATACATACATATATAATACAACCCTGTAAGCACAAAATTAATAGACAGTTAATTAAATGTCAGCCAGCAACATATTAACTAATTGCAGATACTGAAAAATCCCATTACATTTAGAAGCAATTTATAGGTAGAGTTTTCTCACTTTTCAAAGATTCTCATATATTCTACTTGTAAACAAAATTAGTTTTTCACAGGCAAATACTTTCAAAAGCATATTTCTCGTCTTTTAAAAACTATCTCAGTTGTTTTTTCAAAAATTGGAGTGAACGTGAGATGTATAAATATCAAATTGCTTAATATGCTAAAAGCCTGTGCAGGCTTTAAAGCAGCCCAGGGAGAGCAGATTAGAGGTGTCGGGGTACCCAGGAGGAGCCCTGTCCCTCTCTTATGATCCTGGGTGAACAGACAGGCTCCCTGGAATGCTAGTATGCTAGTGGAGGAGATGCAAAGCTTATGTGCTAGGAACCTGCCGTGTTCCTGTTAATACTTTGCTTTTGTAAAGCACACTTAGCTCCCAGATTGATCTGCATATTGTTTGCGCCACTTGATGTCATTTGGAATACATAAAGACAACTCTCATGCCAACCGCAAAGGCCTTTCTTTTCTGCTTCTTTCTGTTCCTTCTATAAGGACATTCTGGTCACTTTCTTTTGATCATTCCACAGTTTGTGTCTCATAAAATTTTGTGCCCCAAGCAACAAACCACACTCTAGATGTGGTATAACAAGTACGAAACACATGGGAGTCTAGCCATCCACCTAGAGTTTTATTTTTATATTAATTTAGCTGCATCACGTTTTCCAAGAATAACCAAAACCCAAAAGCGCACAGGTCCTTTCCACATCAATGGCGCCAAGTGGATTGCCTTCAACAGGTGCTTGTGAAGGTGGCCTTCTAAATATCTTTGCATTTACATTTCTTAAATGTAGTTTTGTTAACTCACCCTCACCTCAAAAAAAACACAGACCTTGATTTTGTTATCTGGCTTATCGCCCCTCCTCCCAGCTTTGGGCCAGCTTGAAGTTGATAAGCTCACCTGTATTGCAGAGGACAGAGATGAGAAAGTATAGAATGGGGAACAGCACCGTAGGAACTACCCCCCAAATTATGTCAGTCCCTGTGGGTAGCTTGTTCCATCAGCTACAAAACCCAACAACGGCACAATTCTCTGTTTTGTTAGTGGAGGGACAAGTTATTTCTTTAATATTTTACTGAAATAACGACATTCTAATTTTCAAAAGCAGGAATATTGCTTCTGTAGTTTCCATTTACAGTTTAATATTACATGTCACATATAATTTTAACATTACATGACCCAGGATTCATATGTACTAATTCATTATTTCTTATAGAGACCAAATGTCTGAGACCAGGGCGATAAAGTTAAATTTATGTGACACCAAAGCGCCAGTAAAGATAATGGCACTATCCCAGTGTGCTATAGCTATAAAGTGGCATGGGATCTGAACAGACCATTTCATTGTCCCTCTTCCTACAAGTAAGTCATGCCACAGGTCGGTCTTCATTTCCCTTAGTCATCCTTTGCCTATCTCCTTCAAAATTCTACATAAATGACACCATTTTCAGAGTTGCAGTAGACATTCTAATTTTTCAAGTTTCAAACACAATATTCAATTCAGTATTCTTTGCTTTGGCTTTGCCATTTGGCCCTGATCTAAAGTATTTAGATCTCTGATAAGTATTTAATGGCCTTGTGACACAAAGAAATGTGCGTCCTACTCTAGATTAAAGGGCTCAGGAACCCAGGGAAGGCCCCCACATACCCTAGCTATGTTAATTAGCCATGCCTGTTGCTAATAAGTCTCTGAGGATATTTCAGCAAAATCACAGAGGAGATTTGTGATGCCCAGAGTGGGAGAAAAAAAACAACACCTTGGCTTTATGAATCTCACAGAAAAGAACTTTGCCTTCTCTGCAGATCATTCTTGTAATTTAGATTTTTTTCTAAAACCAGAACAACAGAACATAGAAATCAAACCTCTGTAATTCAAAGTGAATTATGGAAATGTATTTCTCTTTGCCCAGTTGTGTAATTCAATTCAGTATTCTTATCCTTCAACAAAACCCTTACTATTATTAGCTGAAAGCATGAGTTTATAATCATTTTTGAAAATTCTGTGGATCTCATCCATGGAATTTATTTGCTCTTCAATACTATCTTTCCCCTGAGGGACTCATTACTCATTTACACATGTAGAAAGTAAATAATGTGCCATTAACTGGGAAAAAAAAAATGCAGCCTCCAATTAATGGTACCAGGATATGCTTCTCCCCACCCCCACCCCCCCTTCTCTCTCACTCTCTCTCTCTCTCTTCTAACCAAAACAAGCATTTGGAAACAGAATACTTTAAAAGGAAAAGATCAGAACTTGTTTTTCAATGCCTCGAGAACAGGCACCATTGTAGCCCAAAGCAAGGGTCTTACATACGATTTGGGGGGGAGGGGGGAATCCATAACAGACTATTATATGTAAGCCCAAGATTTAGATTAAATGTTCTTAGGTTCCAGATGGATTCCAATTTCTTTCTTAAAAAAAAAAAGTATATATATATATATATATATACATATATATATATATATATATATATATATATATATATATTTCCAAATTTAATCCTGACTTTTTTTTTTAAGACCTCAGTGTTCTGATAAATTAAAAATATTGGTAGTATCATTTTAACTAGAAACTGGGGGGGCATAGAGAACATTCTAAACAGCATTCTCTGGGTTGAGGAGAATAAGATTCAATCTGGTTTCACCAAAGAGTGTGGGTCAGGACCTAGCTCATCACAGAGGGCAGCAGGAATCTTGTCTGTGAATGGCAACTATGTAGAGGACAGGAATTCCCGGATGCATAATCATTCATCCTGCAAGCATCTCAGAAATACAAACAGTTGATTCCACCTGTGTTGATGGACGCTGGCTACCATGGGCTTCCTGGAGGCCAGGGTAGCAGCAGAACTACTAAACCCGTCAAGTGTTTTTCTCATCGAGGACCAGGGATGATGTTAAGAACAGTAATAGCTAACATTGAGAGAATTTTTATTTCATGTACGTACTGTTTTCAACACTTTACATATGGGAACACATTTATCCCTAACAACAATATCAGGGACGTGAATATACCTATTTTACAGCAAAGGGAACTGAGACACATACAAAAAAGTTAAGCTACAACCTAAGTACAAGCAATGAGCTTGAGCCCAGGTGAGTTATTCAAAAGGACTATAATGTAAGGCACATGTGTAATTTTAAATAATCTGTAGCCACATTAAAAAAAGTAAACCAAAATAGATTAAATTAATTTTAATAATATATTTTCTTTAGTTCAGTGTATCCCAAACATTATCACTTCAACAGTAACAATACAAAAATTATTAGTGAGATAGTGTACATGTTTAATTACTTCGTAATACACTGTATTTTACACTGATAGCACATCTCAATAGGGACTAGCCACGTTTCAACTGCTTGAGTCAACTTTCTAAATATCGTCATTTCACAACAAGTGATGTGTCTTGCTCTGCAGTATTACTCCTCTCTTGTACAGAACTGTAGTGGAGCAGGGGATTGGCATGCAGTTTCTGGGAGAACTGGAAGAATCAGACCCCTTCCACTCATTTAGAGCCTCTGTGGATGTTAGAAAAAGGCTGGCTTTTGGATGACTAGGCCCTTAGGGTTGACAGAAGAAGCCCCAATTTGTTCCCTGAGGCCACAAGTTCCACGCTCACACGCCATGGCCCTCTATCTCCTTCACGTCAAGTTCCTATGTGGGCTCCCTGAGAAAATTCTCGGCTGGGAGGACAGGGAATGCAAGAGAGGGAGAGGCTGCCCCTGGAGGCGGTTGTTGGGTGTGTGCACTGAGGGAGCATAGGCGGGCCCACCCTGGCTGTTTCTGTCAGGAGGGAAGTGAGAGCAAGACCTTCAGGGGGCCTGTTATGGGGTAGCCCTGTGCCAGCAGGAGACTGCTGTAGACAGAGAATGATGTTCTGTGCGCTCATCACTGCTAGCAAAGAAGCAGTCTGCAGCCCTCAGCTCCCTGGGCGGGGTTAGCTATGTTTTCTCCATTCCTCCCCTCTTTCTAAAGACAGTCCTTTCCAGGGCCACAGGCTCAGTCTCTTTTATTTCGTTACATTTTTCATCATGAAAAAGTCAGTCAGTGGTCTGCCTTTCCAGTGGATTGTAGGTGGCAAGCCCAGCTGAGGTCTCACCTTTGGAAAGAAATGGCTGCAGGGAAGAGGATGCTCTAATAGACCACGTGAGCTTCAGAGGACAGGAAGCCAAGCAATGGCCAAGGGACCGGGGTCTCCCTAGTGTCCTGGGTAACCAAGGGTTGACTACTTGGGGTGGGGTGGGTCACAGTGGTGGTGTCAAGAGGGTTCCTTCCAGTCCTAGAGAGCAGGACCTGTTACTGGGTAGTCAGCTAATTCATACCCAACAGGTAAACACATCTTTTGTTCTGCCCTGAAGTTCTTTCAGAAACTGCAGCCTCTCTCCCCAGGCCCCACCTCCTAAGCCTTGCTCAGGGTTATAGATGGAGGGTGTGAGCAGGAAGGAAAAGACGATTGGGGGTAGATGTATACATAAATATTTCTGTATTTGTATCCTAAAGAAAACATTTTTTTCATAGAAATCACAAATCAGTATTTTTCCATATTTTTGACCATAATCCAGTGTAAGAAAAACATTCAAATAGTGCAAATATTTTGAAAAAACTGTTTGGAAGTATCTACTAACACTGAACCTCCAAGTACCCTTTGATCCAGCAATTCCACTCCTAAGTCTACACCCAATATGTATGTACACATATGTCTACCAAAAGACACATACTAGACAGTTCATGGCAGTACTATCAGGAATAGTAAAAAAGATGAAATAACCTAAATGTCATCCACAGGAAACTGGTTTAAAAATTTATGTGCAGTCATACAATATACAGTATATGCATGGTATGCAATAGGAGAGCGAGCATGAACAAACTACAACTATATTGATGGTTCTCTAAAAAATGATGTTGAGTAAAAGAAGTGAGACACAGGGGCCAGCCCGGTGGCTCAGGTGGTTAGAGCTCCATTCTCCTAACTCCGAAGGCTGCCGGTTTGATTCCCATATGGGCCAGTGGGCTCTCAACCACAAGGTTGCCAGTTCAATTCCTTGAGTTCTGCAAGGGATGGTGGGCTCTGCCCCCTGTAACTAAGATTGAACACGGCACCTTGAGCTGAGCTGCCTCCCAGATGGCTCAGTTGTTGGTTGGAGCGAGGGCTCTCAACCACAAGGTTGCCAGTTCAATTCCTCGACTCCCAAAAGGGATGGTGGGCTGTGCCCCTTGCAACCAGCAACGGCAACTGGACCTGGAGCTGAGCTGCGCCCTCCACAACTAAGATTGAAAGGACAACAACTTGACTTGGAAAAAAAGTCCTGGAAGTACACACTGTTCCCCAATAAAGTCCTGTTCTCCTTCCCCAATAAAATCCTAAAAAAAAAAAAAAAAAAAAAAAAAAAGAAGTGCAACACAAAAGAATATATGCTACGTCATTTCATTTACACAAAGTTCAAAAGCAGGCAAAACTAATCTACTGTGTTAGATGTCAAGCTACTACATTATATATTGCAACAAATATATAGGTAGCATACATAATTGAATTGAAAGGGTAATGAAACAATTCTGTGTAGTACACTCTGATTTTTTTTTCCCTATACTGTTTTTCTGAAGCCTAGTTGCCACTCATTAGGTGGATTTTATTATCTTTAATGGATTATAAACATGTAGTTATTACTACAGGTTAGGCTCTCAGAGTAGCCCACAGGCTACCTAGTCTTTCTAAGCTTCAGTTTCTTGCTCCATAAAAAGGATAATAATGGACCCATCTCCTAGGGTAGCTGTGAGGACTGGATGACTCCAGTCCTGGATAATACATGTTAAGTACTTAGCACACTGCCTGGCAAAGGTTCACACGCACGCACACATACATGCATCATACACACATATGCTTTTATTCGTAGGTTCATTTCCAAACACTTCCAGGGCTTGCTTTGGGCAAATAAATCTTTTAAATCCCTGTTTAATACCCACTGATAATGTGAATTAATCTTCTAGTGGAGACTTAGAGGTGACCCACTGCTACAAGGAAGCCAGGTTCCTTGCGATTAGGACTTCTGGGATTTCCTTCTAGAAGTGGACTTCTTTACATTGTTTCTGTGTTCCCACACCATGTTCCACAGGGCTGTTTCTTGTGTGCTTGGTGTTTTAGGCAGGGCCTAAGATTATTTGGGCATGTACAGTGTAACTGTATTTGTGAAATCCTTGTTTTTAAAAACTCATTTCAAGTTGGGAAGTGTTGGCCACAGCTAAGAGCAACCCTTCTATTTGGTCAGAGGGTCCGACCAGCCCCCATGCTTCCTCCAACAACAAGGGCTTTATGCTCTCATGCAAAAAGGCCAGCTGTCAGCTTAAATTTCCCTAATCCAGCCAGATCCCAACTCGGCCAATCAACAGTCGCTATCTGGAGGAAGCCCATCTGTGAAATGCAGCAGTGCCCTTACTGGAATGACATGTCATAAAAATTAGTTTGAGCACTAATCTAAAAAAGCTTTGTGCTGAGTTGAGGGACTGCGAGGTCCCATTTGGTGTCCTTCTCTTTGCCAAAGAGTTGGACCAGATGAGCAGTGCAGACCCTGAAAATACAGCAGGTGCCCCCCTCCTGCCCCCTCCCATGCAGTGCTGTCCTCTAGATGAGGGAAGAAACTCCTCCAGTCTTGTCTTCCAGGCAGCTGGCTGCTCTGTCGCACAAAAGGGCTACAAGGATGGGTAGATGGAAATACATCACATTGCTGGGGGGCGGGGTGGTGGTGGTGGTGGTAGTTTGTAGTTGTGGCTGTTGTTTTTTAGCTTCAAAATTATATTACTAATGCATGTTGGCCCGATTTGCTTAAAAAGGACACACCAACTCCTCCTATGTGTGATTCTCCTAGTGTGAATTGCCCCTCTCTGGAAGAACATTGCTCCCAAAACATGTTTTTTGAACTACTGAGATAAATAAAGAATTCAGACTTTCAGTTTGCTGTATTTTACCCAGGTGACTTTTTCCCTGTCGGACCTCCTATCCTGATTTTCTGACTTGTTTGCTTCGTTTCAGGTTATAGCACACTCACCTCTTACCTATTTTTCTTTTCCTGGACCCTTTCCCCTTTCCAGCCCCTATCACAGGACCTTGGAGAGACTCAGGATGGGTGGTCAACAGCTCCACAGGGGGCAAACCAAACCTGGCATGCAGGGGGTGCCAGCTCTCCTCCTAGCCTAGCTGAGCATGGCTACAAATGGGACGAGGCCTGAAATATGGCCCCAAGTTCAAGGATCCTGTAACACGGGGGTAGGAGATGGTTTGCCCTTATGTAAAGATTGCTAACCATTCGTGGCAGAGTATGAATGCATAAAGAGGGCACCAGCATAGCAAGGGCCTGGGATGGCCTGCCCAACTCCACACACAGAGTTCTTATTTCCACTACTTCTCCATGTTTAAATCACAATTATTCAGTTTGCCAATGACTTTTTTTTACTGAGGTCCTCCTATGTTCTCTGCATTGTTCTAGGTGTCTAGGGATATGTTTTATCAAAGCAAACTCACTTGTCAGGAGGCCTGGAAGTGTGAACAAGGGTGACCTGGACCAATCAAAATGTAAACTTTATACACAGGAGCTCAGAGGATCTGGAGCAGGCTTCTTTAAGTCTTTAATTGACTGAATAGTGTGTTTTATCTGTGCCATTTTAAAAAATCACCACACCATGGATCACAAGTTTTGAACTATATTTTCAGACAACCACATGGATATTTTTATAATTACCCATTTTTATGTAGTTTAACTCCTTCCTACTTAAAAAGATTTTGAAATTTTCCCTGAAAGTATAGCTCCTGTTCCAGAAGTTTAGAAGTTTCAATAGAAACATTTAAAAAAGAGAAAATCCATCATACCCTTATATTTAAAAAAAAATACCAACTACAGGTTTGTCTAAAACGAGTCTTTTCCTCATATTAATAGGAATAGTTTCTGCCTTAGGTTTCGTTTTTGTTTTTGTTCTTTTTTAATTTTACACTAATCTTTGGAATAAAGGGAACTAATCAATGTTTTGACCACGTGTTTACTCCAAGGCAACATAATTAATCATATTGTCATTTTAGGTCAACCTGAGTTCTGGGCAGCCAGCTTTACAGTCTGAGAAACCCAGAATATTTTCTAAAGACTTTGTACACACATTATATGTTCGACCAAAAGAAAAACAATCAATCTGTTAATTAAAACCACATGTGTATGTAATTTTATATGGTGAAATTTGTCTATTAAGCCATTTAACAGCAAGTCATAAAGAGTCTCATGACATTTTGGAAAGAGATTATAACATTGTCTGAAGCAAGACTGAAACGAATTAAAACCAACAGAGAGGGGGTTGGGGAAATGAAGAGAGCATGATAGAACAGACACGATTTAAAGTTTCAGGGTGAAAATCATAACGAGCTTTGGAGAAGGCTAGACTGAAAAAATACTTCATTCATTCATTCACTCACTTATCTATTTGCTTCTTCATTAAATACCACTAAGGGCTCATGAACAGTACCAGGCACTATAAGAGCAAATAAGGTCTAACCTTTCTCCCAAGCTCACATGATCCCTTTTAAGCTACCCTTCCACCCTTCTAAGTGGATCCCATCCTCAACACTCCCCAGTCTCTCCTAACCTCCTCCACATACTACCTCTCTGCCTTTGCTTTATTATTTTTCAGTTCATCTTTCTAAACCTCGTTTTTCTTTTCTTAATATCATAGCCCAGTCCTAGTCCCAAATAAATAATTTGTTTTGTGCTCCAACAGAGAGCTGTGAGGGTCATTGTATAAATAGAAGTAAAAAATGCAATCAGGACATATGATTGATGCTTACAACACAGAGAACTTGGACAGCATATCACATATGTACAAGACTAGCTGGCTCTCCAAAGTGATGAGTGCTATAAGAGTCTGTGGGATGGAAAAATCACTGGAAGTTTCTTAAGGAATGAAGATTTAAGTTTGGAGAATAAGATTCAAGTGGCTGTAAAAGAGAAGGAAGACATACCCAGTGAGGTGAAAATCTACTCACCCCAAGAAAGCGCACCTGAGGGGCTGTTGATTACTTGCTGCTCTGTGAGCATATCCTGGGTTTAAACCTTATCTCTGTCAGTGACTTGAATGCAAATTCTTCAGCAGAGACTTAAAATAACAAAGGTGGGTCAGTGTGTCTCTCTGGCTTTTCCATTTTCTTCATCCTATTTATTTTAAGCCCCTTGAGAAGAGGGTTATATCCGACCTCTGTTTCCAAGGGACCAGGGTACTCTGCCTCATTTGACAGACTGGGAAAGAACACACATGTTATAAGAATTTAAGGTCCTCTACATGTATCTGTGACAATATTGTAGTCACCAATTTGTGCTTTCTAATCCCATCCCCTTCTCCCTCATCCCACTGCTCTGTACACCTGAAGCTGAAGCTGAATAAAATTGTATGTCAACTATAATATATATGTAGTCACGGGATGTGGAGTGCAGAATAGAGTCAATGGAATTGTAATAGATATGTACTATGTCAGAGGAGCAACAGATTGGAGGGAGGGGGCGTTATCAGTTTGTGAGGGGTGAAATGTCTACTTTTTATATTGTTTTGTACACCTGAAACTAATAATAAAAAAAGAAAAGAAAAAGACTATAAGGACCAGGAAAAAAAATATTAATAAATATATATCTATATCTATGTCTATATATACCTGTGACAATCAGGCTAGGACCCTGTGTGAATTGAGAAATAAAGAGATGAAAGAACTGTGACTGGGCTGTGTACAAATAAAGGGTTCAAAGCAGACCAAGTCTATAAGTACTAGTCTATACTGGGCATAATGCATTATAAAGCAAACAAAAGGTCAGAGGAAAATAGCCAAACAGGGCCAGCGTATGCAGTGACGGTAAGTCAGGGAAGTCTGAGGAAAGAGGCTGACTGGGTCCTGGAAGCCAGGGCTGAGGTGGCTGAGAGCGACATGTGAAAGGGGCAAGGGTGGTGGGAGAAGCCCTGGGGAAGGAGTGTGCTGAATGAGGGAGGATATCTAGATGCCATGGACACTTTAGTGAGCACTGTCACTGGAGGCAGAGCCTGAGAAAGACCCCAGCTATGGGGGTGGCTGGGTTCAATTTCCTGTTTAATTTTTGATTGGTTAATTTTAAGTGTTACTATCTGCATTTAGACAGGTCCTGGGAAGCGAGGGAACTCTCAACAAAGTTTTCCTACTGTTGTTGTCTTTATCCTGCATTTCTACCGTGTAAATAAAATGCCAGCTAAACCAGATTAATCATAGTAACACAGAACTCTTGCTAGAAAATTCTGGGCTTTCCAGTATCTTTCTCCAAGATTCTCTAAGGAAAATTATACAAATTTTGGAAATAAAGGAAGAAAAGAAAACCTTGTGTGTTTTTAATATGCCGGTCTAGGAGACTTCTGACACTCTAGAGGAAGGTAACATTGTTTGTCTTAATTATTGGGGCCCAGATTCTGTAAAGTTAGATATGTTATCTTATAGAAAATTGATGTATTACGATGATTTCTGTCTAGAAAAAGAGGTTATAGCTTTATTACTCTATAGGACATAACCAGTTTGGTGTCTAAATTTGCAATCTTAGTTCAGAATTTTTCTTTTCACATACCAGTTCTTATATTCCCCTTTGGGTCAGCTTTGTCATCCCTCTAGTTCTATCATTAATGAGTTCAATAAATCTTTGGCACATCTTTTTAAGAAATTTCAACATGTTTGGTTATATTGGTTTATTTTGGAATAATCACGTCTTAAGAGCCTATAATTTCTTTGTTCACATTTGTATATTTGTATGAGAGATATATTTTTAGCTTTTTGAAAATTATAACTTGACAATTCTTAGAAGTCTGACTTGGTATCATAGGTTTAATTTCTGATTAACGAATACTTGGATTGTGATGTTTCTCTGGTTATATTAAGGACCCCCGTGTCTGTGTACAGGAACATTGGAAAGAGAAAACCAAGAGGAACTGGCATTTGTAAACCATTGAGAACATCCCAGTAGGGTTAGTAACAGAAACAATTTTCTAATTTGCAAGTAAATTTCTTCCACTATTGTGCAGAACTGGTCTTCCCTACACCCATGTGATTGTGAAATCCTTGCAAGCCATCAAATCAGGAAGGATTTCAAATAGAAAGAGGAACTTAAAAAAAAAGATTCCCTGGAGAAAAAAAATTTTTTCCCTTCCCCCTGCTCCAAAAGGACTCATAATTCATTTCATCTGCTTTATATTTTCAGGGCATCATCTTTTTGAAAAATAACAAAAGAAAAATAGAATAATTGAGACCTTATGGAATGGCATTGAATATAGAGGCAAATATAATTTTCTTTCGGTGAGGTCTAGCTAACTAACTTTCAGTGTTTAAGGTATATACAAGATTTTATTAGCCATCAATATTTTGTGGGAATCCTGAAACATCCAAATTAATTTTTTTTAATTCACTTGAAATCAGCCAATGGACCAACCTCAATTATTTTAAGAGATCTATGACAGAATTAAGCCAAAAATTTTTCCTATTGTCAATTATTTTTTTCTTTATAGAATATGGTACACATCTTACGGCATGATATTACTGCATAACACAAATTCTAATATGCCACACATACCAAAAAAAAAAAAAAGATTATTGAGTGCCTACTGTATACAAAACACCAGATAAAAGGGTGTAAATTAGTCTTCACCTGAAAAGCACTTACAAGTTAGTTGGAGAGGAAATAACCAAATAATCTCCATTTGTAAAAGGACATGGAGATACATTTTTGGTGTAGTTAGAATTTAGTTTCTAATTTAGCAGAAATTGATCATCTTTGGGCTAGAGCCAGATAAACTATGGTATGGTTTCTCATATCGAGGGTGAGGTATGGCATAATAGTGTGTGTGTGTGTGTGTGTGTGTGTGTGTGTGTGTGTGTGTGTTCTAGGGTAGGACCACTTGGAAGACAAACAGAAAAAGGGCCAAAGGAAATAAGCTGAGATTGATCAATTATCTCCCTTGTCTATTCATTTAGTAACTATATGCCAGGAACTAATGAGTCTTGTGAAGCAGATAAAGCCACCAGCGGAGTGCCTGGCACATAGTAGGCATTTAATAAACATTCACTGAATTGATTTAGTGATATATCAGAAGTGAATCTTATTTATAATCTAGGAGGGAAGCTGAATCATATATTTAGTCAAATAATTATAAAACCAAGGAAAAGGAGGATTCTATTAAAGGATACAGACGAAGAGTTGGGAGAGCACACAGAAATCCGAGGTTCTTCCAGTGAGTGCACCAGACTATACTTTGGGGACAAAGTGGTATGTGAGTTGCATATGGAAAGATGGGTTGGGTGTTGACTTATGGTGACAAATGGAAGAGCATGAGCCAAGGCACAGAAGTAGAACAATGTGGAACCTGAATAGGAAAGTCCAGTTTGAGCATTAAAAGTAGCAAACGAGCTTGAAAAGTTACAGTGGGTTCAAGCAGCAATGGTCCCTAATACCACATAAAGAGTTTGAACCCAGGACTGTAGACAAAGAAACATTGCTAAAGGTTGGTTCCCATCTTTGAATAATAGGCCGCTGCTCCCAGCAGAGAAAACGTTGGTATTCTATGTTGCATTCCTTTAAGAAATCGCAGTATGTTGGTTATATGGTTTATTTTGGAATAGTCCTGTCTTAGAACCCTATAGTTTCTTTGTTCACTTAGAATCACCTTCAGCCCACAGGATTCCCTGCTCCAGAATGCTCTGTCCACAAGGGACCTACAACTTATTCTCCCAAGAAAGTTGCTGTTGATGTTTTAAGTATAAAGTTATGGGGGTCCATCATCATTTCTAGTCTCTCGGTGGATAATGCACAGAGTACATAGGAAGGAGTATAGCATGACTCCTTACACTAGGTCCTCTGACCAGAAGTAGTTCTGCAGTAATGAAAGTCAGTTGCCTTTTGCCCATGGCTAGTTCACTGGGGACCTTTGCCAGCACTACTACTGGAGAGCTTTTGATGCTCGTCAGTCATCATCCACTCTGATTTATTCTCCTGCTGTTAAAGCTGACTCGCTCCAAACCTATAATAATGAAACATTGATCACCAATGTATTATTGACTTGTGGCAGCAGCTGCATCGATATCAGATAACTATTGTTTACTGAGCACTCACTACGTCCTAAGTTGCTGACACAGTGTAACCAGCCAACAAAACTGAGATAAGAACTAGAATATAATCACCATCCCCATTTACCGAGGAGAATAGTAAAGCTCTGAGATTGATGGCACTTGCCCACAGTAATACATTGGGGAGTAGGAATTGGGTCAGGACATTCTGATGTGAGTCTGGACAGGTTGCCTCTATAGACAGAGTTCTTGCAATTGTTGCTGCTACCCTTCCTACCCCCACTTAAGTTTCACAGAGAAGGAGATTACACAGCTGGAACACTGGCCTGGGCCTTGAGTCCCACTTCTTATCTGTTGGACAGTTATCATCTATTTCTCAGTAATGTCTTTCTAGGCCATTGGTTCGCATCATTTCAAAAGCAGAGAGCTATGGGGTCTCTGTCAGGCTTCTCCCTGGGGCCCAGAGATTGCTATCCAAGGCTGCAGTTTGCTTGATTATCACTTCAAATCACTCTTCCCTTGATTACCTACCAGCTCTTCAGGACTTTTAAATCTTAAGATCTATATTAACCTTTTTTTCAGAGCATGTAACATTTTCGGATCTTTAAAATAGTTTTATTCTTTCTTTGTCCTTTCTTATCTAAATTTGTACAATAAGAAATGTTTTCTCAGGCTTAATTCTCATTCCTCCTGGGATTTCATTGTTTTAGTGGCTCTTATATGAATTCATTGAATCTCTATGCATATCTCTAGGATTTAGGAGATTGACGCCCAGAACTGATTACAACTCTTCTACTGGCGGCTCCAGCAGCTGTGTTCAAAGAAGGATCTCTGTCACTACAACTAAATTCCTCAGTTATGGCCTTACATGGTAAATCCAGCCTCTGTTGAGGCCCCTCCTGGGTCTCATTGTCATTTTCGTCTTTCTTCTTTTGCCAAAATACGATGGTATTTCTCTAGATTTATTTATTGAATTATTTAAATATGTCCACACTCCTGGAGTAGCCACATAACCATACATAAGGGAAAGTACATTGAATTAGGCACCTAAGCCTCCACAATTTTTAAAAAAGGGAAGAAGGAAGCAAAAATTAAAGGTATTTCACCTAAAAGAAGGTCAAATGGAAAAGTTGTTTTTTTTACCAGTCCTGAAGGGTTAGAAAGCTCCCATTTTGTACCATAAAGTCTCTGTTTGAAACATAACACATTTGGAGCAATTAGAATGGGCCTAGCTTGTTCTCATGAGATTACAGCCCCAAGAAAGCAGGAAAATCTCTGCTGTGTATATTTATACTTAAGGAAACACCACTGCCGTATTCTGCCTTCCTGTATTCCATCCCATCTGTTTATTACACAAATCATTCTGTCATTCATTCAACAAAAATTACTGAGTATATATTATGTTCCAGAAACTGTACCTAGTCTCTGGTACTACTCTAACAACTAGAGCTGGCCATCCTTCCATTGGGTAGAACTTCATAGGGTCTCAGAAATCTGAAACCTCTTATAGACATGATTAAAACCTCTTTTAGATAAGGGGAAAAGGCCAGAAAATAAGCTCTTGATTAATAAAAAAGATTTTTAAAAACGTTTCACGGTTATTTTCCATCATTATAGTATTTTAAATGCCTTAATATTTGCCTAACAGTTTTATAGGTTTCAAAGGACTTTCATAAATATTCTGTAGTTAAAGGTCCACTTCTAGGGTGGGGATAGTTTAAGCAGGTCTTATCAGTATGAACTCCTTGAGGGCAGAGACTGTCTTATCAATGCTTACATCTCTAGAATCTCTCCCAGGTCTGGGTATAGAATTGGCAATCAGTAATTTTTAAGTGAATATCTTCGTATTACATGTATATAACTTATTTCTCCCACTGGCTTGTAAATTGGAGGCTGTTTCTACTATCTCCTTTTCATGTGCACTGTTCTCATTAGACAAGGTACTTGGCTGATTCTTACCCAGAAAAATGTCTGGACTTCGAGCATCAACTGGGACAATGTCATGTTACCTAGCCACATCATTATTCCTTGAAGTCATAATCAGGAGGTTTCATGTCATCCTTTATAAAATGAAAAGTTTGGGGAGAACACAAAGTTACAAGGTGGACAAACTGGAGGACAAATTTTAAAGTTGGGGGTGATAGTTTCACGATAACAATGATTAAGGTTTCAGAAATATTAAGACATATTTAAACAGAAACAGTAAGATGGCGTCTGAAGCAAGTACTTCATCAACAAGTCATCTTCAACTCCCCCCTTTCACAGGGGACTTAGGAATTACTTTCTCCTATATTTTACATGCCAATTTCATGGGCTGGTGGTTAAAAACATTAAGCCGTCTGATGAACAGAACATGAGAAATGATAGGAATAACTGTCTCTTATTTTGGTCTCTGGAAGAAAGCAAGATAACAAGCCTATATGATTTATTATTAGAAGTAAGGGACAGATATGGATTTCAAGAGTGTTAAAGTCTTAGTTCTGACCTTACAGTAAGACTATTTCTTGCTATTTCCATCTCTCCCCATCATAAATCTTAAAAAACTGATTTCTAATTGCCCTAATTATCTATGAAAATATTATTAAAATATAATCTATGACTTAGAGATTGAAAATGTGTTTTGTCAGTGGATGAATATTAACAGAAAATGTTAGGAAAGAACTTTAGAACTTAGGCATTTTCCACTGTGATCTTGGGAAAGTCACCTAACCTCTCTGAACCTAAGTTTTCTAACTTCAAAAGAAATATTTTTTCATTGGCCCATTTATCTCTTCACATGGATGATATAGGAGTAGAATTAATAGAGATAAGATACTTGGAAAATGTAAGAGACCTATTCAAATGTATACTATTTTATTTCACCAGCTTATTTTTCCCTTTTTTGGCCCCCAACTCAGCTCAAGTAGAAAAAGTGGCCAACAAGAAAGGACTGAAATACTCAGTTATGAAAACGTCAGCTCCAGGTCTAAGAGAAGTCCAAGTCAGTCGTCAGTCAGGAAGAAGGTCTAAAACAAATAACCAAGCATCCTTAGCTTCCTATTCCCTTTGCTGTTCGATTTTGATGGACATCTGTGTGGGTGGGATAATCTTAAGTGTTTGCTGTGGTAAACATATTATGAAAATATTGTGCTCTTTTAACCTGCCAACATGAGAACCAGAAGGAGGAAGGAAATAAAGATGAGTTGGAAGAATGAGTTACATCAATAAATGTGAGCTGAGCTACTCCAAAGTTTGGAAGAGCCCAGTAATCCCTAAGCCTTCAGTATCTGTTACACACACACACACACAAACACGCACACATATTGACCTCCCAAAATATGTCAGTTTTAGAAGCATTGGAGTCACACTGTCAAATGAGAAATACATACTTCCTGCTTTCAGAATGTTTACATTCTAGTGTGTGATGAAAATAAAATAGTGAAGTCAGAAAATAAATTAAGATAAATTCAAATAATTGTACATGCTATGAAAAATAACCAAAATACTTAAATAGACAGTAATAGGCTGGTGAAAACAGGGCTGGGGTTTGACAACTTTAGAGACAATAGTCAGTCAGACAGTATCTCTCTGAGAAATTGACATTTGAACTGAAACCTAAATATCCAGAGGTCCCAGTTAGGGGGAAAATCTGGAAGAAGAACTGAGAGAGTAGTTGAAGTAACTTTATAGGAGGAAAATCTGCAGGAAAATAAAGTTGGAGAGGTAGACAAGTGCCAGATCATATACACTTTTCACTTTGTGAAGTTGGGGTTTATTCTAGAAGGAATAGGAAACTCTTGAAGGGTTTTGAGAGCTTCTTTGATTTGTGGGTCAATGACTTTCATCCACTTCGGACAATTCTTAGCCATTATCTCTACAAGTATTTCTTTTGCCTCATTCTCTCTCCCCTATTGTTCTGTGACATCAATTAAATGTATATTACACCATATGATAGTGTTTCATATATCTGGAACATTCTATTCAATGTTTTTCTTCTTCATCCGTTTTTATCTTTGTGGTTTCGTGTAGATCATTTCTATCGCCCTATCTTCAAATTCTTCAATCCTTTCTTCTTTTGTGTTCATTCTTATAGCTAAATACATTGAATGAATTCTTTACTTCGGAGACTGTGGTTTTCTAGCTCTACAATTTCCACTTAATCCTCTTATAGTTTTTATTTCTATGCTCAAGTTCCCCATTAGCATACAGTACTTTCCTAAAAAATATTTATTGAATGAATGAATGGTTTTTGCTATCTGTCAAAAAGGATGTTTTTTAAATTCTGGGGAAAACATCATATTTGGAACATTCAGTTTATCACAAATTAGCTATCATCCACTAAAACTCAATAACTCCTGATACCACCAAGGAATAGCCATCTTCATTTGCATGCTTTGCAAAGGTAACCCTGCTTTGGGGACAGCTAATATTACAAAGCATTTTCATATTATTGGTACTTTTTACTTGGTCAGTTCTCGCTGGAAGCTCGTAGAACTAGATCCATACAGGTATATGAACATTAAAGCACTTTGCTCATGGTTGCAGAACTATAGCAAACATAATAAATGTCTCCCTTTTGTCAATGCTTTGAATGAAGCCAGAATGTCTTTGGGTTCAGTTTTATCCCTGGAAAAAAGACAAACCATTCTACTGGCAAGACATAGAATATGCCCTTTGGAATAAATTACACATGACTTAAATTTCTTCTCTCTAGGGAATATTAGCTTTGGCAAATTGCTCCATGTGCGAAGATGAAAAGCAGATATGGTTTTCACCTAGAGAAGAAAGCCTCAAAGTCTGTCCTGCAAAGAACAGACACTAGAGTGGTAGGAAACACAGAATTATAATAGTTAAGATTCAAAAGAAAAGCAAAAGTGAAAAGAGGAAGTCTCAAGTAGTCCATTAAATGTTTCTGGAGCAGACAAACAATAACAAGGCAAGGCTATGGAACTGTATAATAAGAAAAACATGAATGGACATTTTCAGGAAAGCATTGGACTCTCGTGAAAGTTCAAAGAGACTGATGCTTCAGGCAGGGGGTTATACATAGAGTTGCAATCATTGTTATGTTTTATTAGTGCTTATTATTATTGTGGCTGAATACAATGCTACTGGCTACCCTGAGTGTGTTTCAAATGTAACCAAAAATCCAGCAGATTTTCTTAAAGTGAGAGAGGCACACTGACCTACATAACAACTCTGTAACAACACTCACGAGTGCATGTCTGCACATACACACTCTAAGGATACTGCATTTTAATCTCTCAGTAGAAACTTTCTAGACATTACATGGAGAGACAGACATGTGAATTTGACCAGTGGGAGGGTTGCCCAGTGATTAATTAGATCAGTGCATAGGCTGGGATATGCTGATCTTTTCATCCCTGCTAAGCCCAAGGCCTCTGTTTCTGAGAGCTTCCCTTTCCTGAACTGTAACAGCAGCATTCCTTTCAAAGTGCTTCACAAAATTTGTTTCTCATTGCTCCAAGGAGAAGCCTTTATTCATCTCTCCACTTTGCTGACTGGAGTGAACTGACCTGCTTAGGGACCAGTGGGAATTAGTGACCAAACTGGAATTACAACTTTGGTGCCTTTGGACCCAGTCCTGTTCACCTGCCACTTAGGACAAGTCTGTTGTGGCTCTTTTTTCCTCTTGCTCTCCGTCTCTGCAGAGATAACCTACTCCAAGGACACGTTCTTATCAGTCTGTGAATTTTGGTTTTGCCACATTTAGTTTTGATGTTGTCAAGTGTATTTGTGCTATTTATGATGATGACAGATGTTAACTGTTGATTAAAGTTGAAAAACTCGTCTGTGCCAGGATCTATACATCCTAGGACCTCCAAAAGTCAGAAAGCTGGATAATGCTAAGTATTAGGGAGCGGGATGTAGAGATTTAAAAACTCCTTAAGCACTGCTGTTGGGAAAAATAGTGTTTCTATTCACACCTCACAGATGAGAAATTAGTCCCATGACCACACTTAGCTACAAGGAGGTCTTTGAATGTCATCTTTATTCCAGACAGCCATGTGCCCAGCTAAAATACAGGGTACTTTTACTATGAAGAAGGAGTAAATTTCCAGCTGGAAGACAGCTAGAAATTGCTGCCTCCCAAATAAGGTTTTTTTTGTTTTGTTTTGTTTTGTTTTTCCAAATTATTATTAGTAAGGAAGCAAACAACCAGAGAAGAAAGGGAGTTAAATGAATCTGTCATCAAATATTTATCTATTCTGCAGGCCTTAGATTTAAAGAAATATGATCCTTCATTGGCATATTTTATTTTTTTATGTTATTTTATTTTATATATTTGTGTTGGACCTCAGATACCGAGAGTTGATTAAATCATCAGTTTCATTTCATGACATATTACCATCATCACTTACATCGTGCCCCACTCTTGTTTCAGTTTTAAATGTATTCCAGGTAATACTTACTAACTACCACCACCTTCATCCTCATGTTAGGCTACACCCTGAATACGTTTGATACTTATCTTTGAAATTGTGTGTTTCCCTGTAAATTGTCTGGTATTTTTTATGGTATGTATTTTTGCTTTACATCAATTATGTCGTATCAAAGAAAATTTTGTTCTTTTTCTTGTTTTTTTTATTCACCCATCATTACATTTTTAAGATTTATTTCTGTGTGTGTCTCATTAGTTACTTCTAACTACATATCATATTCCATATTTCACCATATTCTGCTTATCCAGTTCCCTAGTTACAGATTCCTAATTTGTCCCTCAACTCTACACTGCCAAGAAAACAATGCACACCTGTGCTCTGGAGGACTTCCATGAGAATTTCTCAGAAGTGGTATTACTGCACGAGGTGAGGTTCATGCCTATTACTTGACGAGGCACTGCCACATTACTTTCCAGTATGCCTGCACCTGGCTATAATCCCACCACCAGTACACAAAAGCTTTTTTCATCTTATATTTCTCCTCCATAGTGGACATTGTCAAATTTATAATTTTATTAATTTTTATGGGAATAAAACAGTACATTATTGATGTTTTAATATGCATTTCTCTGATTACTATTCATTTTATCATGTATTCATTTATGTGTTAGCCATTTGGATTGCCTCTTATATGACCTACCTTTTTATACCTTGCCCATTTTTATATTGAATTTTTTGGGTCTTTTTCTTATTGATTTGCAAGAATTCTTGAATACTCTCCAGATAAACCCTTTGTCAGTTAAGTTATTGCAAATATTTTGCTGATAGTGGTAATCCTTCCCCTAACCTGCCATCCATCTCTGTCCGTCATGGTTGAGGGTGTTGGACGTTTTAGAATGCCCTTCCCCATTCTGAGCCACAAAAATACTCTTCTACATTTTATTCTACTAGCTGCATAGTTTTACCTTCCCATTAAGGCATTTGATCCAGCTTGAGTCTTCCTTTGTATCGGTAATCACGTATGGATCCTGTTTTGTTTTTTTAATACAGTGACCCAAATTTCCTAACACCATCACTAAATAATCTGTCCTTTCTCTATTAATTTGGATTAGCACTGTGTTCATAGGTCAAGTCCTCTGATATACTTTTTGTAGTCTTTCTATGAAATTCTCATTCCATTCTATTTGTCTGTTTGTCTTGAACTCTTGAAAGAGTTCCATATTTTAAAGAGTATACAGAGTGCACACAAACACCCACACACACACCACTATATGTGCAGTGAAGCATTGCCCTAATGGCCAATTTAACTGGATTGTACTAGAAAATGTGGCATTTGATAGGTGACTCGGTGTGACATCTAAATGGCAAGAAAATGGGAAAACAAAAGTAAACCAGGGGCCCAACATCTATCTTTGCCCCAATGGTGAAGTCTGTAGTGACTATACCCAGTTCCCTGCAGAGAGGAACCTGCCTCTCTATCCTTCTGTAGTTCTTGCTCCTTGTCCACAGATGTATTTTCCTTTCTCATATTTGCTCACTCAAACTTGTTTCATAAAAGATTTGGAATGTCTTACAAAAATGCAATTAACCAAGTAAGATATAATAACACCAGAAGAGGTGAGAAAAATGAGTCAAGGGAAAGATATAAATTGTGTCTAATTTCATTTGAAGCCCAAGTTAGTTTATAGCAATCTCAATTCTCCCTGGTTTTGTTCCATTTATAGTTTCTCTCTTTCTAGGTTTCACAAGGTTGTTCAACCTTTGAGTTTCCTCATTACATTTTAGGAGAGAAAATGGAAACCTCTTAAGCCCACATTCTCAGAGGCTGTTGGAAGAAGGTCTATGTATGCGTGGATTTCCTGGACCCTGTACAGTTACCTGATACAGGTAGAAAGAGTTTGACAGAAAAAGCTGGAAACTGGGTCCCCGGGGACCTGGGCTCTTGTCCCTGCTCTGTCACTGACCAGCTGTGACCTTGACTCAAACGCAAATGTCTCTTGGGTTTATCATCCTATCCTCAGTTCCCAGGGGAAGAGTTGCCCTAACCACCCAACCCAACATTCTCTGACTCTGCATGTTTCATTCCCTCTGGAACATCAATCATCAAGTCTCTCTGGAGATATTTTACGACTAATACGCACACCAGGCCAGCTGTTAGTCCCATAACTAAGAAAGGTCACTCTGACCAGGCTAATTAGCAACCTCCCCGGGCTCAGAATAATTACTCCACAACAGTCACATCACATTTTTTTACATCAGGAATTCCTATATTGTGGAGAGTCTAACAGATAGACCTTATGCGTAAAAGAGAAGAAAGAGCAAATGCATATCACAGCAAAGAGGAAATAACTCCTAAGAACTATATTTTCTGGCAAATAGCAAAAATAGTCACAGAATCAAAGAAACCAAACCACTGTCATTCAACTGGCATTGGATCCTCCAGCCTTCTTATGTCACCCCTTTTTACAATAACCAAGTAAATGAACTCAGGCCCCCATTCAGCATTGACTGCTGGCATTTAGGTACCTCCTAGTTTTATCAGATCCATCAGGGAAACAATTCTGATTATCACCTGACATTGCTCCAGCTTCTGTCCCTGGCTCCTCTGTCATCCCAGCCACTTTGTCACCTGTCCTCCCATGTGCTCTAGCTTCACTCAGATAATGTTTCCTGTAGCGGCTAATAACAGAGCTTTACTCATGCCTTGGCTATGTCCAGCATATAGGAAATAACCTAAAATTGAGTTTCAGGCCTAGAACTATCCTGATAACCTCTGACCAAATACCATCATAGGGATCCCCTTACTGATTGTTATGGACTGAATTGTCCCTCACCCCATTCATATGTTGAAGCTCTAACCCCAAATGTGACTGTATTTGGAGATAGGGCATCAAAGGAAATAATTAAGGTTAAATGAGATCATAAGGATTGGGTTCTAGTCTGGTAGGATTAACATCCTTATAAGAAGAGACGCCAGAGAGCTCTCTCTTTCTCTCTGCTGTGTGAGAACACAGCGGAAAGAAAGCTACCTGTAAGCCAGAAAGGGGGCTCTCAGCAGAAGCTGAACTGGCCAGTACCTTGATCTTGAATTCTCCATCCTCCAGAACTGTGAGAAAATAAACTTCTGTTATTTAAGCCACCAGTCCATGGCATTTTGTTAAAGCAGCCTGAGCTGACTAAGACACTAGCCTCCTTTCTTCTTGGCCTGGGCCAACCGGCCCTGCTCTCAGAAAATGCCCCTTCTCCCATCACTCCTGGTCCTCTGCTTCCCTCGACACGGCCTCCAATGCCCTGCAGGGCTCTGTAGCCTCATCTCCCACTTCGTTCTCCTCACACCAGGCCCTGCAGCCATCTGGGCCTTATTTAGTTCCTGGAGAAAGACGCTGCCCCTTCCCACCACAGGACTTTCACATATGCTGTTCACTCTGCTTGCAAAGCCCTCCTTCAGCCTCACCTGACTCATTACCTGCTTAACTCTTACTTCCTCTAGATCTCACCTCAGGTATCATGTCCTGGAGAAAGTCTGTTTGATCTCTCAATCTGGCTCAGATTCTTTTGTTGCGTTCTTGCACAAACCCATGTTCCTTTCCTTTTATACATTTAGCAACACAAAGAACTAGCAGAAAGTTTATTTACCTCATTGGCTTCACAGGTCTCAGGTTAAATTCTAGACCAGATCTTGAGACTTGGATTCCAGTGCTTTCCTCCCAACCCAACCTAACTGAAAGGGTAGTGGATATTTTCCCCATTTTTATGTGTTATGGTATTTCTTTGCATAACCCAGTGCTTCCAATGAACACATTTTAATCAGTTCGTAGATTCCTGAGTTACTGCACTTCCTAATGGCCTAACTAGCATTTATGATACTAAAGCTATAAAATAAATTGAAATTGTGGGAAAATCTTTGTGCATCTAGAGAATTTTTTTTATTTGTTTTTACTTTCCAGTGCTTCTTCAAACTCTAAATCTTTCATTTTATACACTGAAAAACTTTCTTCACCAGTATGGAAGTTTTGCATGAAATTCTACTTTGATTTTTATCATTATCAGTGCTTTCAAGCAACCCTTGATTTTATTGACATGTTTTGTTTTTTATTATGAAAAATAGAAAATATACAGAATTTCCATATACCATTAGCCCCATGTACCCATCAAAATAAACTCATGACCAATCTTGTTTCATCTACACCCTAACAAATTACTGCTTTTCAAATAGCCTATTTATCTTTAAAACAGACTATTTTGCTAATTTAGAACATACTGGGAGAATTTACGTTTGGCATCAGTTTGAGTTCCTTTATCCACACCCTCCTATTGAATTTAGAATGGAATACAAAACTGCATTGTAAAAACTACAGGCTCAAATACTAAAGTCTTATATCAGTCAAAATGTCAAGTACTCCCATATAAATGGATTTCAGTACAGCTCAGAGTACAGTTTGCATGTTTTCTCCTTTAGGAGAAGTAAATTTGGGTGGGATCTTTACTTCCTGAAAACATTTCAAGACAATTCCCCTTAAAATAAAGTCACTTGGTGGCAGGGTTGTTGTCAATGCTCCCTGTAAATTCTAAAAAGCATGGATTAAAAATTATAATACCAGGGGTGCCAAAAAATGTATACAAGTGGACACTTTGGTCAACGTTGCTCAAGCAGTAGTTTGTCATCATCAGAAGTGTCTGGACGCTGATGGTAACCACTTTGAGCACCTCTTGTAATTGCAGAAATCAAACGTGACTTGTAGTCATCTTTTGTTATCGGTATATATTGAGTATTACAATTTTAAACCAGTTTTTTCCTTTCTTAAAATGTGTGTACATTTTTTTTGGCACCCTCTGTATAGTCCTCAAGTCTCCTCCTTCTCTATTACTGGCTATCTGCCTTGGGAAATAGACAAGGTGAACATACGTCTGTAGGTAAAAAGCCTGAGAGGAGGGCTGTGATTGAGCTGCAGTGTGCGCTGATGTGCTTGGCTGTTCACCAGACAAGCATCCCCCCTCTGTCCACTGTGCTTAGGTGTGGAGGTAGGGAAGAGCAACTGCTCCCCTGGGCCAGGAAAGGCTCAGGTGGTGGAAGTCCCTGAGGGGGACTCCATTGCCCTTCACCATGTGATCCAGTTGGGAAAACTGAGGTATAAAGGGAAGTGCACTGAGGCCTCTGGGGAAGAGCCCTCCCACCAAGAATAGGGAGACAGTACCATGTTTCCCCGAAAATAAGACCTAACCGGAAAAGAAGCCCTAGCATGATTTTTCAGGATGACATCCCCTGAACAGAAGCCCTAATGCATCTTTTGGAGCAAAAAATTAATATAAGACATGGTCTTATTTTCAGGGAAACACGTTAGGAGGGGCCACCCCAACACTTGCTTTCTTCCTTGAATGCAGTTGCTGCCAAGGTGGTGTTTGGAGTTGTGACACCTATCTTGTGACCATGAGAGGAGACAATTCTGACCCACTGAGAAATAAGCAATGGACTGATGGAAAGACCTGGCTCCTTAATGTTACAATCAGGCTTCCAAGCAAACCCTACCTCTGTACTTCTTGTTGGGTGGATAGAAAACAAAGCAAAACAAAACAAAACAAAGCAAAGCAAAACAAAACAAAACAAAACAAAACACCCTCTATTTAAACAACGTTTAGATAGGGATTCTGTTGCTTGCACTCAAGAGCAAAGAAAGAACCAACACCAGTCGAGTCTGTTTTGCTTACATAGATTCCCAGCAAATACACCATCTGTTCTAAATTGAACAATAAGAGATTGTTAAACTGGTGTGGTTCGAGTCATTTCGGTTCAATTTACTAAATATTTACTGAGCACCTACTATGTGTGCTTAGCTATGTGCTAGGTACTGGGAACTTGAATATGCAAACAAAATAGTCTCTGCTCTGAGAAACACTCCTGTTTAGTAAAATTGAAAAGAAAAGCCTGAAACTTTCAAGATACATTTTCTTGGGGAAATATGACTGCTCTGCACCCAACTGCTAGATTTAGTATCCTAAGGTTGGGAAAGATACTCGAGCAACCATTTGACCCAGAAATAATAAAAACCACAGATAGGAACACACTATAAGGAAGCTGGTCTCCAGAACAGGCTGATTGGCAGGCACATACATGGCATGATTTCAAAGGCTCTAGTAAAGGCACTTAGCCCAAACAAATCCCTCCTGGTGCCTAAACCCCACATCTTTAGCTTAAGGATTCCTTTGGTTTAAGGATTTGTCCCTTGCTAAATCATAAGTACCCCTGAGAAGCAGCACATTATGTTTTTTCTATCATGTAAGAGAGAAATTACAGCCATCATGAAGGTTTGGGGAACATGAATAAAGATGAGTACAAGTGGAAAGAGGAGAAATGGGCACCTATGAGGAGTTTGGGGACACTGAGATGATTGACATTTTAGCTCAAGGTCAGCTCTGAGCCAGCTAAAATAATCTCTTAAAAGGGCAAGTTATCTGTTATTTTTCTGCCCATTCCTTCTTTGCCTTAGCTTTTTTTTTTTTTTTTTTTTTTTTTTTAACAGATTGACAGAAAATTGAGACTCTGTCCCAAAGCGTGTGGAAGTGTTCAGATAAAGATCTAACTGGTCACTACGCTGTGGAAATCAAGTAGGGAAGGGTCAGGAAAGAGAGAGCCTGGCTTGCTATCCATAGCTCTTTGAAATAAACTCCAGGGAAACAATCTGGAGAAGAGAACCCCTTGCACTCCATCCCCTAAACTGGGAATGCATAATTATGCAAATAAATGTGAACAAAAAAGTAGCCAATTGAGAAGGAGGCTGGGAGTGGTTTCTCAGTGGTTTGAAGGTTCAGGTTAGACACTTCTAACCATCCCGAGACTCCGCCTGCAGAGCGCTGCAAGACTGTCCTCCCACCTACACGTCCACCCTCTGTCCTGGCCCTAACCCTTGTCTGAAGTCCTAACGTCCTGCCGTTTTCCTCTGTTTCCCAGAGAAGCTCGCCCCAATGTCTATGATGCTTCCTCCTGGAAAGTCTGGTCTACAAAGGAGTTCAGCTCTAAGTGCCTCATTCTGACCTAATCATTGGAGTCAAACTGAAGTACAGAGAAGAAAACTTCCAACATGTGTGAAAGACAACAGCAATGACCTGTCTCTGCAAAAGTGAAGTTTTGCCAGAATTATCTGAATAATGAATTTTCCTGGTTTGGGCAGTCAGGATGCCGTGCCCCTGGTCATTCTCTTCTTTCAGCAAGCATTCCTCGGGCTCCTACTATGTGCCAGGTAGCAAGGTGGGCGAGCCCTGTAGACATAGCCTCCTGTCTTGAGCAGCTTTCCCTCTATTGGGGAGACCACTGAAAAAATGTAATACATGTTAGAAATGGGGACTCTGTACATAAGGAAAACCCCACAAAATGGGGGATGTACAGTCACCCCTAAAGAGGAAGAAGTGACATCATCTGGAAATAAGGGAAAGAGACACCAGATGAATCAAATCAGCAGCTGTCTATTGTAGTACAGGGTTCAGATTGTAAGTGTGGACAGAGTTAGCTAAGAGAGCATCTACCCAATGGGGAAAATGGCTGGAAGCAGGTTGGAGCTGAAGCAGGGCTTTGCTAGGCCAGAAGCAAAGAAAGGGAGGGAGAGGGTGGGATGCTGGTGCTAGGCATGGGGGAGAAGCCTAAGGGAAGGCAGAAGTAGGAACTAGTACATCACAGTGGGGGGTAGTGAAGAGGTCTGTATAAGAGAACCCCAGCATTGGGAGCAGTGAGAAATGATGTGGCATAGGTAAATACAGTCTATAAAAAAGGTTTCCAATTCAATTCCTTGTAAAAGTTATATGACTCTTCTCAACTGGCAGAAGGTCAGCCTGATGGTAAACCATATGTCTCGACTGTTGGAATAAAAGTATCTGTTTTTTACTTATGATGAATGTCTAATAGTATTTATCAAGGAGTTCATTCTTATACACCATGTAAGTCTTTACCAGGAAATAGATAATCTCATACTTCCTCTTCTTCCTCTTAGCAACAGCAGAAGGAGGGCGAGGTGGGAGAAAGAAAGGAGTCCTGCAGCGACTCCCTCCAGCCTTGTCTCTGGTTCTAATTAGCCAAGTCCTATCTTTCAGAGATCTGCCCTTTAAAGGAACATAAACAACACTGCCCAAGGCCCCTAAAAGCCACTAATGCATTTTTCTAAAAGCTGAAAACACATAAAATTCTCACGTTTTATAAACAAATGTTGAGAAAAACATGATGAGAAGCAGAACTTTCAACAAGAAACGCCACAGCCAACCCAATGCTCAGCTGCCTTTCTAAGAGTTCCTGGACCCCAGCCTCCCCAGTGGAAGTGTTTGTGAAGTCCAAGTGCATTTTCCTGCAATCCACTTAGAGGCCCACTCTGCCTGCAAGTGTTCCTTAGCTGACATGTCTTAACAGTGCCTGGGAGGCAGCAGGTAAGAGAGGGAAACTGGCTCTTGCAAAAAGCAATAACCTTTTCCTATGTTCCACTCACATGGAGTATTTTGTAATTACACTGCACAGAGACGTAACTTCACCATCTGGAGTGCTGGGTCTACAGGCACTTGCTTCTGTTCCTGCCCAGGACTTCATCATGGCTTAGGGGTTTTCAAGGTCCCTTGCTCTGTCGGATTTAATATCAGTAACCTTCTCAAATAGGTTGGAAGTAGCTTGGGGTATTGCACGGAGGTAGGGGCAGTGGAGATGAAGGGGACCTAAGAGGGAGGACAGGAATCTGCCCTTTTCCTGAAGGAACTCTCCCAGATGCGGGACATCCTCCATTCCTGGACATTGGAAGGCAGGGGACTCAGCACGAGCCTGACTCTAGACAGCTAGTTCCGAAGCCAGATTCCCTGTGACTACTTTAGCAAGTCACTTCACCGCTCTGGGCCTTATTTCCTCATTTGCAAAATTCTTCTCTAGACCAAAGGGTGTTGTTTCCTTCCAGCTCAAACCTGCGCTGATGCTGTGATCTTGAGGCAAATCCTGAATTACTAGTGAGACGGGACAGGCAATATCAACCACGAGCAAGCTCACAGGGCTCAGAACAGGAGGCATTTCTGACAGAGGCATTTTCAGGCAGGGCGAGTTCATCAGGCTACGAAGGATTTGTAAAGGTTTAATTACTTTACGGTGGTGGCTTCAGAGGGTACACTGCTCCCCTCCCTTAGGACGCCCACCAGATGCCCACCAGATGCCCTTCATGTGCTGAGGCCCCACCTGGGCCCATCCAGTGTCCAAAGCAGCCACCCCTGATGAAGTGGGCATGAAAGGTGCTCTCTATAGCACCTGGGCTCCTGAAAGCGTGCCTATTTCCTATCATCCTAGAGAGCTTGACTTGATAAGCATTTTCTTTTAAAAAACCTGTACTGAACATCTACTTCCCTCTCCCCAGGCCTGACATTATTATAATAAGACTCCCTTTTCCTAATTATCCCCCCTTGTCCTCTCTGAAAACCAGGGTTTGAAAGGGTAGCTGTCATCTTGCTGTCATTCCAAGAACTCAACCCCATTTAATTTAAGCCTAGAATAAGTCAATCATTTTAATCAGTTATCAGGCTGAGTAAAAAAGGAGTCCATCCCCCACCCTCACCCCCACCCTAGTTGCTAAAGGAGCATTGCAGATAGATGAATTATTAGGTTGGTGCAAAAGTAATTGCAGTTTTTTTTTTTTAAACTTTTTAAACCGCAATGACTTTTGTACCAACCTAATACATCATAAACCCTGGGCAAACTCTCCCACTTCACTCATTATTTCCTCATTAAACCCTTTTACCCTTCTCCCCTGATCTAATAAGGCCACAGGGTCAGGTTGTTAGAGGTAGAAAAGGCAGTTACCCCTTCCCTGGGGTCTTGTGTCTCTGAGTGTAGAACCTAGTAAAGGACCTCACGCCAGCCACGCAGACCACATTCAAATGTATACCTTCTTTCAAATGTATACAGGTTTGGAAGCAGTGGAAAAAATAATTTTCTTTTGGTCATTTCTCAAAATCACTAGGGCAGATTTTTATTTTTTATGTGCCTATAATGATTGGGCCTATAAATAGACAAATCTATGGCAGCCTGCATGATAGTGGTGGGTAGATACTAGGGATACATTTTTGAGAGTTAACAAAAAGGCCACTGCTCATGACAATACTTCCCCACTGCCTACAACATTTCTCAGTGAGATGAATTCCCTCCCTTTGAGACTTTGTTCCTATTACAACACAGTTATATTTAGGGCAGTGTTAAACAAACTTTTTGCACAAGGGCCAGTTCAAGAAAAATAAGATGCTTAGGAGTCAAATATATATGTATCTCTATATATTATGTCTATAACACAACAGCAACAGAACTTTAAAAAGTTGGAAACACAATAGCTGCAACTCTATTTAAGCATTTTAGAATTTTATCTTACAGCTAAAAATAGTAAGACCAAATAATTAGCCTGCACTGCAGAATTTCACATCAGTATTGCACCTTTGAATAGATTTGATTGCTGAGTAAAACATTTTTGGAGGTGGTTTATTTTGCCTTTCCACATTGACCTCATAAGCTACTTGGATCCTTTCCTTGTGCCTCGAAATTTTGTTGTTTTTAGTTATTAAATACAAATGATTACATAGCAATGCCCTCACTTCCAAAGAAGTTATTATGCCCACTTGTTTGAAAATACATAATTTTAATTAGTCGCCTTTCTCTTCTTGTTGGCAGGGATAGCAGTTATTTTTAAAGTTATTCAGAAAAACAGTCCTCTCCATGCACATCAGCGTAAACATGTTTTTTCTAGTTCTCAGATTAAGTCAATTGATATTCGCCACACACATGCCTACATGCGGACAAATGGGAGAGATGGTGTGTACATCTTCAGCTTTATTAGATGCTGCCAAATTTCTCACCATAATGGTGATTCCAACATATGCCCCACCCACATGCATAATTGTTCTTATTTCCTCACATCCCTGTCAACTTTTGTTGTTGTTTGCTATTTTCTGATTATTTGTGAACTGGAGCATCTTTTCATATGTTTATTAACCATTTATATAGCTTCTTCTGTGAACTATTAATATCCTTTTCAATTAGATCGACTGTCTTTTTCGTCTTATGGGATTTCTTTTTATATAGGGTGCAAGTATCTTCCCCAAACTATTTTTTTTTCTTCTTTGTTGGTTTATGTTGTCTTTTTTCCACGGAAGATTTTCACTTTAATAAAGTTAAAGTTTATACATCTTTTCCTCTATGGTTTATTATTTTTGTGTCCTATACAAGAGAATTTCCCTTAGTCTAATGTCATAGTAATAATCTCCTACAGTTTCTTCTAGAACTTTTAAAGTTTGATTTTTAGTATTTAAATCCTAATATATCTGGAATTTATTATGTTTACAGAGTAAAGTGCAAACCTAATTTTACATTTTCCATTATTCTCACTTTTTTTTTTTAGTGTCTTTTCTTGTGGTTTGGATTTTTTATTTTTATGTCCTTAATCACAAAATTAGTCATCTTAATCCAATTATTAATCAAATTATTAAGTTATTTGAAATTCTTAGGTTGTAATCCTGTTGTTTGTGTTGTGCCTAATTCTATCTCTTAGAGAACTCTTTTCTCAACGATGTGTAATTTTAGATTGTGAGCTCATCTTCAGCAGAAGTTTATCTGTGGGTCTGTGTAGACTTGAAAAGGTTTTCCTTTCACTTCTATCAATTATTCTGGTATACCAGGCACAGATCCAGACCAATCTCTAACATAATTTCTCACCCAGAGTTTCTAAGACTATACAGATATAAAAATAGTCAATGTGAAACTCATGAAGGTTTGTGAATACAAATTATCAGAGAAACTTTTGTCTTTACATAGAGCTCTGGCAGAGACAGACAAGCTTCCCTGTGCTGCTTGGTGGGATTTTTTTCCTGGTTTATTCTTTCACTGAGGTGTAGCCCTGTGGCGTTCAGACTACTCACAACTGAGAATATATTTACAGAAAAAAGACAACCACTGGGTAAAGAGATGTGCACTTAAAGTTACTCAAGGGCAACTTCAATTCATGTGCAAGAAGCTAAACAAAGGTTTTCTGTCTCATAAATTAAGAATAAGTAATTGTATTGTCAACTGCCAAACCCCATGGCATGCTGCTAAATTCAGAGAACCCTGGTCTGTGTTTAAAAATGATACCAACATCCACTTTATTGTTTGAAGATTATTTATTTTTATGGTAAAAAGAGAGATTTTTGCTCTTGTATTGCCATCATCCAGCCTTCCCCTATCTTGTAAGAACCTGCCACCCCACCTGCCTTGACACGATGAAAGTGCTACAGGAAACACTTACCAAGAGGTTTCTTAGGAGAAACCTGTAGAACATGTGCCCTTGTTTGGGTATACAGGCAGAGACATCCATCCAACAATTCCTTCTAGAAGTGCACTCTCTGTTCTTTTAGGAGCATATCAATCATTTTTACACTCTCTTGACTCTTAATCACAGGCATTTCCAGTGTTGCCAAAACAGTGCCTACCTACATCTGTTTTCTACTATTGGCTTGGGTTCCAGGGAGTGTTTATGAGAAAAAGAGAGAACAAGAGATTGACAGTCTTGTGTTGACATTTTGGAGCTGTTTAGAAACGGGAACAATCCAGGTCTGATATTGTAATTTCTCCTTTTACGGGCAAAAGCAATGTCTCAGGATGAATGGATATAACTAAACACACTGCGACATACCGCACACACAGTGTGTACTCCTTGAATACTCACTGCGTGTTTTGTTGTTGGAATTGTAGGAAAAAAAGTAGAAGACAATCTTTTGCTTCCCCACCCCCAAATCTCCTACCCCACAATGAAATGAAGAAAACATTGGTCTTACAGAGAAAAAAATTCCTGATTTATGTATCTTTCTTTCTTTTCTTTTCCTTTCTTCCTTTTCAAGCTATAATCCTAATCAACATTCAACATAATAATGAATTAATTTTTAATTACATAAGTAATAGATCCTCATTTATTAAAATTAAAACAATACAGATAAAACAAAATTTCTTTGTCTACTCTTCTAATACTACACTGTTTCCTCATTGTGTATCCTTATGATCCATTCACGATGTATGCTTTTAGATTTTTTTCTAAGTGTATACCTTCACATATAAGAAGTAATATATTTTGTTTGGTGGTAATTTCTTTAATATGTAAATTGTGCCATACTCTCTATATTGTAGTACAACTAGCTTTTCTTACTTAAAAATATATGTTGGACATATTTTTCATATTAGTACCTATTGATTGGTCTCGTCATTTTTAATGGAAACATAGTCTTCCATAGAATGGATGTATAGTAGTTTATTTGATTATTTCCCCCCAAAATGGAAATTTATATTACTTTCGAGTTTTTTACTATTGCAAATGATGCTATGATGAATTTCCTTATTTATACCTTTGTGGGCACATGCGCCAATATTTTGTCTAGCATAGGTACTGAGAAGTGAAATTTCTAGGTTAAATGGTAACATTTGCTTCTTTAAAGCAATGATAAAAACTATCTACTTACCTACAAACCTATCTATCTATCTATCATCTCTCTATTTATCTACCTATCTATTTACTTAATTAGCTTGGGCTGCCATAACAAAATACCATAGAAAACCAATGTGCCTATATTAATATCAGACAAAGTAGACTGAGGAACAAGGAATTATTACCAAGGATGAATGAATATTACATTATAATAGAGGTTGATTTACAAAGAAGACATAAAAATCCTATATGTTTATACATCTAATAAGACAGCTTCAAAATACATGAAGCAAAAATTGACAGAACTGAAAGGAGAAATAGATAAATCTACAATCATGGTTGGAGTCTTTAGCACTTCTCCCTCAGTAATCAATAGAACAAATAGAAAATTAGTCAGGATGTAGATTACTTAAACAACACTCTCAACCAACTTGACCTAATTGACATTTATAGAACACTTCATCCAACAACAGCAGTACCTCAAGAATGTTAAAAGATTTAAATCATCCAAGGTATGTTCTCTGACCATAATAGAATTAAAGAATAAATAACAGGAAAGATATCTTTAAAATGCTCAAATATTTGGAAATTAAGCAATGTGTACTAAATAACCCATGAATGAAAGAAGTCACAAGTAAAACTGGAAAGTACCTTGAATTGAATGAAATTGAAAATACAATAGATCAAAGTTTGTAGGATGCATCTAAAGCAGTACTTAGATGAAAATGTACAGCCTTAAATGCTTATATCAGAAAGGTTATTGAGAAACTCAGAATTGAAAGGAAGACTGAAAAAACAGACGCACAGGCAAAAACAAGGAAGGAGGCAGTAGCTAAGCCACAGCCAATACCACACCTCCCACCAGTCCTGTGAGAGCACCACTGCATCAGTTGGAGGCCACTGACCACTATAGGATGTCTGGAAGTCCCTATTTGCTCTGGAAATTAGCTCTTATTACCCCAGTTGTTGCCATCCATAACCAGAATGATCTCCCGTTTTTCTAACTCCCTTTTTGTACTCCAGAGCTTCTGGATCTGATTGGCTGAGCTGAGACCGTATGCCTCTATCCTAACTGCAAAAGCAGTTGGGAGAATGAGTGGCTTACATGTTTGGTTTCTATGATGGGAGACATGTCTCCCATGAAAATTTGGATTGATCCAGAAACTGTTAGGATGTTGAGCGAGATTTGTCATATATCTGGTAAAAAAGACCCAGACCTGAGAACAAAGGGTACCCTGCATTTTAAAGATGATTTCTAGACACCTATCTCAGGATTTTTTAGGAGGCTAAAGTACTGGATCTTCTATCCCAACCATCATCCTAGCTCCACTCTTCCCAGTTTATATAGGACAACTGGGGAGGAAAGAGAATGAAAAAGTTCAGAGTTATCAGGAAAGCAGTTGTAAGGCTATTTCTAGACCCCACCAAACAACTCCATACTCTTCTTCCAGCCTCATTCAGGCAGGGCTTTCTAACTAACAAATAAGGGAAGTAGACACTTAGGGAATCATTGGTAAAGTTTGAGAGTATCTGCAAGAAAAGGGAGACTAATATCTCACTTCCTGCCTTGGTTGCCTGCCTCACATGGGTGGACAACTGGATGTAAAATTTCAAATGATACGAATGGGAAGTCCAAAGTAAACTAGAAGAAACTTTTAATTATAACTATAAAATCTATTCAAGGTATCATTAAATAATGGTAAGGAAGAATTTGGCAGAGTATGGTTGGAAATATTTATATTGGTGACAGGGCTTTGTAGTCAGCAGTTAACAGAATTCACTCTAGCTAATTTTAACAGAAAGGGATTTATTTGGTGATATAGAAAACTCATAGAACCATTGATAGACTTGATGAAACAGACTCCAGCCTGAGTTCCAAGGAACTGATCTCAAAAGAGTTTCTACCTTTGCCATAATAAACAACAGAAACAAACACCAAAACAGATCAGAAAGCTTCCACAACTTCCGGCTCCAAGACGCTGTTTCTGCTGAGAGAGGCAAATGAGCAATCCATACCCTGTCGTTTTAAGCAAAAGTTAGTTCTAAATCAAAGACTTTTGTATATCTTATTTATGGAAACAAAATTATATGTCTTCTCCCTTAGGGATATGGGAAATGGTAAAGTAGGGTTGTTGCTGCTTTTTATTCTACATTGGAAAACTGGGATTTAAACTGTGGGAAAGTATTAAAATGTGGAAAAGATGTATAATACATTGGTGGCAACACAAATGACAGTATCCACTATAGCTATCATTGAAAAAATTATTTTTTGTTAATTCACACTGAGCTGAGACTGTAAAAAAATTGTTGTAGAAATACATAACATTGATGACCATCTTCATTTTGTCACTCAAAATACATTTACACCAATTACACACAGATCTATCTCATTGTGTTAATGGTTGTATAATACTTAATGGAGTGGATAAACCCTAATACAGGTTTCCCCCATTCCTATGAAACTTTCTGTAAGCTGAAGTGGTGTAAAGAAGCAATTGCGATTATTTTAAATAGAAACAATTTTGAGCCATTTCCAAACTCCAAATTCAAGCATATACAATGTCTTCATTTTGTTCACAATGACTGAAACGCTTAATTATGTCCATTTTATGCCAAGCTTCACACCCTTCTGAGCTCCCTTAGGCTTCTCTGATACTTAGGACACATCTTGCTAACAGATGCACAAAATAAATTGCGATGAAACACAGATGCTGAGAGATACAGGTCGAAGCTAAGGCAGCTTGATGCTGAAGGGCTGAGTGTAGTTCCTGGGGAAGGAGCTTGGTGGTGCCATTCTCGCTGCTCAAGGTGTGTGCTGCCTCTACAATGACGCCTTGTGAAACAAATGCTGAATGCTATTTTCGCTTTTCATTTTTTTTTCATAGAAGGGAAAATCCTCCTTGGATTTCCTCGGGTCAGAGAAAACAGGTATTAATGTAGGTCTTTCATAAAAACAAAGTGGCATAATGTGAACTTTAAAAAAGTGGGGAGGTACCTGTATATTCAGAGGACTACCTGTATAGTCCTTTAATGGTAGAATTTTAAGCTGTCTCCTAAATTTTTTTATTAACAAAAAAATGCCACAGTTCAGATCCTGGCACACATGGATCTGAAAACATGCCCCTTTCAAATGATGGCTGGGATCTCTTTGCTTTGTTGTTGCTTTCTGCATTAAAGCGTTTTCCCCCTTAAGTGAATATACCACATATTTTCAAATCACTTCTTAAATAAAAATAATAGCAATGAAAACAGACTTAAGGCAGAGGTAGCTCTGACACCAGCTTTTTTCGGTACCTTAGGCAAGTCACAAACTCTTTTAGGCTTAATTTCATGACCTATAAACTGTGATGGTTGGAAAGGGTGAACCTCTGAGGCCCAGCTATTCACAATGTGGTCTTGACTAGTGTCTTTGGGACGTCTGACTTTGTTTTAATCTTTTGGGGCATTGATAACCATGACTTTCACATCTCCTGAAAGTCCCAGGAGGGACCATGACTTTCAGTTTCTTCTTATGTCTCCATATCTTTTCACCTTCCCAGCACCAAAAGCAGTACTCCAAAGAGAACAGAGGCTTAGTAACCTAATTACCAAGAGATGGGACAATAAAACTGAATGAGGTGGTAGTGGATGGATTCAGACAAAATTCGAATTGATCCATCCATCATTCAGAATAATTATCCCCATGCCCTAGAATGTTAAGTTCTAGAATGTTTATTTCCTAAGAAGCTCTATGCTTCCCTGTGGTTGAGGAATTGAATCATTTCCTCCTGATTCCATTCTCTCTGAAGGAGTTACATAATTTGCATTAACCAACTGGGTTATTTTGTATTGTAAAGTATGGTTTATCAGAATAAGTAATGTGCTCCTTAAATTTACTTTGTTACTGTGTACTCTGTAGTCCTCTAGAAACTTAGGAACCCTAAAAGACCCAAATCATCTCATGGAAATCAGGCAAAACCTACTTGGAAGAGTTTCTCTTGGATGTATCTGAAAGCATTTTGTAAATGACACAATTTTATTCAGCTCCGTGATTATGAACAAAATGAAGAGCCCTGAACAATGGGTGAAATGAGGTGGACAACCTTGCAGCGTAGTGGAAACAGCACAGGCTTTGTCAGGTGGCCCAGGGTGCTAATCGCATTCTGCCTCACTAGTTGTGTGGCCCTAGGTAGTTATCTTACATCTCTGGCCCTCAAGTTAACAATACTTTCTCTGCAGTGCTTTATTATGAAATTTTAAAGAGTGTATAAAACATGTCTGTCATATTTCCATCTCCCAATGCCGGTAGTTAATATTATTAACCATGCAGAGTGATGTTGATGAATACAAAAGACATTCTAGAATAACTGGTATTCAAGTAGTGGACTGAACACAAAACCAGACTGAAGAAGGCAAGCACAGCGTGGACCAGGTGTGACGAACTCCAGCTTCCACAAAGCTGGCTGAATGGAACTGCATGATGTCAGCTCACCAGACACAATCTACCTCCAGGGGCTCATATCACAAATATTTCCCCATTCACGCTTTAATATAGTCCATAAAAAATTGTTCATTGTCTCTTGGCATGATCTGTATGCCAAAAATATTAGCTGGCTATTCATGTAGAGGTACCTGCAGTATACGATCACCCTAGAAAGTCTCCTTGTCTTTTACCCACACACAGGCCACCAACTCCACATCCTTTCCTCTCCATACCAACTCTGCTTTTGCTCAGGCTATAATCTTCTGTTTTCTGGACTTGTCTCTAGTGTCACTCCCCAGGAGACATCTTTAAACTTGCTGCCAGAGAGATCTCTTTTCTGCCTCCCTATTGTCTAAAGAATAAATCATATTCTTCTGTAGAACATATAAAACCCTCCATCATCTCTCTCATCCACCTCCTGTCTAACCTGCCATTGCTTCTTGTCATCTTCTCCCCACCCCATCAGTCAAACTCTACGGCCCCCAAAATACTGATCTATTTATGTGTTCTGGGACATTCCATGCTCTGTATTGCACATTCCTGGCTGGAATACCCTCTGTTAACTTGATCACCTGAGAAACACCTGCTTTTATGAAGTCTTTCCTAACTCCTTCACTCAGCTTAGGGGCTCTTCTCCCCTACACTTACCCTGTCCTCCAGACAAACCTCACTAAAACAATTATCTTGCTGTTGTGTGATGGTTTGCCTGTGGATCATAAGGGCTCTTTGATAAGAACTACATGTATTTTCATATTTATATCCCCAGGACCTAGCATAACACCTGGCACATAATAAGTGCTCAATAAATGATGGTAACTGTCTGTATCAGTTAGAAATGAGTTTGGCTACGAGTGATGGACTACGTGACCAACAGCAGCTTGAAAAAATAGGGAGTTATTTTCCACAGATAACAAGACTTCTAGAAGTAGATGGTTATCAGTGTTGGCTTAGATCAGGGATGTCCAAACTTTTTTCAACATTTTTTACCAAGGGCCATATGCGGTAAAATACACAAACAGCCAGACCACTGACTCAAGGTGAAATACATATTGCCTCACCTGGTTTATTTAAGTAAACTAAACATATTTTTGGAATTTGCTGCGGGCCAATTAACAATGGATTGCGGGCCACAGTTGGCCCACAGGCCGCAGTTTGGACACTCCTGGCTTAGATGTTCACTGATGCCCTGAGAGACCTTAGCTCTTTCTGTCTTTCTCTTTTCAATCTGTTCTCAACACAATAGCCATAGGGCTGTTGTGAAAATGTAAGTTAGACCACATCACATGTCTACTGACAACCCTCCAGGGATTTGCTCAGAGAAGAGCCAAAGTCCTTACAGGAGCATTCAATGCTCCACCCAGTGTGAACGTCTGCTTTTCTTTTCTTCACAGTACTTATCACCATGTGGCATGCTGTATTTTTCACTTATCATATAATATATAATGTATTTCTCTCCTGTCACCCCTAAAATATAAGCTCCGAGGAGGCAGGGGATTTTGTGTGTTTTGTTCACTTCTGTATCTCCAGCAACTACAATAGTGTCTGGAACATAGTAGACACTCAATAAATATTGGCTCAATAAATGAATAAATGGATTTTTCTGCTCTAGCTTTCTCAGAATTTTGACTTTGTCACCTCATGGCTACATGATGGCTCCTGCCTTTCAGATATCATGTACATGTTCAAGGCAGAGAGCAGTGGAGGACTGAAAGAGTGGTGCCAAACACACAGGCCCCTTTTTATCAGGAAAGCAAATCTTTCCCCAAAATTCCAACCTGACTTCACTTTATATCTCATCAGCTCAGGTTATGTCACGAGCTTCTACCAGTTGTGAGAAAGGGTAGGAAAGCAAGCAGATAACTGGGTATATTGCTACCCTGAACAAAATTGGGGGAAAGAGGAAGGCTGAATATAGAATAAGTGTCTAACAGGGTCTGTGTTGAAATTGCTGAAGGAAGAACCCAAACCTTAGGCACAAAGTGGGAAAGGCACCAACCTCTCCTCAAATAGTTTATCTGAATCTCATTCTTTCTTTTCCTAGATGGCCTGGCCACGGCCACTGGAGTAACATGAAGGGGAGAGGCAACCTGTGTTCTGAAGCTCAGGGAGCTCATCAGAGACATTACTTCTGCTTCCTTGAAGTTTACTGGAAGGCCAGCATACATAATAGCATTGAAATGATTGTATCTCTCAAGCTCACAACTACAGAGGGTGCCCAAAAATGTATATACATTTTAAGAATGGATAAGTGTATTAAAATTGTAATAATATATACCAATAACAAAAGATGAATACCAGTCGTGCTTGACTTCTGCAATTACAGGAGGTGCTCAAAGTGGTTGCCATCAGCGTCCAGACACTTCTGATTACAGCAAACTACTGCTTGAGCAACATTGACCAAAGTGTCCGTGTGTATACATTTTTTTGGCACCCCCGGTATGTTTGGTCTTATTCAGGCAAATAACTCCTTGAGAACCTCTGAATTTGGTCACCATGGCTGGGCACTGCCCAGACTTTGGGTCCCCACAATGCACATTGATGAATAAACTTTGGCAACCGTTAAATGTCCTTAGGTGAGTCCAGTCATGGGAAGTACTCATGCAGTGTCTTCTGGGCTCTCTGTGTGTTTTCCTTACAAACAAGTGAGTGGAACGTGGAACCTCCTCTGCCTAGCAGGCCTGCACTGCTCTATATCCTCCAGAAATGACTGAAGCTCATTGGAATTTGGAGGGAACCATGCGACGCTGTCATGGGCCACAGTTCTCATGACACGTGAAGTAGAAGGCACTCCAAGGAGAAAAGACAGGTCAGTAGAAGGTGCCAGGACCTTGAATACTGAGGCCTGAGGCAAGGTATCGTGATGCAATTCCCTTCAGTTATTCCACGTCTAACCCAGATTCCATCATGACACTTGTTACTTTATTCTTCACTAGGTAAGGGGCTCCGTGAGAGCAATGACTGTGCTTTTCGTCGTTCTGTACCACTAGCACCTAGCACACTGCTCAGTGCACGGTAGGTGCTCGATAACTGGGCACTGCGTAAGTGAATGAAAGTCTCTGAAAACAGATGTGAGTGTGGGAGGTGGCGCCTGAGGGCATCCTATGTACCCTGTCGGTGACGCAGTATTTCTCCACAGCCTTTACATTAAATCTAAAGATTTTACCCAACTTCAAACTTAGATACTTAGAGTTTCATTTCTACTTTGGTCATCCTATGCTCATTAGCCTAAGTTCTTTTGCCCTTGGTTGCCGTTAAAAAGAAAGAAGGGGAAAATGTCAGCTTGTACATGGGATTTAAAAAGGTATCAGTTGTCAAATATCAAGGTCGGTTACTCACAGCTCAAAAATTCCATGATTCTGTGATTCTTCCTTAGCTTCTTCAATGTGAGAATATTTAAATATTTACCACTAAGAAGGGTAACTGATCCAAGTAAGCTTGTTAGCATAATCCCTCAATATCTCTAATTGAACATCATTACTTTAAAAAAAATAGATGTATTTTCAGAGGCTAATCTTTCTCTCATTTAACTAAAATATCTGTCATCTCAGATGTGATATCTGAAGGCTGAGAGTCCTCAACCTTGCTAAAACAGAAAAGACATCCCTGTATCATGTCCTAGAGTATTTTTCAGGGCTTACAATGGTCGAAAGGAGATCCTCTCCTGTCTCCTATGCCAGTCAGTAGCATTCTGTTCAGACTGTTCCCACACACTCCCACCCAAATGAATTGTATTCAAAGAGAATAGGTCCCTAACCCGAACACTGCATCTGATTTAGAACTCTGGCTTTTGCTGGCCTAAGAAATCAGAAAGAAAGAAAGAAAAGCTATAATTATAATCCTCCACAATCGTGAGCATCCTTAGCCTCGGGAAGTTTGTCAATGTGATGGAAGAAGATAGTGGCTTCTCGATTTCTGCCATGTTAGATATCCATGTGGCCACTGTTTCTGCTATTGTTCTTTTCTGCTGTAAGGAAAAAGTGTGTATGAAGTCGCTGGCTACACAGGACTGTCCTATGTGATGTGATGCCATGATTTGGCCGTCCCTTACAGTATAGCTTTTCATTCCAGGACAGCCATTGTGCCGGCTGTTTTGGACGCACCTTGGCATGAACACAGAAAGCCCATACAGCCACCCACAACTTGATCTACTAGTTGTGAACGGAAACTTTTGAACACGTTCCACCAGCTGCACAATGGTACCATTTATTACTTTATTCTCAGGGGAAAACGTGTGCTGTGTGAATAATACCAGGGACTTATGTAAGCCTCTTCATTTTCAGGGAGCTTTATGGGTGTCAGCAAATTCACACAACACCCTGGTAAGGTAGCGAGGCATTGTTATGCCTCTTTACAGAGAGAGAAACCAGATCACAGCCTCAGATTTTCCCAAGGCCAAATGGACAATAAGTGTCATGGACTTGTTTCCAGAGAGATCCAAACTCTTCTGCTAGAGAACACAAACTATTTCACACTTACAGGAAGGCTCCACAGGGTTCTATCCTGGACCTGACACTTGAGGATAACTCCCCTGACTTGTGACACATCTCCTAATGTTGCCTGATCTTGGGCTTTGTCCAGATGGGTGAAAAGGGCAAGACAAGGTCGGACACTCATATAAGATAGTGGTGAAGGTTCTGCATCTCTCACATGCCTTGTCATAAGGAACCATTCAATCCACAATCACAGGATCATGGACGGAGAAACTGAGTACCCATGAAGCCCCATGAGAAAACTAAAACAAAAAATTCTTCCTACAATATAGGACAGACTGGTTAATTTCAATCACTATGTAGGAGATTGAGAAAGAGTTTTCCCTATCAGCTCCAGGAACATGCTAAATACCTTCGAGAGTGGGTCGAATTGGGGCATCCAAAACTATACGGCCAAGTCCTAACTTTCAGTATCTGTGACTGTGATCTTATTGGACAAATGGGTCTTAGCAGGTGTAATTAAGTTAAGGATCTCGAGATAAAATTATCCCGGACTTAAAGGAAGCCTAAATCTAATGACAGAGAAAGGCAGAGAAAGATTTGATACACAGACAATGGACAGAAAGCCATGTGAAGATGGAGGCAGAGACTGAAGTTATTCCGTTACAAGCCCAGAAACTCCACGGATGGCCAGCCGCCACCAGAAGCTAGGACAGAGGCATGAAACGGATTCTCTCTCACAGGCTCTCGAAGGAACTCACTCTGCCAACACCTTCATTTCAGGCTTCTGGACTCCAAAACTGTGAGAGAATAAATTTATGTTGTTTCTGAAGCCCACCTATTTGTGGTAATGTGTTAGGGCAGGCTGAGGACACTAACTCACTGTCTTCAGCTCCTTTTTCCTGTCCTCAGAGTCATACAGAGTCATACACTCAATTTAAAGCTAACTACATACCATGCCAAATCTTTTAATTTGTGTGTATATGTGTGTTAGACGGTATTAGAACTCTAAAATGGTTGCAAATTACTCTCCTAGATAACCACCATTAGTGAATGAAAAAAATTTGCATATTTTAACTTGTCCCATTCTGAAGGTAGAAAGGACATCATGAAGGGAGTAAAGTCAAGAACCACTGGTGTGAATTCAAAGTCTGATCACAAAGCAATAGTTTTCATACCTTCTCATCTCTAGGCCTTGTAAAGGGCCCGATGGTAAATATTTTTGGTTTTGCAGACCCTGAGGTCTCTGTTGTAACTACTCCACCCTGCTGGTGTGGTACAGAAGCAGCTATGAACGATATGTGTCTGAATGAGCATGGCTGTATGACCATTGTATTGCTGCATAACAAATGGCCATAGCAGGCACTCCATGAGTGACTAAAGGAACAAATATCGGGCTCCAGAAAAGACTGAGGAGATAAAATGCACCCCAAACATCCTATTACTTTGGGTGATGTTAAAAACAATCCAGCCTCTCCTTTGGGATGTGAGACGAGGCATGACCTGGGGGAAGCCCAGGTGGCCATGAGCTCAGTCACCAGCACCTGTGACAATTCCCTCAGGCTCCAAAGTGAAAGCACTATAATTGTATGGGTCATGTAACAGTTAAGGTCAACTCAGCACACTTTATCTGATCACTGGAGTCTAAAACCAAGCAAAGTTCTCATTCGCCTCTCCCTGGGATTCTGGGCTCAAGAGTCAGGATTTGGGGCTTCTTAATGATAGGTTGGTTCATCTGGTCGGGCAATAGTGCCACAGTCCAGAGGAGTGCCATTTTGTTTCTTGGTGGGTAAAACAGATGAGGTGGGAGAGGCTTGGACAATGCTAAGAATCAAAAACACGATAAACACAGGTCCATGGGAAAAACTTAAGATTGTTCAGTGAGATCTCTTATCCACTTACAAAAGGATCCATCTCCTATATTTTCTGGTTGGAGACATTCCCTGGGAAGGGAAGGATCATGCTATTTATTGGCTGAGGCCATATCAGAGAAATAGTATTTGCTCTGGAAAATCAGGGAGGGAATGCTCCAGTCTGTGAACTACCCAGGACCCCAAATTCCCAGATTGCCAGGATGAGAGGGGGTCCTAAGAACCACCTGCTTCAACTCTCACGTTCTACGTGGGCAGAAACCAGGTCTCAGGGACATTATATTTCCCAAATGCCCCAGACTGGTTAGTGGAAGTGAAGGGAAAGCCTGTTTATTACAATTGCCACTAAAGTGCAGTTTGTGCTACATACCCTCTTTTCCTCATCCTAAGCTTTCACGTTTTCGAGCCGGTTAGCATTTTAGCCAGAATTGTGCCTGCGGTAACTGTAGCTTCCTTCTCCTGTTATCACTTTCAACTTTGCATTTCAGAATGTTGAAGAAGGTGCTCCCTGCCTGGATTTTCATAGGTCCTTCACTGCTGGTTGCTATTTTAAATAACACATCTGGGTTATTGGTAAGTAACTGAATCTGAGCTTCAGGAGCAGGACGGTTTGGTTTGTAAACAGTCTGGCTGAGGTCCTTAGAAATCCTTGTTCTAAATATCAATATCCAAGGAATGTAGAAAGAGGTTTCTAAAAGTTTTATTTGTATTTCTACTTATTTATGGCTGAGTTTTCTTTAAAATGGGGAGTTGTGATTGCCCTGGGCTGCCTTAGCAACATCCCAAATCTTTGAAAGAACACGCTTCTCATTAGATACCCTACCACGCGTGATATCTCTCCTTGCTCTAACTGTGCCCAGTGTCTCAGGACCCCAGTGGCTTTGCCCCATTCCTTGTAGTTAGCCCCATCTCCAGACCCCTATACATCAGTCTGGGGGAGCACAGCCTAGCGGCCTTTAGTGCTGAGTGCCCACCAGATAATTCACTGGACTGCAATTCCCCAAATCCCTCCCTCTCTCTTGCAAAGCCTCAGGATTGCTCAGCATAATCTTTAATGGTCTCTGTGCCAGTGGTACCCATCCCACTGTTCTATAGCTCATTTCCCTCAGCGCTGCTTGCTCTCCCTCCTTATCATAACAAGTAGGCTGTATCCTTTCACCAACACAGGGTCCTTCCAGCTCCTCCATCAACATCGTGCTCCCGCTGTCCTCACTTGTCCCATCTTCAGCTATGGGACATAGTGATTCTTATGACATTTGGCACTACTCGTTGGCCTTTTTCTTCTTTTCACTGTTAAAACTCATTGATTATATCTGCCTTGCTATTGATTTCACTGTTAAAACTCATTGATTATATCTGCCCTCTGTCTGTGTCACCACTCTTATTTATGTCACTCTTTTTTGTTCCCCAGAACCATTACTCTTGAAGAATGTGGGACTAATGGCCCTGGGTAGCTTCAGAAACACCATGAAGTCATCTACCGAAAGCTGCCTCTCTAAGAGTTCTGGGAACGAACTCTGTTGTTTGCTTATTCAAGTGGGGCCTCTGCTCCCACCTCTACCCAGGGCACCATCAGATCAGTGGAGATTATGAAGCAGCCTCTGTCCCCCCTTCCTCCCTACATGTTGTACCCTAGTTTCTTGAGGAAGGCTACTGTAGCATTGTGGCTGCCATCTCTGCGGGTCCTGGGATCCCCATTCTGCGGCCGCTTACTGGACTCACTGCTCTTAATACCCTTTTTCTTTCCATTTTTCTAGAATAACTGCACTCATACAATGAAGGCAGAGCCTGTGTTATGGAAGCCATGGCTGTCTTCACACATAGCACCTACCTTTATCTTCTGAATCCTGGACCACGGGCTCTGAATGTGTTGCTCCTTCCTTGGCAGGAGAACTCCTGTCTCAGCTCAGACAACCAAAGTCTGATCCTACAGGAGAGACACAGGTGTTTCCTATTATTATCTTTGCCCAGTATTGTATTGCACCTTGAAAAAGAGTCATTTTTCTATTCGATAAACAAAAATGTTATGCTGGACCACTGAACAAGTTCTTGACATGACCCACCTAGGGAGGTGAGACCCCACTCCCAACAGGTGCCCCATTTGAAGACTTACTAATGTAGATTCCCTCTAGCAGACAGAACTTGTCAAACATTACTTTCTTTATATTATTAGAGCAATTGCCTTTTATTGCTTCCTAAATTATGAAATTGTATTATGATATGAAATACATTTTTTTCAAAGTATAAATCACTTCCTTCTTGAAATGCTGATACACACCCTTAAGAACTTTCTTTACCCCTGTTAGAAAACCAGTGCTAAAAAAATGTTAGGAGAACCAAAGGGAAGGGTAGAAGCCACACAAAGAACAACTTTGTGGGACCCGGAGAGAAACAGAATAATCTCATTATGAAACTACCGTTACTGATGCTTTTCAGGCCAAATAATGTTCTCAGAAATGGATATGTGTTCTTCTCAACATACACACCATACCCATCATGTTTGAAACAGCACAGCTCTATGTGTTATTCTGTATACAGCTGATCCTTGAACAACCCAAGTTTGAATAGAGTGGGCCCACTTATAGATTTTTTCAATAAATACTGTAAATGTATTTTCTCTTCCTTAGGACTATCTTAATAACACTTTCTTTTCTCTAGCTTACTTTTTATAAAAATTTAAGATACGTAATACATATAATATACCAAATATGTGTTAATAGATTATTTATGTTATTGGAAGACTTCTAGTCAACAGCAGGCTGTTAATAGTTAAGGTTTGTTTTGGGGGGTTCAATAGTTATATGTGGATTTTCAACTGTGTAAGGGGTCGGGTCCCTTAACCCCCACAGGTTGTTCACATGTTGTTCAAGGGTCAAGTATATTTCCCAAATGAAAAAAATTTCATTTCCAACCTCCAGAAAAGCCCGGCTTTATAAATGTACTGTTTCTCTTGCAATGAGTTCAATATAATTCTCTCCCACACAAGCTGGTCAATTTTGTCATTTGCTATTAGATCTTTGAGAAGCAATGTGAAGATCTCCAGTCCAGAGTCCGGTGGCAGAGATATGTATGAACTCAGAGCCCCAGCCAGGGGCATGGAAGGGATGTGTATGTGTGCTCTTTGGGTATAGGGCATGGGGGCTGGTGAAATTCTGCTAGAGAAACAGAGATCACAGGTTGCAGGGCTCTCCTTTGAACTTGATAATTTTTCATCTTTAGCTCTTCCTGAGCAGTTATGAGGTCTAGTAAGATAAGCCATAATCCCAGGATGTGAACAGACATGAGATTTTGATCACTCCAGTTCAACAGAAGCAAGGAAAGAACATCAACATGTCAACCCACAGACATATGGTAACATGGATCATTTGATTACCCAGTCTGGTCAACTCCATATGGTCTTGTTAGCCCTGGCTCCTCAAAGCACCACCGTACAATTTATCACAGCTGGACTGGCTCTTCAGAGATATACTGCAGTGGTGAAGGCTGTGCTGACTAGGACAAACCTGAAAGAAAAAGAAGGGAAAAGATGGGTATTAATGGCTCCTTTTCATGCCAACAGAATTCAGTGAAAAGGGAGCAAATGGCTTAGTCATTTTTTAATGTACCCAAAGTTTACTATATATCCAGGATATTTGGGATGCTATTTAATATTTGATATGCTTCAATTATTTCAGCAGTAGACAAAGTAAAAGCTGAGTGAATCACATGCATTAAAATCCTGAAAGCCTTTCCTGACCTAAAAATAACCAATAACTTTTAGCCTACATTTCACATAAGGAAAAACAGGTGTTTCAAATGAAGCGTCCCAAATTCTTAGAAGAATCAAAGATAAGAAGCTCCTGCCAGCAACTTCAATGTCACTGGCCCAATTTAGCAGTTTGGGCCTTGGCAGTGGTCCCACTGACAGGACAGAGGACTCTTTGGGAAGACAGCCGATTTGAAAGCGAGTGTTATTTATAAATTATCTCCAGATGGTCCAGTTCCTACAATTCCCAAATCGCTCAGATTTTCAGAGTGGATATTTTAATCATAGATCATTCAAGGTTGATTTGGTGTATGCTGGGGACAATTTTGAGAACTCCAATGACAAAAAGAAGGCAAAAGAGTCTGTCCTGAAACTATTCAGAAGAGTTGCTCTGGCTTCTGTTGTCTTAGCTAATCACCATTTACATTCTGCTTTACAATTCACAAAGCCCTTTTCTCCGATGCTCAGAGGCACCTAGGAGGGAACCAAACTGAATAATTAACTGTTACAGCATATGTACATACAGCACAGGTTAGGTGTCCGAGTTCCAATTCCACCTGCTCCCATAAGTATTTCCCCACATTGGGAGCTACACTTGGCCACCTCCCTCCTTCCCTCCCCTTCTCCCTCCTGCATCTTTTCCTTCCTTTCTTCTGTTCTTCCATCCTTTGACTGTTCCTTTCATTATTTCTTCCATTTACCCAACACTTGTTTATTAAGCCCTCATTTTGTGCCAGGCATAGGGTTAGGTCTTTTGAGAGCTCAAAACACTCTTCCTTCAGATGGCTATGGACGAAGGCCCTCCCTCAGTACAGAACTCTGTAGAATCTCATGAATGCCAGTGCATGAGAGTCCACTTTGTGCAAAAGAAAACACCCTTACCATTTCTACTTCAACCAATGATAAATGCAAGACTCTGGGGAGAGATGATCTGCCTAAGGTTATAAAATTACAAGCAAAGTTGGTGGGCAGACCTCTTGGGCCTCCAGACACACTGTCCATGATTCTTTTGTTTATGTTTTTGGTTTAGTTGAGAGAAAGAGGGATGGTCCTGTGTTACCAGGACTGCTCGATGGGCTATAATTGAAAGAATGGCTTTGAATCACAGACAATGCCTGGCTTAAAGCAGGCATTTGATGATTTATTGTGAGTGATCCAGAGGGTCATTAAGAAAAAGTGATCATGCTTGCCTTGGTTCATTGATTTGTATGCAGAAAATATGTAAAAACAGGACAAGAAAGGTTTACCTAAAGGAAACATGACTGATATACCAAGGAAATCATAGGAATATAGAAATGTTATTCATTCATTTGGAAGGCCAACTGCTGGCACAATATATACTTGTAAAATTAATTTAGAAATTAATTATCTAGGAAGAATAATACAGTGGTTATTCTAGCAAAGATAACTGCCACAGATGTAAGAGTGCAATAACAAAAAGAAGTAGGAAAAAGAGAGCTAGCCCAGAGACTTTCAAAATGGTACGCAGCAAAATCACCCAAAGGGCTTACTTAGACTTGCATCAACAGGTTCACCCCCAGAGTTTCTGATTCAATAGGTCTGGGGCGGGGCCTGAGAATGTGCATTTCTAATGAGCTCCCAGGTGAAGCTGAAGCTCCCCCTCCATCTGGGAACACATTGAGAACATCCCCTTTTCCCCTCTCCCTTTCCCCGAATTAGAAATCAGCTTTGGGAAGAGCATGAAAGGACCTGGTGGAGTGTGGCAGGCAAGAGGTCCATGACTGAATGTAGTGGGCATACAGTGTACAGAACTTTTAAAAATAATTTGGACAAAATTCTGGAAAACTGAGTGCCATTTTTTTTTTTAAAGACATTTTCTAAAGTGATAGAGGGACATTAAATATTTTTGATGAGCAGCAGGATGGATCTCATAACCTGTGTTTCAGAAAGCTAACTCTAGTGACAACTGAGGGGTCTAGGCCTCTTTGAAAACAGAACTTATCTAGGTGAAACTATGGCTATTCTGTATAATTTCATGATACCATAAACTAAATGGTATATAGAAGTCAAGTGAAATGATACAAAGTACACTGGAATCATCTTTTGAAAAACATTCTAATATTATCCTGTACCGGTACAATGCTACTGATTTATTAAAATATATATTTAATTTAAGCAATACATATATACTTTTAATTAAAACTTTGAAAATACAAAAAAGAAAAGAAAATCACCTATATTCCTACCACCTCCAGAAAACTAGTAACTTTTTAGTATATTATTTCTTCATTTTTTATGCACAAGTTTTTTTCTCTTTGTGTTGTAATCACACTGACTATACTGTATATAACTTTTTTCCTACCTTACTTTATAAAAATTATTTTCTGAAGTTATTATAACTCTTGCTAAATACAGCAGTTGCATTCGAGTATGCTATCACAGAGACTATGTTTCACCTATCTAAGAGTCATATCCTAGCCTTTTCCCTGCTAGTTGAATCCCAATGTCTTTAGGCCCATGGCTCACTTGTTTGACATAAATAAATCTTGATTAATATACAATAATCATGGTAATTCCCTCTCCCTTGCCAGTAATTGATTTAATGGCTCTCAATTACTTTAGAAAATGTCAAAGATTTTTTTTTTGCTTTTTGTTTTTTTCATTTTGACAACCAGAGTTCCCCATGCTGTAGCAGACTGAATATTGGCCCCCAGAATTAATGAGGTCCTAATCTCTAGAACCTGTAAATATTGTCTTATTTCGAAGAAGGGTCTCTGCAGATGTGATTAAATTAAGGATCTTGAGATAAGCAGATTATCTTGGATTATCTGGGTGGGCCCTAATAGCCATCACAAGTGTCCTTATAAGAAAGAGGACCCCTATTATGCTGAACAAAATAAGTCAGACAGAAAAAGTAGAGAACCATACGATTTCACTGATATGTGGTATATAAAACTGAAAACAATAAAGATCAAGACAAACAAATGAAGAAACAAAAACTCATAGACACAGACAATAGTTTAGTGGTTACCAGAGGGTAAGGGGGGAGCAGGATTGTAGAAGAGGGTAACCCGGGTCTAATATGTGGTGATGGAAAGAGAACTGACTCTGGGTGCTAAACACACAGTGCACATATAGATGATGTATTACAGAATTGTACACCTGAAATCTATGCAACTTAGTATAACAACTGTCACCTCAATACACTTTCATTAAAAACAAATAAATAAAAACCATTATATATATATATATATATATATATATATATATATATATATATATATATAGTATTCCATTTAAATATAAGCAAAGTTTAAAACAGCCATTTCACCACCAACAAAACATTCTGTCCAGCAAATACATCAAATGTTTCACTTAATAATCAAGAAAAGGCATACACTTGGAACTAGAAAATAAATAAGTCCTGGAGATCTAATGCACAGCATAGTAATTATAGACACAATATTGTATTATAAATGTCAAACTTGCTAAGAGGCTGGATCTTCATTAGTCCCACCACAAAAAAAGAAATAACAGTGACGTGATGTAATAGAAGTGTTAGCTCATGCTACAATGGCAATCATATTGCAATATGTAAATGTATCAAATCAACACGGTATACATCTTAAACTTATACAACGTTTTATGTCAAATATATTTCAATTAAAAAATAAAATGCGTACAATTTTATATGCATTAGACAAAAATTTTTGTTTGCTACTACCAAGTACTGGCAAGCATGTGACGCAACAGGGATGGTTATGCACTTTTGAGTGGTGAATAAATGGATACAACATTTTGAAAAGTATCGGGGGCATTGTCTATTAAGAATGGAGATTAAGTATACTTACCACCAGCATATCCACTGTTACATAGGTATATGTAGAGCAGTTCTCAAACATATTGGCCTCAGCACACCTTTTTATTCTTAAGAATAACTGGGGACATCAAGGTGCTTTTGTTTATGTGTGTTAATATTTATTGATAGTCACTGAATTTAAAATTAAATTGAGATGTTTTAAAAATGGTTTATTTATTGTGTGATAATGAGCCTATTGCATGCTAAAATAAATATTTTAAAAAATAACTAATAAAAAAAGAGTAAAAAAAAAAATTGACACCGACACACACAGGAGAAGATAGGTTGAAAATGGAGCAGAGAGTGATTTGAAGATTGGAGTGATGTGATCACAAGCCACGCAATGGCAGCAGCCATCCAAAGGTGGAAGAAACAAGGAAAGGAGTCTCCCCTAGAACCTCCAGAGGAAGCACGGCCCTATCTGTACCTTAACCTCAGCCCAATGATACTGATTTTGGACTTCTGGCCCCCAGAACTGTGGCAGAATACATTTCCACTGTCTTAAGTCACCAAGTGTGATGCCATAACAGTCACAGGCACTTAATACAATATCGAGTCCAAATCCTTTAAAAATGTTCTGTCCCAGTTGTGGTCAGTAAGAAGTGAAGTTCTATGGAATGAAAGGGTCTTCTTGAAAAGATTTGCTTGCCCTTCAAAAGAGATACATGAGCGGTGGGGGGAGGAAAGTCTTATTTCTTCTGTGGGATGATGTTTCATCGACATGAAACGCTAGAACTGTAAAAGCCATCTCGTAACACTGAGGCCTGTCGTCCTGGGGATAAAGCAATGAGCCAAGGTGGCAGAGAAGGAAGATGGACAGAACTTGGGCCTTTGACAACATAATCAAACTGCTTTAATTAACCAACACGGGGACTTCCCTGTTACAAAACTTCTTCTTGCATGAGATAATCTTACGTGAGTTGAACGTGATTCTTAGGCTATCTTTAGTTGGATTTTCCCTTACTCTCAGGGGAAAGCAACACACCCGCTGCATGCATCAAATGAATTATACCATAATTCAGGAATTGGCACACTGTTGACCTGCCTGGTTTTGAAAACAAAGTTATTTTTGGAACACAGCCTTACCACAGACCACTGCCTGCAGCCTTTTGCACCACAACAGCAAAGCTGAACAGCTGTGACAGAAATTGAATGGCCCACAGCCTAAAATTATTCCATCTGGCCTTATAAGAAAAAGGGTGTCAACTTTTGCCATTCTTGAACACAACCATTCCTTTATTGTCAAATATTGTTTTTCTAGTTTCTCTAAAAATTGTCTTCTTTAAGTAAGTTGTTTAAACCTGTCACTTGGCCATAGTCTTGCATATAAGACCAAGTCCTACACATAGAAAAGGAGTCCAATAAAAAAATATATAATGCAGGCATGGAAACAATTTGCAATCATCTCCATCTCTCATCTGGGATCTTACCAGCGTCTGCCAAAGGTTGCTGTCAAATGCGTGAGACTGCATTTTCCACATGTAAATAAATATAGGTAATTACAATAGCTAATTCAAAACTGCAGCCTAATCTAGAAGAAGAAGAAAAAATGCTTTTCCTCACCCATTTTAAATTTAAAGCAGCCAAACTAAACTTCCTCCTAGTCTGAAAGATGTTGGTGGAACTTACATCACAGAGAATGTTATTACAGCTGAAAGAGAAAGGGCCCTGCACTGAGTTTCCAGTAGGTAAGCCTGAGGCACCCACTTCACAGTTCGCATCCTGTGCTGGGGAGATAAGTATATAAGGCAGGACTCAAAGTTTGTCATATAAATGCAGCCAGTTGTATATTTAATTGATGTTTTGACTCCACGCCACACTCTTTCGCTCTCCTTTTCAGAAAATTCCCCATGCTGTACTATGCTCTGTAGGCACCTTCCTTTAAATGATCTGGGTGGCACGCAGTCCTGCAGTTAGGACTGTGGCTGCCCAAAAGCAGATTGCGGGAGGGAGTCACTGACCAAATAACCTTTTGAACTTTGTGGGAAAGTCAAGCTGCAGTCACTGCCCCTGCCAAACATTTCTACTTGCTTCCCAAGAAGATGCTTAGGAGTCTTTCTCTTGCTTCAGAAAGAGCAAGACTATCGCATCTTCTGTTTATCTGGGGGCTTCCAGGTCTCCCTGGGGCAAAACCCAAATAAACTGGCAAGATGCATAAGTGATCTAAATAATCTTTGAAGATGAGCCTCGCCTTGTGCTTTTTTGTCAGGAGGCGTCATCTAGCATGAGCCTGGCATCTTGGAGAAAGTCCAGAGTAAACAGCCCTGAAGGCAATGCTTCATAAATGCCCAGGATCTGGCGGTGCTCTTTACAGACGCACTCTGCCAAATGCAGCAAAAACATCACCACCGAACCCTCAGGAAAACAACCAACAAACCATCGGCTGCAGTGTGCCCGACTCAGAGAATGGACACTAAGAGACAGAAAGTTTCAACTCCATGAATATTCAACAAGAATCAATAAAAGTGCTTTTGGAAAGCTCCTGTCTGGAACTTCTAGCTTATTCCACAGTTACCTTCTTTCCAAAACATCTGATACAGGAGCCTTCCACTTCCTTTCCCAAAGAATGCTGGATGTGTGCTAGGTTTTCCATATCAACCATGCAAAACAATGACTATGCCCCACTCATTTTTTAACTGAAACAGATACTAAAATCTGTGGCTGAGAAAGCATTTGTGTTATTGAAGGTTTTCAGCGCTTGTAATATTTAAAGTAATAATGATAAGCCATAAATAAACGAAGTAAATAAAATTTTTTATTTAAGAAGTTAGGAAAAGATCAGTTCACACTTGAGTGCCTTTCCTTTTATAACTTCAAATGGTTTTGATACATGTTATCTGTCTCACATTAATTTAGGTATACAGTCCTATAAAATGAGCAGGGATAGGCACTGTATTTCATAGCAACTCCAGTTCAGAGTGATTAAACTGACTTATTAAGGTTACATTGTTTCCTTGTTAAGCATGTTTATGGCCATTGTTAAGGTAGTCTATGCTTCTAAATATTTTAAAACACAGAAATTCAGAAAAATTTGGAAAGCAATTATCGTCTCATAATTAAGAAAACAAAACAAAAGACAAGTTATCCAAACAAGGGAAAGAGCCTGATTCGGCAGGAAAGAGCAGGTTTTACCATCAGACAGATGTACATAATGAGCTGGTGCTTCAGAGAAGGTACCTGGCCCTGTGAGCCTCATTTTCTCATCTGTGATATGGACATAATAATATTTACCATGCAGGATTGTTGTGAGAATTAGAGGTAAAATATACAGAGCCCCTACAATATGGCAGAGCCATAATATATGGTAGTTATTCACATTGTAGAGCACTTTCTTGCAAGATGGCATTAAGGCATCATTTGTTAGGGTTTTATATGCAATTAAAAACATTTCTTATATATGAAGTCTGACAATTAAGATCGTGAACTTGTTGTAACAAAGTTGCTAACCTTTTTTGATATCAGAGAGATTACTTATAATGAATTTGTACTAACTGGACAAACAGTTAACCAAGTTTACTATTTGGAAATGCTGAAAATACCGTGTAAAAAAGTTAGGTGACCTGAACTTTTTGCCAACAGTTCATGGCTCTTACATCACAACAATGCACCAGCTCACATGGCACTGTCTCTGAGGGCGTTTTTAGCCAGTAAACAACTAACTGTACTGGCACACCCTCCCTACTCACCTGATCTGGCCCCCAATGACTTCTTTCTTTACCCAAAGATAAAAGAAATATTGAAATGAAGACATTTTGAAGGCATTCAGGACATCAAGGGTAATATGACAACAGCTCTGTTGGCTATTCCAGAAAAAGAATTCCAAAATTGCTTTGAAGGGTGGACTAGACACTGGTGTCAGTGCACAGCTTCCCAAGAGGAGTACGTCGAAGGTGACCATAGTGACAGTCAGCAATGAGGTATGTAGCACTTTTTCTAGGATGAGTTCGCTAACTTAATTGCCTCCAGTCTTCTATTAAAAACATTTGTCTCTTTATAGACACATAATTGCCTAATGGACACATACTATCTTCCATGTAAACCAGGGGTGTCCAAACTTTTTTCAACGTTTCTTACCAAGGGCCATATGCGGTAAAATACACAAACATTTGGGCCACTCACTCGAGGTGAAGTACGCATTGCCTCACCTGGTTCATTTAAGTAAACTAAATATATTTTTGGAATTTGCTGCGGGCCAATTAACAATGGATTGCGGGCTGCAGTTGGCCCGTGGGCCGCAGTTTGGACAGCCCTGATGTAAACCATCCCTTTGTTGGACATATAGTTTTCTATCTTCACTCTTACAAATAACACTGTGATGAAAATCTTTACCAGTGAAGCTTCATCCACATTGAATGTTCAGGATCAATTTGCAGAAGTAAATTATTGGGTGAAAGGCCCATGATTCTTGTGTTCAAATTGTTTTCTAAAAGAATTTTACCAATTATCACAGCAAAAGTAGTTGAGAAAAGGATCTTGTCACTGTGCTCCCAATAATCTGTCTCCATTACTCTGGAAATCTGTGCAAATGTGATCACAAAGAGAACCTGTCTCTGGTTTTGATTTACATTTCCTTGGCTGCTAGTGAGGCTGAAATTTTTCAGATATTTGCTAAGTTCATTTGAAAATTAATTGTTCTTTTCTTTCTCGTTTTTGAAGTCTTAGAGTTTTTCCTATAAATTTGTATGAATTCATTATTTATATAAAAATGTTAACCTTGCAGAGTGACCTCGACAAGCACATGGGCAGAGACAAACAGGATAGATATGATTGTGACGGAAGGACAACTTTATAGGAGTCATTGGTGAATCTATCGGGTTCTCAGTAAAATTGGGCCCCACGATTTCTTGAACTCTCTGAAGGTGTACACCACCCAACAAGTGAGAAAAGAGGAAGAGACTCAGGTCACTAACATTTGTTGAATGTTAAATGTGACTATTCGATCTTTTATTTGCCAAGCATTTATTGAGCAACTACATGACTTTGTTCTGTATACCAGGAGACCACAATGAAGAAGAGAGACAGGGTCTTCACTTCCATGGAGCATATTTACTGAATGCTTTTTGAACATCAGGTGCATTTCCAGAGGTCTTTCCCTCTGTTGACTCAAAAACTCTATGTGGTAAGTATTATTATTTCTATGTTTTTCAAATAAGGAAACTGAGTCTCAGATAGATTGCCTTTCTTGACCAACAGCAGAGAGCAAGCAATTCAGTGTGAGAGTCAGGACTTGCATTCAGGCACACAGGCTCCAAAGCCCACATATTTTCACTCTCCGAACAAATAAGATAAAACCTCACGTACAAGCAGTAGTGTAGTTGCTGTAAAAATAACAGTGCAGGCTGAAACCAACTGTGCAAAGTGATCTTAATCACTGGGAAAATTACAGTCGTTCTGTGACTGTTAGAAAATTGTCAAAACATTAAAAACTCTCTTGCTGCCAGTTATGAATGTATAAGGAAATGAAAAAAATAGTAAAACAAATATTTATTTAGCATACTGTAATCTAACAGATTAGACATACTGAGAATTACAGTGTTTTACTTCTTTATAAAAATATAGCAAGTGTAGTTAGAGTGGTGCTTGCCTTTTATCATATCTTATAATACAGAGCGAGTGTCTTTACTATGCCTTGATGAATTTCAGTCGCCTTTCTAAATTTGGATTAGCTTCCATCATTTTATCTTTCTCACTTTCAATGATGTGAAATATCTGAGTTCACCTAATGTGATCTTTTTTTTGCCAGTATCACTTCCTCTGGGATGTTTTTATCCTTTTTGTCACCTTGCTCATTTATGGCAATAAGTTTACTTTCACTAAGATTCTGGAGTCTGTAGAATGGATTCAGTATCAACATTTTCATTCCCCACCCTATTTTCTGTACTCCACTTATGTTCGGTTTGAATTTCACTTCCCACAATGTCACTTTTAGTTTCTTTCTTCTCTTTCGTTTTGGTTGGTCAATTCCCTCCATTGATCATCCCATTCATTTTTGTAAAATGTCATGTGGATTATCACTAGAAGTCAAGGAGATACACAGTGACAATCACCAATAGACTTTGAAAGAAGTGGCATGATTGGGAACTAACTGACCATGATCACATATTTATAAAGAGATTTATATATTAAAGAACTAGCGGCAAAGGCTGTACTTCATGCAAGTATGTACAGTTCATATATGATACCATGGTGACTAAAATCTGAAGCATGGTGTTGGACGGGACCAGTTTTATTTAACTGAACTAAACTGTGGTGACTGAAATTCACACATCCTGGAATCCTGCAAAGTGAGGACTCCTGTATTATTTTAGGGCTTCTCGGTACTGGCTTTTGTATAACTGTCACACTAAAATGATAAAACATTTTAAAGAAGGCAACTCTGATTTTATTTTGCCAAGCTGTTTTTTTCCGTTGTATAAAACAGCAGGGCGTGGCCACAGAGAGCCCTACTGTTTAATCATTCAGTTGAGAATCCAGCCCACATGCCTTCTCTCCTCACCCCAGTGGACCTGCTCTTTTAGGATAATTCCATCCAGTTCACAAAGCAGTAGTAAAGATATTTCCTGTCTTCATGAAAAACACTTCCATCCTCTCCCTGCCCCAGGGAGGAAATGGAAAGAGAATGGTCGTGCATCACAACAGGATGTGGAGCTGTGTACCTGGGTCCTCCCCCATGTCTCCGATGTAACGTGCAGTCATAATCAAGCACAAATCTAAGCAATCTGCCATATGTGCAGGTCCCAAGAGAAATCAGAACAAGCTTGAAGGAAGTTAGTCAGGGGCAGCAAGCCCCAAAGACATTGAATAGTCTTTGCCACAACATTCCATTTCCTTTGTGGCCTGGTTTTCATGGGATTTTGTGTGTATATCAATTGAGAGGGTGGGTTTGAGGGGCACAAGAATCTGCATTTATTTCATTGTGGTATAGAGTTTATTGTTAAAGTGAGAAGAGAAACACTGGGAGGTGGAGGAATGTGAAAAGGGAAGGGTTAGGTTGCCAGAATCAGAATGCATCTTAAGATCATCAGGTTTGGACAAAGGTATGTAGGAATAAGGGGCAAGTGTCTGAATTAGGGTTTCCCAGACGCTGATCCTGAATACAAACAGTTCATTTGGGTGGTAATGCCAGGAAGACCAGGAGAGTGGGGAAATGAACCATGGAAAGCAAGGATCAGTACAGGATATGCCATTGAGCAAGTCACTAATGTAGGCTTCTGAGGCTTGCTCAGTTGCCTTGGAGACCTCTGTGGGGTGATATAGGAAGTGCCTGAGAGTTGTCTCACCCAAGGAACAAAAAAGCTCCTGGATCGCCCAATCTCCTGCTTGAGGGCTACTTGCTATCTTTCAACGTCTCAGTAATCGAGTCAGGCCCTGCATGTAGCACAGCACACCCCCAGAGGCCAGAGCAAGCCTCGAGGCAGAGAGGCCCAAATGCTTGCGATAAAAAATCATCTGGAGTTTACAAAAGGGTGAGTGCTACTGGGTACAGGTAAGGCACCAACAGTGTCTGCTATTGGGTTATAACTGTGGTCTAGGCCCTGTTCTGAGCACTTTGAGTGTATTAACTCATTAATACATGCAAGCCTACAAGGAGGTACTAGCACCAGCTTTTTATAAATTAGGCACAGAGAGGTCAAGTAACTTGCCCAAGCTCATAGGCTAGCCAGTGGCAGAGGAAAAATGATAAAGAATATGGGTAGGTTTCCTGTGATCTCTCCAACGTCCTCTGTAATGTATGCTTGATCTCCATTTCCGTTTATCCTCACAGACTCTTAGATTTTTAAGCCGTGCTGTATAGCTATGAACAGCTGCATTTTTAAGTAAGATAACTGAAGAATACTTTTAAGTAAGATAACTGAAGAAGCAAGGTTCTTCACGTGATCAGGGTCCCCAACAGCACAAGGTATCAGCCAACCCAGGACAGGATACCTGAGATTAGCTATAAGAAATGCCCTTTTCTTATTTAAACCGCTGGGTTGGGAACCTTGTCATTAAAACAGCCCAGTCTGTATTCTAACTCACGCACAGGATAACGCTGGCGTTTTAGTTACAGCTCCTGGACACCAAACACAAAAGAAAACACAGGGACCCAGCCCCGGCCACAACACCAAGCCCTTGCGCAGGAGGTGCTGAGCTAGCGTCTGTGGAGCTGCATTCCCACCCCAGTCATGCCTGTTTCTTCTCTTGCTTTGACTGAAAGAGGGCCCAGCCTCTTCTATCATTTCCTTTCCCTGTGCAGGGAGCTGGTACAAGAGACAACATGACTGAGCCCTCTTTGCCTCCTCCACGAGTCACTGCTTGATTTCAAGTCTGTCTCACCAAACCAGTCCTGAGGTCTCAGTGCCCAGAGCTGTCAGCAAACCTCCCACTCCCTGTTTGTGTTGGCTTGTGTCACCCTGCCACTCTGGAGGTGTCAGCTAAAGCTGTTTACTGGCTTCATTTAAAAACACCTTGAGGTGTGCTTAACAGCCTGCTTTGAGCTGCAAGATGGACATGAATGGGAGTGAAGCAAGAAAGTAATAGAGATACATAGAACATAACAAAACAAACGTATAATGAAGTTATATGGAACAGTATAGAAGAATTTTTGAAAAACTGATGATATGTGATTTAAACCCAATATTAATATATACATAATAAACTCAATATTATTATATATATAATACATATACACTATATATATATAATTTCAGGAGATCTTATCTTTAAAGGGCTCAACCATCTACATATCACAGAGGTCGGGCCATGTCCCAGGCTAAGTGCAATTCTGCACCATATTCTTCTAGGCTAAAACAACAACAAAAATAATAGACTTAAAAATTAGTTAAACATGTATGAAAAATAATAGCGTCTGCAGACTCCTATTGCAAAGCCACTACACGAGCTTCCTTACTGACTGGTCAGGTCAGGGAGCATTTGATAGTGAGATGTAGGCAGAATCAGACTATACAAAGTGAAGAGCTAACAATCAGCTCACATAGAAAAGCCAATCGCCTAAATTGGGTGAGATCTTAGAAACCACCTGTCTAATCTCCAGGAAACAATGGCTCAAAGAAAACACCACAGAGCCAGTCAGTGGCAGAATCAGGGCCCAGATCTCGTCTCTTCAACACTCCACAACACTTGGTGGTTTCTCTATCTTAGTATTCTTACTTTATTACGGCACACTGCAACACCACATGAGAGGGAAACTCCTGAGTCTTAGAATCCCTCACTGTCCACCACCCTCTTATTTCCTAGAATCATGCCCCCTTCCACCTGGCTTACCCAACTCTGACCCACAGAACCTGGCCACCTGTCTTGGCCCTTTCTGTGGGTAGGGATTAATCAGAAGGGAAAGTTAAGAGGAAAATGGGGTGTGTTCTTCTTTGCAAATGGGGAGGCTGAAGTAACAACGACAGGAGAATTCCAGCACTGCCTCCCTGCTACAGCCCAAAAACAACATCAGGCACCCACATTTCTGCCTCCCACCTCCCACAGGCTGACACCGTCTCTTTGTCTTGGATTGAACCTTTGAGCACTAAACCCATTGTCTATGTTTTCTTTCTCCCAAGAGTTAAATACACGTAAGAAGTATTTCTAAAAGTCTTGGAAGGGAGGGTTGTGACCCAAGGCAGAAGAGTGCTGCCTGGGATTTTCTCTTTCTCTGGAATGACTGTAGGAGAGGAGCTCACTGGAACCAAGGCACTAATGTTCCTCCGCCCCTCAGGGGGCACAGATTCTCTCCTAAGAATGATCCACAAGAAGCCAATAGTGATGGGACGTGAGTTCTTTCTACCTGGAAAAGATGGGCCTTGCCTCTGATGAGCTGCAGGGAACAGGGCAGGTGTGTGGATGTTCCTTGGTGGGCTTTTATATCAGTAACAGCATCTATTCCCAACCCTTACCTCAGCCATATTCCTCAATGTAACATTTGTCATTGCTTAGTTATTACAGTTCCAAAAACAAAAATGAAAAAACCACTTAGGAGCTTGTGATGGTGATTATCATTTGTTGGTGGGGTTAGCTCACAACTTTAAAATGTAATCATGTGGAAGAAGACCCCACAAAAGACAAGCAATGGAGAAAATTAACATGTTGCACGTAAGCATTGGTATTCTTCTAACGGTGATTAATTTGAATATGTTCTCAAAGTACTTCTTAGGTGAACCAAAGAGATGTGAAATGTTTAAAGAACCACACCTCCTAATTCCTCTGATTCTCGGTGATAGGTCTTTAGGCTATTATTCAACCCAGGCATACTTGGGAAAATGTAGCTCAAGGACTGACATATATGGAAGATTCAAAATGGATGTTACACCTGTGCAAGTCACAATTTCATTAAATCACTATAAAAAGGGAAGATTAAAGAAATAAAGTATATCGGGTGGTTGCTATGTGCCCGGCATCATCCTGAGTGCTTTATGTACAACTCATTTAAGCATCAGAACAACCCCATGCTCTAGGTATTATCATTAATCCCATTTTACAGGTGGGAAAATTGATGTCCAGCATGGTTTGGTAACTTGCTTAAGGCCACTGAGCTACTTAAGTGGCAGTCAGGAATTCATTCAAGAAAGTCTGACTCCAGACCACATGCTCTTAACCAGTATGCTATATTGCCTCTCAATGTCTAGAATACAAGTGTCATTCTTAAAATCAAATACAACATTTTTTAGATGTGTTCATTCATTTAATATATATATATATATATATATATATATATATATATATATATATATATATATATATATTTAGTAATGGTATATCTGTGCCAGGTACGTCACACAAGGAGCTACCCTCTGGGGTTCACATTTCAACTGTACAGATTGGAATTGTACAGAACAAAAAATAATCATAGAAGTAACTAAAATAATGTAAGTTGTAATAAGTACTATGAGAGAAATGGAGCTCCTAAAATATTAAATGAGGGGATTTTCTTCACCTAAATTCTCCGTGGAAAGCTGGAAAGCTTGGCAAGAGAGGGCATCCACAGCATCCCTGAGGTGGTCATGGCATTGTACACCAGAGGCTGGGAATTAATGAATGTCAACTATAATTTTATGTGTATAATGTGATGGCTCGGTGTGAGGTCGGGGTGGTGGTGGATGGGGGGAGGGGGGTTCACGGTGTGAGAGATGTAAAAATAAAATAAAATAAAACTAAAAAAAAAAAAAAAGAAATACTAGAAAGCCAAGTAATTAAGCTGACATGTTTAAATAAAACAAAAGTTCATAATTAAAAAAAATAATAAAAAAATGAAAAATAAAAAAATAAATAAAAAAAAAAGAGAGAGAGAGAGGGCATCCAGGTAGTTTATTTTGTGAAGTGACCCGAGGGAAGAGGAGTGGGAACTAGGGAAAAGAAATAAAGGGGAAAAGCCAAAATTAGGGTATACTCTCAAGTTGGTTTAAGGCTGTGGTCCATGGGTAAGATACCGCTGTAACACTAAGGAACCACATTGGATACACCTCAAAACTTTCCACCCAAGGAACAGGAGAGAGAAGCAATGGCCCACCAGCTCCCACTGGTCATAGGTCATCAATTCCCTCTCCTTCCCAGGCTATGCATGCAAAGCTCCCCATTGCAGCATCAGAGAAACCTTGGAACAGAAACCGAGAGAAGCAGGCACAGCTGAGACAAGGTACTAGCAGGTGACACTTGGATAAGGCTGCTGCTGTCACAATGGCTGGAATAAGAAGTGGGCTGAGAGAGGCTGAGGCAGGTACAAGAGATGATCTGTGTAGGTGGGTGGGTCAGAGAAAGTTTCTCTGTGGAGGTGGCTTCTAAGCTTTGATCTAAGGAAGAGAAGGAGCTAAGAATAGTAAGAGCTGGGAGAAAGCATCTCCAGGCACAGGAGACAAACATGTTGAAAGGCCCTGAGAAAGAGCTTGCATCTTTCAGGAACTGAAAAATCAGGGTAGCCGTGGTGAGTAACGGGGTGAGGCAGTCCGTGATGTTGGAGTAAGAGGGGTGGAGGCAGGTCATACAGAGCCTTGGGTGGCATGGTAAGGATTTTATTTTAAGTAAATACAAACTCATTAAGGGGTCAATGTACAAAACCATGTACCCTACTTATGTCCAAGAACCACAGATATGAAGTAAGACGTCTTTCTACCGTGGCAAGGACAAACTGGTTGACAGTACTACTGACCAAAGATTCATCCCAGAGCCAAGGGCGAGGTTTTCCCTCCAAGTCGGGGCAGGACAGACAGTTTGTTTTGTGCTGCAGAGCTGGGGTCAAGAGGCAGGAAACTAGTCTCCAACACATTGCCCTTGAGGACCAGTTAGAACCAAGGCTAAGCTAGGACCCGGAGCAGGGCTGCATGGCTTCGGCTTCGGGAACTCCTAAGAGTCGGGTACCATCATTTCCTTTGTCTGGTGTCAGCAGTCATCTTTTTAGACAAAAGTCCCAAATCTTCAAGTCTTGGAAGAACAAGAACTCTGAAAAGAACCCTTCTGGTGGGGGCTCCTGACTCTCTCTCCCCTTGAGCTGCATTTTCATTTTTCCTGGGAAGTCTTTCTCTTTGATTTTTGCTAGAACTACTATGTTGGGTCCAAAGGGAGACATTGACATTCTGGTCCAAGCCTCAACAAAACCCCTTTTCCTTGAGATATTTGTTGAACAGGCATTGCCTGTCTATGTTTATTTAAACATATTTGCCACATGATTAATGAGCAACATGAAATGCTTACACTAGGGAATCATTAAACATGTAGTTTCCATTTCCCGTGCCTACTTGACCTTTCCTTACAGGTACATCAATATACATCCTGACTAACACCTTTTATGGTTGTGTTAGTCAGAGTAGGCTGACTGTTTAGCAAGTACAAAATTCCACTGGCTTAACGCACTAAAAGTTGGTTCTCATTCCTGTCACAGTTTCATGCAAGACTACTGGAAGGTGCTGTTCCACACAGTCATTTAGGGATCCAGGCTCGTTCTTTCTTATAGCTCCATCTTCCTCTAAATCTTTGGACTACTGTTCATTCAGCCAGCAGAGGAGCAAAGAGAACATGCGGAAAAGGTACTGCTTTGAAGTGAGGCACATTCGCTCTGATGAGAACTAGTCTCGTGGCCACCTGGGTGCACAGGGATTGAGAGATGCCACTGATCAGGAACCCAAGTAGAAGAGACCCTGGTGTCAGAGAGACCAGCAGCCTCCAGCCCGGTGGTGAAGGATGACAATGTACCTTTCTATCCTTCTATGAAAATTATAGAAACTGCCAATGTACTTTTCATGTAATAAAGGGCAGGGATGAAGATGTATGCTCGGCTTCTTAAAATACACGTGGTAACAATACAGAGCATTCAAGTGCATTTAGGTGTCTTTCTCTCTATAGTTGTGAAACTCCTGAGCCTACGAAGGCTCTTTTTTACCTTTCTTTTTCATTGCAGTATATACATAACATAATAATTAGAATTTACCAGCTCTTTTCCCCGTTTCAGGTCACCGCCAACTCTCACCTAGAGGTGAGCGAGTGTCACATGGCTCACTGTTCTCCAGCGTTAGACCTCCTTCAGGTGGGCTCTTCTGGAGCCGCTCACCACGGCTGGTACCTGGTCCCACAGGCTGAGAGCAATACCCTCGGGGCCATCACCTAGGAAATGTTCTCCAGGCTATGACCTCTCATGATGCAGGGGCAGCTCTCCCCATGGATCAAAGCCTGGCCATGATGGAAGCAGAACGGCAGAGCAGGGCTCCCCTCCGTAATTCCTGGAAGCTGAAGAGCCAGCTCCTCAGTATGCACAGCCAACTGTGGGGCTGGAGAACAGTCACCGGCTTGGCTTCTTTATCCCTCCCTCATCCCCAGCTCCCTCAAATGCTGAGCTCAAACCTCACCCTTGCAGACTTTTTCCCCCAAAGCAAAGCAGCTCAGGGAGAGAGATGCCTATGCTCCCTGCCCTGTCAGTCCCTCATGCAGGCCCTCATGCAGGCCCTCCTGTCTGATTCTCAAGTTCCTGTACATTTCCTTTTTGATCTTCCCTGGACATCGTAAATTCTCTGAAGACAGACAGGCTTGTGTTCCATTTATCCACAGCACACAGTACCACAGCTATTTATTGGCAGACAGTGAATGAATAAAGGAACAATGATATCCACGTACACAGTTTCTTTGGTGACTTACCTATTCCCAGACAGGTAGTGAAAAGTTGCCATACTGTTTCCAAAAATGTTATACACTTAGGGATTTTATTTATACAATTTACCCTGTTTCTGATTTCTCTAAATCTGACATTTTCCACTTAACAAGAGGTTAATATTCACCTGCCCTGTAGGATGAAAAACATTATCAGATTCCACTGAAATGATTTGTTTATGCTTTCTACCCAAATAATAATAATAATAATAATGATGATGATGATGATGATGATGATGATGATAATAATAATAATGTTCTTTTTCGAAAGTCCAACCAAGATTGCCCCTTCCCTGTGCTAAGTAAGGCCCAAGCAGCAGTGGAAAACCTGGTAATCAGACACCTAAGCTCTTCACAATGTAGCAATGAATGATTCTTTTCTTTCTCTCTTTGCTGGTCTTTTCTAGTCTTGCTTTCCATTTCACAGCTTTGTTAAATATTCAGGTCAAGGTCAGATCAAGGGACTATCTCAGGGTGGGAGGAACTGAATTTAGCCACATGGGGCCTCTCCCCAATGAAAACATTTAGCACCCAGCCAAGGAGTCTAGATTCCAGCAGAAAAATAAAGAAAAAATCTCCCTTAAGGAAATGCCAATTTTCTTTTGCTTTGCCCCAAGCTAACCCTGTTTCAGGTTACAAGGAGGTAGCTCCCTGCAGAGGGGAAAGTGCTAGACCTGAATTCTATTTTTAGCACTCAATCTGACTCTCAGTGACCTTATCCTGGCCATTTCCTCAGCTTTGTCTCTCCCCCACCCCGATTCTGGTTCTAAACCTCTGCTCTACGCCACCCCCTCCTTACTGCAGTGTTGTATGTAAGACTCACGAAGATTCTCCAAAATCTCAGACCCAAGAGTTCTTTATAACAAGGAGCCTCTAGCGCCCACCAGCCTAAAGGGATTTCTGGGAATGAGCCTCAAGAGGCCAGCTTCCTGCACTTCTGAAATGAAAAATCTAAAATGGACCCTAAGAAGTAGACATAAGGTATATGACCTTCCAAGGGGACAGAATTCACAGGTTACATTAAGGCATCAGAATGCCCACAAAATCTTCTCCTATAGGAGAAGCCGCGGTAAACCACTCCCCATCCAGCCCAGATTTTAGGATTTTCCTCCCATCTCATGGAAGCCATAAGTAGCACTGGCATCCATAAATTGTTGAAGCAAAAAAACCATGATCTTACTGGTAAGGGGAGAGCAAACCACTCCCTTTTGGAGGTGCCAGTAGTCCCAGGGTATTTTGTGAAAAGGAAGGTGAGCATGTGAAATAGATGACATGGTGCTACAGCTGTGTCATTGGAGGCAGTGTGTGTAGTCTTCCTCGAGAAGGAACGCTTTGGAGGACAAGAGGTGGATCACATCCTGGCTCTACCTCTTAAGAAGTGTGTGACATCGAGCAATTTACTTCATGTCCTAGCCTCAGTTTCCTCTATACAATGAGGTTTCCAAATGGACCTAATTCATATTTTGAGACAATTGAGAAAATGCTTGTACAATGCTTAGCATGGTATCTGAACACGTCAAATACTTTGTGAATGTTATCTATTAACAATAACAATAATACTAAGGCTTGTGAAGAAAAATATTATACCCAGAGAGCTCATAAATGATGAGCAAATAGAATTGATTCTATTATATTAACTCCTCTATGGCCCTAAAGTATCCTGATAGATACAGTTGACCCTTGACCAGTGCAGGGGTTAGGGGTGCCAACCCCCTGTGCAGTTGAAAATCCTAGTATAACTTTGGACTCCCCAGAAACTTAACTACAGTCATCCATAGCTGGGTATCCAGAGGGGATTAGTTCCAGGACCCCAGCGAATACCAAAACTGGCTGATCAAATCCCTTATATAAAATGGCACAGAACAATGCATACAGTCAGCCCTTCGCATCCACAGGTTTCCAATTGCGGATCAAAAATGCTGTGTGACTCCTGGTTGGGTTTCTTGAGTCCACTATGAGAAACTGAGGCTACTGAGGGCCGACTCAATGTTTATTGAAAAAAATCAGCGTATAAGTGGACCCGAGCAGTTCAAACTCATGTTGTTCAAATGTCAACTGTAGCATGTCATTGTACGCTTTGTTTACTTTTTATACCCCCACATTCTGAATCCCCTTTCTTTCATTGCTATATCACAATACCTCCTCTAATACCTGTCCTATAGAATCTTTGTTGAGTGAATGAAAAGTAAAAGTCAAATTAACGAGCAAAGGAGTAAGCAAATGAACGAATACTCTCTTTAAGGGAATATTTGTCTCATTAAGCCAAAACAACCGTTTCTTATATAACCTATGTCTAGAAAAATAGCATTTTATTTATTTATTCTGAATTTTCCCCCACTTACCCTCTCCTATCTCTCAGAAATGCAGTCTCAGATTCAGAGTCATCCTCCAAGCGTTTTTTTTGTTTTGTTTTGTTTTGTTTGGTTTGGTTTTTTTTTTTAGCGTTGAAAGTGTTAACTACAGTCTCCAAAACTGTGGGAGATTTTTAATAGGATGAGCCCATTTTCAACCCTGCTCTGACCTCCAGATGTAGAAGCCAAGCATTTCAGAGTGGATGAAAGGAAAGAGAAGTGATTACTGCAGAAATGAGCATCTTATTATGGAAATCGCTAGGTCTTTGAGGTGTGCACATTCTAAGCTTTCTAAAGTAAGAACTGTGAGCAGGCAGAATGAAGCAAGTATCGCCTTGATGCATTTTCTTGTTCTGGCAGTGGGCAGGTGCAGTTGGCAGCAGAGGCCACAATGCCAGGGGGGCCCAGTTTAGTTTGTAGAATGTTCTCTAATTCATCGGAACAGTTGCAGTAAATATTTAAAAAACCAAGAGAATCACCTTCAGCAGTGTATCTCAAATGGTAACTTATTGGAGCCATTATTCAAGCTTATTCAAATGAACGTGAGCTCCCACTAACAGGAATGGCAACGTCATTTGTGAGTCCCAGTACAAAACGAAAAGGTAAGAGTTTTGTTAAAAAATTATCAAGCATTTCAAGATGGTGACAGAACATTAAACCAAGCAGAAGCCCTTCTGAGCAAGGGACCTTGTGCAAATGCAGAGGTGACAGGCCCTATAACCAGCCCTACCTACAATGACTATTTCTAATAAGACAAGCACCAGGACTCTGCAACCCCCTCCAGTCAGGCCAGCTGCTGCAGCAGAAAAACAAGAAACCATCAACACCTCAGCACCAGCTGTCCCAGGAACTACCACACTTCCTCATGGCCTCTATCAGATGACCAGTTTCCACTCGTGTTTGTGTTTCTCCCCTGCAATTCTTCAGTGTCCATAAAGCAGTTTAAAGCTATCTAAAAAGGAACAAAAAACAAACTAAAAAGCCCCACTGGATCTCCAGCCCTACAGAATTGCCTCCTTAATACTTTCAGTTGGTGTTGAATGATGTGCCCCTGTGGGAGAGCAGGCAAGTAGAAACATCACACACCAAAGCCACAGAAACTAAATTCAAGGTTGCAAACCAAAACCCCAGTGAAAACACTGTTGGGAGACACGCCCCCAAGTCCCTGCCTCACACAGTAAGCTGCACAAGTAAATTGCTTTCTGAATATCCGCTTCAAAATTGAAACACACACACATACACACACGCACACGCACACGAAGCCCCACTTAAGTGGCTATAATTGCAGCGAGAGAAAAGAAGCTGATGACCAGCAGCAGGAGCGGAATTTCTTTCTCGCTGGTGGATAATTTGATAAGAAACCTGGATTCTGAGCGGCCTCACAATGGCCTATTTATCCAGCTCTCACGCACCCCCACAGCCCTGGCTGGGAATCACGGGGGTGGCAGCCGTCCCCGGAAAACGGCGACGCTCTGGCACAGGAAAGCCAGATAAACTGATCTGCAGACAACGCTTCTTCCTTCCTGGGAAGCAGCCACAACGGCAGACAGCTGACCTGGGCAAAGCGCTGATCCCCGCCAGGAGGGCAAGAGGTGGGAGGAGGGCGAGCGGCGGGGAGGCGCTGGGGAGGCAGGGAATCTCCGACACTCCCCTCCCCCCCGAACCGTTTCCTTTGGCAAAAGCATCACACTGGCGTGATTCAAACAAAGTCCACACTAGCAAAGCTCTGGTTCAGTATCTCTCTGCGCCTGCCGTGTGTGTGGGGAGGAAGGGCGGGGGCGGGACGGCCACCACGGGCCCCCCCAGCCCCCTCCATGGCACTTCTGCCGCTCTCTCTCCGCTGTGGGCCTGGTCCTGGGCTGCGAATGTGTTTGGTGGGGGCACTGAACCGATTGACACAGCCCTCCTAGACTGGATCCTGGGGTGGCCCCTCCCTAAGGCTTTTGGTCAAAAGCAAAAGGAAACACAGACGTTTGTGTCACCCTATTAAGCACACACAGGGCTTGGAATCCTGCATCAGGCTGAGACTTCTCTCATCCTCCCCTTGGCAGGGTGGCCGGGTAAATACAATAAAAAGTGGGCAGGGAGTTCCTAAAATTTCCCCCCTAACTTCCCTGGCTGCAGAGAACCTTAATAGTTAATTTCTTCCCCTCTCTGTGCCCCCCCACTCCCTTCCATTTCCCTCTCTCCTTTTCTTTCAAGTGAAAACATCTTATTTTCATGCTATCATTCTGAAAAAAAAAAAAAAAGACAATTAGAAAAATTGGCAGGACGTCAGATCCCTGATTCTGAGATGCTCCAGGCTTTCGTTCCCCAGGAAGCTCTGTTTTCAGGAGAGTTGACCCAGCAGCTGGTCCCTGCTGCTCAAAGCAATGTGCTTTCACTTTTCTACTTCCCAAACAACATGGGCTGTAGTCCTGAGAGAACGTTGGAAAGAGCTGCCTAAGGAGGAAAAGGCCTGGAAAGGTCAGTTCACAGGACAGCAGAAACCCAAAGGGAAGGGAGCTAGCTCAGTGAACTCAGGGACCTCTGCCTGTGGCTTGGGGAGAGGTCTCCAGCCTCCATGCCACAGGTGAGCAATGATCTTGGAGCCAGAATGCCTTGGATCTGCTTGCAAACTGCACACAACTACCAGAAAGGGAAAAAGAGGGGTGGAGGGGGTCAAACCTTCAGCTGTGGACATGCCCTGCAGCAGGAGGCACTACCTGTGGTCAGTTCACTGACCCCTACCCCAGATGGCTCCAAGGAGCCCACGACCTTCCCTCCAGGCAGGATCCTGGCCCTCACAGTTCCCTCTCCCAAACTTCTCTAATATACTGCCATTAATAGCCTGGTCAGCCCTCTGGGTGTGAGCTCCGGAAGGAATTTCCTCTAATTCGGAGCCTGCAGAAAAGTGCTTTGGAGAGCTAGAGGAGGTATTCCATGCCTAAGGGCAACAAGGTCTCTGAGCTGACTTTTCTGTAAACATTGCTCTATTCAAGGGACAGAGTTGTCTCTTGATCTAGAGGAACAAAGAAGTTGCAGGAAAAATCTCTGATGTTCTCTATGTCGGAGACCTATGCAAATTCTTTAGGTCTCCAAATGAACTCTCTACTAAATAAGGCTTTCATCACCTACCAGGAACTGCCCTCCAGTCAGCCTAAGAATTCCCCATAAGGTTCCTGGGACCCTTCCAGACTCCCATGAGATTTCCCACATAAGGGAGTTTGGTGGAGTTTCCAGCAGAGCCAGTTGTGAGGGCAGAAAGCAGTAAGTCACCTTTGGCCTGAGATGAACGTCTTAGGGTTTCTATATCTACCTACCCACTAGCAGGCATTGTTTGCTCCAATGCTTTCAGAAAAAGGAGAAGTAGCTCCATCTTAGGAATAAATTGAGAATCCTGTTTGAGATCCAGTTATTATGGCTTGGACAACATCGAAAAGAACATGAACTGTGGTCACTGTTTTCAGAGGGAGGAGACTCTGTAATTGCCAGGTCATAAGTTTTACAATCTACTCCTGATATCAATATTTTTGCAAAGATATCTGGATAAAGTTGGGTCATTCCCTGAAAACTACTTTAATAAGCTCTCATCTGTTGAGAAAGCCTATTCTTTGCCTGCCCAGACTCCATCTTAGACTTTGGCTGTCCCCACACCCCCTGGGACAATCCCTAAGAAGAATGAGCTCTGGTCATCCCAACGCCATCCATAACCAATAGATAACCAAAGGGTTATCCAGAACCCTTTGTCTGCTTTTTTTGATTACAGATCTGACCTCTTTCTTGTGATGGCTTGCTCTGTCTCCTCCTCCCACTCTGTCCTCACTCTCAGATCAAATGGCACACATGGAATTTCCCAAGCCCTGACCCTTCATACTCGCCCTCAAGTCCTGCTCTTGTAGCTACTCCAGTCCCTTCCTTGCCAATGGGTGGCATGGGCCTCTATGGCTAGCACTCCTGGAAGGCCTGATCTGCTCCTGCCCACCAAGAGGGGGTTCTGATACATGTTGCCCTTCACTTTACCACACAATCTCCTTTATAACACCTCAGGCAGCAAATACCTAAGAGACCTCAAGATTGTGGTCAATTACTACCATGAATAAATGCACAAAGAATACCACAGTTCTCCATCAAGAAAGCAATTAGGATTCAAAACCATCTACACATAATGGCCTCTTGTTTAGACTCAATCATGTTCAGAATCCTCCATACACTCTTCCCATTTCCCCCCTCCCACTTCCTCACTGGTTTAGCAAAATGAGCTTTGCAAAGGGCAGAGTTGGTGTCTTTCTACAACTAAAGTTTAAAGAGACAGAGAGATACAGCCCTCAACCTACTGTTTCTCCCACCCACTGAGCAGTTCTTTCACCCCACTGGCCAATCTGGATCAGAAAAAAGAAATTCCAACCATCAGGGTTATTTTTCAACATTAAAGTCCTCTAACTGAACATAAAGTAGTGCAGCAGCTATGGAAAACAACGTGGTAAAAATTACCACGTCAAAAAGTTACCACATGACGCAGCAATTTAAATCCTAGGTACCCAAAAGAATTAAAAACAGGTATTCAAACAAATACTTGTACACAAACATTCATGAACAGCACTATTCACAGTAGCCAAAAGGTGGAAACAACCCAATGTCCAACAATGAATGAATGGATGTTCAAAATGTGATATACGCATACAATGGAATATTATTCATCCATAAATAAAAAGGAATGAAGTATGTGCTGCAACATGGAAACCTCCCATATTTTATGGTAAGTGAAAGAATACAGACACAAAAGACCATACGCGTGCATTGTATGATTCCATTTATATGAAATATCCAGAATAAGTAAATCCATAAAGATGGAAAGCAGATTAACGGTTGCCAGGAGCTGAGGAGAGCAGAGGAATGGAAAGTGAAGGCTTGCTGGGTCTGGGGTCTCCTTTGGGGGTGATGAAAATGTTTTGGAACTAGATAGAGGTGATGGTTGCACAACATGTGAACATACTAAATGCCACCAATTGACCACTTTCAAATGTTTAATTTTATGTTGTGTGAATTTCACCTCAATTTTTAAAAATTCCTCCTACACCTTTTTTTTAAATTAAAGTTTATTGGGGTGACAATTGTTAGTAAAGTTACATAGCTTTCAGGTGTACAATTCTGTAATACATCATTTATAAATCCATTGTGTGTTCACCACCCAGAGTCAGTGCTCCTTCCATCACCATATATTTGACCCCCTTACCCTCATCTCCCACCCATCACCCCCCTTCTCCTCTGGTAACCACTAAACTATTGTCTGTGTCTATGAGTTTTTGTTTCTCATATGTTTGTCTTGTTCTTTTGTTTTTTTTGGTTTATATACCACATATCAGTGAAATCATAGGGTTCTCTGCTTTTCCTGTCTGACTTATTTTGCTTAGCATTATAATGTCAAGATCCATCCATGTTGTCACTAATGGTCCTATTTCATCTTTTCTTACCTCCAAATAGTATTCCATTGTGTATATATACCACAACTTCATTATCCATTCATCCATTGAAGGACATTTTAGTTGTTTCCATTTCTTGGCCACAGTAAATAAAGCTGCAATGAACATTGGAGCACACGTGTCTCTATGGATAAATGTTTTCAGATTTTTTGGATAGATACCCAGAAGAGGGATTACTGGGTCATACGGTAATTCTATTCTTAATATTTTGAGGAACCTCCACACTGACTTCCACAGTGGCTGCACCAGTCTGATTTCCACCAACAGTGAGGGTTCCGTTTTCTCCACAGCCTCTCCAATGCATGCTACTATTTGTCTTGTTCATGATAGCCATTCTGACTGGGGTGAGGTAATACCTCAATGTGGTTTTTATTTGCATTTCTCTGATGATTAGTGATGTTGAGCATTTTTTCATATGTCTATTTGCCATTTGTATGTCCTCTTTAGAGAAATGTCTCCTCAGGTCCTCTGCCCATTTTTCAATTGGGTTGTTTGTTTTTTTGTTGTTGAGTTTCATGAATTCCTTGTATATTTTGGGTATTAGCCCCTTATCAGAGGCACTGTTTGCAAAAATCTTCTCCCATTCAGCTGGCTGCCTCTTTATTTTGTCGATGGTTTCTTTTGCTGTGCAGAAGCTTTTAAGTTTGATATAGTCCCATTCATTTATTTTAGCTTTTACTTCCCTTGCCTTTGGCGTCAAATTCATAAAACGCTCTTTGAACCCAAGGTCCATAAGCTTAGTACCTATGTTTTCTTCTATGCAGTTTATTGTTTCAGGTCTTCAGGACTTTGATCCATTTTGAATTAATTTTGGTACATGGTGACAGATAGCAGTCCAGTTTCATTCTTGTGCACGTGGCTATCCAATTCTGCCAGCACCATTTATTGAAGAGGCTGTCTTTTCTCCATTGTATGTTTTTTGCTTCTTTGTCAAAAATTATCTGTCCATATTTATGTGGTTTTATTTCTGGGTTCTCAATTCTATTCCATTGGTCTACATGTCTGTTTTTCCACCAATATCATGCTGTTTTGATTATTGTAGCCCTGTAGTACAAGCTAAAGTCAGGGAGTGTGGTATCTCCAGCATTGTTCTTTTTTCTTAAGATTGCTTTGGCTATTCGGGATCTTTTGTGGTTCCAAACAAATCTGATGAATTTTTTGTTCTATTTCTATAAAAAATGCCATTGGGATTTTGATGGGAATTGCATTAAATCTGTATATTGCTTTGGGTAATATGCCATTTTAACTATGCTGATTCTTCTAATCCATGAGCATGGAATGTCTTTCCATTTCTTTGTGTCTTCCTCAATTTCTTTTGAAAATGTCTTGTAGTTTTCAGCATATAGGTCTTTCATATCCTTGGTTAAGTTTATTCCTAGGTATTTTATTCTTTTTGCTGCAATTGCAAAAGGAATTGTTTTGTTTTGTTTTTATTTCTTTTTCTGAGATTTCATTGTTAGTATATAGGAATGCAATGGACTTTTGTATGTTGATTTTGTAGCCAGCAACTTTACTGTATTCATTTATTGTTTCTAATAGCTTTTTGGTGGAGTCTTTAGGATTTTCTATATATAGCATCATGTCATCTGCAAAGAGTGACAATTTAACTTCTTCATTCCCAATTTGGATGACTTTTATTTCTTTCTTTTGGCTGATTGCTCTGGCGAGGACTTCCATCCAATACTCTGTTGAAAAGCAGAGGTGATAGGGGACAGCCCTATCATGTTCCTGAACGTAGAGCAAGGGGCTTCAGCTTTTCACCGTAAATTATGAGATTAGCTGAGGGTTTGTCATATATGGTCTTTATCATGTTAAGATATTTTCCTTCTATACCTATTTTATTAAGTGTTTTAATCATAAATGCATGTTGTATCGTGTCAAATGCTTTTTCTGCATCAGTTGATATCATCATATGATTTTTGTCCTTTATTTTGTTTATGTGATGTATCACATTGATGGATTTGCCTATGTTGAACCATCCTGGGATGAACCCCACTTGGTCATGATGAATAATCTTTTTAATGCATTGTTGAATACAATTTGCTAGAATTTTATTTAGGATTTTTGAATCTGTATTCATCAGAGATATTGGTCTGTATTTCTTTTTTTGTGTGTTGTCCTTACCAGATTTTGGTATCAGGGTAATGTTGACTTCATAAAATGAGTTAGGGAGTACTGTCTCTTCCTCAATTTTTTGGAAGAGTTTGAGCAGGATTGGTATTAAATCCTCTTTGAAGGTTTGGTAGAATTGGCTAGTGAAGCCATCTGTGCCCAGATGTTTGCTTTTGGGAAGGTTTTGGATGACTGATTCAATTTCGTTACTGGTGATTGGTCTGTTTAGATTTTCCATTTCTTAATGATTCAGCCTTGGAAGGCTATATGTTTCTAAGAACTCGTCCATTTCTTCTAGGTTATTGAATTTGGTGGCATATAGTCCTTCATAGTATTCTTGGATGATCCTTTGTATTTCTGTGGCATCCATGATAACTTCCCCTTTTTCATTTCTGATTTTGTTCATTAGTGTCTTCTCTCTTTTTATCTTAGTGAGCCTAGCCAAGGGTTTGTCAATTTTGTTAATCTTTTCAAAGAACCAGCTTTTTGTCATATTAATTTTTTCTGTTGTCTTTTTGTTCTCTATTTCATTTAGTTCTGCTCTGATTTTTGTTATTTCCTTTCTTCTGCTGACCTTGGGTTTCATTTTTTTCTAGTTCTTCTTTTTCTAGTTCTTTTAGGTGTAATGTGAGGTTATTTATTTGGGATTTTTCTTGTTTCTTGAGATAGGCCTGTAATGATATAAATTTCCCTCTTAGAACTGCTTTCGCTGCATCCCAAAAATTTTGGTAGGATGTATTTTCATTGTCATTTGTTTCTATGTATCTTTTGATCTCTCCTCTGATTTCTTCTTTGACCCAGTTGTTCTTTAAAAGTATGTTGTTTAATCTCCAGGTATTTGTGTTTTTCCTGCTTTCTTTTGGCAGTTGATATCCAATTTCAAAGCCTTGTGATCAGAGAATATGCTTGGTATGATTTCAATCTTCTTAAGTTTGCTGAGCTTAGTTTTATGTCTCAATGCATGGTCTGTCCTTGAGAATGTTCCATGTACACTAGAAAGAAATGTATAGTCCGATGTTTTTGGATGAAGTGCTCTATAAATGTCAATTATGCCCATTTCATCTAATGTGTCATTTAGGGCTGTTATTTCATTATTTATTTTCTGTTTGGATGACCTATCCATAGCTGTCAATGATGTATTTAGGTCCCCTAGTATAATTGTGTTTTGGTCAATTTTTCCCTTTAGTTCTGTTAGTAGTTGCTTGGTATATTTCGGTGCTCCTTGATTGGGGGAATAAATATTGATGACTGTTATGTCTTCTTGTTGTATAGTCCCCTTTACCATTGTGAAATGTCCATCTTTGTCTCTTATTACCTTTTTCACCCTGAAGTCTGTTTCATCTGATATCAGTATAACTACACCTGATTTTCTCTGGATACCATTTGCTTGGAGTGTCAATTTCCACCCTTTCACTTTGAGTCTATGCTTGTTCTTGTAGCTGAGATGCATCTCTTGGAGACAGCACATGGTTGAGTTTAGTTTTTTGATCCAATCTGCTACTCTGTGTCTTTTTATTGGTGAGTTCAGGCCATTTACATTTAGGGTGATTATTGATATGTGAGGATTTTCTATCATTTTATCTTTAGTTTTCTGGTAAGACTGTGTCTCCATTATTTCTTTACCTTTTTGTTGTTGTCTATTATTTCTGTGTGGTGGTATTCTATAATGTTTCCCTCTGTTTCTTCTTTTATTACAGTATATATTTCAGTTCAGGATTTTTTTTTGAGTGGTTACCCTTAAGTTTATGTAAAAGAAAGTTTGATATTTAGAGTATTCCATTTTCTTCAACATGCCTACTTTCTCCATTCCCATTTTCCAGTTCAGGCCTTAACTCTCCTCATTTTTATGTTTTGGTTGCCACAGCTTGTCCCTGTTGATGGTGGTCGAATAGCCTCCTTTAGTATTTCTTGTAGTGCAGATCATGTATTAGAAAATTCCCTCAGCTTCTGTATGTCTGGAAAGGTCTTTATTCCTCCTTCATATCTAAAGGATATCTTTGCTGGGTATATTATTCTTGGCTCATAATTTCTCTCTTTCAATGGTTTGAATATTTCGTTCCACTCCCTCTTGGCTTGTAGAGTTTCTGCTGAGAAATCTGATGATAATCTAATGGGCTTTCCTTTGTAGGTTACCGTCTTCTTTTCCCTGGCTGCCTTGAGGATTCTTTCTTTGTCGTTGATTTTAGACAGCTTCAATACAATTTGCCTTGGGTGAAGGCCTGTTGGGATTGAGGTAATTAGGTGTTCTATTTGCATCTTGGATTCGAGGATCCAGTTCTGTCCACAAGTTTGGGAAGTTCTGATCAACAATTGGTTTGAATATATTCTCTGTTCCCTTCTCTCTTTCTTCTTCTTCTGGTATGCCCATTATTCTTATATTGCTCTTTCTGACGGAGTGAGAAAGTTCTTGTAGAGTTATTTCATTTCTTTTAAGTCTCAAGTCTATTTTTTTTTCCATCCGTGTAATTTCCAGGTTTCTATCTTCGATGTCACTGATTCTTTCCTCCATCTAGTCAACTCTACTACCTAAGCTGGCTATTTCATTCTTAATTTCTTCTGTTGAGTTCTTAATCTCCAGAAATTCTATGTGGTTCTTTTTTAAAATTTCAATCTCTTTCGTAAAAGGTTCATTTTGTTTTTTGATTGTGTTTCTGAGTTCATTAAACTGCCTTTTTGTGTTTTCTTGCATCTTGTTAATTTTTTTCAGAACTGCAATCTTGAATTCTCTGTCATTTAAGTAACACATTTTCATATCTTTAAGTTCATTTTCTGGAGACTTTTCACTTGCTTTCTGAGCTGTCTTGTTGCCTTGGTTATTCATGGCAATTACTGATTTATTATTTCTCTTCTTAGACATCTACAGGAGTGGCTTCTGCAACAGGTTGATAGGAAGAGGTCTTTCTTTTATTTTCCAGTACTTGTTGGTAAAATGTTTTATCTTCTCTCCGACTGCAGCCTTTTTTCCTCTCTCACACTGTAGTGTTATGTTTTCTCTGCACTATTCCAGCTTCTCACACAATGGTGGGATTCCCTGGAAGGCAGGTTTCTCCTCTGTTAACAGTTTGCCTGGGTCATAGGGCACCACGTCCCTGTGGGGATGCGGAGAGCTTTTGAAGTTCCAAAGCTCTTCCTGCACCAGATTCAGAGCCCATGTGTTTCAGCAGTTCCATTTACTCCTGCAGGGATCTGCCCAGATCGGTGGGGACAGGGGCGGGGTGAGTTGTGAGAGGTGGCCCAGAGTAATGGCGGCGACCACCACCACAGCCAGTTCTAGTTCTACAGCTCTCTCCCCTTTGCCAGAACTAGTTGGGCTGCGAATCTGTTTCTGCGGACCACAGTTCTCAGAACTACAAATATTCTGTTCTTTTGATCTGACTCTGCTACTGTTCAGCTTCTAGCACTGGGCAGGTGGGGGTGGGGCCAGCTCTGGGAGGGTAGGGAGCGGGCGGCTAGTCTCAGTGCCTAAGCCTTTTGTTCTCTGCTCGGTAGTGAGAGCTTAAACCACCATTTTCAGCCTTCTTCCTTCAGTCTTTTCTCCGAGGTCTCTGCTGTGAGCGTTGGGTTCAACTGTGTTATATGCTGCCCCCTCAGCCCTGTGGGCCATTAGCAGAGCCCTAGCCATTGGAGTCCTTCCCTCTCCCACAGCTGCGGTAGTTCCGTGATGCAGCGAGCTCTGGACGGCTCCGTCTCCGCACTTCTCCCTTCCCTCCTCTCCCGCTCGCGCGATTCGCCCACCTTTAGGTGAATTCAGTAGTGGGCTTGTTCGTCTTGCCTGTCTGCTGTGCAGGGAGTCCTTTGTGGAGTTATTGTTGTTCCATTAGTTGTAAATTCCAGGGGAGATTTCCAGAGGCTCACCTCACGCCGCCATTTTGATGACGGCCTCTCAAAATTCCTCCTACACCTTTGAAGGATCACTTTACTCAGGTCCTTCCAACTCTAATGCTAAGTTCTTTGGTGACTGGAAGCCCGAATGGGAAGAGTTAGGAGGATGAAAATGACAAATGTCCACTTCTGACTAGATCACAGTGATGATGATGATAACTTATAATTTTGCAATGATGATAATGATGAAGCAAGAGGCTTAAAAGGGGTTTTTGGGTCAGGGCAATATAGTATCCACAGATTCTCTGGAGCAGGACCACAGTCCTCAGCAATCCTAAACTATAAGCCACTGTGACCACACTGTTTCTGTAGCCTTGCCCAGAGTCAGGGCTGATAAGTGATGGAACCAGGTTCTGCATCCACGTTTGTCCAATAGCAGAGCTAATAGTAGTTCTACTGTACCACACAATCTCCCTAAAATGTCAGGGGATATTTATAATTACAGCTCTGGGATCATAAGAAGACCTTCTCCCTAGACCTATATTTAATAAGAATATTAGCTAACAGTAAGTATTTATCACATATCAACCACAATTCTATGTAATTTACACATACTAAGTTATTGTTCCCACTGCTGCCCTGTGAGCTATAGTGATCGCCATTTCATAGGTGAAGGAATTGAGAACAGAGAGGTTACAATTATGTTCAAGATCCCATGGCTGTCAGGCAGTGATATCTGAATTGATACTCAAAGAGAAGAAGGCTGCTTGCTACGTGGCCTCTACAAGAGTTTGCTGTGTGGATACCTGAATGATTACTCCAGGCTAGTCCTCTCCCTTGTGGATTTCAACGTTTTTCTCCTTTGTTCTTTCAAGGAGATCATGTCCTCCAACATCTGGCCCTGCTGGCTTTGGCACCAAAACCATGTACATACCCTGGAGCAGACTTACTGAGGTTCCTTAACAGTATTTTCATGCTTTTTTTTTTCTACATTAGGGATATAAATACAACAAAACAATAGCTTGTCTTTTGTTTGCCTTTGCTATTGTTTGTGTGATGAGCTCGCTGGGGGAAAGGGCACTGAGACAGTATACAAATAGCTTTGGCTCTGAAATTAAAGGCTTTTCTCTGCTGCTGCAGGAAGTTCAAAGGAGGTTTCTCTTTTTCTTGGGGAGTGGGTGAGGGAGGCTGATTCACGATTTTGTTTTATTAGTGAGTTTGCAGAGGCCTGGGAGACTCATCTTGGCATGTCATTTTGCTTTTCTCTTCCTCCTTTTTCATTCTCCAGAAAACCCAGTATGTGCCATAAAGCCGTGAAACTCCTGGGTCAGTGAATTCAGGGTGCTGGGGACCAAACTGGGGAAAGAGGCCGCTGGTCTGAAGAGGGGCTTGATGTGGCTTCAGTGGTATCTACTCTAACACATTCATTCCCTCTCCATTCTACAGATGAAGGAGTTGAGCCCCAAATGAAAAAGAAATGGCCGCAATCCTGGCTGTCATGGTAGACACAGACTTAAGACTTGGCAAACCTTCTAGTTCCGTACCCAAAGTTCCTCACCCGTCGTGCCACCTTTGTCCCCAAGCTGCTCCTGAAGGCAGGAGAGCACTGCTAGAGAAGTGCATGGATGCCTGGCCTGCCTAGCAGAGGTACAGCTGACAACAGATATTAAAGGTGGTAGAAGCCAGAGGGCAAGGACAAGGCTCAAGGCAAAGGTAACAAAGCAAACTGCCTGGTGTTTGAGCCAGTGAGTCATCAATTTCAGAGATAGGTTGTCCACAATTCTTGACTGTTTCTTAAGAAAATAATTGCTCTGGAAGTCATGCAAGATGGCTGAAGGTGCAGAGTATGAGGCTCTAAGAAGCGTCACTGAGAACCCACAGTAGTCCTGGCACTGCACAGGGAGCTTTCTGTGTCATCTCATTTAATCCCCAGAACAAAGCTAGGATGTAAGAGTTAGTAATCTCCTTTCACAGATGAGTAAACGAAGGCTCACAGAGGTCACACAGCCAAAAATATCATATATCCATAGTTTGTAGGACCCTAAGGTTAGAAGGCTTTCCACTAAGCCACAAAGCCTCCCTAAAATGAGCCTGGGGCTCTTATCTTAGAACCCTGAATTTCTGCCATGGATTCTTCCTTCCAAAAGGAATTTTAAAACTGTTATTGGTATAGTATCCATTTCTGCTAGGCTTACTCCCAATAGGACCAGTGGGAAATCCCAATGGGAGGGCATGGTCTTCCTCTGACCTCCTGGGGCAATGTCTATGTCCCCAGACCACTCAGCAGGGAGGGCTTGTCCTCTGCCCACTCACTAGTGGGTCATCCAAAAGAACCCTGGTAGAGTGGCCAAGACCAGGAATTCTGGCATTCCACTGCCTGAGATGAATATGTACTACCATTTACCAGCTGTGGGATCTTGCAAAAGACATTGAGCCTTTCTGTGTCTCATTTTACTTCATCTGTAAAGTGGGATAATAATATCACCTGCCTCATACGATTGTTGAGAGAACTAAACTTGTTAATAGATATAAAGGGTGTAGAGGATTGCCTGGCGCACCATGAGCATGTGAGTGTTAGCTAGTAATGTGCTTTGGGGAGCCATTTCCCCTATCTCAGGTAGGCGTGAATAATAACCAGAATTCTGGAACCAGCTACGACTTTTATTGAGCACCTAATTTCTACTAGGTGTGTCTTATATATACTCTTTATAACCCTTACAGAAATCTTGTTAGATAAGCATTATGATCTTTATTTTACAAAGGAGGAAACTCGAGAAGGTGAAGCAAATTGCACACAACCAAAAAGTGGCCAAAGTGGTGTTTGAATCTACGTCAGTCTGGCTTCAAGTTCTCTCCACTGGCTCTATTGCTTCCCTGACACTGGGTTGGTGGTTTCAAGCAACAGCCATCTTTAAACATAATGTCTTCAATTACTTTTCATTTTACTCTTTGGTGGTGGGGGTGGGGGTGGGGTGAAATTGGTAGTAAAAAGTAAACAGTGCAACTGTGATCAAATGCTGCCTAACAAGCCCCTTGGAAAACAAAATTAAGGAAGAAAAACTGTCATTTACCAGAGCTGCTGAGTCCAAAGAGTGACTGTGCCGGGTCAGACACCCACTTCTTGTGAGTTTATCCTTGACTGACCTAACCTCGGCCCACATCCATAGTGACTAAATAAACTGAGGTCCAGGACCAAGTAAATACATTTTCATGAATTCAGAACCTTACCCTCTCAGAAAAGAGGTTCAAAATGATCTTGATCCAAACTCTTTGTTCTACAATGTTCTGGTATGGGGAACTGGTGATGATGATGGTGAGAATAATAATCACAAACAGCTACCATTTATAAGAGTTTATGAAGTGCTAGATGCTGTGCTAAGTACTTTAAATATACTATTATCTCATTTAATCCTCACAACCGTCTTTCATAGCACCCATTTTAGAGATGAGGAAATTAAGATTTAGAAAAGCAGAGTCTATAGTTCAAAGTCACGTAGTAAAACATGGAATCAGGATTCAAATTCCTGTTCGACTCCTATCCTAAACACCTACCAATAGGTTATACGGCCTCTGTGCAATTTTGAAAGGGCCTGACCACTGCAGACGCTAGGTGTGAGTGGGGTCTCTCACCCAGGTCAAAAGGGACAAGCCAAACTCTAGCTTTTCCAAAATAAAATGGAGCTATCTATTCCTGACCTCTAGAAGGCACTCGAACCCTACTCTGAATTCTTGAACTACGGTGGACATGAAAGCTCCTACCTGATCTCCCAAACTCTTTTGAGAGTGGAAGAATTAAGATTTCAATTATTGACAACTGTTACAGGTGTAGTGGGATGATCTTCAAGTGATAAACAAGTCCCTCCTAAAGAGTTCCCCACCATCTTGATGAATCCCGGGTTAAGTATTAAGCATTCTAACTTGCACCTTTCTTCGGAGTTAGTTTAAAATATTGTTACCAGCATTAGAAACAAGAATAAATTTATATGTGAAAGCACTTTTAGCTCCCCAAACTCCAGAGTACTGTTAAAATAAGACAGCAATTTAGCCATCCATTTATTCTTTTCACCATATGACAAACATTTGCGGAGCACCTAGTATTTTCCCAGTACTGTACCAGGAGGTGCTGGGAAGGGAAAAAGAAAAATAAGTGACACTCTCCTGTCCACAGGTTGCTTGCAAATGTGCATGTACTGCTCATAGTTCAGATTCTGCCAAATCCAAGAAAAAAGACTCTTCGACTGGGTTCAAAACACAAGATCAGGAGAAACTCAACCGGATGATTCCATTATTTGTATGGTTCTCTGGGTATAAAAACCAGGAAGAGTAATCACCATAACTCTAGGGTTCTTTTAAGGCATGAATCATAAACCAGATCGATAGGTATACAATTTAGCAGTTATCTATATTCAAGGAGACAGCTGGCTGCACTGAAGGAAATGCCAAGGCTAGCCCTACCCCAACCTCCCACCCACAGGAAGCTCAAACTGTCTGAGTGCAGCTGAGAGAATCTCGGGGTTTTTTGGTTTTTTGTTTGTTTGTTTATTTTCATGTTTAATTAAAATATAGTTGGCATAGAATAGTATATGAGTTTCAGGTGTACAACATAGTTATTCAACATTTATATACCTTATGAAGTGATCACCACAATAAATCTAGTAACCGTCTGTCAACATACAAAGTTAATTAGATACCAATAGCATATTCTCTATGCTATACATTATATCCCCATAACTTATTTATTTTAGGACTGGAAGTTTATACCTTTTATTCCTTTTCATTTTTTTTCACCGATCTGCCTACTTCCTCCCCTCTGGCAACTATCAGTTTGTTCTCTATGAGTCTGTTTCTGTTTTGTTTTGTTTGTTTTGTCTTTCAGATTCAGGTGAAATAATATTTGTCTTTCTCTGTATGATTTATTTCACTTAACATAATACCCTCATGGTGATGCAAATAGCAAGATTTCAATCATTTTTATGGCTGAGTAATATTCCATTGTATGTATATATTACATCTTCTTTATCTATTCAGTTCCCTTGTATTGGTGGGATTGCAATTGTTTTCCATAATGGCTACAGCCATTATGGAAAATAATATGGAGGTACCTCAAAAAACTGAAAATAGAATCCTTGCTAATACTTGTTATTTGTCTTTTTAACAGCCAATCTGACAGGTGTGAGATGATATCTTATTATGGTTTTAATTTGCATTTTCCTGATGATTAATGATGTCGAGTATCTTTTCATGTGTCTGTTGGCCATCTGTATGTCCTTTTTGGAAAAATGTCTATTCAGGTCCTCTGCCAATTTTCTAATTGGATTTTTTTTATGTTGAGTTGTGTGAATTCTTTATGTATTATGGGTATTAACCACTTTTTTTAAACTCAAAATGGATTAAAGACTTATAAACATAAGACCAGAAACCATAAAACTCCTAGAAGAAAACAGACAGTAAACTCTTTGACATTGGCTTAAGAAACATTTTTTTGGATATGTCTCCCCAGGCAAGAACAACAGAAGCAAAAATAAACAAATGGAATCCATCAAACTAAACAGCTTTTGCACAGCAAAGGGAACCATCAACAACACAAAAAGGCAACCCACTGAATGGGAGAAGATATTCGCAAACCTTGTATCTCGGTTTCATTTTGATTCTGGTTCACTCCCTACACAGCTGACCCATGCAGGGAGAATGAAGCCGTTCTGCACAGTTTTGCCTTTTCTGCTGTTTATTTTGTTAAGACTCTTAAACCTGTCAGCGAAGCAGTTTCGAGCCCAGTCTGTGTGGTAATAATCTCCCTTTCTAAGAGATAAGCACCCTGAGTGAGTTTGGAAGACAAACTAACACACCAAAGTTGCTGAATGTACGTGATTCTCTGAAGATCACTCAGGCTTTATTAGCTTTAGGAAAAAAAAAAAAAAAAAAAAAAAAAAAAAAAAGTCTGTCTTGGAGGGTTCAGAAGCTCACTTAGAAATTGCTAGAAACTCCTTGATGAAAAATGTTGAGGCAGCAATACACCCAGGGAAAATGGGCCCTTCTTCGATTCCAGGCAAGTGAAACCTGATTGGTCTAAGCCTATTCTAGCAAACTTACCCTCTGTTCCCCTATTGTATGAGATGGGCGGCTGATAGAGGATTCTAGGGTCTTTGGGGGAACATCTCCACCTTAATCAAGACAAAGGCATGTGAAGCAAAGCTCCATTCCTCCCTGACTTTGAAGGTGTCCATGTAAAGTATGTGCTTAGATCTGTAGCAGCCATCTTACTCCCATGAGGAGGTCCCCTGACAGGTTGAGAGGTGACCTACCCTGAAACCTCTCAACATGTGTGATAATAAACCCCTGTTTATCAAGACTCTTTTAGTTGGTATTCTATCACTCAGTAGCTGAAAGCATCCTACATTATACAGTCCTTGAAGTTCAGGACATTGAGGAGAACCTTCTGGTCTTCCCTCCACACTGGTCACCACTGAGACTGTCTAGCCTCCATGGGCCCTTGTGCGAATACAGCTTTACTGTTTTAGCACCAAAAGTAAAAGACGAGATTAGGTGGAAGGGAACTCGCTTCAGGCTGCCTTCCCAAAGCCTAATGTCCGGTGGACCGCGATCATAGCGCTCTCACCGTCCTGGGCTGCCTCTAGGGGCCTGTGGAACTCCTGAGCTGCAGTAACATGGCAGTGACCTTGCTTCCAAGATACTCAAGGGTTTCAATAATAGACAGCTCTGATTCGTAATTGGATTCTGCTCCCAATTACTCCACTCAAGAGGTGAGACACTAGACAGGACGGGTTTTAAGATGATATATGGAAATTCGAAGTAATGGTTTGCTTGAATAACTCTGAGGCTGCAGGACTCAGGTTATCCTCTCCAGTTCCTGAGTCAACCCTACTCCCACAAGTCTGCTATACTGATACATTTTCAGTATCAGCCTAGCACAAGACATCTGCCCTCCAAGGACTCTCCTAGTGGTCAAGGACTTTTTTTTAAATTAAATAAAACGTCTATTTACCTTGAAAAACTACCCAGGGAGTAAACTAAAGAGTGGTCAAAAGACCTGAAAAGATAGATGATAGGGTGAAGATTCTGTCCCCTCCAGAAGTTTTTCATTACAGCTTGGTGTCAGTGCCCAACAAGGCCATTTCTATTTCTTCAAAATGGTATTTTTAGAAGCAGCATTGTCCCATATCAATGAGCATAACATTAACCTGAAAAGTTTTTTTTGCTAGTGTATTTTTTGTCTTGTATGTTTGGTAGTTTTCAGCATACTTCTGGAGTTCAACTTCTTGCAATTCTAACTCCTCTAGCCTGGGGTCGGGCTAGGAAACTTCCTCTGTACTAAGCTCAGGAGATTCTGATGCAGGGAGTTCACAGGTCCACGCTGAGATGAATCGCTCTGGACGTGGACCCAGGCATTTCATCTCATAAAACCAGCCTCCACCTTCTTATGATAAGTAGCCTTTTCTTTTTTTTCAAACCGAAAAGAGCCCAGTCAGAGGTTTTGCCAAAACACTCAGCAAAAATGTCTGGATTTACATTTTGTGGATTCCAGAATCTAAAACATTAGAGGAAAGTTCACAAAGGAGCCCAATATTACTTTTGAGAGGAGACATTCCATATTATGTAGGAACTAAGCAGGGCTGGTGTTCTCTAGAACATACTTTTTGGAAGCTTCATTTACTCTGTCTTACATTTCACTGCTTCTCCCAGCATCCCAGGGAATGACCCAGGGGAGCACCTGTATGCAAATGAGTATGTTGCCTCATCTAGTCCTCAGAACTTCCCCTTTCCAATGAAAACCACTCTGAAGTTGGTTACAGATCAGGGTCTGGATTAGAGGCCAATGCAGCCTGGCAAGCACCTCTAAGTAAACAGAAAGGGTCACATGATTTATCTGGTGATGAGTGTTTTCTGAAAGGCATGTGGTGCAAGGTTACTGTCCAGTCAAAGGGAAAGAAGAGGGGGAAAAAAATACCAGAAAACTCCTACTTGCTTTTGTTTTTAAGGGAAACTCCTCTCTTGTATGTATACTCCCTAGGAGGCTCTTTTTGAACCCGATTCCAAGCAAAGATTGATGCTGTTGGCTGTGGCTGAGCTGAGCAGGACCAGGGCCCTTGGAACTCGTTGCTCAGCTAGTCAGCGGAGAGTGGGCAGCTCTCTCCTGGACAAGGCTTCTTTCCCAGTGTTTCCTGAGAGTCTTCTCAGATATTCCTGTTTAAAGTGCCTTTTCCTTGACCAGGTTCGTTTTTCAGCTCGTGATCTCAAAAATATTTGCTTGATGCTCGAGGATAAATCACCCACTTGACAGAAAACCTACTCGCTCAGGGCTTTTTAAAGAGGGTATAGTGGGGAGGGCCACGTCTGCAAGTTGAACAAAACAGAAAGAGGCAATGGGCTACTCGGGCACTAGTCCAGGTTGGAAGACCCCTGGGCTGACTACACCTGTTACTGAGCTGCTTTATTTAGTACCAGTTTTCTTGAGTTCCAAAAGCTGAATATTCACTCTCAGGGGTCAACTATACTTGATAAATTGTAGCATAGGGCTCATATCTTTTCAACTGTGAACTGAAGTTTTCTTATCTCTTTGACAAATCAAAGAGAAAAACAGTAAGAGCTTAATCTAAAAATGGGCAAAAGATATGAACATACAGTTCAGAGAAAAAGAAATGGAAATCGCTATGAAACACATGAAACTATGCTTAACTTCTGTTAAGCCAATTTAAAACTATTTCAAAATAAAAAGACATGGTTTCATTTATAATAAAGATACATTGCATTCACTTATAATAAGAAAAAAGCAAAAAGCTACAAGAACTATAATAAAGTATATAAAGAGAGCTTCTGGCCTGTAGGTTCTGTGCTGTTTGTTGAACTGGTGTTCATTATACAATGTATTTAATTTGTGAAGATTAAGTTGTACACTGATGATAAATCATATGAATATATCATATTTCGATTAAAAAATTTAAAAATTACATTGGGATTCCATTTTTTACCTAACATTGTAGCAAAGGTAAAATGTTTGATAACACCATGTTGACAAGACGTGAGAAACGAACATTCTCTGTCATAGATTGTTAATAGGAATATAAAATGGTACAATGTCTACGGAGGGCAAATAGGCAATATCTATCAAATACACAAATGCATATACCCTTTGAGATAGTGATTCCACTTCTAAATTTATTCTATTTACACCTGCGCATAATGACATGTATACAATGTCATTCTCTGCAGGAGTGTTTGTAATAGCAAAAGATTAGACACAATTTAGATGTTCATTTGAGGAAACAAGTTACATAAGCCAGTGTCCATCTATACAATGGGATAGTATCCAACTATAAAAAAAGGATGGGAAGTTCTTGATGTACCATAATAGAATAATCTCTAAGATACATTGTTGCAAAGAAAGAAAAGCAAGGTATAAAAAAGAGTGTCTAGTAGTCTATCATTGGAATAAATAAGGGGTAATTACATATATCCTTGCTAACATGTAAATAAACTCTCTCTGGAAAAATATACAAGAAAATAGTAACAGTTTCCAGGTGGGAGAAATGGACAGTTGTGGGATAGAATTTAGGGGGAGACTTTTGCTATATTTCTTTTGTACCTTGTGAATTTTTAATTACATGACGGCACATACAATTATATGATCTAGAAAATAAATAAATAAATAAATAGCATTTAAAATCTTAAAACTGTATTTTCTGCTGTATGTAATATATTGACTTTTTCGTTATTACTTGGACTCCGCCTTTATGTTTTCTCTCTGTCATACTATTTCAGTTATAAGCTACCCCATCAAGTCAATAACTTCTCTTTGGGGATCAAAATTCTACCGTATGAGATCTACACATCAATTATTATAAGGCACAACCTGACTTCAGAAATGTTCAAAAGGGAAAACCACATGCCATTTAGAATGGCGAAGACTGGTTCATCTACTTTGCTGACTACTCACTCACTTATCACCAAAACATGAACTACCATCAGATGGCAATCATGGTAATTTTTTTTTCCACATTGAAAATGTGTCACCATTTTCAAAAACATCAAGAAATACCAGATAGGGCTTGTGAGTTCCCAAGAAAGGAGGTCCACCTGAAGAGACGCTAAACAACCAAGGGAGGATGAGGGTACAGGGTCACCAGAAAGATAAAGGCAGATGGGATTCCACGTGTCCCAATTTGGCTAAAGGCCAGTTGTAAGGGAGCCACTTCCAAAAATAGGACTAAAGGAACCAATCTAGGGCCCTGAGGGCTTTGAGTTAACCCTGTGAGACATTTCAAAGGACAACTTCTACCAACCCAACTCCATTCTTAGCAGTACCTTTTCTTCTAATCAGTGGCTGACGGAGGGTCATGCCTGGCAGTTTTCTCCTGTTGAAATGGGGCAGCACCACGGGATTTTCCTCTCCTGCTGCCTTTTGAAAAAGTAACTGCTAGAGAGTAGGATACTTAGAAGACACTCCTGATGTATTCCTGTCCAGTATGTAGAATAGGGCCTACAGCATCTTCCAGGAGAGGAAAGAAGACTCCTACCTGGGGAAGATCAAATCTCTGCTGTTTTCGGGTCACTCTGGCTGCCCTACAGGCTGGCTGAGGTGCCTCCTCTACTGGCTGGTCTGCAAATACCAAGGCTCAGCTGTGAGCCTGGAGGACCACAGATACTGGGCCTAACAAGATTCTTGTAAGATGTGACTGCACCTTACAAAATAGAAACACAGCACTGCTAAAACTTAGAGCCTTGTTTTTGCTGGATTTCTCTTTCTATTGGGAAAAAACTTCAATCTAAAATGGAAGCAGAGGATGTAAAATGGAGAATCTCATACACGTGCCATCAGAAGAATGGAATTCAAGAACTGAGACGGATATCCTGTAAATGCCTAATTTATGGAAGACCAAGACTTACCTCCTGACCAATGAACATCGACCAAAATCTCTCCCCATCTGCAAGCCAATGAGCTTACTGTCCTTGCCCCTCTTTGTACTCCTTGCCCATAAATGCAGCCCACTCCAGTCCATCAAAGGACTTGCCTATAGTTTGCTCAGCATGCGTTTCTTGGAATGCAGTTCCTCCACTACTGCCAAATAAACTCAATCTCTGGTACCATCATGCGCTGTAAAACGACGTTTCAGTCAATGACAGACCACATATACAACAGTGGTCTCCTAAGATTATAATGGAGCTGAAAAATCCTTACCACCTAGTGATGTGGTAGCCATCATGATGCAATAGCTGTCATGGCGTCCCAGAGCAATGCATTATCACGTGTTTGTGGTGATGCTGGTGTAAACAAACCTACTTCACTGCCAGTTGTGTCAAAGTATAGCACATACAATTGTATTCAGTATACCAGGGGCGCCAAAAAAATGTATCCAAGTGGACTCTTTGGTCACCATTGCTCAAGTAGTAGTTTGTCATCATCAGAAGTGTCTGCATGCTGATGGTAACCACTTTGAGCACCTCTTGTCATTGCAGAAGTCACACGTGACTTGTACTCATCTTTTGTTATCGGTATATATGGAGTATTACAATTTTAATAGTTTTTTCCTTTCTTAAAATGTGTAGACATTTTTTGGCACCCTCTGTATAATATTTGATAATAAATGACTGTTACTGGTCTATGTAGTTACTATGCCACACTTTTTATTATGTTAGAGTGAAAGCTTTTTATTTATATAAAAAAAGTTTGCTGGGCCAGCCCGATGGCTCGGGCGGTTGGAGCTCCATGCTCCTAACTCTGAAGGCTGCCATTTCGATTCCCACATGGGCCAGTGGGCTCTCAACCACAAGGTTGCCAGTTCAATTAGAAAAAAAAAAAGTTTGCTGTAAAATGGTATGCCATGTTATGTCGGCAGCAGCCTCATACATCTTGTGTTTATCACATCTCTTGATTACATAATTTTCTCTTGTGCTTGTTTTGTACAGTAACATGCTGTACAGGCTTGTAGCCTAGCAGCAGTCGGCTGTACCATACAGCCTAGGCGTGTAGTGGGCTGTACCATCTAGGTTTGTGTCAGTGCACTCTGTGATGTTCGCACAACAATGAAGTTGCTTAATGACACATTTCTCAGAACCAGGCATTAAGCAGGCAAATGACTGTAATTTGACTTTGCCTCAGTTTACCTCTTTATTTAGGTTAACAGTACCATCTCCCCATTGTTACAGGGACAAGAAATCCACAATTTTGGATTTGGATTTTGTTTTCTTCCTGTTAGGGGCTAGTCATTGGGAAAGTCTCTTTTAAAAGATGACAATAAAATATGTTTACACTGTTTAATGGCTAGAAGAAACATCAAACCTGTCTACTGCTCTATCTCTTAACACTCAGAGAAATAGGCTCTATCTGAACTTTATAGACTTCCAAAAGATACAGTCTCCAAAATGTTATAAATTCCTCTGTAAGTTTATTGAAATAAATAATTATTCATCCTTATGTTAATGAAGAAGCTTTTCATGTACTAGAACTTTCTGGATCGTCAAGATTGAGAGTCACTGAACAATATTTTCCTAGGACTATCTAGATCCTAGAGCTGACTAAGACCTTACCAGTCATCTTAATCCATATTGTTCATTTTATGGGCAAGCAAACTGAGGCTCAGAACAGAGGGCCAAAGCAGACCCAGGTCTAAACCCGGGTTTTCTGACTTCACTTAGGCCAGGACTCTCACTGTGTTTCCCAGAAAGTAAGACCTAGTCAGACCATCAGCTCTCATGCGTCTTTTGGAGCAAAACTTAATATAAGACCTGGTATTATATTATATTATATTATATTATATTATATTATATTAATTTATATTAAACCAGGTCTTATATTATATTAAAATAAGACCGGGTCTTATATTAATTTTTGCTCTAAAAGATGCATTAGAGCTGATTGTCCTGCTAGGTCTTATTTTTGGGGAAATGCAGTACAACTATACCAGGGTGTTTCTTACACATCAAAAGTTGTTAAATCTCTACTTGGTTTTTAAATCCCTCTCTCCTCTCCAGGCTAAAAACCTTTATCCTCTAAACTACCCATCTTTTTTTTCTCTCTCTCTTCAGTATCACTCACTAAGTAGTTGTATCAAATAGCTACTCCACTAGCTTTGGGTCTACTATGACGATCATATCATTTTCTGCTGTTTCCCCTTGCTTCTGGAATAGGCTCTTGCTTCCTCATTTCGGAGTAGCCTGTTTATTCTCCCTTCCATTGTACTATCTCCTGTGTCCCACTAATGAGCTTCATCCTGTTTTTGACAGACCATTCTCTGTTTTGACAAGGTAAAATTGATCAGGGAATTAAACACATTAAAATATCTCTAAATACAAACTCACTACAGGGAAAGATTTGAATGCTGTCCGTTTCCTTGCTGTTAATAACTTGGAAGACAATTTTAATAGCCAGATGAATTTTGAATGGAGAGCTGTGTCTAAACCTTGTGTTTCATAAGTAGAAACAAAGTGCAGACACCCTGCCTCTTGACTTGACTTCTTCTGTCATGGGAAGCTTTCAGAAGTATGCTTTTATTTGTCTTCTTGACTTGTCTCTTTTTTTCTTCCGCACATGAGACTGCAGACAGGGAGCATCTGTGGCACACCCAGGGCTCACCTCCTTACTGCAGGCACATCTCTGTGAGATTGTGGTTAACCCCTCACTGCCTTTTGAAGTGGGGCCTCACGAGCCCACATCGTGGATTTGATAACGTGACTCCAAAATGAGACACTCCATTTGACCAGAGAGAAATTTGCTATGAACCAGGGTAAGAGTTAGGTCATTTTAAAATCTGAAATTGGATTTTTAAGTTTGTCTCACAGATTCACAGACTTTCAGAAGTGGACAGATTTCAGATATTATTTGGATTTGGGATTGATAACCCGGAGCCCATAGAAACCTCCAGTGTCCAGGGATAGATTCAGGGGTTTCAGTCAGGATGGGATTCATTATGCTATGGTAACAACCAATTCCAAAACTCTCAGCAGTTGAGAGCAGCAAAGGGTTATTTTTTACTCATGCCACGTGATAAGCTAAGGTTGGCTGGGGACTTTACTCCTGCACCTTTGTCATGCTCATTCCTGGACCTGACGAAGAAGCCATCATCAGGGACTTTTCTGTCCTCAGTACAGAAGGAAAAGAGAGGGCTTCTCCTAATTCTTCAGCCCAGAATTGTCACCCAGAACTTCTGCTCACATTCCATTGGCAGATGCCTGAGTTCAACCGGGTGAAGCAGAATCCTCCTGTGAGGAGGAAAACTACTTTGGAGAACTGTTTACTGTAGGATCCATGAACCCTCAAAATCGTTTGCAAAATGATACGTGAACAGGCATAGCTGCCTATTTCTGGAGAGTAGTTCTGTAGCTTTCAGCCTAATCTGTAAATGGTCTTTGACCACCATCCCCCATCCCCCACCACTACCACCAAAGTTAAGAACCAATGATTCTAGTCCAAACTCTGTTTTACAGTTGGAAGAACTTGAAAACTAAATCCTTAAATGACTTGTCCAAAACCAAAACAACTTCCTTAAACTTGCCAAAACAACAGTTAATTGGAAGCAGAACCAGCCTTTAAAAGACTGCATCAGGGAGAGGCCACACTTCCAGGCACAGCAAAAGGCTCCTGCCTCTGCTTAACCAGTTCTCTGTATCCTAATTTAATTTAGGGAGGAACAAAGAGGTCATGGGAAGCAGCTTTGTTTCCTGTAGGTTTCAAATCCCAAATGGAGCCTGGAAACTGGTAGAGGATCCTCCTTGGAAACTTTTGAAAAATAACTCATTTGAAAAAAAATTCAATGCCAAGAAAAATGTGACCCCTTGTCCTTCTCCCCCACTGTTTGCCTTTCTCTTGAGTCCTCTTTCCTCATGTCAGGTAACCTGGGCATCCATCGTGTCCTTCCAGCTTCCTCATGTCTCAACTGAGCTTCCTGTTGGGGCCCAACCAAAGGCATTATCCTGGAAGAACTGGGTTTTCCATCTGTTTTCATAACTCTATTTCCTTTTCGGAAGACCATGTGTTTTTCTTAATTCATTTCAACTCCCCATCCTGCCACCTGCCTTTACTATACCTCCACTTTCATCTCAGGCTAGAATATCGCTTAGCTTCTCAACCAGCATGATTATGTTTTATTTCAACCATTAAAATAAACACAAGTTTAGGAACCTCCTCCTCCTACCCTCCAAGACTAGGAGGTATGAGAAAACTTGGCAATTTACCTAAATTCTCAAGTCTCTTTTCTCTTTTCTCTTCACTCAATTTACTCAATTCTCATTTCCCCCATTTCCTATGCCTTTTTGTATGGGATTTGTGCCAGGCTCTGATGGAGGACCAGGAAAACCAGGCATTATATGAAACTTAGAAGTTATTGAATATCAGGATAGAAGGGAAATAAGAAATGAGACTAAGAATTATATGATAATTAATTGCAAGAGACCTAGAATGCAGGGACATTCTTTCAGGTTTTGTGGAGCTTGAAAAATTGGGGGGCTCCCAATAAGAAAAATAATTTAAAATTGCAAATATATAGTTAGATTATCAAAGTAAATTTTAATTTAGATGTGAATTCAACTACAAGTGAATATTTATTTAGAATTCCCTCTCCTCAGCCCACCTCAATCCCCTACAAGGGGGAAAATTATAAGGGAGGGGATATTAAAGTGGAAACAGACAGCCGTATCAGCCAATTAAAGTAGAAATATCTTACATTTGCAAATTTTGCAAAGACACACAATCATGTCAACATATTACTAGGGCCCCTTCCAAGGCCTTCAGTACGTGAAGGGGCTTCAGCACGTGAGTGGCAATAAAGTATAAGTTTCATTACCTCTGAGAATCAGGCTGTATCAGAAATGGATGTAGCCAAAATACCTGAAAGGTGAGGCAGATCAAGAAACCAGCAAGCAGCACCTACACTCCAAAGAAAGGACTAATATGTATAAATTTTAAGCAAGTCCCCACTAGTTTTTTCCTACTTCCTCCTCCCAGCCCCTCAAAATTTACTGCTTGTGCCTTAAGGCATTGGACTTCGAAGAATTTATATAAAAATTGAAAGGAGTCCTCTTCAAAGAAGTGATTTTAGGTATCATCAATATTGAGAGGGGGACAGATTTTTAAAAGCTGGGATACAGAGTCTTTTCCAATCACACCATGGTGCACTGGAGGTAGGAAGAGGAGGGTTAATGAGATTCTTAGTACAGAGCCTTGTACAGCCATCAGGTAAATTGAGAGCATGGAGGACTCCCTTGGGGGTTGAAGAAGAAGGGAAGGACAAATTCCCTTCTGCCTATTGGCTGAGGGCTACCCTGGAAAACATATTAGTGATGCTCCTTCCCCATCACATATTCTGATTTTTTCTACTCCGAATCATTACATGGAACTTCCCATTCATTCATAAGGTTAGACAAAGGGATCCCCTCTTCCTTCCAGACAAGAATGGCTGAGAATGGGAAGTATCTTGGAAGTATTGTTCAGTGAAAATGGTATAAAGAAGGAAATTAATTAGTTCCTCAAAGCCAGTAAAAAAAGATATGAGAATGGTATGTTGGGGTTAGATATACATTAGAACCCATACTTTTTTCTAATTGATAGAATTCTTTTCTAAAGCTGATATCAGATTTTGATTCTCATTTAGAATAGAAATCCTTTGGCACCTGCTCTTTAGAACAATGTTTATCAACACTCTTCCTGAGTAAAATGGACCTGTGTGCTTCTTAAAACACAGCAGGGTGATGGCTCCCATATACATGCACCCAAGCCTTTCTCCTGTTCCACCCCTACAGCCTGACCTAATACATACAGAGACTATGTAAGTGGTCATACACCTGTGATCTAATTATAAAAGTCATGGTCACTCCACGAGCAAGCAACTCCTACACTTCATAAGCGTTAGCACATGTTCCTTCATTAGCAACAAGACATCAATTACATTTGGAATTCCCCTGTAAGGATTTCATGAACTCATTTAAAAAACAGTGTCTTTTTCCTAGGCAATGGAGAGAGATCTTTTCCCCCTCCATTCTAAATATAGACACAAAGGAGAACTGAAACTATAAGACTGATAACAATACTGTAGTTGAGTTTTTTTAAGACACTATCAGCAGGAAGAACCAATGGGAGTGTCCAGTGGGGCAGGGGTGAAGTGGAGGGAAAGTGTCAGAGAATCAAGGAAGTAGCCAGGTCCCAAAGCCAGAGGCAGCAATTGACATTAATCCTGTCTGGTGGTGATGGTTAACTTCTAATTAAGGTCTGTTTTTATTTGGGAAGAAACGTATTCTTTTTCCTTTGAAAAACTCTTTTTATAAGCTAGTTAAGCAGTCAGTCTTTAAATAATCCTAAAATTGAGGTATTTGATGGCTTTTGAGAACACACAGGTGGAGAATGTATAAAAACGAAAGAAACAGAAGACCTAAATCCTAAACTAAGGTCACTCAGACTTGGTCAGTGGGTAAAGGAAGGTGTCTTCTTTCCTTTCCCTGATACCAACTTGTCCCTTACATTAGATTGAGCCAGACTTTATGTATGACTGAGTCCTATTAATTGCAAAGATTGCCAGATGAGGGGCCTTTCTAGTATCCCTGGACTGGGAACAAAATCAGGGAAGAGGGAATAAAAATATCTCTTCTGTTAATAACAAAGTCCAAAACTAGGAACTAGACCCACTTTCTACCACTCATCTTGGGGTGACTCTGAGCAAAGTAGTTGGTTCATGCTGTCCAATAAGGCATGACCAAGAGACACAACCAGATGAGAATGTGTAGATGATCAGGGGGTGGTGATCAGGGGTGATCAGGGTTTCTTGACCTCACAGAATAAAGGCCCATACAGGGCCCCTGGGCTAGTATCGGAGGATGAGAGTTTAGATACAAACTCTGCTACTCACTAGCTTTGACACCTGAGACAACCACTGCATTGTTCTAGTCTTTAGTTTCCTCACTTTCAGAGTAGTGCTGATGGACTAGATGATTTGGGAAGGATCCTTCCAGTTGTAAGGTTTTGACTTTAATCAGAAAGGTTCACAGACGGAAGGACATTTAATGCTGGAGGTGTTTGTTTGGACTCTAAGGGCTGAGATATTGTAGGAAAGAATTAAGTAGTACGATGCTAATTTGGAGCTATTTTTACTGTGATTATAGCTACCCTAAATCCTTCCTGAACCTCCAATGCATATAAATACATAACAATGATGACTATTGCTGATAGAGCCCCAGTAAATGTTAGGGGCATTGAACTGAATAGATGGTTGGACCAGGCCATCTCTGAGGCTCTTTCAACCAAAGATTTCCAATGGTCCCAGGATTCTTTTTGGAAAATTGTAACCAAGGTAAGGTCCAGGGTCTTTAGGAAACAGGTACCTGCCTTTATTTCTCTTTCTTTTTTCCCCATTTAAAAACAAAATATAGATTCTCTTGGGGATTTGTATTCTCTGGGGATCAGAGTCCTATTGCATCATGGCCCCACCCTTATGACCTCATTTACCCTAATCACCTCTCTGAAGACCCTGCTCCAAATATAGTCACATTGGAGGTTAGGACTTCAACATGTGGATGGGGTGGGCGATGACACAATTCAATCAACAAGACACCCTAACTCCCAGCCTAAGTTTCCCTCCATAACAACATGTTGTATGCCCACAGAAAAACCAATGCAAGAGTGGGTGTGAGTGTAGGGAGAAGGAAATTGATCTCATTATTAATTTGTGAGAAATGGAGCATCAATGTTTTTGTAAAGACTTCAAATAATTATGACAGTTTTGGTATTCAGAAGCATTTAATCAAAGGTAATAAATGAAAAGATAAAATGTTATTCCTTACTCTGATTTTAAGCCCATTTCAAGGTTGCCTTGAGGGCCCATCTTGGCAACTTACAAGATTGACAGACTTCACTATTTCCACCAGGAACTTTAGCCTGGAAGAGAGGAGGCTGATATAGGAAAATGCCTGTGTCATTATGTGAAGGACTGTTAATGAGAAAGCAGGACTGGATCACAAATCACAAATATCTGCCGTATGTGACATCATTTCCCCCTTTTTCTACCATTTGCAGACATTACTTATCAGAACGTTCACCAAATAAAGCCTCAGAATCCACTTAGTACAGCACTCCAAATAGCACTATTTTCTGCAAAGAATTGGTATATTCAATGAAATAATAAAAACAACATTGTCAATAGCTAACATTCATTGAGTCCCTACCAAGTACCAGACATTGCTCTAAATTCTTTCCCAAATGAACACACTTCTTCCTCATAACCGTGTAATGAGGTAGACACTAATAGAATTTACAATTTTCAGACAAGGACACTGAGGTACAGGTACTCAGTAAAAATGGGAAGGAACTTGGATTTGAATCCAGGCCACATGGGTCCTGAGCCATGATAATCATTATTCCACTATACTGTTCACCCTCCTTTGGTTGGATTTTCTCACATAATTCCAGAGGCACAACTAGAGCCAATGGGGGGATGTTGCAGAGTCAATTGGGTCAATGTAAGAAAACAACTTTAAAAGAAATTGAATTATTCTAATGATGGCATGATATCCACCTGCAATATTGAGCACCCACCCTATCGCTGGAGACAAGCAGCAGAGTTGTAGAACTAACCACCTGTTAGAGTTGTTATACAACGGATTTCTAAACTGGATAAAGGAGGAGGTGGGTTGGATTACCTCACCTCAACTTCCCATCCGGCTCTAAAATTCAAGGATTCCTTCACTTAAGCTGTTCCAGCAAAACTAAAAGGAACCCACAAGTGACATTCTTCCGGATTCATTCCTTTTTGCCATCTCCCTTAACCGCCAGCATTGTCAAGCAGAAAGAATGTTCAGGATTTGAATAAATCACACTGCATTTTAAAAATAGACACTCAATAGATGGCCTATAAAACCCACTCAGAGCCAAAATACAAACAGTAGTCTTGAAAAGATTGAATTCTATAAAACTATTGTTCTTTAATTGTCTGAGTGGGCTTATTCCACTGCTTGTCATCACTTCCTGGGAAAGGGAACAAAGTCATAGCAACACTAAAAGACAGGTAAGATTGTTAGTTGTTAATGAAGTTGACAATGTCTTCAAACATTAACTCTCTCTTTATCTCTCCCCAAGAATGGTATGCTTTGCAAGGCCAGCATCCTTTTCTGGAATGTGACCTTGGCCATTCCTAGAAGCAGCACAGAAAAATGCCATCCCTATGAGGTTACCATTTACTGATGGGGAAGAGAATTAATGACGGGTGCCAAATCACTGGAGATGAAAATTCACATATGTCAAATACTAAGGAATCTTCTAATGCTTTATGTGTCATTCCTTACAAGATTTTTATCTAAAAGACTCTTTTATGCTTCTGAGAGTCACTCTAAGCCAGGTGCGAATGGCCCGTGTCATTTTTTCATAGCTCCTGAGACCTCCTATTTTAAGACATAGCCTGACCCTTTCCCTAGCCCAGCTCCCATTCAAACTACAAATTTACTTCCTTAAACTTAGAGAAAACTCACAGAGAAGTCCCTTCTTATTGAATATCCAGTATACGTTAGAGGATTGGCCATTACAATCAGCTGTAGTCTAAATTCCACTCCTGAACCAAGATGTATGACCTTATGCAAATTATTATGACCTCAACCTCTCTGTCTCTTAGTTTTTGACACTGTAAATTCAATGCAGTCCCAATCAAAATCTCAGCAAGTTATTTTGTGGATATTGGCAAACTGATTCAAAAGTTTATATGAAGAAGAAAAAGACCCAGTATAGCCAACACAATACTAAAGAAGAACCAACTTGGAATATTGACTCTACCTACTTTCAAGGCTTACTATAAAGCTACAGCAATCAAGAAAATGTGGTATTGGCAAAAAACTAGACAAATACGTAAATGGAACAGAATAGAGAGGCCAGAAATAGACCCACATAAGTATAATCAGATGATCTTTGACAAAGGAACACAGGCAATACAATGGTGCAAAGATAGTCTCCTCAACAAACAGTGCTGCAACAACTGAACAGCTGAACATGAAAAAAAAAAGTATCTAGACACAGACGTTATGCCCTTCACAAAAAGTGACTCAAAATGGATCACAGACCTAAATTTAAAACACAAAAGTATAAAAATCCTAGAAGATAACATAGGAGAAAACCTAGGTCATCTTGAGTATGGTGATACCTTTTTAGATACACCATCAAAGGTCTGACCCATGAAAGAGATAATTGATATGCTAGACTCCATTAAAATTAAAAACTTCTGCCCTGCAAAAGACAATGTCAAGGGGACAAGAAGCAAGCCACAGACTAGGAGAAAATATTGGCAAAACACACTTCTGATATAGAACTGTTATTCAAAATATACAAAGAACTCTTGAAACTCAATAATAAGAAACCAAACAATCAGATTAACAAATGGGCCAGAGACCTTGTCAGACACCGCATCAAAGAAGATACATAGATGACAAATAAGCACATGAAAAGATGCTCCACATCATATGTCATCAAGAAAATGCAAATTAAAATGAGATAACACTACAAAAGTTTATATGAAGAAGAAAAAGTAAGTCTTGAAAGTAGGTAGAGTCAATATTCCAAGTTGGTTCTTCTTTAGTATTGTGTTGGCTATACTGGGTCTTTTTCTTCTTCATATAAACTTTGGAACGTGGTATTAGAATGGCCACAATCCAGAACACTGACAACTCCAAATGCTGCCAAGGATGTGAAATAACAAGGTTTCTCATTCCCTGCTGGTGGAAATGCAAAATGGTACAGCCATTTTGGAAGATAGTTTGTCAGTTTCTTACAAAATGAAACCAACTTTTAATTATACAATCCAACCATTGGAAACCTTCATACTTACCCTAAGGAGTTGAAAACTTATGTTCACACAAAAATATGCGTAAAGATATTTATAGCTTTATTCATAATTGCCAAAACTTGGAAGCAACCAAGATGTCTTTCAGTGGATGAATGGATAAACCAACTATGGTATATCCAGGAAATGGAACATTATTCAGCACTAAAAAGAAATGAGGCATCAACCCATAAAAAGGCATGGAGGAAACTTAAATGCATATTACTTGGTGAAAGAAGCCAATCTGAAAAAGCTATATACTGTGTGATTATAACTATATGACAGTCGAGAAAAAGTAAAACTTTGGAGACAGTTTAAAGATCAGTGGTTTCCAGGGGTTGAGGGTGAGAGGAGAGATGAATAGACAGAGCATGAAAGGACTTTTAGCACAGTAAGAATACTCTGTATGATACTATACTGGTGGATACATGTTATTATACATTTATTCTAACCCATAGAATACGCAACACCAAGAGTGAACCATAATATAAAGTATGGACTTTGGATGATTATGATATATCAGTGGGGGTTCATCAATTATACCATTATGGTGGAGGATATTAATAATGGAGGAGGTTATACAGGTGTGGGCACAGGGGATGTATGGAAAATATCTGTGCCTTCTGCTCAATTTTGCTATGAATATAAAACTGTCCTAAAGAAAACAAAGTGTTAAAAAAATATATAATAATGCTCAGAGCCTTGCCAAACTTCTTCCCTTATTAAAGCCAGTTACTGAGAAGCAAGAAAAAGAAAGACTCTTTTCCATACTTCCAAAAGAATTTACCTAAATATACAAGACAAACAGATGAGATGATTATAAAATAATTTATAATAATATAATTCACTGCTTAATTTAAAAATACTAAAATGATGTTGAGCATAACCAACAGAATTAGAGAAAAGTATATTTATACCTTTAGCTCCAAGCCATCATTTTCCCAACAGATTTTTGTTCTAGGGTAAAATTTACGTAAATAAGCTATTTTACCTAGAATATTTCCACACATCCTCTCAGCTCCATTTTCCAAGTTTATCAGCATAGAGACAAGCTCCTTCGTCACCTAGCACGATGCATGGTGTCCAAGACTGAACCATCTACAAATACATGTATTTGGTTAAGCAGAAATACAGTTTCTTTCCCTCTTCTGGGAAGACAGACAGACTTTAGAGCTAAAGAATCTGGAAGCAATAGCATGAACTTGGAAACAGATATAGATTCTTGACCCGGAGTCAGCTAGGTAGAGAACATGCTCGAAGTTCTGGAAACTCCAACAACACTCTTCTGCATTGTGTGTTTATCCCCTTCCCTGGAGAAGGGCAGTGCTGGGCTGCACTGGGGAAAAACCTCTGGGCAGAGCTGAGAGCTGAGTGCTTTTCCTGTGCAGTGTCAAGATCATTGCTGCATAGAGCATTTGGAGCTTTGCTTGTGCAGTCAGCCAATGGCCACTGAGGATTCACAATGGAAGCCACGTGGGCAGAGCTGGAAAAAAATGGGTCACTTGTGTGCTTTTATCCAAGGTCAGAAGCCAGGTCCTCCACCCATAGCAACCACCCAGCCCCAGGCTTTTTTGTTCTTCCACCTTTCTCTTTGATGCCATGCATCTCTCTGCTTTACATTGTTCACCTCTTTAGGAGTCAATTAGGCTCCAGCAAGGGAGTGAACGTGAAAACAAAAGTAGAAAGATGACAACTTCACTCCTTCAAGAAGGATGGCTTATGCAATAGAGTAGAAAGAAGACTGACTCAGTAGCTTTCTCCTGTTACTAGCTGGGTGACCTTGGCAAGTTGTTCTTTCTCCATATCATCATAATCTCCATCAGTAAAATGGGATTATGAAATTACAACAAACTATAAGGAACAATAGCTGTCCCTCTACCTGCAACTATGTTAGTTTAGAAACTATCTATGTTATGCTCTTTAGTCCTAAGTGACACTTAGGTCAAGCTGCTGGTGATGGATAGTTGATGGACTCCTCTGGTTCTTGGCTTTGTTTGAAACCATGAAGGTTCTTAAGGAAAAGCTCTTCTGTATTCATATTGGTGGGTGCGGCCAGAGTTTGGGTAGCAAGAGGAGATCTCGTGCAGCCTGGACATCTACCCACCCCTGTGGCTGTAACTCACTCCTTTCTAATCCCTCTCTCTCTCTCTCTCTCTCTCTCTCTCTCTCTCTCTCTCTCTCTCTCTCTCTCCCCGCCCCCCCCCCCACTTCCCTGAGAAATACATTGAATGTGATAATAAAGTAATGAGTAATGTTCTAACAAGTGCTGTATAATGTTGGGCCAAGAATAGACTCTGGACCTAGATTCCCAGGTGTGGAAATCCTAAATCTGCAATTTTCTTGCTCTATAACCTTAGACATATTGCTTAGTCTTTTAGTGCCTCTATATCTACATGTACAAAATAGGATAAATAGTACCTACCATACAGGACTCTTGTGAAAATTAATAAACTAATACACATAAAGCACTTAGAACAGGACCCCATGTATAGTTATCATTTACCACATTAGTTAGTATTATTATTGCTATTATTTTCATACATATAAATGAATTCAGTTGTATTCAAAGTATCAAGAGAAACAGGAAAACGTTATTGTGTACATGTGTGGGGGGGTGCTATATAAATACAATTTTCTTGAGCCTTTACCTTAACCTCAAACTCAGTAATTACTCTGACTAACATCAGATAAGTTAAGTAATATGTCCAAGAGAGGAAAAAGCAGGGAGCTGGGATTCAAACCCAGGTCCTCTGGCTCAAGAACCCCCACAATGCCATGCTTTCCCAGCCCTGGGAAGCTGCCACCTTTACTCAAAATATTCAAAATTCCTCCTCAGGACTTTCCTTCATAGCTCAATGACTTTGTTTACAATATCCTCAGCACTGGAAAAATTTCTTTTGAAAAATAGGTTATCAGAAAATTTTAAAACTCATTTATTGTCAAGGTGAATAACCCAACTGGGTTTTAGGCTAAAAATCAGGTGTGATTAATGTTCTTTGGTGGCTGGTAAACCGACTCTGAAGACAATCTCCACAAAAAAATTCTAAAATGTTTTTAAGCAACTCAGAATCATAGAAAAACTGCATTTCCTAGCCCTCATTTGGTTACATTGGTTCTGATATTCTTCCATAGATTTTTTTTTTTTCCAAACAGCTTGATTGTAACTTCTCATATGTGAAAGAACATAGAGTAAGACTATCTTAGCATAATTATGAGGAAGCTTTGGGGCCTATCTTTCCACAGTGGTGTACTCTTTTGTGGTCCCTGGTCATTCTCGTGACTCCAGGTTCTCCAAAGCCCACGACCACTGTGGAGGTCAGCACAGCAGGGTCTGAGGAAGTACGACATTGAGCTTAGCACTTTCTCAAATGACATTTTAGCTAGGGGTGTTATTTCATTTACTCCTCATAACAGCCTGTTTCAGTGGAAGGAAACTGAGGCCCAGATGAATCCATAACATGCTGTGCGTCACACAGCTAGTTCGACAGATCAGAGGCAAGGATGGCTCATGTCTCTAGATTTCCCTTCACCCCTGTGTGTGGCCAGAGAAGGGTTCCAACCAGCTCAGCCCCAAGCTCCTGCATGCTGGGCCCTTTAAAGCAGCCTAGATTCAGAGGCAGAGCAATATAGGCAGGGGTATAATTAAGTAATTATTGAAGCTGTTCAGGGCGGGGCCAGTCCCTCTGGCCCACTTGTTGGCTCCAACAACATGTACGAGGAAGATACCAAGAGATCATCCCCTTTCTGGAAGTGGTTTAACTCAGAGGCCTGTACCCCAGTGAGATAGATCCCTTTGCTGTCTCCTCCGGCCTAGAGGGCTTCTGCTTTGGAGACTCTGTCCCCACATGCCACTCCTTCAGAGGTAGCTGCCTTGCAGAAACTGCTAGCTGTGTTCATATGGTAAGACACGTTAACTTCAAGCCCAGCCAAATTGGCAGATTAAACAGAGAACAGTTCCCTTCTTGGGTTCCACATTATCTTATGTCTTATCTACCCCAGATGAACCAACCTACAGAGAAACAGGGAAAGAGGAGTGTGGGGGAGACAGAGGGAGAAAAATGGTAGCTGAGTTTGTACTTTAATTGAAAAATTCACAATTGATCCAAGGGGAAAAATACTTGTAGACAAGAGCACATGTTCAAAAAAATGAGGTGACCCAAATCACATTAACTGTTATATTTGTTTTCTGTCCACATAACTTCCAGATTCTTGACTTGTTCCATTCTACTGGTTCTTTTCACATTATGCCTCTTATAATTCAGCTGTTACCAAAAAAGGGCTTTGAAGTCCTGTTAATATGTAACTCCAGGAAAATCTAAGGTAGGGAGAAAAATTCAACTCCTCAACCACTCTGGGGAATTTGGCTCTCTAAGGAGACGTTGTTTTAAAACCAAGAACAAGCCACAGATGACCAAGATTAGGTTTCATTCTTTGCCTCCCAAATCCTGATCCCTAGTCCATAAGAGCTAATTTTGCATGATTCCCATTCTGTATACTCTGGGGCTTGGGGTGGTTTTCTTTTAGATGGAGAAGAGTCAGCAGATGGGTCACAGGGAAGGAGACTCATTTCATGAAGCTGCCAAAAAGAAGTACACACTGGTAATAGCACGTATGATACAAACTTGTTCCTACATGCAGAATAATCATCTGTATGGGAAGTTCTTAATAAATATGATGACACTTAGAGGTTGGCATCTCAGCAGTTTTACTTTTCATTTTGGAAAACTGCCCAAAGTAACCAAGTCATCCACAATCTGGCTTGCTAGCCATTTTAATTATTTTGAGGGTGAGCTGACCCTTTGACTCTTAATCGTGTGGTACCAGAAGCCTACTTTCTGACCTAAAATTGGCAAAATGGAAGAATCTCAGAATCTGTGATTAAACAACAGCACAAGCTTCGTTATGCAGTGATCTTACTTATACTCCGAATCCCAGCCTGCGGCACATCACGTTTGACAAATTTTAAACCTCTTAAAAATGAAGTCTGAAACAGAAATTCAATAGGCTTTTAATTACATTTGCCCCAGAGGTAACAAGCAACATTGCTCTGCTCTTCACAGGGCTCCAGCTGAAGTAGGATTCTCATTATACTCAGACATTCAGGCCTCTGGGTGGAGGCTAGCCTGCAGCTCAGGTCTCCTCTCTCACCTCCTCTCCCACTCAGGCTCTGAGGGTGGGCTGAGGGCAGAAGAAAATTCTCCTGGAGTTTTAGAACTGCAGTCCCAGTAGGGGAATAGAACCTCTTTGTTTTTCTGGGTGGTCCTGGTGGGTGATGAGGGTAGAGGGAGGGAAGCCCAGGGAGCTAGGATAGGTGGAGACAGAGAAATCAGGAGGACTGGGAGGAGATAGTGTGAGGGCAACTAAATGTTTTCGCTGCTCCTGAAGAGAAACAACTGGAGAAGAAGCAATGACATTGTTCCTTGAGGGCTGACAGGCATTACGCATCTGGGTTTGGGGAGTGATATTGCCACTGAGAAGCCCAGTCTAGAAACAGAGTTTGACCTACGGCTCCAAATATCATGAGGCCAAATATAGACAGCATAGTGAAAGACTGCAGATTACATCACCCATCTTGCTGACACCAAACGAGGATTTTAAATTTTTGATGAAATTTGAAAAAAAATCCTAAAATTGTCAGTCAGTCTTAGCACCAAAAGCTTGAGAAACATACCTTTAGTTCTCCCTTACCAGCCAGCAGATGTTAGAGAAAGCACTCACCCAGTTTGAGGGCACCCTGTGTGTGTGAAAAGGCTGAAACCCAAGCCCATTGATATTCACCACCTTCGGTGAAGGGACCATGTTGGAATAAGGATTCTGATAAAGCTGGCTCCCCAAGAGGTTGGAGCAGGATTGATTTTAGCAGTATGAGGTGTGATCAAAATATACAGGCACTGTTTAAATTTTTTTAAAAAATATTACAGTAAAAGAGATATTGCCATTAATCGCTCTCAAAATACTCCCCCTAGCTTCGAACACACTTATCTCATCATTCTTGCTACCTTCTGAAGTGGTTCTGGAAGTCCTCTTTTGTGAGTGTCTTGACATGCACTGTCGTGGCTTCCTTGATGTCCTGAATTGATTCAAAATGTTTACCTTTCATGGTCATTTTGACTTTGGGGAAGACCCAAAAGTGGCCCAGTGCCAGATGCAGTGAGTAAGGTGGATGACAACACACAGTAAATGTTTTTATTTGACAGAAATTATCATATACCAGAAGCAATGTGTGATACGGAGTGTTTTTGTAATGGAGGATAAAGATAGTTCTATGAAAGAGGACTTTCATAACTGCTTCAGAAAGTGGCAAGAATGATGGGATAAGTGCGTTCAAAGTGAGGGGGAGTATTTTGAGGGTGATTAATGGCAATGTGTCTTTTACTGTAATAAATTTGTTTTATTTGAACATTTACCGTATTTTTTGATCACACCCCATAAGTACTTTTGTGGTATTAGCAATTGTTTGTGGCTTATGTCTATTCTCATTGGTTAGAGTCATAGCAGCACCTGGAGATAAATATTTTGAATATCAAACCTCATGAAGATTATATTATAAAAATCAGAATATAGTTATTAATATTTTGTCCATTCCATATATAATCACATATTTGAAAGTCACTGCTTAGATATAGCAAAAGCTTTTTAATAGAAACACTTAAACTAATTAGTGAGTCCCACTGAACTACAGTTACATGTTTAAGAGAAATTAACTTATATTTACCAAGGTCTGCCTTTTGGGAACTGTAGTGGATACACTGATAGTGTGATAATCTTTTGTTGTATCAACTTGACTAGCCTATCACTGCCAGTTATCCAAGCAAACACTAATACCTACGTCCCTGTGAAGGTATTCTGTAGGTATGATTAAAGTGTAGAACCACCTGACTTTAAGTACGGCAGATTATTCTAGATAATCTGGGTGGTGCCGATCCAATCATTTGAAAGACCTTAAGAGCAGAACTGAGAGGCTTCCCTGAAGAAGAAACTCGGCCTGTGAACACGTTTCAGCCCATGCCTTAGAGTCCCAGGCTGTCCTTCCTGATGGCTTGCTCTAGAGATTTGGGACTTGCCTAGCCAGCCACCATAATTGTGTAAGCTAATTCCTCACAATAAATCTTTTAATATGTATCTCTTACTGGTTCTGCTTCTGTAACTGAACCCTGACTGACACAGATAGGCCACCCGGATTCTCCTTCGAGACTGAAGGATTTGTAGCTTCAGCTACTGGGTTCTGCTGGCAGGGGCCCTCCGCTATCAGCCATCCTCAGGAATTGCTTTGACTGAAAAGGGTCACCTTGCCCTAGGTCACGCTCCTTTCCCAGGGAGTCTTACATGCTACTATAGGTAGATGTGGAAGGATAACAACCTGGCCCCCACACTGTAACTCTGGATAATTCTGAAAGCCTGCGCCAACATCAGAGCTCCCCAGGAGCTTGGCTGAGGCTTTCATTGCAGCTGGAACACTGCCCAACTTCTCCCTCCAACCTCCTTCCTCCTCTCCTTTACACGGACATTTATTCCAGGAGCACTGCCTAGTGAACCTGCTGCCTATGAATGCTTCTCTACTTCCCAGTAGACCCCTCTGCACGGGGACCATCTTCATGGAGTTCCCCTCTGTTTTCTACATCTTTGACCATCCTTTCTCACTCATCTCTTACCTCTCAGCACATATAAATACTCTGGGCTTTCACATATATAAAAGAAATACAACCAAAAAACCATTCAAAAATTCTGTACCATCCTCAAGTTAAGCTTGTTGTTTCCCCACATGGAACTGCCTTGAAGAAGTAAGTTGACAACAGCTCCTTCGCCTCCTATGTATAACACAGTGCGCCTTCAGCACCATCCCTCCTCTGAAATTGGTTTCACTAAGGTCACCAGTGACTTATTTATTAAAACTCCATGGGCCCTCTTCAGCCTTCCTGTGCTTGACTTGGCAGTTGGCAGTGTGACCTCCTCATCCTTTTTGACACTGCTGCCTGGCTCCAATAGCCTCCATGACTTCCTCTACCCTGCGTTTCTGTGGATCACTCAGGCCGCTCCTTTTCAGCATTTGTCATAGACTCCGCTTATCAGATGTTGACGCTTCTTTTCAGTCTACACTCTCTCCTGGGGCAATCTGACCACAGGCATAGTTCCAACAACCACCTATGTGCTGAAGACTCCCAAATACATATTTTCAACCTCCACTTATATCTCAGGCTCTAAACTCCGTATTTCCAACTATTGAAAGTTTCCTTCTGAATGTCCTGCTTTATCTGATACTGACTGAAATCCCTCCCACACATGCCCTTCCTTTCTGAGTTCATGGCACAATCCCATGCTTCCTACGAGCAGAGCCTGTGATGACCCTCCACTCCTCTCCCACACAGCCGACTAGTCATCAGGGTTGGTGATTTCTTCCCTTTAAATCGTACATATATTCTCAAAAGTAGCCCTACTTCTCCCATCTTACTATTGTATTTCAGATCTTCATTACTCACATATTTCATAGAGTGATACACATTACCTCCCTGGAAACTGAAAAACCTGGGCTGCATACTCTAAAGGGCTCTGGTCTGTGCTTTCTCTGGCCATACCCCTAACCATATGTCATTGCCACTGTGGGCCCACATGCCTTAATTCAGCCTCCAGCACTACAGAGCCCTGTCCAAATGACCCACGCCTGCCTATGATGCACTCTCTCCCAGATCCATTGTCCCAAGAGTATACTTCATCACAGGAGTGCACATCTGTAGGCATGAAGGTGGCCAAGAGGTAGCTGTTTACAAGGGGGACGGGTGTGGATTGAGGTTGGACACAGGGGCTGGTTTGTCCATGTACACATGCGTGCAAAATTCCTTATGGTTTTAGATGGAGCCGGCGTGTCATGTTGAAGGAGAGTAGAGGGGGGCTATGGAGCCGAGGCGTCTAATTGTACTCTTTCCCCAGCCCCACAAACGGTGGGAGGAGGGTGCTGATTATGAAGCATCTTTTACATGCCAAGTATGATGGGAATGATGAGAATCTAAGATGAACTAGATATAATCACTGCCCTCAAGAAGCTCAGAAACAGATAAGAAGGGGAGGCATTATAAAACTAGATGAAGGTCACTTTAATAAATGCATGTTTAAAGAGCTGTTGAGGAGGGAGAGCCCTGCCAGATGATATGGGACGACTTCCCATATGAGATAACATTTGAAATAGAAATTGAAGCTTAAGAATAAGTTTGAGGAAGCCACTGTAAGCAAGAAAAGAGAAAGTATTCAAGGAATCATGGGTTCCGAGTCAGCTGGGCGCATGAGGGAGGTGGCCGGAAAGGTAGTTAAGGACTATCATGTAATGTCTTGTGGAACTTTCCAAGGAGCTTCTACTTTACTGGGAAGACAACGGGGAATATAAGAATGTAAGAACATATATAATGGGGGATATAAGAATATATTGGAATACAAGAATATAAGAATATCGTCAGGGGACCAACATGTTCAAAAGATTTATTCTCTAGACTAGCCTCTTAAAGGGGTCTCCTGTTCTCCCCCACTACCACTCCTCCTTGAGAATCCAGCCACCACCCTGCTGCCAAAATGATCCTTCTAAAATACAAATTGGATTTTCTACTTCTTCGCATTGCTTACATGTTAGAGTCCAAAGTGTTTAGCAGTTTCCAAGGGCCTTTACGCCCTGTCCCTGCTTGCCTTCCCAGTCTAATCTTTCATTATCTCCCACATGCTTCTTCTATCACAGACATACCCAATCACTGGCCCCCTCCAGAAGGCATTATGCTCTCCAATTACTCAAAGAGTAATGACCATCCCCAACTTCTCAGCCTGAACAACTTATCTTTCAGGTAGCACGATATAGAGAAAAGGGAACAGATTTTACCTCTAGATTGATCAGCGTTATTACATTCCTGGCTCTGCCCACTTTTTGGCTCTATAATCTTGGGCACATCACTTAAACTCTCAACCTTGGCTGCCTCACCTCTTTGGGACGGAACACCCACTTTCTGAGGCTATTGTGAATATTACACGCAGTGGCGTAGGTGAGTGCCTGGCATGAACACAGCAGGCTCCTCTTGGAGCGAGCCCTCTGGACCCACCTGTGCCTTTCCCCATAGCTAACCCCAGTTGTGCTTGCCCATTCTGTATACCCGGAGTCTGCCTTGGCTCTTTGTTTTGACCCCAGTCTGGTTCCTGTCAATATTCTTTGCTCTGAGAAAGATCCTGCCCCCCAAAACTCCACCCATTGGCTAATATCCTGTTCCAAACCAGGGGATCCCTTGAAATCACAATACCGCCACTCGTCCCCTCACTAGCCAGACCCTGCGATGGCCCCTCTCCACCATCACACCAGCCCCTGCTTGGAGGGTGATGTTAACACTGATGTAAGTGAGCTTACTGCATCCTTTGGACATAATTTTGGTTCTGTTACTGTTCACCTAAGAAGTTGTCTTAGCACTTAATCCCAAGTTCTGCCTATTTCTACCTTATTTTCATGTCACCACCAACCAGCAAAGGAGTTCCATGGTTTATGACTTATAAGCATGGTAAAATGTATTACCAAAATCACTATGTTTTTGAGACTGAAAGGGAACGGTAGGGATTAACTAGATGTGAGATCACCAATACATAACAATTAGCAGGGGTCATTTCTTTTGGAGAGGCCATGGTGACACCAAGAAAGACATATCCTTATTCATCCCTCTGTCTCCCCCATGGGCTGTGGCTATGCTGCCTTCAGCTGTAAAGATGTCTATCCTAATTTTGGTTTGTTCTAGTCAGCTTACTCTGTGGTTGTGGTTCACCCGAGAAACATCCAGTCACTACAAGAGAGAAAGAACAGTGTTCTGCCCAAGGCAAGGAGCGGCTCCTGGCTGCCCTGCCAGGAAGTTCTGCTGTGACCTGGCATCAACGCTGCATGTGGGTGGGAGGTGAGGCAGCTGCATTTCATGGTGCTTGTCATTCTTATTTGACAACTGTTTGGGTTTTAGAAACTCTTGGCATTTAGAAACTCTTGGGGCATATAACACCCCACCCACTCTGTCTTGGTAAACTACCATTTGCCCTCCCTGCAAGAGGTCATGCCAACTCTGAGATGAGGCCAGGCCACGCTCCACAGCCCCGGCTGGCTCCTGCTCTGGCACTTGAAGGGCTTCCTCTTGCATCTGGTCAGATCCACAGCTTCCTGTGGCCCTCAGAATTAAGCACTGCAGAGGAGGTTCAGAATGCTGACTCTCCAGAGACTAGCAATAGGGATAAACACTTCCTTCTGCTTTTAATAAGTATTGATGCTACAACGACTCTTGGTCCTTGTGCTTTGCTGTGAAAGTGTGGTGTGCACTGCAGAGTGTGAACAAACTTCTGGCATTTGACAACGCGTCACCATTTAAAGGAAATTCCCTTCAGCCCTTTTATTTCACCATCACGGATGGCCTTCAGCCAGCCCACCACATGAATCTCCTATGAGGAGGGTGAAAGAGAAAAAGGAACCAGGCCCACTTTGCCCTATATGCATGACAGAGATCAGAGAGGAGAGGGACGAAAGTGCAGTGAGAAGCTCCCGTATACCCATGAATGTGTCTCCCTGTATTTTGCCTCTGCTTCAACATTGAATATTATCCATATTATTTAACTTCTCCTAAAAGAAATAGTAATCACTGAGCAACTGTTGTGTGCCAGCTGTTTCTGATGCACATAATCACCATCTGAGCAGGCACTGTTACCTTAACTTTATAGATGAGAACACGAAGGCCCAGAGACAAGGAAGTGGTGAGACATAATCAGACCCAGAGCCAGGTCTCTCAACTTTGAAACCCGTGCCTTGTACCCTGCAGAATATTCCTCCCAATTTTATGCTCCAGACTGCTGGCACAACAGAGATATTCAGCCCTCCCATACAGTCCCTTTGTTATAATGACTATTATTCTAGGCAGAAAAGGCAAGGATAAAATCTTTCCCTCTCCTCTTTAAAACAACAAAAAAAGTACACTTGTTTGTCCTGGGAGGAGGGGTGGGGAAGCAGAAGAGTACAGATGGAACTACAGAGATGTGGCAGACTGAGTAAAAGACACCCCAAATCTTTAGATTTGTGTTAAGTGATTTAGATTATTATTTAACTTGTTGGGACCCCAAAACATGTTTAGAATTAATTTCAGAAAAACCTTGCATTCAGGAAAATGGACTCAAAATAAAGTTAGTCGAATGAAAAATTCGAATTCATCATTGAAAATTCTCTATTTGCTTCAAGATATATCTTATTTTAGGCCAATTTGATATGTTAGGGTTTGAAACTACAGACTTCATAAAATAAGGCATTAAGCCTAGAATCTGGGTCTTTCCCAATAGAACACACCTGCACTGGCTGTACCTGTCGTAAATTGTGATTTCACACCCCTTCCTCTCATAGTCAGCTTTGTAAAAAGAGTAGATAGAATCATTGGAAGCAGTGCTGAGAGATCCTTATGAGTTTGATGAAAGGGAAGGGAAAGGGGGAAAGAAGGGAGGGGACTCACCTTGGAATGGAGATTCCAGGGTCACGAGAGGACTATGTATGCCTTCCCTGGGCCAGGCCACGTCAGTTCTTGCCAAATATTTTCAACCCAGTGAATGGAGAACTGGCCTTTTCCGTTCCAGACTGTGGGAATGTGCCTCTGATTTTATAACTGAAGTCAGTAGAACAATGGGATTAGCTTTTGGAAAATTTGCTTTTTCAGACAGTAGTGCTGCAAAACACCTATTTCTACTGGCTTGCCTGCGGAGCTCTTAAAACTTTTGATTTTTTTTTTAAAACACTGGGTTCCTTGTAAATAACACACCCACCCTGTCCCCCCCATAACTGGAGCCAACATCAGCACCCTCCACATTTGGAGCTTCAAGCCCTGCCTGAAGATTGTTATTCTCATTTATCCATGGATGAGGACCTCATTGATAGAAACTGACAGAAAGGTAGAAGCAAGCAAACAAACACCATATCAGTGAAGTTTGCCTTTGGGTGCTTGGCCCAGAGTAGAGAGTACAGGGCCTAAAAGGTTGGGCTGTAGAGGGAGACAGGTCTGGGTTCAAATCCCAAATCAAACACATAAGCAAATTACTTAAACTCTCTAAACTTCAGTTTCCTCATCTATAAAATGGGGATGTCAGTTGTACTAAGATTTGATTTGCTGTGAGAATTAAATTAAAAAGTACACGTAAAGTACCTGGCACAGGGAAAGCAATAGAACCACACATGCAGAACAGTGCTAAACAGAGGACTCTTGTGTCCACTCCTTAAGGCGACTCCAAAGGGCTCTGACTCGCTTTGTTGCTTGTCTCTTTCTCCACCTTCTTGCAGAAGAGCAGTCCCTGATGACTGACATGTCTTAAAGCTGGCACAGGAGGACCTCCAGACATAACTGACCAGGAAGCTAGAAACAGGTCCCTGCGTATCCTGCTAAACTCAGGTTTGAGGAAAGCCAGGCTGTGTATCTGGCTTTGTCTAGGGCAGAGCAAACTGACCAAGATAATGGCTCCAGCCATTAATTGTCACTTCCTCAGAAGAGGTACCTGTGCAAGGTACCAAATAGTCTTCTTCGAAATAATTGGCTCATTAAATTTTAAACCAAGAAGACTTTTTCTTAAAGCATAATTTTTTATTACTGCTTCAAAAATATCCAAGATCTGTAAATACAATTATTTATAGCCTTGTAAAAATGTATGCCAGATGAATCGAGAAGACTGCTGGGTTTGTTTGTTTTACTCTCACTGTAGTACCTCGTGTGGTTTAAAGCGGTGGCTTTCTCTCTGTTGTTAGCAACTAGATATTTTCCAAATAACCAGTTGTTAGAATAGGATCTGCTTGATTCAACACACACACACACACATGCACAGAGTTGTGTATACAAATACAATCTAAATGTCCCCTTGGTGTGTAAACATGTGAAGTTATCACAGTTGGAGTATTTTTTTTTCAGGTGTACAATTCTGTATTACATCATCTATAAATCCCATTGTGTGTTCACCACCCAGAGTTAGTTCTCCTTCCATCACCATATATTGGATCCCCCTTACCCTCATCTTCCACCCCCCGCAGTTGGAGTATTTGTTTCAATGCTTAAGTTATAGTTATGTGATAGTTATGTGACCTTAGGCAGAAAATTTAGCTTTTCTAGATCTCATGTTTCTGAAATATAAATAGGTAGACAAACTTAGGCCCACAGATGTGTTTTATTTGGCCAACACTGTTTTATAAATGTGACTGACTTTGTAAGCGTTCACTTTCCAGTTCCCACCGCCTTAACCACCCTAACATCATCCAGCTGACTGCCTTCTCACTTTTGCTTCACTTGCTGGGCTCCTAAAAGCATATGGCCTGCAGTTCCAGGATGACATGATCCAGAAGGCTTCCTTTAGCGACCCGACTCTGCTATGCTGATTCTACCCACTTGCTAAGTTGTTTCATCTCTTTGTTGGGAGACAAAATACAATCCACATTCTTTTACAGTTAGGCTTGTGGATTTATCAGGAACAGTTGAAGCGTGGATCAGACAAAAATAAAAATCATTACTTTTTGATAGGAAATTGAAGTTAAATCTCTTGGCAAATGTTTTTAAAGATCCCTGTTCTGTAACTCTAGATTCTTATCTGCAAGGTACCATGCATTTCAGGCAGGCAACAACTGCCTCTCTTTTAAAGATTTGGTATCTGACACTGTCCCAAAAGTTTCTGTTTGTCTTTCTTCCTTTGTCTTTGGCTCTCTCATTAAGGATACTGCGCAAGTATCACTGACAATTTAAGCCCTGAATGTGACAAATAGAGATTTCAAGTGTATGCTTCACCACCATGGTTCCATGAAGGAATAACCTGAGCTTTCACTTGCTTTGGACTTGCAGCCAACAGAAACTGAGCCAGACCCTCCTCTTGAATAAAGGCTTGAGGGCCCAAGCTAGAACTGAGAAGGGCAAGAAGGTCTTCACTTGTAGAGGTTTTCCTCAAAGAATGCAACAGCCCTCCTTCAAACCAAGCTTAATGGCTCTGCCATCCAAAAATCATCGATTTTATTGACCCAAGTGCATTCCCGCCTAAGAGCACAATTTGTCCCACTTTGATCTCAGAAGCGTAACTCTTGAGGTAATGATTTCAATTATGATTTCACTGCTGACCTACTGTAATTGGGGACAATTGCTTCAACGTTTTTTTGCCTGAATCTCATTCATCCTTAATAGCAGAGCCACCACCCCCAGAATGACAACAGTATGGCACAGTGCACAGAATCACCTGGGGATCTTATTGAAACGACAATATTGATTCACTGGGTCTGGAGTGATTCTGCATTCTGACAGCTCCTAGGATGTCCTGGCTCCTGGTCCATGACGACATTTGGAGTAGCCAAGACCTAGAGAACTTTGCTCATTTCAATTAGATATTCATTTGCTCATAAGTGCTGAATTTTGTGCTTGGCACTGGGCATACACCATAGGATACAACCACTTTCCTCAAGGATTTCCTTAAAATCACCTAGGAAGCTTCTAAAAACAGTGTGCCCTGGCGTGAGATCTGCAGTTTTGAAGTTCCCCAGAAGATTCCAAATTAAAGTTAGGATGGAAATCATTGCCCCGTAATTTAATGCTTCTCAAACTTAAATGTGCATTTAAATCATCTGGGAATATTGTTAAAATGCAGATTTTGCTGCAGGTTTGGGGTGGTGCCTGAGGCTCTGTATTTCAAATAAACTCCCTGTGGGAGTTTATTCACTTTGGCGAATCATTTGAGTTACCTATGGAGATTGTATTCATTTCCTATGACTACCGTAACAAATTATCACAAACTTGTTGGCTCAAAACAACACAAATTTATTATCTTAATAGTTCTAAGGTCAGAAGTCCAAAGTCAGCTTCACTGGGTCAAAATGAAAGTGTCTTCAGTGCTGTGTTCCTCGCGGTGGGTCTGGGGGAGAATCTGTCTCCTTGACTTTTCCAGCTCCTAGAGGCTGCCTAGGTTCCTTGGCTTGTGGCCCCTTTCTTCACTTTCAAAGTTCATCACTCCAATCTTTGTTTTCATTGTCACCTGACCTATTCTCAGCCTCTGACATTTTGTCTGATAAGGAATTTTGTGATTATATCAGATAATCCAGGATAATCTCCTTATCTCAAAATCCTTAGTTTAATAACATCTGTAAAGTCCCTTTTGTGATATTATAAAATAACATTCACAAGTTCCAGGGATTAGAACACAGACATATTTTGGGGTGAGGGGGCATTATTTAGACTTCCAGAGAGATTTTTCTTTAATATTCTGAAGCCTGGGTCCCACAGTAAAGATTCTGATGTGTTTGGTCCAGGGGCAGGACCAGGACACGGGCATTATTCAAAGCCCCATGGTGCTGATGGTGACACACGGGAAGCTTAAGAAACACTGCTCCAGGTGAACCAGGGCTCACTGGTGCAGGGTCTCCCACCTCCCTTTCTACTGATGGCTCCCTGGATCTGGAGCCTACTCAAAGACCCTGGCACACAAACAAGGGCCTTGCATGAGTGGCAAGGAAGGCACATTTTTTTGCTCATATCTCCATCTCAGGAGGCCTTTGCAGCCAGAGAACAGGTTCCTGCCCTTCATCCCAGTAAGTTCAAAGACCCAGGGCAGCAGGCATAGGATTGACTCAGCATTTCTCCCTGAGCAGGCCTTGGATATTGGTGAGTTTCTTTTTAATTTGGCATTTATAGTATTTCCAGCCACTTCTCAACCCCTATAATTATAACCCAGGTCTCACTCAGCCTCCTTCAGCTAGGGTTTAAAAGCTAAGAGCTGTCTTGCAGCAGCCAACTATTAAAACTTCATGGCCTTTTTACAAACTATCGGTTGACAGAGGTATTATGAAACACTGCCTAGTATAATTAAAATTACACTGCAATTGTCAACACCCATGAGTCAAGCACACTGTGTGAAGTGACAGTCGGGATCACAGAGTCTGTTCCCTAGCTGGCTAACCAGGCCTGGGGCTTTCCTAATCCATCACTGAAGCCCAAGGGCCTTGACATCAGCTATGAGCTGCAAAGGGCAGCCACTCAATCAGAAACAGGGACGGCCCTGCTGGTGACCTCTGCTCTAGTCTTCACATCTGACAGGAGTGCTGGCTTTCTACTACACCTTCCGGGGCATTCAGGAAGAGCTTTGAATAGGGGCCAGATGTTCCATTTTTCCTTTAGGACTTCAGCTACAGTGATACAAATAGGTTGTAGTTTGTGACACTCAGCTTGACTGTCTGAGTGTCTGAGATAAGTAGGGTCTTGGCTGGCATCCTTGAGAATATTCTATCTCCTTGCCCTCTGTATCACCAAACTTCTCCAGATGCTTTAAAACCCCCAACATTGCAAACTGACTTCAGCCTCTCTCTCCTCTGCCCCTTGAAGATTACCAGTCCCGTTTTTTGTAACTGAATCCAATAGTGTTCTCTTAGTCCCCACTCTCTTTAAGCTCTGTTTTCAGTTTCACGCTGTTGACTTTTGTGCTTACCATGAAGTCCAAATTTCATTCCCAAGCCTACATCATCCTGCCATTGCCTACTCTTTGGGTTTTATCTTATGTCCCTTTCCTCCTCAGTCTCTACGTTCTAATCACCCTAGCCATCTGCCAGCACTGCCACCTTGCCCAGTTCTTTCCTGTCTTGGCATCTTTGCCATGTTCTCTCCTCTTCTGGGAAGCTCACCCCACTCCTCCTACATGACAACGTTCTTCTGACTGACTCTCATCTCAGCTGAAATGATAGCTGCTGGAAAAGGTCTTCCCTAAGCACCTCTCTAAAAAGACATGCCACCCAGTGTTAATAGCCTCTACCACAGCACCCTGCTTATTTCTTTTATTGCTTGTATTATTTGTAATCATTGATTGGTTTCTTTGTTTACTTGCTTCATCTGTCTTTTCTAGTGGACAAGACCTCACTGAGTGTAAGGATTGTATGTGCCTTGTTTAATAAATTGCCAACAACAGAAGCTGAATAAAGAGACTTCCTGACTTAGTCCACCTTACGTCACTTCTCCTCCCTTGGCTCTGAGGTGTTTTGCTCTTTGGTTCTTTCACTGAAACTCCTTCCCTTTATGTGTTTCCTCCATCATCTCTTAAGAGTTACCCTGGAACCTGTCTCCTCTCAGGAACCTGGTTATTTCATGAACAACTTCCTCTTCAGCTCTGAGAGCTACATCTCCATCCCACTACTCCCTAGCACCCAATGCCTCCATTTTGTTGTGCAGGACATTTCCTTCAGGATGGCCAACTTTTCCTCTAAACCAGCCTTTTCTCCTGACTTCCTTATTTCTTCTATTCATCTCTTTGGTTATTTAAACTTGGAATCTCAGCATCATTTTTGACTCTGACCCTCTCCCTTCATTCAATGAGATATAAAGAACTACACAGTAGCTACCCATTAGGCCCTGCCACTGCTCTTGTTTAGACTCATATCACCTCTTCCTTGGACTACAGAAACCATCACTTAACTGATTTCCAGAGTCAACTTATCTCCACCATTATTCATCTTTCTGTCACTGGACTAATCAACATTAACTCAGCTTTATCATATTACTCCAGGGCTCAGATACCTTTAATGGCTCCCTGATGACTGCAAGGTAAAGTCTAAATTCAGGCCTTAGGTTAACTTTCTCATTGGCTCTCTATTATTACCTCATCTTCAGTTTCCACATTTTAATCAAATAGTATATTTTCCTATTCCTCATTCCCTCTCTGAGCTCTCCCACCTCAGATTCTTTGTTTCTGCCATTTTCTTAATTTAAAATGCCCTCCTCCATCTTTATTTGACAAACTATTACAAGGGCCACTTCCAAGGCAACCTTGTCAATAATTTTTTTCTGATTCTATTCAGCAAGAGTGACTGGTTCCCCATGTTGATTGACATGCTACCTTTTACGCCACTTTTTTTTGAATTTTAGTTATTTGTATACCCCTGTCTCTTTCAGACTATATATAAATTCTAGAAGGCTAAAAAACACAACTACATCTTAACCATCATTAAGTGCATGCACACACACACAGAGACATGTTTAGCGTCTTTAATAAAAACTGCAAAAATAACTGTCCACAAGGTAGTCTATGGAGAACTCACCATCCCCCATGAAAAGATGGAACAAGTTTATATTAGGCAGATACCAGAGTAATGCTGTGGCTTATTTTCTAGCGCTTGGACCGCTGATCCTAAGCTAAATTAAACAGTACATGTAACCATCCTCCCATCCATGATTTTACTATATTCTCCTAGGCTGAATCCATGGAAAGACATCAGTCTAGATCTAAAAGAAGCCATGTTGTTTGACCGAAAGGCTGTATGCACAGCCTGAGTGAGCACAGATCCATCAGTACTGACCAGTAAGGTTGTACAGGCAGATGTTTCCGCAGCAGGACATGAAGTGGTTGCCAAAGGAAGCCAGGGACTCGGACCAGTAAAAAATGTTTCTCTCACCCTTGAATTTATATGGCACTTTTTCCAATTCATCTTTAGAAAATTTAATAAGTGAGCATGTCAAATAACTATTGTAGTCCCCAGTGGCTAGCACTCACCTGACACATAGTGGACACTCAGTATTTCCTTAAAGAAAGAATGAGTGAATGAACTTCTCTGTTCCCTTTCCACCTGGGGAAGCCCATATATTCTAATACTAGGAAAATGTATCATCTTTCCCACGAGTGACATTTCACAGAATACCTCCAACCACTACTGTCTACCCAGGACCTTTGTCCAGGGACCTGGCATCATATGTCTCCTGTTCCACAGAAAAATTCCACCTTGACAGAAATTAGAGTTCTGTGGGGGGGTATTGAAAAAAGAAAATGATTTCAAATCAAAAAGAAGCCCACACATTGCACACAAAAAACTATTACAATTGACATATAAATTTAGTAAAGTAGCAGAACACAAAATTAATATTCAGAAATCAGTTGCATGTTTATACACCAATAATGAACTATCCGAAAGAGAAATTAAGAAAACAATCCTATTTACAAGTACAAAAATAAAAATACCTGGGAATAAATTTAACCAAGTAAGTAAAATACCTGTACTCAGAAAATCATAAGAGAGAAATGAAAGAAGGTACAAATAAATGAAAGTATATACCATGCAAATGAAGAGAAAGAATTAACATAGTTAAAATGTCCATACTACCCAAAGCAATGTATAGATTCAATACAATTCCTATCAAAACACCAACGGCATTTTTCACAGAACTAGAACAAATAATCCTAAAATTGATACGAAACCATAAAAGAATAGCAATGGCAATCTTGAGAATGAAGAGCAAAGCTGGAGGTATCATGCTAACTGATATCAAACTATATTACAAGGCCATAGTAATCAAAATAGCATGCTATTGGCATAAAAACAGACACATAGATCAATGGAATAGAATAGAGAACCCAGAAATAAATCCATACCTATATAGTCATTCAATCCATGACAAAGGAAATAAGAATATACATTGGGGTAAAGACAGCCTATTCAATAAATGACGCTGGGAAAACTGAACAGATACATGAAAAAAAAACCACCCCAAAACCATGAAACTGGACCACTTCTTAAACCATATACAAGAATAAACTCAAAAGAGATTAAAGATTTAAATGTAAGGCCAAAAACCATAAAACTCCTAGAAGAAAATATAAGCAGTAAACTCTCAGACATTACCCTTAGTAATATTTTTACTGATATAGCTCCCCAGACAAGGGAAACAGAAGAAAAAATAAACACATGGGACTACATCAAACTAAAATGTTTTTGCACAACACAGGAAACCACCAACAAAATGAAAAGACATCCTGCTGAATGGGAGAAGATATTGGCCAAAGACACATTTGATAAAGAGTTAATATTCAAAATTTGTTTTTAAAAAAACTTCATACACCACCAAAAATAAACAAACAATCCAATTAAAAAATGGCCAGAGGACCTAAATAGACATTTCTCCAAAGAGGACATACAGATGGCCAATAGACATATGAAAAGATGCTCAACATCACTAATCATCAGAGAAATGCAAATAAAAACCACAATGAAATATCACATCACAACTGTCAGAATCGCCATCATCAATAAATCAACAAACAAGTGTTGGCGAGGATGTGGAGAAAAGGGAACCCTAAGGCAATGTTGGTGGGGTTGCAAACTGGTGCAGCCACCATGGAAAATAGTATGGAGGTGACTAAAAAAATTAAAAATAAAACTACCTTAAGACCCAGTAATTCCACTCCTGGGTATTTACCCAAAGAAATCCAAAACACTAATTCGAAAAGATATATGCACCCCTATGTTTACTGCAGTGCTATTCACAATAGCCAAGATATGGAAGCAACCGAAATGCCCATCAACAGACAACTGGATAAAGAAACTGTGGTACATATACAATGGACTATTGCTCTGCCATAAAAAAAGAATAAAATCTTACCATTTGCAACAACATGGATGGACCTAGAGGGTATTACACTAAGTGAAATAAGTCCAACTGAAAAAGATAAATACCATATGATGTCACTTATATGTGGAATATAAAAAATAGAATAAACGAACAAAAAAAATAGAAATAGACTCATAGAACAAATTGATGGTTGCTAGATGGGAGGGTGTTGGGGGGTGGGTGGAAAAGGTGAAGGGATTAGGAGTTACAAATTGGTAGTTACAAAATAGTCATGGGGATGTAAAACACAGTATGGAGAATATAGTCAATAATATTGTAAAAGCTATGTATAGAGTGAGATGGGGACTACACTTATCTGGGGGATCGCTTCATAAATTATGTACATGCCTAACCACTATGTTGTACATCTGAAACTAATATAAAATAATATTGAATGTCAACTATAATATTTTTAAAAAACCACAGTCATGGGATGTAAAATACACCATAGGGTATATAGTCAATGATATTGTAATAACTATGGATGGTGTCAGATGGGTAATAGACTTGTCGGAATTATCACTTTGTGAGGGGTATATATGTCTAATCAATATGTTGTTTTGTACACCTGGAACTAACAAAAAATAATACTTTTTTTAAATAACAAAATCAAAGAGACACAGTGCTGCATCCCAACTTTGTGACCTTAGACCTATGTAGTTCAATATGGCAGTCGCCAGCCACACATGGCTATTTAAATCTAAATTAATTAAAATTAGATCTAATTAAAAATTTAGTTCCTCAGTAGAACTAGCCACATTTGAGGTGCTTAGTAGCCACATAAGGCTAGTGGTTTCCATATTGGACAGTGCAGAAGTAGAATGTTCCCATCATTGCTGAAAGTCCTATTGGATAACACTGAACCTCTTTGGACCCTCAATTTGCTCATTTGTGAATAGCGAGTCTTATTGGATCCAAGGGCACCTAAGGTTCTTTCCTCTTTGAAAATTTTGGAAAGTCTCGAATCTATGCCTATTTCCTTTGAAGCTCTAGAATATTACTGGCTTACTAGTGATTACAATAGAAAATGGCTTGAGAATAAGGACAACAGAAGTTTAACCACCCAATAAGCTCAAGGCAAGACTTGGGGAAAGGGGAGAAGTTGGCTTAGGCACAGTTCCTTGCAGATTCAGGTTACTCTAAAGCCACATCTGCCCCCTCACCCCTGCAGTTACATCCCCCTCTCAAACCCTTCCCCAGCTTCAAAAAATATATTCTTTGGGCTGAGTCGCTACTAGGTGACAGTTACCTAATCTGATCAACCAGATACCACTGCATGTTAGCATCGATGCCTAAAGGGTTTAAAATCACATCTCAGCTTTCTGCAAGACAAGAGCACAAGTCAGGATTTAGAGGAGCTTGGAGCTAGCCCTTGACCTGTCATTGCCCAGCTGTATAACATGGGACAAGTCACCTGATAGGGCACAATTTCCTCAGGTATAAGTCTATAACTTCATGGACATCCCAACTCCAAGATTTTAGATTGTAGCACTAGGTTTTCCAAACCAACAACATGCTTGTTGCATTTTGAAAGTAGAAGTTTGCACTGGCCTTTGGAGGGATTAGCTCGATCATCCCTGGAGGGATGGGGAGGGCCTCAGGGAACGGGGCATCCCCCTTCCTGAATCCTCAGGTGGGGTGGAACGGAACAATCTGCCCTTGTTTCTGACTGTGCTCTCTCCTGGTGATGAGTCACTCAGTGGAAAGGGTGTGTCAGGTGCCTGCCTGCTAGGTCTGGTTAATGGAATTCCTTATATGGCACTTGTTTTTCTGACAGGTGATATGTTCCTGGACAGGAAGCTTATTTCAAGTCAGTTCTTCAGATGACATTCAGAGAATGTTTGCTTTATTTTGCAAAATATTATGTCAAGGGTAACAGCTTTTTCACTGAGAAGTTTCTTTCTGGACATGTCCAGTTGCCACAGCTCCTAGTACCACAGAAATTGCTCAGATTCAGGGACCAAAGCTAGGATTATAAATCCCCTTCCCCTTCTACAAATAGTCTCATGTTTTCTGAGAAGAAGGCATCATGAGGGCAGGAGTGCAGACAGCTAAAGCCCTATTATAGCCAGTGGCTTTACATTCCACCCACAATAGGGTTGTGTGGATACAAAGCCTTCTACATGGTCTTCCCACCCTCATCTCCCTCTTCTCATGGCACATGGACTGCTGCAATATGGAGACTTAGCATGTCCATGCTGGCTGAGCAAAGACAATGATGGGATAGTCACATCCTGGTAGAAAGACTAGGGTGAGCATGGCCCTATATAGTGTATGGTCTGCTCTCGACCATACACCAGGCCTTCTGCCTGTGCGGCGCCACCCCCAACCTCCCACCAGAGGATACCAGCCTATCTCAATTGAAGTCCAAGGTGCTCCAGCTTCTGGCAAAACAGACTGCTAACCCCGCCTGCCTGATCCTGGCGTCTCCCAATACTATGAGTGACGGCCAATTATGTGTTAGAGCCACGTTATGTGTCTTACCACACTGTCTCTAAGCCTCACAACTGCCCTCAAGGTTGTTATTATTATCTTCCCTGCTTTACAGATGAAGAGAGTGAGAGTTAATGACTGACCCAAGGCTACCCAGGCAGACAAGTGGGTGAGCTGGGATTTTAACTAGATCTGGGAGGCTTCAATATTCATGCTCTGCTTCCCAAAAGACTGGACTCCTCTTAAGAATGAATGAGTTTAAAGCACAGTCATTGGGAAGTTTGAGGAAAAGCCTAGGAAAGAGAATAAATGTATTAGTTTCCTATGGGTGGTGTAACAATTAAACAAACTTAGTGGTTTAAAACAAGACAAATTTATTCCCTTATAGTTTTGGAAGCCAGAGACCTTCTCGTCTCCCTTTTATAAGGACCCTTGTGTTTACATTTAGGGGCCCCTCAGGTAATCCAGGAAAATCACCCCATCTCAAGGTCCTTAATTACGTCTCCAAAGTCTCTTTTGCCAGATAAGGGAACATATTCACAAATTGCAGGGATTAGGGCATGAACATCTTTGGGGGGCATTTATTCAACCTACCACAGAAGATTTTTCATTTACCTTGAGAACTAAGAATACTTGTTGTCAGTACACTGGGATTTCCTCCTTTATCCTCTTGGGTAGGAAGCAGATCAGCAGAGATCCCAGCGTTCATGAGGGGTAAGAGGGGAAGACCCCAGAATACTTTGGGCACATGCACCCACGTCTCTTCTTGTCCCTGTGTACCACATTTCCCCTGTGGTGGTGGTGGCAGGAGAGTGAAAGTTCGTGTCATCAAGCAGCTGATGGCCTGAGGGTTGATGTATTAACTAACTTTATCAATCTGGTAAGGCTTCTCACATGGAATAGGTCACATTCCCTCCAAACTTCCCCCAATCCTCACAATCTTGCCAGGAAAAAAGAGCACCTATTTACTTTAACTATTGGGTGTCCCAATGCACTTGAACCATGTCCAGTTTCCTTCTATGATCTACACAAAGCCCTGCAAGATGAAACTCCTGCCCACATTTCCCACCTAAATTCACGCCACGCCCCTCCACGTACACTGTGTTCCAGCCATATCAGCATGGTTGACAAAAGGAATGTTTGTGATTTTAGTAGAACCAGCCATTGTTTTCCTCTGGGAATACTTTATGATAAGACATGTCTGCAATAGGATCAACCTATGTTGGAGTTGTGGCTTCTACAATGCATACGCTTTATTTGAAAACAGAAAGCTTATCTTGGCAACCAACCCCTAACAGAATACATGAGGTGTGACAACTGAGTTCCCTAACTTGTTGCAAAGATGTTGCTAACCTTTTTTGATATCAGAGGGATTGTTCATTATGAATTTTCACCAGCTGGACAGGTAACCAAGTTTACTATTTGGAAGTGCTGAAAAGGTTGCATGAGAAAGTTAGACAACCTGAACTTTTCGCCAACAATTCATGGCTCTTGCATCACGACAACGCACCAGCTCACACGACACTGTCTGCGAGGGAGTTTGTAGACAGTAAACAAATAACTGTATTGGAACACCCTCCCTACTCACCTGATCTGGCCCCCAGTGACTTCTTTCTTTACTCAAAGATAAAGGAAATATTGAAAGAAAGACATTTTGATAACATTCAGGACATCAAGGGTAATATCATGACAGCTCTGATGGCCATTCCAGAAAGAGTTCCAAAATTGCTTTGAAGGGTGGACATTGGTGCATAGCTTCCCACAGGGAGTACTTCGAAGGTGACTATAGTGATTGATATTCAGCAATGAGGTATGTAGCACTTTTTCTAGGATGAGTTCGCGAACTTCATTGTCAGACCTTCATATTCATGTGCATGTGCACATACGCACGTGCTCGTGCACACACACACACACACATATATATATGTATGCATATATGTGTCTATGCATATATATGTATATATACGTATATACGTATGAAACTAATCTAATACCTTTAGGCTACTCAAGTTGCAGCTGAAGAACATTAGAATGGTTTCTTCCTTCAAAGACTAATATACATTTTGCAAAATTGCTTTTACACCATTATCCAAAAAACTGTGTGGTCAGAAGATGGTAAATATGATCTTCACTTTATAGATGGGGAAAAAAATCTCAAAAAAGAAAGTCAAAGGAATTTTAAATGACAGTCCCAAGACAGAACCCAGTCTTTCTGTTTCAGAGTAAGCTACCTCCCTCTGTGGGTCTCAGGGGCTTGAAGAGAAATTGAGCCTCTGACTGACAGGCTCTAACTCCCACACCTTGTAAAGCAAGAAAGCAAGTGTGACCTCTAAAATGATAACCAGCACAAATTGGCTGCTGTTAACTGGATGCTAATTGAACACAATTTTTAAAATATATCACTGTGAGGATTAGCTTTGCTGAGGGAGGTAAAAAATCAGAGGGTAAGAACTTCCAGGGGAACTCCATTCTACTGGACTTACTACTTTCTGCCCACATGTGCTCTGTACCTTCATTCCCCTTCCTGGCAATTGAGCTGCTTCCCCCTCCAACTCCACTCTCTGACCCAGAGTTCAGGAGGCAGCAGCTGAGACCACTGGGAGATGGGAAGGGCAGAAAGATGCCGGAAACCATCTTTTCTCCATGCCCCACACAGTCCTCACCGCCCTTTTGCAGGTAATTGATCAACCTTGCCCAAGTGGTCCCTGGAATGCCAGAAGCTGGAGGGCAGGCACAGAGGCTTTTCTTTCAGAGATTTCAATGGGATGGGTCTTCCTGAAACATTTGCAGAGGTGCCAAAATGTACACTTTTAAACTCGAGCCAGAAGCCAAATGCAACGTTTTCTGTTTGTATGCTTAGTTGTTTCCAACGCCCAGATGGTAGAGGCAAGCCTGGGCTCTGCTCTCTGACTGACATGTTCTAACCCCCACACCATCTTGGGCAGGTCAAAAACTTTCCGATCCTGAGTTTTCTCATCTGTACAACTGGAATAGTAATAATACCCACCTTTCAGGGATCATGAAGATGATTAGTTAAGATAATTAGATAATTAACTGAGTAGTTTCTCAATAAACTAGAGTTATCCTTGAGTTCACCATGCCCACCATCTTGAATATAGTAATGCTCATCAGATATTTCTTCAGTAATTGAATAAATGACACATAAAGTCAGGCTATATTATGGCATCCACATTACATACATGAAACAGAGCTTTGGAACTCAAGTCCTAGCATTGTACTTTCCCTTCTCAGAGATAACTGAAATCTTTAGGACTCATCATAGGTCTCAAAATGTACTTTAAAACACACTTTTGCATAGAAAATACTAATATATTATTTCATTAAACTTTTGTTTCTTTTCCATTTATTTATAGGTATTTATTCATATGTTTCTGTATACACATGACTATAGCATACTGAATTTAATGCCATATAGCTCCTACTGTGGGTTGTAATCCAAACACTTTGAGAAATCCTGTTTTTGGTACAGGCATAGCCTTTTCCCAATCCTCATAAAGCAATAGTTACTATTGGTTGTCCACTTTCATGACTTTTTGGGTTGTGTATTTTGATAGCAGGAAACAGCAACACTGAGTATGAATATGAGAACCTGAATTTGAAGAAGTTTTATGTTCTCAAGCTCCCTGTCTAGGAAGCAGAGTGAATAGTACATTTCAACCAGTGGAACCATAAAGTGATTGGTTCCTGGGAAGTTAAGATCAGTGGGCTATGTCAATATTCCCATGTTGCTCGCTGCCACTGCCACTGTCCATGTGTATGGCACAGGTTGGACTTCAGAGAAAGATCACTGAACACAGTGTTCTTTTACATTTCCTGCCCTGCAAACCATATCTCCGACTCAGTTCCTGACATTTTCTGAGCTGTGTGGGAGCACTCACTGTGCACAAAGAAAGACTCAGAACAGGAAAAGGAACCTTGTATGGGAGCTAAGAAGCCTGCAGGCAGCCTGTGATTACCCATCCCCTTGCAGGAAATTAATTACCTGTCCTACGAATGCCAATAATTATTCTACACAATATCCCAAATCAGAGATAAGTACTCAGGCTGGTTTGCATTAGACAGAACCTAAGGAAATAATAATACTCACCTTTCATGGATCGTAAAAGGGATGGATTAAGAAGTTAATGTGAAATTCAGAGTATTTTGATGATGAGAAATGATGAAGGTAGCCTTTTCAGCGTAAAGCAGTGTGGATTGTGGAAAGAGCTATTATCCAGGAGTCCAAATGTCTGATGTGCAGTCCCAACTCTACCACTAAACAACCAGGTCTCCTGAAAATGTAATAACCTCTCTAGGCTTCAGCTTCCTCACCTATTAAATGAAGAAGTCCATATAGTTCATTAGGCGGAAAGGGGAGAAAATGCTACAAATCATTACTTAAATCAAATAACTATTCATTAAAAAATTTACAAGATGGTACAAAATAGAAAACCACTGAAATGAGGTAACTCTGACTGAAAAAAAAAAAGGTGGGGGAGAGTCTAGTCTGACTTATATTTCTCTGTGGTAGGCAGAATTCTAGGATGACACCCAAGATCTCCAGCCCCCATGTACATACAGTTTCTTTAAGATATTCGAACTCTAATCTGAGTACTGCTGTGAAGGAATTTTGGAGATGTATTTAAGATTTCAAATCCACTGAATTTAAGATAGGGAGATTATCTAGGTAGGTCTGACCTAATCATATGAGCCCTTTAAGAGTAAGTTTGTTCTTGTTGATGACCAGAGGAAGACAGAGATTTGAAGCACAAGACGGGTTTAATACATCATCGATGGCATGAAGGCACATGGCAAGGAATGCGGGTGGTGCCTAGGTAGGAGCTGAGAGCAGCCCCTCTGACAGCCAGCTAGAAAACAGACCTCAGTCTTATGACTGCAACAAGAATGAGCTTGGAAGTAGACTTTTCCCCAGAGCCTCTAGACAAGAACTCAGCCCAGCCAAGACCCTGATTTCAGCCTTGTGATATTCTGAGCAGAGAACTCAGCTGTGAAATGCCAGACTTCTGACCTACAGAACTGTGAGCTACTAAATGGATATTGTTTCAAGCTGCTGAGTCTATAGTAATTTGTTTTGCAGCAACAAAAGACTAATATACGCCCCTCATCCTATGGTGGCTGTCAAGGACCTCCATAGAATGGCATCCTCTGAGGAGCTCTTTGGAGACCTCTGAACTGGACTGTGTCTGCCATCTCTCCTGGGTCCCCAATTCTATTTCATTCTGAGGACAGTGTTATGGGAATCATGTCTGAAGCTGTGAGTTGTAGGAAGTCTTCGTGTTTTTTTGATCTAGTGACCTGGACATCATTAGAAAGAAGTAGGTATTGCTAAGCAATAATTGTAAATATGGAGCAGGGAAATACACATTTTTCAGGGTTTGGGTAGTCTAATGATATTGAAAACTTATTGGTACAAGAAGCAAATTACACATCACACCTCGACAGGCAGTTGACCAGATGAGATAGTTCACCTTCTACCTAAAGCTCTAATCTGAGAACGTCAGAGTTTCCTGGTCACCCCGTGATGAAATTACAGTGAAGGTATTACACTCAGAGAGAGTAATCAGCCCACCTAGGCCACTTACAACATGTAAAGAATGAAAAGAACATGGCCTCGGAAGCTGGTAGAGTTCATCTGTATCCAGTGGGTTATTCTCCTTGAATGTTCTATGATAGAAAGAAGAAAATTCATGAGTGACTGTAAATTTCACAAGTGTTCCAATGAAAACAGGAACACTGTCTGTGGAAACATTTTCTGACTTGGAAAATAGTTTTATCTCTAAGACCCTAGTTATCCCCCATCATGTCCCAGTACTTCCTGGGTAGAATTCCTTTTTCAATACGGAGAGACAGCAAAAATATTTAGTCAGAAACTTGGGTTGCAACCTGAGCTCTGCACTTATTAGCTGTATATCTTAGATAAGCTACACAACTTCTTTGAGCCTCAGTTTCCTCATCCACAGATGAATAAGAGATGAATAAGAGTGCCTTACTAATAGTGTTTATTTCACAGAGTTCTATTGAAAATTGTGCAACATACATAAAAGAGCTCATACGCTATTCAGTAAATACCAATATAGTAGTTATATTTTTATTATCATTTGTCCTTTAACAATTTCCTTATGTAAACTCTACTGGAATCACTTTTTCTCTTCTGTGGAAACTTTATCATCTTGCTTCTGGCCTGATACTCATTCCTGTAGAATTTATGGAGTGCCTAAAATATGGCCAGGGCTCTCCTGGTAACCAATGTCAATGACCTACAAGAAATAACCCTTATTCTCAGGAGCTACAGTTTTATACTTAGAAGATAAACATTTTATAGAAGAAAAATGGGATAAGTAAAAAGAAGTCCTTAATAAACCATAAATTGCTGTAGCAATCTTTAGTATCATCATTATTATTATCATTGTTAATCCTATGAGTGCTCACAGCGTAATCACAGGATTAGATGCTTAATAAGTCTTCTTAGAGCTTAGAATAGGTAAAGTTAGATGTGAACCTGCAGGTTGGGGAAGGTCCTGTGTAGAGTGGGCAGGCAGTAATGCTGCCTGAATTGTTCCTTGAAGGGGTGGGCAGAGTAAGGCAAGTGGAGGGAAGAACAGCTCCTAAGATCCTTGAAGTTGAGGCTGACCATAGTGTGATCAGGTGAGTGAGAGGTGTAGCATGTCAGGAACTGAACATCTTTGTTAAAGTTGAGAAGCTTCTGTAGGTAAAGGAGAAGCTGTTTTAGAAAGCTTTGAATATCACACTTGAGTGACAGGGAATTAACACTCAAACAGTTAATGGAAAGCCATTTATGTTATGTAAGAAATGGAGCATGGCGGGCAGGGAATGGCGCTTGATGATTAATCTCAGCACTAACCAGCAATGTGTAGGCTGGGTGCTCCGGCAGGGAGCACGGAGGCCGGGGGGTAGCAGGAGTCTGCTGTCAAATGTTTTCCAACATAGGTGAAGAGCTTGTCTAGGGACACATTTCTCAAACTGCCATAAGCACTCAAACCCCTGGGGGATCTTGTTAAAAGTGCAGATCCTGATTGTCTGCATGAGTATCTCTCAGATGGCCTGATGCAACCGGTCAGGGTCTACACTTTGAATTAACAAGAACCTAGACTAAAAGAATGACAGCGGAAATGGAGAGAAAGAGGTGCATGCATCAAAGAAAGATTCAATAGTAGTGTTTGATAAAATATGAAACATGCCACAGCATGGATAAGCTTCCAAAAGATTGTGCTCGGTGAAAGAAGTCAAGTGCAAAAGAACACATATTGCACAATTCCACATATGTGAAATATGCAGAAAAGCAAATGTACAAAGACAGAGAGTAGAACGAAGGTTGCCTAGGTCAGAGAGTAGAACAGGAGAGACTGGACATGGGCATAAGGTCTTTTAAGGGGAGACAAAAGTGTTCCAAATTTAGGTTATGGTGATGGCTGTACAACTTTGCAAATATACTAACATAATTGAACTGTGAATTAAAATAGGTGAATTTTATGGTATGTAAATAAAACTGTTACTAAAAAGAAGTTTTAATAGAAGTTTGTGTTTGAAACAAAGGAGATATCAGGAAAAAAAATACAAGAAAAACTTGTATGAAAACTTGTATAAAAACCTGGGTCATAGATAGACTAGCCCTTGCTTTCTCTTGCTTCTTTCTCCTGAAAGTAGTGAGCCTGGAGGGCTTTGAATTTATTCTCATCTCAGAGCTAATCTAGGTATTTTAGACACATACATAGCTGGAGAAAGCCCTTTTAGTGACCCCAACTATCTTGTTGTAACTATCTTTACTTCAGGTCAGTCAGGTACTAGCCAGATTACTAAATCTGGAAATGCAGCACGGGAAAAGATAGAAGTAATAAAAAAAAAACTATATAATGTGGTAATATAAATAGATGGCTCATCCCTTAATTTTTAATAATTATTCTCTATTCAGACCTATATAATATCTCGCAGATTGAAAAGCTATATAGTGTCAGGTTCTCAATCACCAACTTGTACACAGAAGATGCATTGCTTTTCCTACAATCTGTATAAGCAGCAGAACCTGAAGATTCCAGGTCAGTATGGTCTTAGGACCAGCAGCATCAGTATCACCTAAGAGTTTATTAATATTAGAAATACAAGTTCTTAGGCCGCATCCTAGACTTACAGAATCAGAAACCAAGGGTGGGTCCAGCGATCTGCTTTAACAAGCCTTGCAGGTGGTTATTTTCATGATAATGTTTGAGAACCACTGCTCAGGTCATGTTCTATTATGTTTACCAGCCTCACTTAGGAAACGATGTCAACTCAGAGACAGGAGCTACTTTGTTGTGAAGGCATAAGTTATGATGGCAAATATGGAGTATGAGGGCACCTCTTCTATCTTCCCCATCTGTGCCAGTCACCACGGATCAATCACGACATTCTTCCATAATGAACCAGGGTAGCAGGGGCCTTGGGACAATCTTCCTACTTAGAAGACTGGGAGGAACAACCTCACTGGGCACTATGCACTAAAGTGGGATTGGGTCAGGGAGGCTGAACTAGTCTAGAATATGGGAAAATTTGGCAGTAAGCAAGAACCCAATATAGTGTCACTGATTCCCCAAGGTCTTGGGTAGCATGCAGGGGATTCAGAATTTTGTATTGCCCAAGCTGGGGTATACATACTAGAAGATTAGTGGACCAAACAAGGACTAGAATTCAAATAAATAAATTCACAAAGTGCCAGGACCTCAAATCCAGAATTAATGACAAAGTGTCAGATGTTAACATAAGGGTCCCAAATGTCCAGGTATGATCAGCCACATCTGGTAGAAATCAATACAGGTTGTCCAGTGACAAAGTAGGACAAAGTACATCTCAGCAGAGGTCAAAGAGGATCCAAAGTCCAGCTCAGACCAAGGACTCCTCTCCCAACTGCCATGTTCAAGAAGAGTAAGGTTCTCCGTATCAGAAGCCATTTGGGAGAAAGAAAAGAAAAGGGTTTTCTTGAGACGAGAGATATGGTCCTAATAGGGAGTTTGAACTTTAATATAACCTGGTATTTATGCAAAGGAGTCAGTTGTAAACTGGAGGAGATTGGTTATCTGTGAGACTATGAGCTAGATAGCAATTTTAGATCAGTTACAGGAAACAAAGTTAAAATTTTTTGGCAAGCATCTGGTTTATAACTGTTCATAAGGCTATCTATTGAAACATATTGATTCATATTTTATTTTATCCTTGGGTGAGTCCCTGTTGGTCCAGCTGAAACAAGTGGGGGTAGGAGGCAGAAGCAAAGGTTGCCCTGAGCCTTGGAGAGTTGACTGGCTCCAGGTTTCAACACGAGGTGCCCTTGTCCCATTTCAGAATGCTTCCCCTTCAGCCTAAAACATTTCGACAGTTAGTGCCATTTGGTCCAGTCACATACTCACAGCTGGTAACTGAAGAAGGTGAACATGTGCTTCCAACATTCACTTTTCATAGAATCATTAGGTCAAAGATCATCTGGCTGAACCCTCTCAATTTACAGATGGGGAAACCAAGGTCAAAGAAGCTAAACTAAGCTACTTGTGAGCTGTAGACAAGACTGCACCTAGCATCCAAACTGCTCCAACTCCAAATCCACTGGTCTTTCTACCACATGGAACTGTTCATAAAGCAGAAGTGATTGATGGATTCCACATACCATAGCCATATACCAAAACCCAAAGATTCAAAAGAATATCTTTCCTTAAAGTACCTATTTATGTTTCTTCCCTTCTTTCTGAATTTGTTTTGAGAGATGTGAAGAGTTTCCGGATGAAAAGCTATTCTGAGAGAAGCTGAGACAAAGTGTCCGTGATCTATGGCTGCCAAAGTTAGCTCCTCCACAGCTGCACCAGCACACAGAAGACTGTGAGGCAGCCAAGCTGTCTTTGGTGCTGTGTTAAGAGGTGTGAGTGCATGGAATTCTGCAACTCAAAAGGGCCTTTTGGGCAGCTGCCTTCTCAGCGTCTTAGAAGGACCACCCTGGTTTGAATGAAAGAAGACTTTGCACATGTATTGGGGTGTGACTTTCAAAGAGGGCCAGAATCCAAAGTCTTGACCAGATTGATCCATGAGAATGTGGACAAATCTTAGACAGGACTGGGTGACAATGTGGTGTCTATCTTATTTCTTCCATCACCTAAGGAATTTTGTCTTTAATTTGTGTGGAAAAGAAAAACGGAAATCATAGCAATAATCTGGATACTTTAATCCAAAAGCTCTCCTGGAATGACTAGTCGTGAATTGATTCAGATGCAAGTGTCATCTATCACTGTGAAATTAATCTCATGGATTCTGTGCCTGGCTCGGGGTACCAGTTTGGAAGCCTATATACAACTCGTATCCAAAGTTACCAGAACTTTCCCAGTCACCCAGAATAAAGGATCTCTCAAACTTCTTTGTCAGAGACAGAGAGTGAAAGAACCATGTCCTTAAACTGCATTTTCAATATTGATTTTAATGTGGGGTGCTACTGTTTTTACGTTTTTTCAATTTTCTCTCCATGCACAGGGTCTCTATACATACCTGGAAAAATGAACAAACATGGATCATTTTCTCTTTTAATTCTTGGGATAAGTGCCTGACTCCTATTGGCTCTAGCATAGGGAAACAAATTCAATAACTTTAACCCAAGTCTTGTTTGTTGTCTGCTATTCACTATTTAATTTTATGATTATTTTTGGCATATAGGCAATCGGTATATAGCTCAGGGATAAATGGTAATTCTGAAGACATCTTTCCTATCAGTTAATATATTTCAGCTTTTCCAGAACTTAACGAGAGGTTGGACAATACTGTATTTGTCTAGTGGTAAAGTTTGTAGATATTTCAACATCAAAAGTTCCTCAGAAAATGTTAATATTACCTTGCTGATGCCTAGCATTTTAATTTAAAATTCTCATATTAGTCTGCATAAAACAGTGAAAACTTTCTCTCTTCTTACCTAAATACTTCTCCTTGTTTTCTGGAAATGAGACGGAAACACACACACACACACACACACACACACACACACACACCCTCTTCACCCCTCTTCCCTTTGTCTCTTCTACTGCCTATGACTTTATCCTGCCCATTAAGGCTGGCTGAGCAAGTTGTCTTTTCTCTCATCTTACTCCAAGTCCTTGAGAGGTGGTTTCAGAAAGTTGATTTCAGAGGGAGGTTACAGGGAGCCAAGCAATGACCGTTTGCTCTAGAGGGCAGATTTCCGAGACACAAGTTACTTCTGCTCCCTTGGATTGTCTTTCCTTATACAGTGCAGAAACCCAGGTTTCTGGTGGGTGTTGTAGAGCAGCTGTCAGCTCACAGCCACTAGCAGACGGGCTTCCTGGCATATTCATGCCTGGTGAGCTGAGTCCTTGAAAGAGATGGTATCATAATAGAGAAAAGAGGGCCAAAAGAACCATTCCAGAATATCAAGGCCAAACCCCCAATGGTGAAGGTTTATACACCATCATCTTCACTGGTGGCAAATAAGCAGTTACATTTTATAGAAAGAGTAACTAACTCTTGTTTCTAAAACTTCTAACAATTTTTTCATGGACATTATTGTATGACTAAAGCTTTCTTTTTTCAGATCTCTTCTCTGAATGATTTTTTACCTGAGAACATACACTTATGGAACTGGGGGCTAGAAAAAATTTAACTTTCATCTAGCTGAGCTGCTCCTTTAGACAATAAGGCAAACTAAATCCAAATAGCTTACATGGTTTTCCCAAGTGCCCAGACTAGAGGAACTATGGTTAGAACTAACTGAACCTTGCAAGTACAATTCTTTAAAACACAGCAAAACATTATTTTAATTATTAAGTAAAGTAATACATGTTGAGAGAGAGGCAGTATGTGATAGCAAACAACAGAGGCAATCTACACAGTGCTGTTAACAATAAGATAACAAGCCCAAAATGGAGTCACTTACGCTAAGTTGCTCATGCTTATGCTAGGTCACCAAACTGAGACTTAATTAGCTTTCACTCTCCTTGAAATGGAATCTTAAACCCAATAAATCAGGAATCCCCTGATCAGCACTAATTAGGTAATCTGCCTGATAGACCCCTGCCATTCCCTAAAGGAAAGTAACCTCCACTTTTTTGCCTAATATAATCTCCTTGCTCCTGATCCCTTCTACCAATAAAAGTCTTATTTTATACAGCTCCTTGGAGCTCCTTTGTGTCTGCTAGGTGGCATGCTGCCCAATTCATGAATCATTGAATAAAGCCCATAAGATCTTTAAAATTTTACTTAGCTGAGTTTTGTTTTTTTACCAGTGGTTAAGGCTTTGGGGTAAGCAGATCCAATTTCAAGGCTCAGCTCTACTACTTATTAAGCACATATCCTGGAGAATTTATCAGACCTCTCTTACCCTGAGTTCCCTCATCTATAAACATATGGACAATAATAGTACAGCAGACAGTAATCTAATCCACTCCTTCCATATTTGTAACAGAACTCTAATCCTGGTGAGAAGGGAGAGAGGACAATTTCCTACCCATGGTTCTTAAGGGGGCCTGGAGCAATGTTGATACATATCAATGCAAATTCCTGATAAATACTTTTACTTGATAGCCCTCTCTGGGTAGGGGATTGAAAATGTTCTTCCTCTGGCTCAAACCTCCTCTCACAGCCCTAAGTGATTTTTTTCAGTTTTCTACCTTCTTTCTCAATGTGCTTCAGGGAGGTGATGAAGCTTGATGGGCCTGGAAGCCAACCATGGTGGTCCCTTTCTCGTTGCAAGAGACAGTTGGTTTAGGCATGGGCATGTGATGTGAAGCAATTGTGTGTACTGTATTGGGAATGGGGGTTTCTGGGAAAGATCTCTAGAAGAGACAGGCTGGGAAAGAGACTGAGGAAGCCACATGAGGATGTGATGCAGCAGTCATCTCAGGTCCATGAGGGAAGCTTGCTTAAGGACACCTGCCATGTTGACGATGGCAGAGCAACAAGACAGAAATACCAGATCCTGATGTCTCTGAATTTATCACCCATGGAAATTCCATGGAGATTCCACTGTACCATGGAATCTCTTACAACGTAAGATAATAAACTTTTTTGTTGTTTAAGCCAGTCTTGTGTTACTTATAGTTGAGTGCATCCAGAATGCTTGTCATATAAGGTTATTGTAATACTTGTCATATAAGGTTATTGTAAAAGTAAATGATTAATGCAGTAAAGGAAATAGTATACGATCGAGCACAACAAAAATAATAGATATTAGCTGTCCAGATTATTACAGTTATTATTATAGGAGAATATAAAGTGAAAATAAATATCTCCCCTACTTCCTCATCCTATTCTCTAGTGATAAAAAGTTAATAATTTATTGTGCACCCTTGTGTCAATTTTTTAAAAAACAAAAGTAAAACACTATACATATTTTTTCAATTCCAAGAGATTTCCTAATAGATATGCCGATGCCCACAGAAACTTGCCAACACAGTTGGAAATAACTTCTAATCACCAAGAGTGTGTTTTGCTTAATAATCTTTCAAAGATTTGGAAATACTGCCTTCTAGTTAAAAATATTTGGATTTTCAAAATCTTCCTTTTAAATGTGGGAGGGGGGGGAATTCTTAGAAATGTCAAAGGACATAACTAAGCAGTACTGACAGTACAGTGGGCACATTAAGGACCGGTTCTAAGAGAGCCAGGACCTAACCAGCCTGGCAGGGAGTTTCTGTTGGAACTGAGTTTTACAGTCTTGGTGGAAGCAGAGTGGCAGTTACCATATGGGACTGTGGCAATGTCTGGATCTGTTTCCAAGAGCATGTCACCTTAAGTCAAATGACCATCGAGACACAGGTTTCAGTTCTTGCCTCGAAGGACCATGCATTGTTCCTTGTGGTAACCAAGTAGGCTACAGAAATTCAACCGAAGTTCAGGTGACCCAAGAGGAAACCACCAAACAGGGAGGAAGGAAGAGGAAGCTCATCATCAGCCAAAATTTCCTCTGGAAATGATGGACAGTCAGGGAGCATTTCTGACTAACAGAAATTCAAAACAGTTACAATGCAGGAATATCTTTATAGATTCTTTCTTCCCTTGGAATTTGTAATAACAACCATTTCCCCTGAGCTCTATGGACCAGAGACGCTTAGAAATGCTTGTCCACTGAAAAGAGTAAGGGAAGTGACTAAAAAGTTCACCCCAATTCAAACCTGTCCAGAAATTTCCTGTTCCTGTTTCTAAAATGTGGTTTTGGAAGCACTTCCTGGTACTTTAATGGGGGAAATCTGCTATTTGGGTAGAAAAGTGGTATAGTACAACGAAGGAGTTAAGCCAACCGTTCTCATCCCAGCTGCACCTTAGAATCATAAAAGAAGCTTTGTTTAAAATGCTGACACTAGGACCCTACCCCAGGCTACCAATTAAATCAGAATGTCTGAGACTGGAGAATTTCTAGTCCTGTGTAAATAGGTAGGTATTTAGGCACGTGTATATGAATTTTCTACGGTTCCCTAAAAGTCCAGGAGAGAGAATTTACTGAGTATAGCCAAGAGTTAAATCCTGGCTGCCCAGCTTCTAAACTGGGTGACCATGGACAGCTATTGCCTCTCCATGCCTCAGTCTCCTTGTCTGTAAAGCGGGGATTACACTAGTCTAATATGCATGTAAAGGACTGATCATAAAACTCAGTAGGTCATGTCAGGTCTATCCTCTTTATATGGAACTGATACTGCGTTCCCCAAAGTGAGGTTTGCTCTGGCAGAAAGAACCAGCAGAGTTCTGGGAAAATTCATTGGGAAGACAAAGTGCCACTTTCTCTTACCTTACCCATCAATTGAGCTTGTGAATTCCTGGAATAAAGCAAGTATTCTGCACCAGCCACCTAAAACGAGTGCATTAGAAAGTCTTCCACACCGAGGCAAAACAAAAATCCTTCTCCATCTCTTCTCCCTACTGCCAGACATACTGGAAGAGGATAAAAGGGCTTACATGCCCTGCTGTGGACATTAGTCAACCTGTCACAAATGTCCACAGCAGTAAACAACCATGATGTTGACATGAAAGGGACAGAAAAACAAGAAGAACCAATGTTCACGTGGCACCAAGCACGGCCAGTCAGGTGCCAAGGCCAACAGGCCAGTATTTCCATGAGATTGTAACTTTGTATGTCTGTCTCCACCATGATACTTAGGATCCCTGGGAGCTGAGGACTTAATCTTCTGAACAATACATACCACTTATTGAATGCTTTCCAAATACTAGGCATATATGTAATTTGTCTCATTTAATATTCACAACATCTGAAGGAGACGCTGCTATCCCTCAATATGAAAAGGAGAAACCTAAGGCTCAGGAAGATAAATAACTTGTCTAAGGTCACAGAAATCACAAGATTGGCCAGATTTGAACCCAGGTCTATGTGTGGCTATAAAGATCTTATACCTCAGGACTAAAAAGTGCCTGGCACATAGTACGATGAATGAAGGAAGTTGGTTTTTCTAGAAGAAAAGCAAAAGAACTGAAAGTAATATCTGCATCATCCTTACAATCTCCACCAGCCCTTACTGATTTTTTTCTGAACCACAATCAAGAGTAAATCCATCTAAGGAGCAGCCAGGGTCTCCCCAAGGTTGCTATGGATTTTGTTAATCAACCAGAAAAAAACTAGACTTAGTGATTCATAATTTCATTTAAAACATGAAGGTAAAATTAACACATGTATATCTGTCTTGTCTCTCCAATTTGATTGTAAGCCCCTGAAAAAAGAACTATGCATACTACATCTTGTATTATTCCACAAGCCTAAGCAGAAGTATGTGTCATCCTTGAAAGGTTCAAGAACTGGCTAATACCTTGCTATGAACTTGGCCTTCTCTCAACATTTTTATCCATGTGGAATCAAATTAGAATGAGCATTCAGGGCAGACGAGAAGGGGAGAAGTCACAAGTGACAATATGAGACATGGATATGAAAGGGCAGAACAGCTCTCCCAGCCTCTGATCCTGGTCGTGATGGAAATTTTAACCAATTCTGTGTCTAAATATCCAGTCATGTCTAGCACACCTGACAGCAACCTCGGAAATCCCTTATTGGAGGTAGAGCCAGTTCTACAATAGAGAGAGGAGCAGAAAGAGGAAGTACGCTACAGTCCATGAATATAGACAAACTTCGAAGGTTTGGATCACAGAAAATTCATACTTCAAGCTTCTTAGATAGTACGTAAGTCAAGCCTCTCAGTTTCACAGACAAGTGAAGACTCCAAGTCAAAAATCAATAGTCATACAACCAAATAGTGCTGAAGCTAGAACTTGAGCCCTGGCTCCCAATCCTCTGCTCTTTTGACTTCCCTAAGCTGCTTATTTACAAATGAGCAAGGGAAGAGCCTATAGAATGGCTGACTGGCTTGGAAAAGTCATGAGGCTGCCCACAAGTGGTGTGGCGAGAACTGTGTGGCCTCAGATACTCCACAAGCCAGTCCTGTTTGGCCCCCCGGGGCCATGATGTTCCCTGCACATAAAAAGTTATGTCAAAGGCCATTCAACTGGTCACTGGGATTTCAGAAAAAGGTGGTTTTGACCTTGTGATCTTGGCTTTCTCAGCTACTGCAAGGATGCAGTAAGCTGACCAACCATGGTTAAGAAAACCTAAGAATCTAAGTTTTCAAAAATTGGAGCCATTCTATTTGCATATAATCAAATCTAGAAAGAAAATAATGGTTTTCAAGTTCTGGCCTTTTCAAATTAATGAGGAAAAGACATTTTTGATGCCAGCACACACTTATAATTAGTCTTCTTTACAGCCTGATAGCAAGAAAAGAATAAAAGATCACATTCCTCATGTGTATATGTGAAAGTCATAGCTTCATAAACCTGAAAAATACCTGCACAGATTATCCAGGGGGGAAAAAGGGGGGATTTCTTTTCTTAGGCTTCAAATACTTAAATCCTTTCTATATGATACTCTGTCCAATTTAAATCTTTCTCAGGTTGTCCCAGAATAGCTTTTCTGTGTAACCCATGCCAATCTTGGATGAGTCTTACTTTAACACATTTTCTATTTGCTAACGTTTCTCAAGCTAGTTCATTGCCAACACTCCCCTCTCTTGAGGAGTGGACAGAGAGTAGGTCCTCACTGCGTATGTTGCCTTGCTGATGAACCATCAGCCTGCCGATGAGCGAGGCCTGGAGGCACCTGAAAACCAAGCCTTTGGCCAGACCCGGCTGGCCCTACCTGCTGCTCTGATTGTGCCCGATCGCGGCTGTTTTGGAGAGCATGATCATCCAAGATGAAGCCACTGTCAGTACCTGCCTGATCTTGAAAGATCTTAGACAGCCACCCATTCTCCTGTTTTTCCAGCAAGACCAGGTTTCATAAATGATCTTGTAATTTTGTTTATCTTCTGGCGCCACAGCTGTCAAACTTTACAGCATGAATCTATTCATGTTGCAAGATACACAACACACCCGGTGAATTTGGCACTGACCCCTGAACCAATCCATCATATAGGAACTTTAGGTCTTGGCATTCAGTTACAGCACACTCACTGGAATCACATCTTTTTGGGGTCTTGTCAGAGTCACCCAGTAAAAAGTCAGCTTATGCAGAGGCCGCAAAGACCCTAAAGGGAGGCTACTAGTGCACTCAGACCATTTCTACTGAAGTGGAAAGATGGGTATTTTCTCTCAAATCATGTTCACATTGGTGTTCTTTCAGCCAACGGAATTTTCATAACATCAAGAAAAAGCAGATTGTTTTGGATCCGAGACCAAACTCTTTAAGACCAAACTATTTAAAGTTGTTAATAGTGGACTTTAAATTCTTGTAGATACTTCTACTTACATTCATTTTTGATAGGCGTTCAGTTGTGTTTTCAATTTAGGCCATGATAAATGACCCTCCTATGTTTTCCTTCCCCAAATCACATAAATATTAGGCATTTACTATGTGTGAGGCCTTCTGCTTAGAATTTTAAAAACAAAAGTTTATCTTTTGGGATCAGACGCTTGGTCTTTCCAAGCAAGTGCTCTGTTCCTAATGGTACCACGAAAGGACCAAAGAGTGTGGGTAAGCAAGGGGAGGGCTGAGAGAAGGGAGGTTATACAGGGATGACCTTAGACATATCATTGTCACAAAGAGTTCTATAAACTCAGTGTCTTCATTTCCCTTTAGAGTACCCTATGTTTTTTTGTCCCATTTTTAATCTAGTCATTTCGCCTTATTACACCTCAGTAACAGGGGAGTTCACAGATAAAACATCAGTTTCTTTAAATTGTCCAAAGTCTATTTTCTCTCAAGCTTCAAAAAAGTGCTTTGGTGATGTTTTCTGTGTATATGCTATTCGAACCCATCAGATGTTATAGACTGGTCTTTCGCCAGATATCCCAGAGCGTGCTCTTCTCCAACTGACATTTTAGGTATCAAAGGCTGATTTTTATTCATTACCCTTGGTGATGCCACTGACACTGATCTCCTCTGAGCACCCTTATCTGCCTCTTTACTGTGCATACAAATAAAGCATTTGCATCCTGACTACGTGATCCCTTGTAGTGTTATTTGTCTTTTGCATGGATGTCCTCCATATCTCCAACTAGATTAGTGAAATAAACCAATCTTCCCAGCCTCAGAGAAAATCGCCCAATTCTTTTACCCCTTTGAACACTTGGTCCCTATTCAGAGCCCCGATGCCATTGTTCTTGATGGTAAAGATGTTATTTAAACCAAATACTTTCCATATAGGGTCGCATTGTCCTTTCTCAAATATCATGCCTAAATCTCAAATCTGCATCTTTCAGGAACATCCCCTTCTGAAAAACGATCAGACAGAGACCTAGGACATTATTATAGTTGGGAGGAACCTAAATATTCATCTGGTCCACCATCCTCATCTTACAGGTGAAGAACCTGAAATCTTCCTGAAAGAACTTGAATAAAATCTCCAGTGAGAGTGCTTCGAAATGGCTATTCATCTTTGATAGACTTAACTACGTTGGCTAAAATGTGGAACTGAAAAAAATTCTAGGCCTTTTTCTATGCCGTGGGATAGTTTCAAGACTTCATTGGATTATAACAACAATAAACAAAAAACATTATTTGTATGGATGGATTGTTCTTCCAAGGACCTCAAAGCAGAATATTTTTAGGAGAGAACCTTTTCTAGCCTTTTAATTTGGCAGCTAACCTATAATGACTGCAGGGGAAGAAACAAATATGCGTACAATGTGCCTACCACAGTACAGTAGGCCAAACAGCTTCACTAAAAAGGTCTTTTTCTTATAAATTCAAGTATTTGTTAAACCTATCAACCAACACAGAAATTCTTCCCTTTTAAATTCAATACAATGAATGAAAAAAGTAGATGGATTAATTAACTAAGTAGCTAACTAATGGGCTCCAAGATTAGACCCTTATTAGAAAGACTCAGGACAAAGTCCCTGCTTTGAGATTGCACTCTACAATTCCATAATGAGAGTCCAGTGTGAATTTTTTTAAACCTCTAAGTATAATGATAGAATGCATGCTGGTTAGTGGCAATATAGATTGGCACAAACGTTTTGGAAAGCAATTTGAAAATATGTATCAAGAGGTCTGAAAATACTCATGCAACCTGACTCACCCGTTCTACTTCTGAGAATCCATTCTTAGGAAATTAAGCAAAATACTAACAAAGTTTTAAGCACAAAGTTTTTCATTACCACATTATTTATAATAGCCAAAATGTAAAAATAATCTTAATGCCCATTAATAGGGGAGTTCCAGTTAATTATGGTATAAGCACTCAATGGGCATCATTAAATATAATGTTTGTAAGATTTTTAATGACATGTAAAAGTATTTATGATAAAACATTAAAAAGAGCAGGGTGAGGTGCACATGCACGAGCACGTAAATGTCTGACAATTAAGTTCACGAACTTGTTGCAAAGATGTTGCTAATCTTTTTTGATATCAGAGGGATTATTCATTATGAATTTGCACTAACTGTACAGTTAACCAAGTTTGCTATTTGGAAGTGCTGAAAAGGATGCGTGAAAAAGTTAGACGACCTGAACTTTTCGCCAACAATTCATGGCTCTTGCATCACGACAATGCACCAGCTCACACGGCACTGTCTGCGAGGGAGTTTGTAGACAGTAAACAAATAAATGTATTGGAACACCCTCCCTACTCACCTGATCTGGCTCCCAATGACTTCTTTCTTTACCTGAAGATAAAGGAAATATTGAAAGGAAGACATTTTGATGACGTTCAGGACATCAAGGGTAATACAACGACAGCTCTGATGGCCATTCCAGAAAAAGAGTTCTAAAATTGCTTTGAAGGGTAGACTAGGTGCTGGCGTCGGTGCATAGCTTCCCAAGGGGAGTACTCCGAAGGTGACTGTAGTGACATTCAGCAATGAGGTACACAGCACTTTTTCTAGGATGAGTTCATGAACTTAATTGTCATACCAAATTTTGCACTTACATATGAAGAAACTTTTAGAAAATATAGCAAACTGTAAATAATATTTATCTTTGGTAACATTCCTTTAATCTTTATTTTATTATCCATTTCTATGTTTTCTAAATATTTTACCATTAGTACATGATACTCATAAATAAAAAATCTTAATTTTAAAAGTCAAAACAAGTAAACTCAACTGAATGATAAAAGCACGCAACAGTGAGTCACAGCTATTGCTTCTTCTTGATTCTGTACTTATTTTATTGAATTGATACATAAATGTATGAATACAGAAAAACCTACGCTTGATTTTTGGAATCCACTTGAAGCTACCCCCGGGGGGTTATAGAAAATGTCAATGAATAGGGATATCTTTCATACACAGTGATGACAATTCCCAGCATGCCTGAAATACCAAATCTGATTGTCCAATATTGGGAGCAGACCATGCTGTCTATCTGAGCTAACAAGCCACAAAATTTACAGAGAAGTTAGTGCTTCAGTTCACAAAACTTTGACAAGCACCTGCTGCGCAGAAATTATACTGGACTAGCTGCTATTGAGATTACCGGAGTGAATATACATGATGCCAGCCCTCAATATTATGTAATTGAGATAGACTTCCATGGGTATAATTCAACACAGGTATGCCAAGGGCTCTGGAGAAGGTAAGTGGGGAAATGATGTGAGGATGCAGAGAAGTAAGAAATGAATTCAGATACTCTTAGATGATGGTGCTTTTTGTCCATGCCTAGAAACCTAGATAAAAACAACCCACTTAATTCAGGGAAACATTTTTGTCCAATCCATGGGAACTGCAGTATTCTGCAGCCATGACAATATTTTGCTTTTACAATGCTCTGTGATATTTTTATAGCATCTTTCTAGATTCTGAAAGGGCTTATCTTACTGAAACACTCACATATATCCTCAACATATTCCTTTTAATAAGGATGAGAACTTATCCCATCCTCACCTAGTGAGGGACGACAACAAGAAGACTAAGATCAAGCCTCCTGTTGAGTCTTTGTTTCTCACCGCTGTGTGCCCATCTGGAGAGTGGAGATAGCAACAGTCTCCGAGCCAGGACCAGGAGCCCAGGTGCATTGGAAAACTTCATTCAAGGAAGTTTTCTACTGAGGCAAGTAGGCTATAAAATCTATAAAGCAACCTCTGAGTCTTGACTTTTAAAAAAATAAAGCCAGGGCTTGGGTCAGTGAGGAGGAAACACAGGGCTATTCTAACCAACCCCCACCCCCATCTTGAAACTCTGACTCCCTCTGTTCCCAGACAGTTTCCAGTCTTGGAAAGTGTGGACGGAGAGGGTATCTTGGGAAAGTTGATCTTTATCTGTCTGGGGAGCAAAAGAAGAGCAATAAAAGCTGTCAGAGACCTGGAACATCACATTGACTTGCCTTTTTCCACTTTCCCCTCCTTCCTCATTAAGAAAACTTTTGGTCTAGACACAAAGGAGAGATACCAGTCCCTTCAGAAGCTGACATTCTAATAAGACAAATCTCAGTTTGTGTAATGAAGCTTGTAAACCTGTACCCACAAGTGCAACAGTACATGGTGTTCTGAGCCTCTCACGAGTTCACTATTTATGGATAGGGCTAGTGAGAGTTAGTCCATAAAGGCTTTTGAAAAAGGAGGAAAAATCTGGGTTGGAGCAGAGGCAAAACATCTTGTTTATATTAAATGGAAGTTAAAAATATTTTATTCAACGTACATTCAAAATCAAAGATTCTAAAGGTCTAGCCTTGGTTTTAAGCTAAGCCAAGTTCTGTCATTTTAACGTTGCATTTTAGGAAATAGGGGGAAAATGGAGTAAAAAGAAGGTCTTCAGTCAGTATAAACACAAGTAAGATCGTGATGCTTGAACATGGTTCACTATGTCAAAATCTGCCCTAAATATTTAAATTTTCTGTGTGCTTGAGCGTCTGGGTGGTCTGAGCTTATAAAGTGGCCTCAGTAAAGACACAGTCCCTCTTCCATTTCTCAGGACTCTGAGCAGTTGCTTACCAGCCGTGTTGTATGAATGACATAATTGCCAGATAAACTTTAGTGATACTGCAGAGTAATTGCTTTAAAACAGTCCAATTAGCTTTAGTCTCGTGTTTAGTTAAAATATGCCCTTGTAAAGGTCATGTGAAAGACTCAGAAGAAACTAGTGGAGTCTTTGATGAAAAAGAGTTCTCAGAAAGCCATCAAACCAAGGAGCTGAAACCCATTCCCTCCTCCCTCAAAACCATGAGTGGAGCTTTATCTACCAAAGCTTTGTTACCAGGTCAGCCCAGAAGCTAACAAAGCATTGTGGAAGTAGGTTGAATGAATGGAAAGCCCAATGAGCAAGCATTAAGCCTGTACTGTGCATACAAAAATAGTCACCATTGCTGTAAGTATCACTCCAGATCAGAGAGGGCCAAGGATCTTCCTATCTTCCTAAGCCACAATTGTTACCATCAACCTCTGCAACTGCTTTATTGATGAGTTTCACGTCCAGCCCAGGACACCATTCAGGGCCTTCTTTGTTCATTTACATCTCCGCAGTTCTTCCTCAGCATACCTTCCATCTAGGCAAGGAAAGCATATCCATTTCTTCTCCAGGCCTCTTTGATCTTTCCCTCCAGTTTCTTCCATTCTAGACCCAACAGATTTCTCCCTAACCTAGCAAATGAAACGTGGAGTAAGAAACTAAAAGATTATGAATTTATAAAAGAATAGTTGGGGCTCTCTTATTTAGCACAATCAGGATCAGGTAATTGGTCAGTTGATTAAAACCCAGTAGACACACAGAGAGACGATTATGTGAAGACACAGGGAAAGACAGCCAGCCATCTACAAACCAAGAAGAGAGCGGCCTCAGAAGAAACCATCCCAGCCAACACCATGTTTTCAAACTTTGACCCTCCAAAATTGTGAGAAAATACATTTCTTTTGTTAAAAACAAACAAACAAAAACACCACCCCTCAGTAGGAGTAGTATTAAGAAGGCTGCTAGCAAGTAAGAGATAGTATCCTGTACAGAGGGAGTGGCAGTTAAGCTGGTGAGTTAGTTAAGTGGACGTCAGTTGATAAAGCCTCTACTCTAATCTCCAGTTTCTTTATAATACCCAGCAAGATTTACCCTGCTGCCTAAAACTAGAGAAACAAAACACAATTTATGCTAAACAATCAATTTAATCGTATGATATTCCCTGGAGCTGCAGGTCTAGGGAAGTGACTTCTTCAGAAGTTCTGTTCACCTGTAATCCAGAATATTCTCTGAAAATTATCAGTAACCTTGGCTGAGGTTTTTTGCCAGATGCAGAATATGTTGAGTACAAACAAGTCAAATTCAAATATCAAAGTAGATGGAAAATGAATAATAAAAATCTTTCTCTCCTAGTAACTCAATAATAGCATCCTATGATTGGAACAATTCACAGTGATAATTGCACCTTGGTACATTATTCATTCATCTACTTGAGATCTTGGAAGAGACCCTGCACAGCACAGTCAGGAGCTTTGAGAGTCTAAAGCCGTTTCTGTTTCAATGGTGCCAGCCACAGCATGTTTAAACACCGCTGTTGCTAGCTGGGTGCCAATGCGGTTTTAGTAGCAAGTGTGGGCAAGGATATTTTTTAAAAACTGAAAATGATTGCTGCCAAACAGTGAAATCAACTACTAAATGTATCGACTCTAAAAAATAAAAAAATAAAAATCCTCTCGTATTTAGTCAATCTATGCAAAAATCCTTCTTGTCACAAACATACTTAATTCAAGGGCCTTAGTGAGAAACCCCTGGTGGGGAGCTTAGAACTATAATTAAAGCATTAAGAGATCTCTCCACTCCCCTCCCCTCATTCTCCTACAACCTGTAAAGTCAACAAGATGTATTCTCAGGAGCACATCCAGATGGATCTGAGGCCCTGAGGGGGGGACTAGAGGTGGACTACCTGGAAACAATCAACTGTTGGAAGGGCATTTATCATTGAAGAGCTTCACTTTGGGTATGTTTTGTTGTTGGTGGTGGTGTTTTTTGTTTTTGTTTTTTGTTTTTTTTTTTTTTCACAAAAAGAAAGAGAAGAAAGGGAGTGGGTTTAGATATGCAGAAAGCCAAATCCATAAGTATCTGTGTCATTATAAATACTAAAAAGTATACATAAATAATGTACCTGGTTATGCTACTCTCTTCCTCCACTTCCAGGCCATAAGCAGATTATTGATTTCTTGAGAGCAAGGACTTTGCCTTCTTATTCTTTGTCATCACCCTCAGCTTTCACTAGGATTTTTCACAACGCTTTCTGCAGGACAGCTGTTCAGTAAGTACAGTACAGTGTAGTGGGTAAGAGCAGGGGCTCTAGGCCAGAGTGCTCGAGGTTCAAATCCCAAGCCTACCACTGGCTAGCTATGACCTTGGGCACACCAAATAACCTTTCTGTGTCTCACACTCCTCACCTGAGTGTAAAACACTTAGAGGAAATGACTAGGAAGAGTAAATGCTCAGTAAGTATTGGCAATTATCATTAACTAACTATAACTTGTTACCCTTTGTGTATGTGACCCCTGACCTACTGATTCCTAGAAGAAAAGACACTAAAATGAAATGCAGTTCCCAATTAGTAAAATGGAGACATAGTCTTCCTTTAGACTCAGGGACTCGGTATCAGAGTGTGGACGATCTGAAGTCATCAAAATTATGCCCCCAGAGAAAATAGAGGGGAGGGCCCTGTGGATCTGCAAGTGTCTTTGTGTCCAAATGGAAAATACTTTCACATAAAAATCAAAAAATCAAATTATAGTACAGTTATGTCCTGAACTAGCTGTGTGACTTTGAACTTCAATGTTTTCATGTATGTAATGAGAAGATTGATCAAGGAGCATCATCCAGTAGAACTTTCTGATAGGATGGAAATGCTCTATATCTACACTGTCAGGTATGGCTCTGGAAATCACGTACTGAACGTGTAGTAACTGTAGTTGAGGAGCTGCCTTTTTAATTTTCATTTCATATTAATTTAGATTTAATTTTATATCGCCACCTATGGCCAGTGACTACCATATTAGACAGCATAGACAGGATATTTTCTAAGATCTTTCCTGGCCCTAGCATTGTAATTCATAGAGATTCTCTAGTTAAAAATGTGAAAGACAAGTATTATAGTGGATCTTAACGCTTATTCGGTCTCTAGGGTCTGTAAACTTTGGAAGGTGACTCAAAGCAAATATATAAGAGAGACATTTAAGAAGAACACAGATCTTGAGAAATTAAGAGCGATCCTGCTTGGAGGGAGAGGAGTAATCTAATGACCTCCCCACGCTACTTTCCAAGTTTTTCATTGTATCAGGTTTGAAACATCTCACTTGCTGGAAACAACCACCAATAATAATTAACATTTATTGAATACTTACTAAGAATTCACTCATTTCATTTCCATGATATAGAGTATGATCATTCTTGATTTACAGATGAAGAAAGTGAGTCATAGAAATGTCAAGTAACTTGTCCCAGGACATCCAGCTAGAAAATGAATGGATGAGCCAGGATATGAACTTAGACATCTAGCTCCAGAGTCTGCTTAGTCAAAATTCTTAATGAAGAATAACACACACACAGAGAACAGTGCTCGAATCGAAAGTGTACTCTTGAAATTTCACGAAGTGGACACACCCACATCACTTCCAGAATATTACCAGCATCACCGCCCCATTCACCCTATCCCAGCTAAGAATCCCGTGGTGCTGATTTCTAACACCATAGATAATCAGAGCTTGTTGTTTGTCCCTGGAGACAACATTAGAAAATCACATCCTTGTAACTAAGAGAAAAAAAACCAAACACATCCATCCAGCAAGAGCAACCGCTATCTGGCGATCTCAGATCCATCAATAGTAAAACGGGCAATGCATACAAGGGAAAGTTACTCATTCACTCAACATGGATTTATTGAGCACCTACTATAAGGCAAGCACTGTGCTAAGCACTGGGTGTTCAACATTGATCAAAACAGACAGGGTTCCTGCCTCATACAGCATGTAGTCATGGGTCCAGCTCATCAAAGAGGTGGCTTAGAGTGGAAGAGTCTTCCTCACTGACTTTTGTGGTGGCTGACAGACTCAGAGGCAGTGCCGACGGGAGTGCTAGCACCCCAGACAAGAACTGTACTGGCTTTAGTCCCTAGAATTTAGCAGAATTCCCTTCAAGCCTCCTGGAATTTTGGAAAGGTGACAATTGGAGCTCATTGCATGGCTTCCCACTAAAAATAACTTTATAAACAATTTCTAAATACTGTCATTATAAGCAATAACTTAAGAAAAGTCTGAAGGCTTAATGTAACAAGAGAGATTACAACATGAGATGGGAGATGTGGGAATATTGTGTAGACAGAAGGAAAAAAAAAAAGGCCACCAGGGAACTTCACCCCAGCTGATGAGGAATTATTGTTCTCTACCAATGAGCAACTGAGTAACACTCACTAATAATTTCCAGAACAAGAAAGAGGCTGATGCAAGACCACGAAAGTCCACATTTATTTCCAACAAACATATTCTGGGATATACACAAGCAAAGGGACAAATGACAACTAAAAAGCAAACAAAACAACAAAACAAAACAAAACAAAAACAACAGCTTCCATGTGCTACTAAGAGTTGAGCTGCTTCCACCTATCACTGTGACCCAGGCATGTCTAAGCGTACCTGGGGAGACTTCAGCAACTCTTCTCCTCTGGCTCAGGGAGAATATAGATGGAAATGGAGTCTTAAATGCACCCAAGTCTTACTTTTTCCAAAGTCAGCTTGATCTCCCTCTTGAAATGCATATGCTAATATGACCCTCGGGAATTGTGCAAACCTACCAACACACCACAAGGTCAGCTGTTTAGACACTGTTGGGTTTTCTTAACGCTGAGAAAATAGCATGGGAGTCCTGCAGGAACTGTGCCATCACTGTGTTTTTCTTATCCAAGCTCGGTTCTCACACTAGCTGGAGCTCTTGTATCTACTGTACAATGAAAACATACTGTGGGAACAACTGAAATTGCATCTCAAGGGAGGAGAAGGGGTGCATTATCTCCTGTTACCCAACTCCATGTTATCCAACCAGTCTCACCCATCCTTGCATTAAATCCACAAAACTAATGGAGCATGACTGGCCCTGAGGAGCATGACAGTCTATTTATTGTAAAGAGTAAACGGGAATAAGCAGTAAGTAGGACTTCCAAAAGTTGACTGGGGCTATGCAAAGGGCTTGCAGGGAAACTCAAGTCCAGAGAGGGCAGTTAGGGTGTAATGACCTGGAAGAGTGGCCCCAGGTTCTTTCCTGTAAGTGAGCAAACAGGCAGACTCCCAGGAGTTTTGTGGTGCCAACGAGAAGTAGCCAGGCTTAAGCAAGGAATTCTGCACAGCTCAGGAAGTTCTGACTTGATAAAAAGTCTGAGTAAGAGAAAAGCCACACTTCCGAACAGAAAATGTTTGGACATCTAAATCCATCGCTCCCAGTCTTTTCTTGCACTGACCTCAGATTGGATACAATGGGACTTGGCAATCTTCCCATTCAGGTCTCCAGCCTTTGACAAAACATAGTGCAAAAACTGATGCTTCATTTTTAAACTATGTGGAACACACCTAAGGCTACTTTGTAGAAAGCAAAGGTCTATGCAATGACCTGCTCCCTAGAGTGCCTGCAATACTGGTTGAGAAGTTCCCAGAGCTAACAAATCATCACTTCTATCTCTGTGGCTGCAAGACATTCTATAAAAGAGTTTCCTCTTGGTTTTCTCTTCCAAGATCTTTCTGCCCTGCACTTTGCTCTTTTCTTCAAGGGGTTAGAGGTTAGACTTCCATTCATTCATTCATTTATTCATTCATCCACTCGGAAAATATCTATTGAGCACCTACTCTATGTTGGGCACTGTTCTAAGTCCTGAGGATACAGCAATGTACAAGACAGACAAAATCACTCCCTTCATGGAGCTTACATTCTAATGAAGGAGAAAGACAAAAGACAAGTAAGCAAATGCATCATTTAATATAAAGCAAGATGAAAGAATGGGAAGTTGTTGTAGATAGAGTGATCAGAGAAAATCCCTCTCCAAAGATGGCATTTGAGCCAAGAGTTAATGATATGAGCAAGCCATGTGGACACATAGGAGAAAAACGGTCCAGGAAAAGAATGAAAGTAGGAGGATAAAGTGCAAAAGTTGGAAGTTGGGAACATGGTTGGCATGCAGGAGGAGCAGCAAGGAGACCAGTGTGGCTGGAATATAAGAAGCAAGGAAGAAAAAATTAAAAGATGATATCAGAGAAGTTGGAAAGTGCCTCATCATGTAAGACGCTGATAAGAACTCTGCATTTCATTCTAGGGGGATGGAAAGCCATTGGAGCATGGCTGATATATGATCTTTATTTCTAAACTTTGTGACTCTCAGTGGCCCCACTCAACCACAGAGTAAGACGGGAACCCAAGTTCCAGCTGGAGAATAGAGTGGGAAAAGACATAACGGCCACAGAAATTTCAGTGGATCAAAGCACAGATGTGACAGCAGGACAAGGAGAATTTTTTGATACAATTTCCCATCTTCTGCCCTCTCTCTTTAGAAGGGCCCAGTGCTACTCTTGGGCTATCGAGAGATGCTGGGTTCATTATATCTATAACCCTACCTGGCTACAGGTCCCTCCATGGCATGCACACGTGGCCCATGCCCACCTCCCCATTTCCACTGCCTGCTATTCCCACATGCACCCAAGGCTCCAGTCACAGTGAATTACACATCCTCCTTGACTGTGTTATTCCTCTATGCCTGGAATGTGCTCATTATTCTGCCACGAATGACATTCTCTGCCTTAAATGCCTGAGGAAACACCCACTCATCTTTTAAGAGTCAGCTTAAATAGAATCTCCTCTGTGAAGGATATACTGTGTTTCTGTTAACATCGATCACACTGGAAGGGGGTGTATACCAATCTCAAAAGATGCTGTTCTTACTTGTTAGGGTGGGGGAGAAACCACATTCCTGTGGTGGAAGAGGTAGGTCACTGAACTCTGAAGAGAATATATGTTCTTACTACCCTTCATCAGGGAGTAGGTGACTTCTGGGCTAGCAAGAGACAAACCAGAGGGGGAAAAGATTTCTTAGGGACTAACGAAATTGGGCTAGAACCTCAAGCATGGAGAGGTCTGAACTCGCTCTATTAGATGGGCCTCAGCTGACCCTGGCCATTGCTGTCAGGTAGGGAGCTGATACAGAAAGCAAATATGCATCTGGGTTTGGGTACCAGAAGGTTCTGCCCCTTCTTAGAGTGAATTAATCAAAGGAACAAAGTTTCTACTACTCTTAGGTAAGGATTGCAGGAAAAGCTGCTCTATCTGTGAGCAAATCATAGAGAAAGCAAAAGTGGATGGCTGTCTGTTTCAGGGATTTTTTTGTGAGTTAGTTAGTTAGTTAGTTAATTAGTTAGTTTGTTTGTTTGTTTGTTTGTTTTGGGCAACAGCAACAAAAGAGCACAGAAAGTGGCCTGTTTCTTGGGTATGTATCGCACAATCTAACATCCACAGATTTCTTATGTTCTAGATTTGTTAGAAAGACATGAGAGCATCCAGTGCTATCTAACCCCTTTGATACAAATAAATACCCTGGAGATTTGGGGGCAATTCAGGGGGAGGAAACCCTGGGGAAGGTTGGCCTTCCCACTCTGATGGATGAGTAGAGCTTTAGGGCTGTCCACTCTTAGGCCACTCTTGTAACTTAAGCAGCACCCAACACCTGCAAGTCTGGCCTCAGTTTTCTAAGTTTTGGTTCCTCTGCCTCATTCCTCAAAAACAGAGAAGGCCTGTTATCCACCTCTTTTCTCCCGCAACAAGCAAGGTGTTTGGCACATAGTAGATTCTCCACAGATGTGCTATGAATAGATGAATGGATGAAATAAGGAAGGGGAAAAAGACGGGAAATAGGGGTGGAGAAAACCAGGCAGAGTCAGCCACATGGGTAAGTGTGTTCAGACCAAACAGCGGTGTGCTTTCCAACACTTACTTGAGTCTATAAAGGCAGGTACTTCACATTTAACACCATATACCAACTTTGATCTTCCCAGGGAAGGTCTGTCTACATGATTAATAAAGGAAATTATTGCTGATCTGTTACCACTCTAGAAACAGCTCCACAGTTTTCCTGATGGACAGTCATTCACTAAAGAATGCGTGTTTCCATTGAATGAGATAGCTAAATAAAAGAGCTGCCCTGCATTGTGGACAGTCTTCTCTCAGGAAGAAGATAACAATCATAGCCTAACAAATGGTAATCACTGCTTCTCATGACCAAATTATGGTTAAACCCCAAGAAGCTCCCTGTGTAAGATCAAAGTTGCTGAAATTCCAAAACAACAACTAAATTTTGAACTTCCCATCGACTCAGTTCAGCAGCTGAAAAAATCCTAATTACTGTTTTGATAACTGGGAGGAGCTCTGGATTTTATTTAAAAGATGTGAGTTTGAGTTCTGACTCTGCCATTGTTTTGTGTGTGTGTGTGTGTGTGTGTGTGTGTGTGTGAGATATTAGGCAAGTCATTTAACAACATGGCACCTCAGTGTCCTCACCTATAAAAAGAAGATAATAATAGTTAACTTGCAGTGTTTCTGTGAAGATTAAATAACATGACAGACATGAAATAGTTTTGTGTAGTGTTAAACATGATATAAATATAAATCATTTTGCAATTCATTTCTGTTATTAGAATTATAATGGGGTAAACTAATATAGTTACAACTTGTTTATTGTTATTACTGAAGAATGCAGCCAAGGAGAAACATTGAAATTTATGCAGGTATGTGTTTTCCTTTTTTAAATTAAAGTTTATCATAGTACAAGCTAAAGTCAGGAAGTGTGATACCTCCAGTATTGTTCTTTTTTCTTAAAATTGTTTTGGCTATTCGGAGTCTTTTGTGTTCCATACAAATCTGTTGATATTTTGTTCTATTTCTTTAAAAAATGCCATTGGGATTTTGATGGGGATTGCATTAAATCTGTATATTGCTTTGGGTAATATGGACATTTTAACTATGTTGATTCTTCCAATTCATGAGCACGGAACGTCTTTCCATTTCTTCGTGTCTTCTTCAATTTCTTTTAAAAATGTCTTATAGTTTTCAGCATATAGGTCTTTCATATCCTTAGTTAAGTTTATTCCTTGGTATTTTATTCTTTTTGTTGCAATTGCAAAAGAAATTGGTTTTCTATTTCTTTTTCTGAGATTTCATTGTTAGTATATAGGAATGCAATGGACTTTTGTACGTTGATTTTGTAGCAGGCAACTTTACTGTATTCATTTATTGTTTCTAATAGCTTTTTGGTAGAGTCTTTAGGGTTTTCTACATATAGCATCATGTCATCAGCAAAGAGTGACAATTTAATTTCTTCATTCCCAATTCGGACGCCTTTTATTTCTTTTTCTTGCCTGATTGCTCTGGCAAGGACTTCCAACACTATGTTGAAAAGCACAGGTGATAGGGGACAGCCCTGCCATGTTCCTGAACGTAGAGCAAAGGACTTCAGTTTTTCACCGTTAATTATGAGATTAGCTGAGGGTTTATCATATATGGCCTTTATTATGTTAATGTGTCTTCCTTCTATACTTATTTTATTAAGTGTTTTAATCATAAATGGATGTTGTATCTTGTCACACGCTTTTTCTGCATCAATTGATATAATCACATGATTTTTGTCCTTTATTTTGTTTATATGATGTATCACATTGATGGATTTGCATATGTTGAATCATCCTTGTGCCCCTGGGATGAACTCAACTTGGTCATGTTGAATAATCTTTTTAATGTATTATTATTGCGTTCAATTTGCTAGAATTTTATTTAGGATTTTTGCATCTATATTCGTCAGAGATATTGGTCTCTAGTTTTCTTTTTGTGTGTTAACCTTATCAGATTTTGGTATCAGGATAATGCTGGCCTCATAAAATGAGTTACGGAGTATTGTCTCTTCTTCAATTTTTTGGAAGAGTTTAAGTAGGACAGGTATTAGATCCTCTTTGAAGGTTTGGTAAAATTCACTAGTGAAGCTATGTGGTCCTAGACTTTTGCTTATGGGAAAATTTTCGGATGACTGATTTAATTTCCTTACTGGTGATCGGTCTATTTTGATTTTCAAATTCTTTGTGATTCAGCCTAGGAAGGCTATATGTTTCTAAGAATTTGTCCATTTCTTCTAGGTTATTGAATTTGGTGGCATGTAGTCCTTCATAGTATTTTTGGATGATTCTTTGTATTTCTGTGGCAACCGTGATAACTTCCCCTCTTTCATTTCTGATTTTGTTTATTCGTGTCTTTTCTCTTTTTATCTTAGTGAGTCTAGCCAAGGATTTGTCAATTTTTTAACCTTTCCAAAGAACCAGCTCTTTGTCACATTAATTTTCTCCATTGTCTTTTTCTTCTCTATTTCATTTAGTTCTGGTCTGATTTGTATTATTTCCTTTCTTCTGCTGACCTTGGGTTTCATTTGTTCTTCTTTTTCTAGTTCGTTAAGGTGTAACGTGAGGTTATTTATTTGGGATTTTTCTTGTTTCTTGAGATAGGTCTGTAATGATATAAATTTCCCTCTTCAAACTGCTTTTGCTGCATCCCAAAAATTTTGGTAGGATGTATTTTCATTGTCATTTGTTTCTATGTATCTTTTGATCTCTCCTCTTCTTTGATGTGGTCGTTCTTTAAAAGGATGTTGTTTAATCTCCACATATTTGTGGTTTTTCCTGCTTTATTTTTGCAATTGATATCCAATTTCAAAGCCTTGTGATCAGAGAATATGCTTGGTATGATTTCAATCTTCTTAAGTTTGCTGAGGCTAGTTTTATGTCCCAATGTATGGTCTGTCCTTGAGAATGTTCCATGTACACTAGAAAAAATATACAGTCTAATGTTCTAGGATGAAGTGCTGTATAAATGTCAATTATGTCCATTTCACCTAATGTGTCATTTAGGGCTGCTATTTCTTCATTTATTTTCTGTTTGGAAGATCTATCCATAGCTGTCAATGATGTATTTAGGTCTCCTAGTATAATTGTGTTTTGGTCAGTTTCTCCCTTTAGTTCTGTTAGTAGTTGCTTGGTATATTTATTATATATATTTATATTATATATATATTTATATATTTTATATATTTTATATATTTTATATATTTTTTATATATATATATTTATATTTATATATATATTTATGCTCCCTGATTAGGCGCATAAATATTGATGACTGTTATGTCTTCTTGTTGTGTAGTCCCCTTTACCATTATGAAATGTCCATCTTTGTCTCTTGTTACCTTTTTTATCCTGAAGTCTGTTTCATCTGACAACAGTATGGCTACACCTGATTTTCTCTGGGTACCATTTGCTTGGAGTGCCAATTTCCACCCTTTCACTTTGAGTCTATGCTTGTCCTTGTAGCTGAGATGTGTCTCTTGGAGACACCATATGGTTGGGTTTACTTTTTTGATCCAATCTGCTACTCTGTGCCTTTTTATTGGTGAGTTCAGACCATTTACATTTAGGGTGATTATTGATATGTGAAGATTTCCATCCTTCTATCCTTAGTTTTCTGGTAAAACTGTGTCTCCATTGTTTCTTTGCATCTTTATTGTTGTCTATTATTTCTGTGTGGTGGTATTCTATGACTTTCCCCTCTGTTTCTTCCTTTATTATGTGATATATTTCAGTTCTGGATTTTTTTTTTTTTTGAGTGGTTACCGTTAAGTTTAGGTAAAAGGGAGTTTCATATTTAGAGTATTCCATTTTCTTCAGCATGCTTACTTTCTCCATTCCCATATTCTGGTTCAGGCCTTTACTCTCCCCCTTTTATGTTTTGGTTGTCACAAATTATCCCTATTTATACCGGTCAAATAGCCTCCTTCAGCATTTCTTGTAGTGCAGGTCATGTGTTAGAAAATTACCTCAGCTTCTGTATGTCTGGAAAGGTCTTTATTCCTCTTTCATATCTAAAGGATATCTTTGCTGGATATATTATTTTTGGCTCATAATTTATCTCTTTCAATAGTTTGAATATCTGATTCCACTCCCTCCTGGCTTGTAGAGTTTCTGCTGAAAAATCTGATGATAATCTAATGGGCTTTCCTTTGTAGGTTACTGTCTTCTTTTCCCTGGCTGCCTTGAGGATTCTTTCTTTCTTGTTGATTTTTGACAGCTTCAATACAATGTGCCTTGGAGAAGGCTTTTGGGGGTTGAGGTTATTAGGTGTTTTATTTGCTTCTTAGATTTGAGGATCCAGTTCTTTCCACAAGTTTGGGAAGTTCTCATCGACTGTTTGAATATACTCTCTGTTCCCTTACATGTTTCTTCTCCTTCTGGTATGCCCATTCTTCTTATATTGCTCTTTCTGATGGAGTCAGAAAGTTCTTGTAGAGTTCTTTCATTTCTTTTAAGTCTCAAGTCTCTTTCTTCTTCCATCTGTGTCACCTCCAGATTTCTATTTTCGATGTCACTGATTATTTCCTCCATCTGGTCAACTCTACTACCTAAGCTGGATATTTAATTCTTCATTTCTTTTACTGAATTCTTAATCTCCTGAAATTCTATTTGGTGTGTGTTTTTTGTGTTTTTTTTTGTTTTTTGTTTTTTAATTTCAACCTCTTTGATAAAATGTTCATTTTGTTCTTTGATTGTGTTTCTGGATTTTCTTGCATCTCGTTGAGTTCTTTAAGAACTGCAATCTTGAATTCTCTGTCATTTAAGTCACATATTTCCATGTCTTTAAGTCCATTTTCTGAAGACTTTCATTTTCTTCCTGAGCTGTCTTGTTACCTTGGTTATTCATGGTAATTAATGATTTATCATTTCAGTTCCTACACATCTATAGGAGTGGGTTCTGCAACAGTTTGACAGAAAGAGGTCTTTCTTTTGTTTTCCAGTATGTGTTGGTAGAATATTTTATTTTCTCTCCGACTGCAGCCTGTTATTCTCTCTCACACTGTAGTGTTATATTTTCTCTGTACTATTCTGTCTTCTCACCCAATGTGGGGATTCCCTGGAAAGTGGGCTTCTCCTCTGTGAACAGTTCACCTAGGTCATAGGATGCCGCATCCGTGGGAGGATATGGAGAGCTTCTGAAGTTCCAAAGCTCTTCTTGCACCAGATTCAGAGCCCGGATGTTTCAACAGCTCTGTTTACTCCTGCTGGGATCCTCCCAGATAGGTGGGGCCAGGGGCGGGGTGAATTGTGAGAGGTGGCCCAGAGCAATGGCGGTGACCACCACCACAGCCAGTCCTGCTTCCACAGCTCCCTCCCCTTTGCCGGAACTAGTTGGGCTGCGAATCTGTGTCTGCGGTCCACAGTTCTCAGAACAGCAAATATTCTGTTCTTTTGATCTGACACCGCTACTGTTCTGCTTCTAGCACTGGGCAGGTGGGGGCGGGGTGAGATCTAGGAGGGTAGGGAGGGGGCGGCTAGTCTCAGTGCCTATGGCTTCCATTCTCTGGGGCAGTGAGAGCTTAAACCACTGTTTTCAGCCTTCTTCCCTCAGTCTTTACTCCAAGGTCTCTGCTGTGAGCATTGTGTTATATGCTGCCCTGTCAGCCCTGTAGGCCATAAGTGGAACCCGAAAAATCCGAGTTCTCTCTCCTGCAGCTGTAGAAGTTCTGGAATGTAGTGAGCTCAGAGCACTGAGCTAGGTCTGCATCCTACTCCCACACGACCCCATCTCCACGTTTCTCCCTTCTTTCCCTCCCCACTCCACACACACAATTTGCCCACCTTTAGATGATTTCAGTAATGTGCCTCTTATTCTTGCCTGTCTGCTGTGCAGGGAGTCCTCTGTGGACTTATTCAATTTGTTGTAAATTCCAGGGGAGATTTCAAGAGGCTAGCCTCATGCCAATATTTTTATGACGTCAAATATGTGTTTTCTAATCAACATAGATGAGACATCATGAGGTGTTTTCTTTAATGTCATTAATCAGAGTTATGGAAAAGGAAGTAGTCTCTGGGGGAAACATGAAGCCTATTCGACTGAAGAGTATTTTTATAATTTATTGCTTTTCACATTTCACTTTCTAAATCTGTCTTAAAACATTGGTCCTGATAGCCATCCAGACTTTGTAAAATCACCTGGCCAGAAGGAAAGGCCTTTCTAGGCACAACAAGGTCAGAAACTATAAATATAAAGATGGATAGAGTTGATGACATAAAAATTCTAAATGTCAACAGAGCTAGAAACCAAACAAATAAATTAAATCACAGTTGACAGATTACAAACTAGGGTAAAATGTTAAATTCCTGCATTTATAACATTTATAGTAAAACAATTATTAACAATATAATGGAGTAAATGGTCAAAGAGCATGTAAAGGTAAATCAAAAGAGAAGAAATACAAATGACCAATAAGAAAAAATGGCTAATTCCCCTAGTAATTAAAGGAGTACAAACTAAAACAACAAGATGCTATTTTTTCACTTATCAGATGGGCAAAAGTTTAAAAGAATGTTAATATTCATTGTTGGCAAGTGTGTAGGAAGTGGGCACTGTTATTAACTGTTGGTGGGAATTAATTTTGATATAACCTTTCTAGAGGGCAATTTGGCAAGACCTATAAAACTAAAATATGCAAACCCTTTAACCCCACTATTTCACATCTAGAAATTTATGCTAAAGAAATCATGAGACAAATGCACAAGATGTCTATACGTTATCTCTCATGGAGTTGTTTATTACAGAAAACTACAAGGAACTTAAATACCAGGGGATTATTTTAAATAAATGATGGATCATACCTACAGTGGAACATTAAAAACAACAATGACCTAGTTATTCACATGAAAAACTATCCATAATTAAGAGATGAAACACATTACAAAACAGTAAAAGCTATCAATCTGGTTATTGCCGCTGGGTGGGATTAAGGGTGATACCCACTCTCTATAATTTTCTAAATTGTTCTATCATGTTTTTATTATACAAACCATGTAATAACTACTTTTATATTAAAAGAGATCAAAGCTATTTCCAAAATCTTTTTTTAAAACACTATAGCTATTCTCACAATAACTATTTTTCATCACATTTTAAGTATGACTTCCTCTTGTTTTGGTAGGTTCCAGTTGAGACATAGCAGAGTCTATTGCAACACACTGTTTTTCTCTGGGAGAGCTTGATTTATTTTCATCCTCACAGTCTGATATGCTGGCATAAAAGCTGAAATAATGAACAATCCTTCCCCACCACTATCCTTCCCTATAAATTTTTGCTTCCTTCCGTACTTTTCTACTGCTAGGACAAATCTCAGCTCCAAATCAAAGAACCCAACTGCAGGGAATATGCTTTTTAGTTGAAGCTAGTGGTCCCTTCTCTGCTTTTTCCTGACCATCTCTGAGGTGACTAAGGGCCCAGGCCTGGGGTTACTTCATTCAAAACCAGCAAATGTAATTCCATTTAAAAAATCAGTCAGTTTAAGAAAAAAAGTTTTCAGGACAAGAGTGATTAGTTGATATCACAGAGCAAATAGAGTACATGGTTGAAGCACCCGGGTTCTAGACCAAGACTGTACATGTTTAAATTCTGATTTTACTTAAGAGCTCTGTAATTTTGGCAAATTACTCTAAAGCTCAGTTGTCCCCCATCTATAAAATGAGCATATTAATATCTTCTTCATAGGATTGTTGTGTAGAAAAAAGAGAAATCACATGCAAAACACTTAGCAAAATGCCTGATGCATAGTTAGAACTCAAGAATGCTAGTCATTAATATTACCATTTGTCTTAATTATCTGTTGTGTAATTGTTCGTTTCTGTAGGTCAGAAATCTGGGGGTGCCTTAGTTGGGTCCTCTGCATCGCTCTCAAGGCTACAATCAAGGTGTCAGCTGAGACTGCAGTCACCTCATGGGTAAGTGGGAGAAGGATCCACCTCCAAGCAAGTTATTAATTTGGCAAAATTCAGTTCCTCATGGCCTGTTGGACTGAGGGCCTGTTTCTCAGTGAGGTGGCCTTTAGTTCTTTTCCATGTGGACCTCTTAGTAGGGCAGCTTGCTTCATCAGAGTGAACAAGTGAGAGGGCCAGAGGGACTGCCAGCATGAGGGACCGTGCAATCGAGAAGGAAATCACCATCTTTGATAATCCAATCTTGGACATGATAGCCTTTCATGGTTGCCTTATTCTTTTTCTTAGAACTAAGTCACTAGGCCCAGCCTACACACAGGGGAAGTGATTTACACAAGGGTGTGCATACAAGGAAGTAGGGACCATGGGGGGAGGGAGAGTCTTTTTAGAAATAGCCTACCACATCATTATCAAGCTTTTCCAAGAAAATACTAACTTTTGAGAACTATATTACACGGCTTTTGTAGACTTTTGTAAACCCAGACAAATTGCAAAGTGTCCAGTCAGAGTCAATGAATCATTTTGTCTGAATTATTACCTATGTTAACATGGTGATGGGGTAATTCACAGAGACCTTCCAGCATAAGGGAAAGAGTGGGTGCTACAGAGGTCTTCTCTGGTATTTATATTACAAAAACAATAGGGTTTTGTCTGTTTGTTTTCCAAATATAATCCAACTCTATGTTAGTTAAGCTATTCCT